>NC_143486.1:62603424-63345090 GCF_027475165.1 Benincasa hispida | reverse complement strand
GAAGGCTACTTTAGTATTCTCGGTGTGAGAATCCAGAGAGTGGACTTTGTTCGGACTTGGTATGAGGCAGATGAAGGAGGAAAGAACAATCATGTACACGATTGGACAAGTGGAAGATGGCAGAGACCTATCGTATAGGTCGATGCCCAATCGTTTAGCTAAAGCTATGCGATCGTCTAGCAAAAGCTATCCGATTGTTTAGCTCATTGTTTTGCTCGGTGTCTATCGCCGACAAACACTACACGATCGTTTACTTCGGGCAAGTGATCGTCTAGTAAAACTATGCGATCATTTAGTAAATACTGTACGATCGTTTAGCTCGCCACTTCACGATCGTTTAGCTTGCCCAAGCTGTCGTTTAGTAAATCTATATTTACTTGACAACTACCATGAGTTTTCTTTTTGCCGAGAGAAAATCTCAAAACAAATTTTTTTCTGACGTTTTTAAAACGTGTTACAATTCGTTCTAAAAATAGGAAAAGAATTTTCCTTTTAACTCATGGTTACCATGAATCACCAATAACCACCCACTCAATTGGTTATTAAAGAAAAAGAATTATTTATCTAATAATTAATATTATTATAAATATAAATGATAACCAACTTATCATACTATATTTATAACCTATAGTTTTAATATTTCATCTCATGAAACATATAAACCATAGTTCTTTTTCTATTTCATGGTATTAAATATAAATCTCATTTACATAAATCCTCCACTAGATATATCTCATACATCATACCAATTATATCATATATAATCAAAATACTTCTTGTCAATTTGAACATTTCAAATCAACACCAAGAACTAATCCTCAACTAAATCAATTAAGCTACCAAGGGAACCTTATGAAATGACAAGCATAATGTGATGATGCGATGATTGTTAAATAAGCATATGGACAGTGATGAATGATGGACCATACAAGCTCATGCTGCCATAAACTTAATGACTTGAAAGATGGAAATGGAATGTGGATGCTGTGTTGTGCTTATTCAGACTTTATGCGATACTACTTCTAGATGTATGCGTTATTAATGGAATGCTTATAGTATGCTATGTGTTGTCACAAGTTTCCTTGCGTTGAAACCAAGTATAATTCCACCGCAAGTTTCTCGAAGAGATCTGAGGTCGAACACAGGAATTGCGTAGTTAATGCGTTACGTTCGTGATATATGCGACCGAGGGTTTTTCAATTAATAAAAGAGTGTGGTTATACAGGTATTTAAAGTTGCGATAAAGTAAAATTATGTGGTAAAATAAAGTTGCGATAATAAAATAAAATGCGAGTAAAGTAAACTTAAGCTATTATGATACAAGATATAGGATACTGATACATGATACCGAGTTTGAGACTAACTGTGAAGATTATACAAAGGGTCATGTTATGCGGTGGCAAGTCTTAACGTATGGAACAGAAATAGAAAGGGCAATTAATATAAACATCGCAAGTTATTAATTGAGTTAAAGATATAACTACGGTTTTGCTTTCCCTTGGCGTACACCTCTCGGTGATCGTCCGTGTTCTCGCATCTCTGTGGTGATACAGGGATGAACGTAATAAATGCAAGGTTGCTTCCATCTCTAGAAGTACTTCTCGCTTTAGTTAACACATTCTTCTAACCTTCTCTCGACAGGCAGAATGGCATCTTCACTTCTGCTCTCACAGGTGAAGATGCCGTCTAGCATGCTTTAGCTAAACATATTTATTTCTTTAGCACAGATTAATTTACTTGTTAGATTCATGCTAATTACCAAGGGATTAAGAAAACATCGTGAAGAAAGTGAATTACAGATGAACGGAAATAGACAGAAAGATGGAGATGAAAATGATCATGACATTCAATACTAATATTTACCATTTGATGCATGGTGTGAATGATAGAGATTAAGAAGATGAACACAATTGATGATAAGAGATAGAAACAAATACAGAAGAGTGCCAACGTCTTGACACAGATCTGGACGGTGGATTTGCTTGCCGGCGAAATGGACTGAATGGAAGGAAGAGCTTCTTTCTCAGGCTTACTTGTCCGGTAGAAGTGACCTTGGTATAGAGCTTCACGGTGGGGATTGAAAGGATTTGCCCTGAGACTCACCTCTCAACCTTGTCTCTTAAATCTTCCCGGATCTTCTCCAATCAGCACTCAGACCAGTCTCTCTCTCAATATACAAATATCAATATATGCCCGTATCAAGTATATCTTGCAATGGAATTTCAGAGGCTATTTATAGGCTTAACTTTGACCCTCTGTAGTGTGGACCCCACTTTATTGTTATGGAAATTCCGAAAATGGTGGAATGAATATTCCTTCTATTCCGCAATCAATTCTGTCAGAAATGCACAACTGTTAGCTATACACGTGTTTGAATCCTCTGCAATTGCATTGCTCTTTTGCATCTTCGATTGTTTGCCCGCATGCGGTGTTTTTTTTTTATTACCGCATGCGGTTGAATTTGCGTTAATCGCTTAGCTCTTGATCGATTGTTGCATGCGCTGTCATTGCGTTGATCATCTATTCATTCCTGAATGATAGGTGCAATGCAACGTAGATGTGTTGTTCTTTTTATCTTGAGCCATGAATGCATACGGTGACTTGATTTCCAACAAAACAAACTTGAAATATTCTTTTCTACCATCGCAATGGTGTCAGTGGGTGTATTGACGACAAATTATAATTCTTGCATTTCTTAGCTAATTCCCATACAATTGATGCAAATTTCCTTCCTTTTGGCCGCAATATCTAAATAAAACAATATAAATAACTTGTATTTCTACAAGTTATCACACCCTAAATTTAGATATATTCTTGTCCTCAAGCATATCTTCTACTCAAGCAATAATGCTCAATTCCTATCCTAAATTTTGCGTCAATTGGTTGCTCCTAATGGTCCACTTAGGCACATCACTTGACAACGCAATTTTCTTCTATCCTTGCTAGTTCATAACAAAACCCTACTTTATTCTTCTATACTACAAATTTCTGCTAAAAAATGCTTTTCTAGTTTTAAAACGAATGTTTACCTCTTCTTGTCAAAACAACTTGATGCGTCTGGATGCGGTGGTCAAATTTTGCGTTATTTATTAGAGACTGTTGATCATGGTTACACCCTTCGTTTTGGCCTGTTTCTACGGGTGTCATGCGAACATCCAACTATGGTTGTGTGTCAATCTCAACTTTAACTCATGATTTTCAGAGGAGTTGTCTCTTGCTTCTTTTATTTTTCTTTTGCATTTTTCTCTTTTCATATTGTGTTGTTCTTGAAAACCCACCTTCGTTTTGGTTTGCTTCCACGGGTGTCATGTGAACATCCAACTACGAGCAGGCTCCTTTCACAATTAACTCTTATCAGGTTGGGAATGTTTTTGAGGTTTCCCTTGCGCTGACATTGGAGTTTATATGATTTTTTTTTTTTGAAATAATGAGCGCATTTCTCTTAATGACCGCATACTCTTGATCTCATCTGCTTAGACCTTCCCCGCCCCCAAATTTAGAGATGCGCAAGGTCCTCATTGTGTTGTTTGGACAGAATAGACAAACACTTAGACAAAATTTCAAAAAGAAGGTTTGAGCCGAATTTTGAAGGGTAAAAGGTAAAGCATTGCTAAGCTACGAATTAGCTAAGTGTTAGTTAGAAAATACAAAGTGTGGGAAATGTTCCTAAGTGAATGCATATTAGACATCATGGCAGCGCAATAAATAACGCAAAAGGAAAGATTAAGAATATCACATAGTTTGACAAAGATGATAACGAAGAGGCACAGGCATATAGAGAGAATTGCTACTCAGTTGTGTTGAAAATTAACTAAGTATATAAGTAATTACGAATATCGCAATACAATAATTTTTTTTTGCCTGTACAAAGAATCAAAGAATTTAGCTAAACATAGAAAAATAATAAATAAAGTTATCTTTTGAATTTGATTCAGATGGGTGCACGATTAAAAATTAACACCGTGCTTCCATTAAAGCAAATACATTTTTGCTGAGGACGGACAACAACGCATGTATTCTCGCAACACACCCCTTAACTCAATGCATTTCTGGAGGACCAGGCGCACGATATTGCTACCAGCACAACACTACCTCAACATAGTGCATTTTCGCTAAGGACGGGCAAAGAACACATACGCGCGCAACATACCCCTCAACTCAAATGCATTTGGGTGTAATGGACGCAAAGTGTATCTGCTATCATGGAATGCACCCATCATCGCGTTACATACCAATTTTTATTTTATCTTTTTAATTCATCAATAACGCAAATCGAAAAGACTTGGCGGTGTTCAACTTTTCATCCATTCATTCACAAAAATTTAAGAACGACGCTACTAATGCCTACGAATTAAAGGAATTAAACATGACATGGAAAGATACTAATGAATTAAACTGAAGGAAAATATAGAAAACATTAAAGGCTAATTCTAATAAGCATTAAATAACGCAATTTAGAAAGCAGTAAAGAAAGCAATAAAGAAAGCGAATAAACATAGATAGGGATGCTGATTGGAGAAAGTTTTCAGAATTACTGCAATAGCATCCCCCCCGCAAACGGTTAATCCTGCTTACCCAAGTCAATGGTATCCACGCGTCGATCCACATCGCCTCCGTAATAAGGCTTAATCTGTTGACCATTGACTTTAAATGCATTGTTTCCATCTTCAGTTGTTAGTTCCACCGCTCCG
This sequence comes from Benincasa hispida, assembly GCF_027475165.1. NCBI lineage: Eukaryota > Viridiplantae > Streptophyta > Magnoliopsida > Cucurbitales > Cucurbitaceae > Benincasa > Benincasa hispida. The sequence continues at coordinate 63,340,399 of NC_143486.1, read as the reverse complement.
TGGGGAAAGATAGTTTTGATTCGAAATGGCCCAGACCAGCGAAACTTCAACTTCCCTAGAAACAATCGCAAACGTGCGTTAAACAATAATACCTGTTGACCTTCGACGAATGTCCGGTTGTTTATGCGGTCGTCATGCCACGTTTTGGTTCTTTCCTTATAGATCTTGGCATTTTCGTAGGTGTCCCTTCGCCATTCGACCAGCTAGTTCAGTTGCAGCTTCCAAACTTTCCCCGCATTTGCTAAGTCAAATTTCAGCTTCTTGCATGCCCACATCGCCTAATGTTCCAATTCGAGTGGCAGATGGCAAGCTTTTCCAAAGACTAGGGCATATAGGGACATGCAAATTGGAGTTTTATAGGCATTCCTGTATGCCCACAGTGCTTCATCAAGCTTGGGTGACCAATCCTTCCTGGAGGTACTGAATACCTTCTCCAAGATAGTTTTGATCTCTTGGTTAGAAATCTCTGCCTGCCCGTTAGTTTGTGGGTGATAAGCGGTTGTAACTCTGTGGCTGATGTTAAATTTAGTCAACAGGTTGGTGATTATGTGATTGATGAAGTGAGAGCCTTCATCACTGATTAAGGCTCGTGGCATCCCATATCGGGCAAAGATATTCTTCTTGAGGAACTTCGCCACTGTGGCCGCATCGTTCTTGGCACATGCAATAGCCTCAACCCATTTCGATACGTAATCAACCGCGACCAGGATGTAGTGATGACCTTTTGATGATGGAAATGGGCCCATAAAGTCGATTCCCCATACATCAAATAATTCAACTTCCAAGATTGACGTCAACGACATTTCATTTCTTTTAGACATATTCCCTGTTCTCTGGCATCTGTAACACTAAACAACGTGGGCATGGGCATCTTTAAACAGTGTTGGCCAGAAATAGCCACTCTGCAGGACCTTTGCAGCAGTCCGCTGCCCCCCATAATGTCCTCCGTAAGGGGACTCATGACAGAGCTCAAGAATGTGCTTGACTTCGTGCTCAGGGACGCATCGATGTAGAATGTGATCAGGTCCAAGTCAATATAGGAATGGGTCGTTCTAGAAATAAAATTTGACGTCATGTCTCAGTTTCCTCTTCTGCTGGTAAGTATATTCCTCTGGTACTTGGCTGCAAACTATGAAGTTCACAATGTCCGCATACCATGGAACATTAATACCTACCGACATCAGAAGCTCATCAGGGAATCGTTCTTCAATATCTTTTTCTTTCCTTAAAACCTCACAATTTTCCAATCTTGATAGATGATTAGCGACTTGGTTCTCAGTGCCCTTCCGATCTTTGATTTCTAGGTCAAACTCTTGAAGAAGCAACACCCACCGTATCAGCCTCGGTTTCGCATCCTTCTTTGTCATCAGATATTTTATCGTAGAGTGATCAGTATACACCACAACATTTGTTCCGATTAAGTACTGGTGGAATTTCTCTGGTGCAAATACCACTGCGAGCATTTCCTTCTCCGTGGTTGTATAATTCTCCTGCGCATCATTCAACATTTTATCGCATAGTAGATAGGATGCTATACTTTGTCCTTGCTCAGACTTAACACTACGCCCACTGCATATCTGCTAGCATCACACATCAACGCAAATGGTTGCGTCCAATCCGGCGCAATCAGAATGGGTGCGGTGATGAGCGCATCTTTAATGTGTTGAATGCTTCAGTGCACGCATCGTCAAAATTATATTCATGGTTAGCTTCAAAGAGTGCACTTAAGGGCCTTGCGATCAACTGGCCCAATAACCATTATGCCTCTGTAGTTATATCTGTCTCCTTAAGTACCATTGATCCCTCTAATGAACATAAGTCATAGTTCTACTATGATTGAGTCTTCTCTTCCAAAGAGAAGATGTGGCCACTATGTTCAAGCCCCAGAATCAGCCCTTAAAGGAGAAATCTCTCTACTCCTGCTTCAGGAAAGGAGTGAATTCCATCTTATGGATTGAGTTCCCAGCTCCGAGATCAGACAAGTCCCCAAATGGGTAAGCATGTTAAGTTGGCAATCTGGCCATTCTCACCCATACTAATTAAAGGATCGCCCTCAAAGGCAGGAGTTCCAAAATACTATGGATTGAGGTCGTGTCACCTATGGTCATTTAGGTGAGATGCAAGTCTCTAGTATCAACGGTATTATATACAGAGTCTAGTCATCTCATAGTCCAGGTCTTATAAAAACTCTTTGTATAGGACACCTCTGCTCGTACGTCTTTACATGAATGGTCAGGATCTACCATCTGTAGTAGTTTATAACACTTACAAACCTCTACAAAGTGGGTCGTATCTGTAGTGTCACCATGATCAGGTATCCCACCTTAATCCTTATACTATAGACCTATTTAGGTTATCACTTTGTTGGGATTGGTGTCTTAATTCTCCCGGAGTCTCATTGTTTTGTAAAGATACACATTGTTTAATGAATAAAATAAATGTTATTTAATTCTAGAATTTATTCATATCCAATAAACAAAGCTCCTTGGATATCTTATGTGAACTTAAGCATGTATATGTGATATACAAGTTAATCATGCCTTAAGTGATAACCTAAATAGGTCGTAGTATAAGAATTAATGTGGGATACCTGATCCTGGTGACACTACAGATACGACCCACTTTGTAGAGGTTTACAAGTTTGTAAACTATTAAAGATGGTAGATCCTGACTATTCATGTGGAGACGTGCGAGCGGGGGTGTCCTATACAAAGAGTTTATATAAGACCTAGACCACGAGATGACTAGACTCTGTATATAACGCCATTGATACTAGAGACTTACATCTCACCTAAACAACCATAGCTGACACGACCTCAATCTTAAGTGTTTTGGGAACTCCTGCCTTTGAGGGCGGTCCTTTGATTAGTAAGGGTGAGAGTGGCCAAATTTCCAACTCAACATGCCTACCTTTTTGGGGACTTGTCTGATTTGGGAGCTGGAAACTCAATCTACAAGATGGAATTCACTTCTTTCCGAAGTAGGGATAAGTAGAGAGATTGCTCCCTTAAAGGCTGATTCCAGGGCTTGAACATAGTGGTCACAGCTTCTCTTTCGAAGAGAAGACTCAGTCATAGTGGGACTACAACTTATGTTCATTAGAAGAATCGGTGGTACTTAAGGAGACAGATGTAACTACAGGGGCATAACGGTTATTGGCCCAGCTAAACTTACGAGCAATCTGTGAAGGGTTGTCGCACTGCTGATTGGTTAGGATGGACACATAATATAGCTGTGGTAAGGAAAGTTTAGTTGTCGATCTTTAGTGGAGTTCCTGGCAGTTAACGGATGGTGGATCCCGTGACTAAAGAGTTTAGTCAGTTATTCACGTATCGTTGGAGCTTCGAGCTACAGGTCCATAAGGTTCCTTTGGTAGCTCAATGGATTCAATTGAGGATCTGTTCTTTGTGTTGATTTGAAATGTTCAAATTGACAAGAGGTATTTTGATTATATATGATCTAATCGTTATGATGTATGAGATACATCTAGTGGAGGATTGATGTAAATGAGATTTACATTAAGTAACATGGAATAGAAAAAGAACTATGGTTTATATGTTTCATGAGATGAAATATTAAAACTATAGGTTATAAATATAGTATGATAAGTTGGTTATCATTTATATTTATAATAATATTAATTATTGGATAATTAATTCTTTTTCTTCAAATAACCAAATGAGTGGGTGGTTATTGGATTCATTGTAAACGTGAGTTTAAAAGGAAAATGGTTTTCCTATTTTCAAAAAGATGATTTTCAAACTATTGAAAGTTTTTTCCTAAAAAAGTTTTTTGAGTTAAACTCACGTAGTCATCAAGTAAATACGGATTTATTAAACGACGCTAGGGCGAGCTAAACGATCATGCAGTTGCGTGCTAAACAATGTAAAATATTTACCAAACGATCTCATAGTTTTGCTAGACGATCGCTTGCCCAAAGTAAAAGATCGTGTAGTGTTTGTAGGCAACAGACCAAGCTAAACGATGAGCTAAACGGTAGCATACCTTTTACTAGACGATCACATAGCTTTGTCTAAAAGATTGGGCATCAACCTATACGATAGGTCTCCGTCATCTCCCACTTGCCCAGTTGCGTACACGATTGGTGTTTTCCTCCTTTGTCTGCCTCATACGAAGTCCAAACAAAGCCCACCCTCTGGATTCTCACACCGAGAATACCAAGGTAGCCTTGTTGGTGGTGTCAGACTCAACTCGACACCGTCGAGGTTTTCTGGATGCCATTCATGCTGTTGCTGAGGAGTTTGTGGCCGAGGCGATCGTTGAGGACGAGCGTGAAGTGTTTGGGCTATGTTGTGGTCATGTAGATCGAGCGTTCGAGGTTGCTGTTGTTCGAGCGGTCATGCACAAAGAAGCGTGGAGACGCATCTGCCATTGTTCGTATAGTTTTCCCTTTGTGCATTTGTAGTTTTTTTCATGCTGTAATTTCTATATTAATTGTATAACCGCTTGTTTGAAGTCGACTGTAAATGTATTGTTCATTGAAGATTGTGATTTGGAATAATCTTGTTTCCACTGCTCATGGAATTCTCGAATCCGGTTTCCTTCAATTGGCATCAGAGCTAGGTTCTCTAATATTCCAAATTACAGATTTGAATTGAACGCATTTTAGAATCGCAGTGGGTTTCTGCATTTGTGGTTAATTTCTATATTAATTGTATAACTGCTTTATTTTTTACAAAGTGTTAATTGTAAGGGCCCCTGTGTTTTTTAGCGAAATTAACATCGCAATTGAGTCTATAATTCAAAAGTTTTGAGTTTGTCGAGTCGTTCATGATGAAGCTTCGGCGCATGGTGATGTGGTTCTCAACGAAGAAGAAGACCAAACATTGGTCGGATTGTGTAGCCTCAGGTAAACGATCTTTGGGATTTAACTAAGTGATCGTTTAGATATTTTTCTAGACGATCATGTATTATTTTCTAAACGATCGTTTAACTAATGCTAAGCGATGGGGTAAATCGTTTATCATATCGCGTAGCGTTGGTTGCCCGATTGCGTAGGCGCTGGAGGTAGATGATCGTAGTGGGAGCATGCGATGCTCTTCGTTTAGTATAAGGTGTGCCCTAGACGATCGTGTAGTTAGCAATCTTCATCGCTTAGTTACTACCTATGCGATCGCACGTATGCGATACAGAGGTGCTAGCTAAGCGATCGCTTAGGCGATGGTGCTTCGCGGCATCGTAGTCGCTTAGACGATCGTGAAAGGCAGGCGTTAACCGGAGCGCGCTAAACGATCGTGTACTCCAGGCTTCATTGCTTAGTAAAGGTACATGATCGTGTAGTAAAGCTAAATGATTGTTTGGATTTTTCTGGATGATCGTATAGTAAATGCTAAACGATTTTTTAGCTCTGGGAGTGCTGGTTTACGATAGAGCAAAGCATTTGTTTTATCGTGTAGACAATCGCAGGGTGCTCAGTACACGATGGTTGGAGAAGCGATGCTTTGCCCAAGCGGTTCAAGACTCGGTTCACCTGTTTGAACTGGTGACTCCTTGTCTTTAAAATAGTTAGCTTTTATTTTTTGTTTTTAAGGCAGTTTTACCTAGTTTATCAACTTTGGTTGTTTATACATGTGATGTATGGTACTTATATGCCAAAGTATTTGTCATATAGTTCAAAACCCACCTTAGGTTGTATAATTACTCATGCATCATGTGTTATAAATGTTATAATTGAGCATGAAGAAATTACTTGAAAACATGTGCATGCATCATGAAAATAAGAGTTATATTTTGCATGCAATGAGCATTATCATACATCATCCTTTTATTATAAGTATTATAGTCTAAGGGTGAATGGAAGCATGTTTTGCTTGTTTCATTGCTGTTTTGTATAAGTGTTATATAAAAGAAGTAGCAATGAATGGACAATGCATTGAGCATGACACTTAGGCTATTTATAAGCGTTATGAATACATTGCATGTGTTAGCTTCGCATTGTGATGGTTGTTTCCGTTTATAAGTGTTATAAAGGAAATTAGACCTAAAATCAATAATTCAAAGTTGCTTGCGGACTTAGGGTGAACTCAAGTTTTTAAAAGGGTTTTAAAATTGGATTGAGATAGACCTAAGTTCAAGTGGTTCTAAAGAGTTTAGTAACCTAGATCAATCTTTAAAATCAGTTTAATAGGATTAAATTAGTTGGCATAAAAGATTAAATTTGTTGTAAACTTATCTATAAGGGACCTTTTGTTTAAGGCGGGTTCTAGTTAGGCTGGAGTTCTTAAGTTGACGGAAACGTAATACCCCTACCTGGAAAGGCGAATTATATAGATTTTCAACAATGTGACGTTTTGGTCAAAGATTCCGTTAAAGAGTTTAATTGATGATGATCAAAAGTTATTCAATTATCCAAGGTAAAAGTTACTCTTGGGCAAACCTAAAAGTCACTTAGTTAAATTCCTTAGCCGTGTTTTTTCTAAGTAAGCTAAACCCTAGGTTATAAAATACTCAGTAGGAGGAAGAGGCGTATCAGATATGTCTATGATTCCACTCACATTTTTCCTTGTATGTTCACACCGTGAGATTCATGCTTGGCTTCGTGGTGCCCATGATGCATCCCCCTTCGGATGGTGTTTGCATGAGTCAGTATCAAGGTGAATGGAGAAAGAATTTATAATAAGTGGGTGAAGGGTGTATGTCAACATGTCCTATCGTCTCTGTCATTGGTTCACACCGTGAGATCATTATATATGCCCTCATGTCACCTTTGGAATGTCCCCCTTCGGATAAGTTTTGTGCAGTTGGTCAATATCAAGGTGAACTCCATAAATGGATAGGGTCGCTTTAAGTTTTGCCCCAATCGGATTTTTCCCTTCGGATTGGCCTTTTGGGATGAACCTCTAGGGCTTAAAATGGTGAGTCACACTTACAGGAGATTGTTAAGTAAGTTAATGATCTCTTGGCCAAATCAATGATGGCTAGTCATTATCGAAGCAAGAGTTGTTATGGTATTAATGACTAGTTGAGAACTTCTCAATTAAGAGGAGGGATAACTGACCTCCCTTCAGCGGCTTTTGTCCTAAACCTTTGAAGCGTCACTGCGAAACTAGATGTCACATGGGGTTCATGTTAGTTTTGCTAAAACCTTATTGGATGTTGTTTTGTTTTACAACAGGTATTTACTTAAAACCTAACATAGGTCAATGTGTTTTTCTTTTCAGCAACTCGTTAGTATTTCCTTTTAAAGCTTTTTAAAATGACCGATTATTTATAGTGGAATGAATTGTGTGAAACAAATTTCGTGGCAAACGACCTCCATCCTACTACTCTCCAAAAGAGGAGACAAAACAATAAATATGATTTATTGGTCTTGGAGACATGTCTGGTAGAGAACGATGATTCTGCCTGGATTCTCGATTCATGTGCTACCAATCATGTCAGTTCTTTTTACCAAGGATTCAGTTCCTGGCAAACGTTGCCACTGGGAGAGATGATTCTTCGAGTCAGAACTGGTGAGGTTGTTTTAGTTGTTGCTGTAGGCAGGCTGAAGTTATTTGTTGACAAGAAACGTTATCTGTTGCTAGATAATATTTTTGTAGTTCCTCATATTAAGAGGAACTTGATCTCAGTTTCTTGTCTCATTGACCAAAGTTACACTGTCTCTTTTTCTGAGAATAAAGTGTTTATTTTCAAGAATGGAATGGAGATTGGTTATGGTTCAATGGAAAATAACTTATATGTATTAAGGCTGTTAGTCATAAAAAGCCTCGTTTAACACTGAAATGTTCAGTACGGTAACAACAGCTAAAAGACCAAAGGTTTCTCCAAGGGAAAACGCCCATCTTTGGCATCTTAGGTTAGGTCACATCAACCTCAATAGGATTGAGAAGTTGGTGAAAAGTAGACTTCTAAAGAGTTTAGAAGAAAACCCCTTGTCGGTATGTGAATCATGCCTCGAAGGCAAGATGACCAAATGACCGTTTACTGGAAAAGGTTACAAAGCCAAGGAAGCCTTGGAGCTTGTACATTTAGACCTCTGTGGTCAGATGAATGTTAGAACTCAAGGTGGGTATGAATATTTAATCTCTTTCATAGATGATTATTCAAGGTTTGGGTATCTCTTCCTAATGCAACGTAAGTCGGAAGCCTTTGACAAGTTCAAGGCGTATAAGGCTGAAGTTGAAAACTTGTTTGGTAAGAAGATGAAAACGCTACGATTAGATCATGGTGGAGAGTATATGGACCTCAAATTCCAGAACTATATGATAGAACATGGGATTGTGTCCCAACTCTTGGCCCCTGGTACACCTCAGCAGAATGGTGTATCAGAAAGGAGAAACAAAACGTTGTTAGACATGGTTCGATCTATGATGAGTTATGCTCATCTTCCAGACTCGTTTTGGGGTTATGCAGTGCAAACTACATGTTATATCCTGAACAACGTTCTCTCGAAAAGTGTTTCTGAAACACCTTTTGAGTTATGGAGAGACTATAAAGGTAGTTTACACCACTTCAAGATTTGGGGCTGTCTGGCACATATGCTTGTGATAAACGTAAAGAAGTTGGAACCGTGTTCGAAGGTTTGCCTCTTTGTAGGCTACCCCAAGGAAATGAGACGAGGATACTTCTATGATCCGAGTGAGAACAATGTGTTTGTTTCCATTAATGCTATCTTTTTGGAAGAAGACCACATGAGGGATCATAAGCCACGAAGTAAGCTCATTTTACGTGGGATCTCTAGTGAGACTGAGACTGCTGAGGGTTCAACAAGAGTTGTTGAACAGGTCGACAGATCAACAAGAGTTGTTGAGGTTGAAACGTCTAGTCAACCAGCTCAAGAGTTGAGATTGCCTCGATGTAATGGAAGGGTTATGAACCCACCAGATTTCTATATGGGTTTTAATGAAGCCCAAAACGTCATTACGAATGATGGGGTCGAGGATCCGTTGTCTTTTAAGAAAGCAATGGAGGATGTTGACAAAGATGAATGGGTTAAAGCCATGAACTAGGAAATTGAGTCTATGTACTTCAATAACGTCTGGGAGCTTGTTGATCCACCTGATGGGGTAAGATGTATTGGGTGTAAGTGGATCTATAAGCGAAAGAGAGGTGTAGATGGAAAGGTGTAAACCTTTAAAGGGATATATCCAGGTTGAGGGAGTTGATTATGAGGAAACTTTCTCACCTGTTGTCATGCTTAAGTCTATCAGGATTCTCCTGTCCATAGCCACATTTTCTGATTATGAAATATGGAAAATGGACATCATGACTGCATTTCTTAATGGTAATCTTGAGGAGACCATCTATATGACTCAACCAAAGGGGTTCATAGTTCCAGATCAAGAGCAAAGAGTTTCCAAGCTTAATAGGTCCATTTATGGGCTGAAACAAGCATCTCGATCGTGGAACATCAGATTTCACACTGCTGTCAAGTTGTTTGGCTTTGATCAGAATGTTGATGAACCTTGTGTCTCAAGAAGATCATCAACAGCTCAGTAGCTTTTCTGGTACTGTATGTGGATGATATCCTACTCATTGGGAATGATGTAGGATATCTGATTGACATTAAGAGTTAGCTAGCTACCTAGTTCCAAATAAAAGATTTGGGTGAGACACATTATGTTCTAGGGATCCAGATTATTCGGGATCGCAAGAACAAACGGTTAGCCCTGTCTCAGGCATTGTACATTGATCAAATATTGATCAGGTACAAGATGCAGGATTCCAAGAGGGGTTTGTTACCCTTCAGGCATGGAATCGTTCTGTCTAAGGATCAATGTCCTAAGACACCTCAAGAGGTTGAGGAGATGAGACGGATTCCCTATGCTTCTGCTGTAGGAAGCTTGGTGTATGAAATATTGTGTACTCGACCCGACATTTGCTTTGCAGTAGGGATTGTCAGTCGGTATCAGTCCAATCCAGGATTTGATCACTAGACGGCGATCAAGACAATCTTCAAGTATATTCGGAAAACGAGGGACTACATGCTTGTGTATGGAGATAAGGATCTGATCCTTATAGAAAACACAAACTCTGATTTTCAGACCGATAGAGATTCTCGCAAATCGACATTCGGGTCAGTGTTTACTTTGAATGGAGGGGTTGTAGTTTGGCAAAGCATCAAACAAGGATGCATCACAGATTCCACTATGGAAGCCGAATACGTAGTGGCTTGTGAAGTAGCTAAGAAGGCTATTTAGCTGAGGAAGTTCCTTTTAGATTTGAAAGTTGTTCCAAATATGGATCTGCGTATCACTCTTTATTGTGATAACAACAGGCTGTGGCAAATTCGAAGAAACCTTGGAGTCATCGTCGGGGTAAGCACATAGAACGGAAATATCACCTGATCAGGGAGATTGTGCATCGATATGATGTGATAGTCACGAAGATCACATCGGAGCACAACATTGCTGATCCCTTTACAAAGGCCCTCACGACTAAAGTGTTCGAGGGTCACCTGGAGAGTCTGGATTTGCGGGACATGCAACATCTTGTCTAGGGCAAGTGGGAGATGATACTAGGGTATGCCCTAGTTTATTGTATATTGTACATTTTCATATTGTATTGCACATTAGTCTCCCGAGTCATTAGGACAAGTGGGAGATTGTTGGGATTGGTGTCCTAATTCTCCCGGAGTCTCGTTGTTTTGTAAAGATACACATTGTTTATTGAATAAAATAAATGTTATTTAATTTTAGCATTTACTCATATCCAATAAACAAAGCTCCTTGGTTATCTTATGTGAACTTACGCATGTATATGTGATATACAAATGGATCATGCCTAAAGTGATAAGCTAAATAGGTTTGTAGTATAAGGATTAAGGTGGGATACCTAATCCTGGTGACACTACGGATACGGCCCACTTTGTAGAGGTTTGCAAGTGTTGTAAACTACTACAGATGGTAGATCCTGACTATTCATATTGAGACGTGCGAGCGGGGGTGTCCTATACAAAGAGTTTGTATAAGACCTAGACCACGAGATGACTAGACTTTTGTATATAACGCCATTGATACTAGAGACTTACATCTCACCTAAACAACCATAGCTGACACGACCTCAATCTTAAGTGTTTTGGGAACTCCTGCCTTTGAGGACGGTCCTTTGATTAGTATGGGTGAGAGTGGCCAAGTTGCCAACTCAACATGCTTACCTTTTTGGGGACTTGTCTGATCTGGGACCTGGAAACTCAATCTACAAGATGGAATTCACTTCTTTCCGAAGTAGGGATAAGTAGAGAGATTGCTCCCTTAAAGGCTGATTCTAGGGCTTGAACATAGTGGTCACAGCTTCTCTTTCGAAGAGAAGACTCAGTCATAGTGGGACTACAACTTATGTTCATTAGAAGAATTAGTGGTACTTAAGGAGACAGATGTAACTACAGGGGCATAACGGTTATTGGCCCAGCTAAACTTATGAGCAATCTGTGAAAGGTTGTCGCACTGTTGATTGGTTAGGATGGACACATAATATAGCTGTGGTAAGGAAAGTTCAGGTGTCAGTCTTTAGTGGAGTTCCTGGCAATTAACGGATGGTGGATCTCATAACTAAAGAGTTTAGTTAGTTATTCACGTATCGTTAGAGCTTCGAGCTACAGGTCCATAAGGTCCCCTTGGTAGCTCAATGGATTCAGTTGAGGATAAGTTCTTGGTATTAATTTGAAATGTTCAAATTGACAAGAGGTATTTTGATTATATATGATATAATCGGTATGATGTATGAGATACATCTAGTGGAGGATTGATGTAAATGAGATTTACATTAAGTAACATGAAATAGAAAAAGAACTATGGTTTAAATGTTTCACGAGATGAAATATTAAAACTATAGGTTATAAATATAGTATGATAAGTTGGTTATCATTTATATTTATAATAATATTAATTATTGGATAATTAATTCTTTTTCTTCAAATAACCAAATGAGTGGGTGGTTATTGGATTCATTGTAAACGTGAGTTTAAAAGGAAAATGGTTTTCCTATTTTCAAAAAGATGATTTACAAACTATTGAAAATTTTTTTGTAAAAAAGTTTTTTGTTTTCTCTTTCACACAAAAGAAACTCATGTAGTCGTCAAGTAAATACAGATTTACTAAATGACGACTGCGAGCTAAACGATCGTGCAGTACTTACCAAATGATCGCATAGTTTTGCTAGACGACACTATAAGAAATCTAACTTCTCCCGGCGTCACATTTCGTTGGGAAAGTGTGGAAAATTCGTTGGGAGAGCCTCTCCTAACGCATAAACAGTCGTCGGGAGTTTGGTCGGGAGAAACCTTTCAGGAGAGGATCTCCCGACGCACTATTAAACGGCGTTGGGAGTTATGGAGGAACTCCCGACGCACATGTAGTGCATCGGGAGTTCTCCTAACTCCCGATGCCCAGACGGTGTTGGGAGTTCCCCCATAACCCCCGACGCTGTATGTGCGTTGGGAGTTTTACAATAACTCCCAACGTCGTTTTAAAGTGCGTCGGGAGATCCTATATGCGTGGGGAGTATTAAAATTTAATATTCGTTTGTAATTTTTTAAAATTTGATCTGAAAACTTGTAAAACATATTAAACCAAATAAAGATTCACATAACTAAAAAACGAAAATGAAGTTACCATATGCAGGAAAGTCATTAATCGTCCATAATAAGGTAGCATATAGTTGAAAAAACTCACCAGCAACAGAATCATAAGTTTGCACAACAATTGTCCACAAGTCTTTCAACTCTTCAATCAACGGTTGCAAGTAAACATTAATTTCCTTTCCAGGAGATTTTGGACCAGGTATGAGCAAAGACATGAAGAAGTTTATTTCCTTCATGCATTTCCAATGGGGCAAATTATAAGAAATTATCACCACATGCCACATACTATAAGAAGTGCTCATATTTTCAAACAGATTGAAGCTATCTGAAGCTAATCCCAAACGAACATTTCGAGGATCTAAAGCGAAATGAGGGAATTCACGATCAAAATGTATCCACCCCTCTACATCAGATGGATGTCGTAATACATCCTCCGTTTCTCGTAATACATCCTCCGTTTCAACTCTCTTATCTTTATGTCATCTCATGTCAGAAGCGCCTTCTTTTGATGCAAACAATCATTTTAATCTCGTATCAATGGAAAATGACACAATACCTTATGTGGTATTTTTTTACCCTTGCCATCATTAACTTTGTACCGAGACTCACTACAAACAGGGCATTGTTGTAAATCTGCAAACTCTTTCCAATACAATACACAATCATATTTGCACGCATGAATAGACTCATAACCTAGGCCTAAATCACACAATTTTCGCTTAGCTTCATAAAAGGAAGTAGGTATAGAGGTGCCAGCTGGAAACGCTGCTTTTAACAATTCCAGCAACATGTCAAACGATTTGTTACTCCAGCCCTACAGAACCTTGATATGCATCAACTTCACTAAAAAGTTCAAGGACGAAAATTGCGACACCCAGGGTATAATTCATTACGGGCTTCGGTCATTAAATCCTCGAATAAGTTCGTGGTATCTCTTTCTTGACCATTAAAGGGAATTTCATTCTCTATCCTTCATTTTGCATTTTCGTTTTCAATTGGAACTTGTAAATTGTTTATAAGATTCAACATCTCATTTTCTTCGACAGCATTACTCTCTATACTGTCTACTTCAACATCCTATATTGAATGACTTGTATGACTTCTAGATAAGTTTACTGGCTCTCCATGATATATCCATTCACAATATGAGGGAGATATTCCATATGTTAAAAGATGTCGTTCCACAATATCTATCTTTTCTCAAATTGAATTCATACAATTCTTGCATGGACATCTTATTCGTCCGGAATCATTAACATGAAACCTTGCCATATCTAAGAATTGTGATACTCTTTCTCTATAATCCACTGATAACTTATTCCTTAGTTTAATCCATTCTTTATTCATCCTTAAAAATAAATATTTTTTGACCAACGTATAATCCAAAACAAAACCTGGATTAGAGGACAAAGTACAAAGTATTATTAAGCATTGAGTTCCATAATTTTCATTTTTTAAAGCAAAATAAACACATAGGTCCCTAGACCGTTTAAATTGTCTTAACAACTTTCAAATGTTTTATTTAATACGTCTCCAAGCTTTCAATTTTGTGTCTAATATAGGCTTTTCATCTATTCAACATCTTCTAACGTTTACAAGCCTATTGGACACAAAATTTAAAGTTAAATTTTCTATTAGACACAAAATTTAGTTTTATGTCTAGTAGATTCTTTAAACTTTTTTAAAATATTAAATGCGTTAAGTACCAAATTGGAGGTTTAAAGATTTATTTTATCTTTTTTAGATTAATATAGGCCTTTCATTTATTCAACATCTTCGAAATGTTAAATCATGCATGCTTAGGCTCCAAATAACCAACATCATATGACATGTTCGTTATAAAATTACTCTTAACAATTTAAGAGAATTGTAAAACAAATATATTCTGCAAAATTGACGAGATATTGAATATTAATGGGCATGATTTGTACAAAAAAATTTCAGAGAAGATTTTAATGGGCATGATTTTAATGGACATGATTTGTACAACGATTTCAGAGAATTACCAAAGGCGAATACAATATTGAAACACATTTTAATGGGCATGATTTGTACAACAATTTCAGAGAATTAACAAAAGCAAGTACAATATTGAAACACATTTTAATGGGCATTTCACATATGATTTAAATAAATATACAAGATAAAATATAATGAGAAAATTACTGGCGAGGAGACGACGGCAGCGGCGGGCAGTTGATTGCAGCTGCTGACCGAAGGGAGGAGCGGCGGCGGCAGACGAAAAATGGGGGGAAAATGGGAGAAAAATGGGAAAGGGAGGGAAAGGAGTTGGTGGAAAAACACTTTTTATATTATAAAGGGAGAAATGGGAGAAATATGGGATGGGGAAAATGGAAGAAAAATTAGATGGGAAAAATGGAGAAAATGGGAGGTAAAGTGTAAAAGGATGGGAAAATGGGGAGAGAGAGGGAAAAATTTGAGAGGGAGAGGAAGAAAATGGGGGCGGCGCCAGTTGGGAGGGGGGGGGGGGGGTTGGGGTTAGGGTTTTATGAAAATGGGGGAAAATTGGGGTTAGGGTTTTATGAAAATGGGGGAAAAAATTGGGGAGTGGGGAAGAAGAAGGGGTCTGGTTTAAACCAAACCCCTCTCCCGACGTCGCTCGACGGGAGTCGGAAGATCCGTCGGGAGTTCCCGGGAACTCTCGACGAGTCTTTATGGCATTGGGAGTTCAACATGAACTCCCGACGGGCATTTACTCTTCCGATACTCTATTTAGGCGTCGGGAGAACTCCTTTTTCTTGTAGTGCGATCGCTTGTTCAAAGTAAACGGTCGTGTTGTATCTGTAGTGCAACAGACCGAGCTAAACGATGAGCTAAACGATTGCATAGCTTTTGCTAGACGATCGCTTAGCTTTATCTAAATGATTAGGCATCGACCTATAGATAGGTCTTCGTCATCTCCCACTTGCCCAGTCGCGTACACGATCGGTGTTTTCCTCCTTCGTCTGCCTCATACCAAGTCCGAACAGAGCCCACCCTCTAGATTCTCATACCAAGAATACAGGGGTAAGCCTGTTGGTGGTGTCAGACTCAACTCGATACCGTCGAGATTTTCTGAAGGTCGTTCGTACTGTTGGTAAGGAGTTTGTGGCCGAGGTGATCGTTGAGGACTAGCGCGAAGTGTTCGTACTGTGTTGCGGTCGTGTAGATTGAGCATTCGAGGTTACTGTTGTTTGAGCGGTCGTGCACAAAGGAGCGTGGAGATGCATCTGCCATTGTTCGTACAGTTTTCCCTTTGTGCATTTGTAGTGTTTTTCATGTTGTAATTTCTGTATTAATTGTATAACCGCTTGTTTGAAGTCGATTGTAAATGTATTGTTCATTCATGATTGTGATTTGGAATAATCTTGTTTCTGCTGCTCATGAAAATCTCGAATCCGATTTCTTTCACACTTAAGGCATGATCCACTTGTATATCACATATACATGCTTAAGTTGACATAAGATAACCAAGGAGCTTTGTTTATTTAATATGAATAAATGCCAAAATTAAATAACACTTATTTTATTCATTAAACAATGTATATCTTTACAAAACAACGAGACTCCGGGAGAATTAGGACACCAATCCCAACAGTCCTCTCCCTCAACATTTGAGTTTTTTCCAATAACCCTCAGTACGCTAAGTATGGAAGAAGGACAAACTTTACATGTCCATCCAAATGTCCATGACCAGTATATGATACACTTTATAGAGGAAAGTCAACCATCAAGTGTAAGAGGGCGTGGCAATCATGGACACTATGTGACTCAACATGATCGATCTAAGCATAATAGAAGATCTTCTTCCAGTCGTGAATAAAGAACATTGTACATATGATTAAATTTATTAATGAAATTCAATTACGAAAATGCACTTGCAGTCTACAACATATCCTAAAGAACCTTGAATATTATTTACAATAGTTGAAAGTTAATATCTATGTTTTTGCATAAATTTCTAACAACTTTAAACAAAACAATAATATGAAATTAAAAATTAATATTGAGTATATCAAATCAATCATAGAAATTTCTTAATCTCAAAATAACATTATTGTTTATATTGTTAAAAAAACTAGTAATACTACTATCAAAAAAAAAAAAATGAGAGTAGTGAGATAGTTGATTTTAGGTAACAATGATTTAGAATTAAACAAATGAGATATTATTAACTGTAAAAAAATAGTAACGAAAGAGTTGGGTTTTGGGTTGTTAAAAGAATGATAAAAATAAAAGCAAAAATATTTTATTATTTTATTAATTAAAAAGTTGGATTTCAGATTATTTTATTATTATTTTTTTTAGGAATGCGTCTTCAGATTATTTTATTATTATTTTTTTTAGGAATGCGTCTCTTGAAGAGATGCAATCGCCAATATTTTGTCCGCATTCGGATGGGGACAAAAAAAGAACCCCTTCCACCTAAATAACTTCAAAATACTCCATTTTTCCTAATTAAATTTCAAAAGCACCCCCAAATCTAAATAACCCCAGATTTGGTCCGTATTTGGATTGATCATCACATCGACCTAGTAGGCTTATGATGGATATATGTAAATGTATAGGTTTTCATGTGGGCAATTGCAAGAATGACAAAAAGTTACTATAAAATGGTAAATTTAGCAACAATTTTTTTGAAATTTACAAATATAGTGAAAAAAAGTACTAGATTTGATTTACGTTTTTTATTATTCCATTTTTACCCTTTTTAGTGCATCATCTGCATAACAATAGTATATATATTTGATATACTTTATGTTTGGTCTATTAATTAGTTTATATATTTTATATGTGGTGTATCAATCAACTGATTTATTTTCACTACAAGAAATTTGAGTTTTTATGTCGGTTGAAAAACTAAATATGGATGTACAATGTCGGTTTCTTAACAAAAAAAAAAAAAAAAAGAAAAGAAAAAATGGGTCTTTAATATTGGTTTTAAACTGACATTGTAGGTGTGGGTTTAGACGA
The DNA here is from genome assembly GCF_027475165.1 of Benincasa hispida. Taxonomy (NCBI): domain Eukaryota; kingdom Viridiplantae; phylum Streptophyta; class Magnoliopsida; order Cucurbitales; family Cucurbitaceae; genus Benincasa; species Benincasa hispida. The sequence continues at coordinate 63,322,884 of NC_143486.1, read as the reverse complement.
TCTATGTTCCTGTTCATCAGATTTGTCGTGGGTTTAGATCTGTTCGTTCCCCATGTGTTTCGTCACTCTAGCTCCCCGTGCATTCCACCGTTTGCTCCACCACTCAAATCTGTTCTCGATCTGCCATTCTTCAAGGTCTATCAGCTCATTTCACACGCCATTCACCAGATCATGCCAAGGGTTCCGCCGAGCTCCATCGTTCTTCCAATTTCGACCACTGCTCAGATCTATCCACGATCTATTTGATCTTCGAAGAACAAAACCAGCTTCATCCTTTGCCTCAATAACAACAACAAGAAGAAACTCAATAATGTTTGAAGAATAAACCCTAACATCCATTTAATTTCTATACCAAAATGTCGTGGCAAACATATGTTAATGATCATTTGATGTGCAACATTGATGGCCAAGGCCAGCTCGGATGGTCTTCAAGGACACAGAGAATGGGAGGTTTGCATTTCAATTTTAGTGTTTTCTTCTTCAGTTTCGTCTTTCGATTCTATAAAAAAAAATTTGTTTGAACTCAACTATATGCATTTTAATCATACAATTCTTTTATTTGTTGGTTGAGAGAGGAAGGCTCAGTGAGGAGAGAAACTAAAGAAAACATTTGCCTCTAGTGCTCATCTTTTTCTTTCTTCTCTCAAATCCTAAACATGATCAACATAGGGATTTTTAGATAATTTAAAAATTAACTGTGTAAAATGATAGGCACATAAAGAGGCGTTAGAGGGCATTCTATATCATTTAACTTTATCTTTATTACTTTAATGTCATTTGATTTGAAGAAAATATCATTGAAAAAATCAAGAATGGAGGATTTGGTGGCAGACACTTAGAGATAGTCCAAAGATAAGAATGGAAACGACTGGTCAGTTGGGAAATTAATTAAAGTAATGAATAGTAACTCAACTCTTGATTTTTCAAAAGGGTCTATAAATTTGGGATCAAATGATTGATTTTAATATATTTTATTGTAAAAGAAGATATTTTAGTAATGAATATGTAGAATGGATAGGTATTTAATAGCTGAAATCTCCATGAATGTATTGCAGGCTGAGGTTAGCTTTCTCGGAGAGCTTTTACCATCCCAATCTTGTTAAACTTATTGGATACTGTATTGAAGATTATCAAAGGCTTCTTGTATATGAATTTATTACGCGCGATAGTCTTGAAAACCATCTTTCTTGGAGGCACCATATGGTATTCAGAAAACATTATCTCTAATAATATTGTTTTCTCTCTATCCTATGGACGTAGCTAACACACCGTTAGTGAACTACGTATATTAGTGTGTCGATTCTTTTACATTCTTTTATGTTTTTTGATTGATGTGAAGATGTTGCCTGGACATTTTTATTGGAACAACAACAATGTTTTTCTACTTTACCTACATTATTATTTTTTTTTTTTTGAGAAATTACAAAATAGACTTTTATCTTCATTTCATTGTTCTTTTTTCCTGTTCACTCCTCTTTAGTGTGGATTTTTGTACAAATGGCAGTTGAGAGCTATCACAATCTCATCAAATATATACCTTTCGAGAGAAGATTGCGGAATTTAACCCCCCTTTCCAACTCTGTCACCATCATTATGTTTTTTCCCCTCTTTTTTCTGTTCTCTCTTCTTGTGATTAGATTAAGAAGTGAACCCACAGAAACTAAGATACATGACATGAGAGGGTAAGGGAAGGTAATTGTGTATTTTACATAAAGAGGTCAGTAAGTCAAGTTGTGCAGTGATGAAATGCAATTAGGATTAATCTTGTGGTGTTGCATTTATTTCTGGTTTTTAGTTGTTATTTTGTTAATAGTTGCTTACTCGTGATTTTGTTAGGGACGACCTTCAAATTGAGTGATTTTAGAGGGAAAAAAAACTTTACTAAGCACTTATATTGAAAATGCTTAGTGATATATCTATTTAATATTTAATTTTATGTTATAAGAATTATTAAAACACTCTTCTGATACTTTATCAAAACACACGTTTGAGTGCCCTTTACTTTTTCTAACAGCACTAATAAATCACTTCTGAAAGTAGTCTATAAATAATGGATTATCTATGGTATTCTTACTGCATTTTGAATAAACAATAAAGAGTCAAAGACTGTTGTTGCACATGTTAAATATATGTAGAGATTATTTATTTAAATGCTAGATTGGATCGTGTAGGCATGTTTGATGACCACAGTACTATATTACGTTTATAAATTATAGCAATAGTAAGAACCAACACTACTAGAATCAATGAAATATCAATAGCAATACTTAGAACCAACACTACTAGAATCTGGAATGGATTTAAGAACGTTCATTCCTCATGTTCATCGTTAGAAGCAGACAACAAATGTCATTTTTCTTAGCTTGCTATCTTCTTGTTTCTTTTTCTTGTGCTTGCAGTGGCAGCCTAGGTACCATTGCTAACCTCTATTTTTTAGAGTTGGAGCTGGGGTTCCTTCTTTTGTGGGTAAGGTTCTTTAATATGTCCTTGTATATTCTTTCATTTCTTTTACTTAATACAAATTTTTTAAAAATTTATGTTGTAAATCATTTAGGTGGTTGCTTTGCTGTGTCTTTGTATATTCTTTCATTTTTTTAATCATTTATGGCGGTTGCTTTGCTTTGTTTCCCAAAAACCATGATGAGATAGATCTTGAGTTCTTAGAGAAAACTCGAGACAGATTTGAGGGTTCTGACCAATATTTATGGGAATGAAGTACACAACATTTTCGGTAAGTTTTATGTTTTAAACTTTGTCTATAAAATCAATTAAGGCACTGCATATTACTTTACAAACCTTGGAAAATCCCTTATTTGTAGTTTGAAACTAATTAGGAGTATTCAAGTTAATTTCTAAGACAATTTTGAATTCTATCATCATTCTTAAGATTCTAGTTTAAATTTTATGATATACTGCAATAATTTTAACTGAAAAGAGAAAGAATGAGGGAACAAATTCTATCAATATTTGAATTCTCCTTTAAAATTTAGCTCTTATGACATTTATGTTGATTTTGTGGTTCGTTCTGTTTAGAAGAGTAAGATTTTGAAGTTCTTGGGATTTATATTGAACCCTCTCTCATAAATCATGGAAGCTACAACTATAATGGCTATTACCCTAGCTAATAGAGGAGTGAGTTTTTTTTTTTTTTTTTTTTTTTTTTTTTTTTTTTTTTTTTTTTTGTCTCTTATCAAAGAAAAAAATCAACCTTTGTTCTATTCATTTATAATAAGTACAAAAATATTTATGCTAACTTATGTTTCTCACTTCCCTTTTCCATGAAGATGAAATTTTACAATATATCAGTTAATGAAAACATCACGTTGAATAATCTAAATTTTTGTATTGATGTTTAATTTTTAACTGCAGTTTTCTATAAGCTAAGGCATGTTTTTTTTTTTGTCTCAAGTAAAACTCTAGATTGGTAGAATTTTGTTGGTATGATGAGATTCAATTGTACGATTATTTTAGTTTTTTTCTTGTTTTTCTATGTATTTATATGGCCCTCCAAAGTAGACAACCAACTCTCTGATCTTTATGCTTTTGAATTTTATATATATACTAGTCAACGTAACTTGTTGATAGATTACTTGATTGTATAACTTCTCACTCTTTTTGTTGTGTATTAGTTAATTTTTGTATTTGCTTAAAGTTGAGTTGTATATATAATGGCAATTAAGATTTTATTTTGTGCATATACAAATAAAAGAAAAATATTATTGATTTGCATGTAGGTAAGCAAAAAAAAAAAAAAAAAAAAAAAAGTGTATATGTACTTTTATTTTTTCAATAACAAAACCATGATTGACATTTAATAACAGACAGTTATTGATAAAAAGTAGGTGAAAACCAACATTAAAGATGATGTTCAACCGACATTGAAGATAGTATTCAATATCGGTTGAAAACTAATATTGAAGGTAATTGACATTGAAATCTTGGACATCTATAATGTTGGTTTTAAACCGACATTAAAGACAACCGACATTGAAGACTTTTTATAACATGATCTTCAATGTCGGTTTTCAATCGACATTGTATCCTTATAATATCAGTTTTAAACTGACATTAAGGCCCAATTTTGTAGTAGTATTTATATTTAGTATATGTATTAGTTATATAATTCATATGCCAAATTTACCAATCAATAAGTGCTCATGGCCTTCTTATAATTCATGGACGTAATTTGAATCTTTATTCCTTTGTTCTAGAGTATTAATTTTCTAGTATGTCTGAAGGAATCGAATTTCTTTGCAGAAGCGTGTGATTGTTTTGCCTCAATTTTATTATAGGGATTAAATTATAAAATTTAAGAAAAAACAGTAAATTAAGCATGCTTCTATGTGAGATTGATAAGGGACAATAGCAAATAAACTTTTGAAGAAAAATATTCAATGTCTTCTCCCGATCTTCTAAAAAATATAGCACGTACCAAAACCCTGGAGACCACAAAAAAGTCTTCTATGTTATTCTCTTAGACAAGGATAGATTTGGGATCCTTTTGGATGGGAAATGAATAGATTAGGAGAGGCTCAGTTTATTCTTGGGATTAAGATCTTTAGGGATCAAACAAACAAATTACTAGCACTGTCTCAAGCATCGTACATTGACAAGATGTTGATCAAGTACTCGATGCAGGACTCCAAGATGGGCCTATTGCCTTTTTGGCATGGAGTTACATTGTCTAAGGAACAGTGTCCGAAGACACCTCAAGAGGTCGAAAAAATGAGACGGGTCCTTTATGCATCTGTTGTAGGCAGTTTGATGTACGCGATGTTATGGGGATAGTCAATAGATATCAGTCTAATCTAGTACAGGGTCACTAGACAGGCTTCAAGAACATCCTCAAGTATCTTTGGAGAACGAGGGACTACATGCTTGTGTATGATTGTATGAATTTGATCCTTATAGGATATACGAATTATGATTTTTATACTGGTAAGGATTCTAGGAAATCCACCTCTGGATCATTGTTCACTTTTAACGGAGGGGTTGTAGTATGACGAAGTGCCAAGTAGGGGTGCATCCCTGACTTCACCATGGAGGTCGAGTATGTAATGGCTTGTAAAGCTGCTAAGGAGGCCATTTGGCTCAGAAAGTTTATGACTGATTTGGAAATGTTCTAGACATGTCTAGGCCTATCACCCTTTATTGTGATAATAATGGTACTTTGGTGAATTCCTTTGAGCCTCGGAGTCATAAATGCGACAAACACATTAAGTTGAAATACCATCTCATCTGAGAGATTGTGCATCGAGGGGACGTGATTATCACGAAGATAGCTTCAGAGCACAACGTTGTTGATCTGTTTATGAAGGCCCTCGTGACTATAGTGTTTGAAGGTCACCTGTAGAGTATGGGTCTATGGGACAGACCACGGTTGGACGAGGGCAAGTGGGAGTTCTTGTACTAGGCGTTTGTGCCCTAGTTTATTATTTTGTGTACTTGTAATTAGATTATCTTGTACATCCCACTAGCTTTAGGACAAGTGGGAGATTGTTGGGGTTGATGTCCTAAATCTCGTAGAGTTCTGTAGTTTGTAAACACTAGTATGAACAAACATTTTGTGATTTATAATATATGATAATTTATTCACTTCAGTCTATGAAATATGTGATATTTTAGTTGCATTAACCATAAACCAATAAACTAAGATCCATGGTTATCGTTGTAACTTAAGCATGTATGTGGAGACATATAAGTGGATCGTGCTTTAAGTGATAACCTAAATGATTTGTAGTATATGGATAAAGGAGGGATACCTTATCCTGGTGACACTACGAGTGTGGCCCATTTTGTAGGTGTTATTTGTAAAGTGCTACAAATGATCTGATCCTAATCATTTATGTATTAGACATGCAAGCGGGGATACTCTGTACAAAGGAGTTTGTATATGATCGGACCACGAATGTTTAGTCTCGTTATGCAACGCCATTCATAATTGAGATTTTCATTTCACTAGGATAACCATAGGTAACATGACCTTAATCCTGAGTGAGTTGTGAACATCTGCCTATGAGGGCGGTCCTTTGATTTGCATGGGTGAAAGTGGGCAGATCGCCAAGTTAACAAGCCTATCATTTTAGGGATTCGTCTGATTGGGGAACTAGGAACTCAGCTACACAATATGGAATTCACTCCTTCTCCAAAGCAGGGGTAAGTAGATAAATTGCTCCCTTAAAGGTTGATTTTGGGGCTTGAACAATTTGGTGCCACACCTCTTCTTGGCCCGAGAAGGGTTTAGTCATAGTAGGACTATGATCTATTGTTCATTAGAGGAATCAATCGTACTTAAGGAGTTAGATGTAACCATAGGGGCAAAATGGTATATTGGCCCAACTATACTTACGAGCAATTTGTGAAGGGTCATCGTACTATTGATCGGTTATATCCAATGGACACAGAAATATATCTGTAGTATGAAGAGTGTAGCTGTCAGTCTTTAGTGGAGTGCCCAACAGTTAACGAATGGTGGATATCGTGATTAAAGAGTTTAGATAGTTATTCACGTACCGTTGGAGCTTTAAGCTACATATCCATAAGGTCCCCTTAGTAGCTCAATGGATTTAAGTTGAGAATCAGTTTTTGGGTTAATTTGAAATGTTCAAATTAACAAGAGGGAATTTGATTATATATGATACAATTAAATTGATTCAATTATATATGATATAATTGATATGATATATTTGATACATTATTTGATTGGAGGAATTAATATAAATATGATTTATATTAAATGTTATATAAAGAAAAAAACTATGGGGTATATGTTTCATATGGTGCAATATTAAAACTATAGGTTCTAAATATAATATGATAAGTTAGTTATTGTATTTATTTATAATTTATTAATTATGTGATAATTGATAATTCTTTTTCTCAATAACCGACCTTAGTGAGTGGTTTTAAACGGTTTGTGGCAATTGTGGGATAAAGATGAAAAATAGTTTTTCTATTCATTCTACGCGCAACGAGTTATCAGATAATTAATCGAGAGACTAAATGATAGAATCGAGTTCACTATACGATAGTACTCGTTTACTACACCATCGAATGGCGAGTCTATGTGATAGACTTCCGTTTGCCATACGATCCTTCTGTCCAATACTAGATCGTCTCCTCCTCCTCCATTCCTCCTTCCCTCAATCCAAAATCATACCGAGCCCACAACACTTGGATTCTCACACCGAGAATACCAAAATAATCTTGTGGTGGTGTCTATCTGTTCGAGGATCGAGTTTTACTCGCTGTGATCAAGGAATTTCCAGTTGCTCGTTGCATTCGTGCTGTTCGTTGCGTTCGTGACTGATCGAGGGAAATGCGTGAAGAAAGAGTTCTTCAAAGGTATTGTTTCCTCGATCCCTTGTATTTAATTTAAGAAGTATGCTGTAATTTATTTTTAATGCATAATCGTTTCTGTTTAATTGTAAATGTTTGAATTCTTTCACAATGGAGTTTGGAACGATCCGCTTCCGCCCACAGATGCTCTAGTTTTAGAGTTCCTTCACATAACTTATTCAGGATTGAGATGGAGTTACATGGTTATCGTTTAAAATATTAATCTCTTTAGTTAACGGTATTACAAAGAGAGATTATATATTTCGTAGTCCGGTCTTACACAAACTCATTGAATAGGATACTCCTATTTACATGTCTCCACATGAATGATTTGGATCAAATCGTTTGTAACATTTATAACATTTGTAATACATACAAAGTGGGTCACATCTATTGTATTACCAGGATAAGGCACCCAACCTTTTTTATATACTATAAACTTTTTAGGTTATTTCCTGAATGCGATCCGCTTGTATTTTAACCACATATCATTCAAGTTATATTAAATATCCTTGAATCTTAGTTTATTGAACTTGGATTATGCATGAAAATAAATAACACTTTATTTATTAGTAGATAAATGACATTTTATTTATTCAATAATTTGTCTACATTTACAGACGACAATATTTGTAGGACATAAATCTCAACAACGTCATCATCCAATTACAACGGTTCAATTTGTCATGCTATTTGGAATAACATATGTTGATAAACTCTTGATACACTAATGTTACACTTGAAAGTAAATTTCGAATGACTGGTTATTTACAATTGATATACTATAATAAATATACTTTTAAGAGACAGTGATATATTAATGATACAACAATGTCATGCTTGAGATGATTTTTGAATTGATGTTGATTTACTAATTAATATCCCAATGTTATACTTGAAATTTAATTGAGAATGAATGTAAGTGAAATACTACTTTATTTTTATAAGGTAATTGATATATTATTGATATATCGATATCAAACTTGAAATGAATTTAGAATGAGCGTTTGTTGATATACTTAAGATGATTGATTGATGATTACTAATATACTATTGATACGTCACAATTAAATTCTAAATTATTTTTAAATGAATATCGATAAATTGCTGATGCACTGATGTAACACTTAGTATTGTATTTTTAACGAATGATGATATGCTAGTGGTACACTAATGATCTACTTGAGATGCATTTTTGAACTAGTACTGATACCAAATGTTATTCTTTAAGCATATCATTTTGAATAATACTTCTTATTTGATATATCAACAATATCATTAATATATATGTTTTTTCTTCTCTAAATATAGTATATCAATCGGTCAATATACACGAAATATTAGATACATACATTTTACAATTTACTTATTAAATCAAATGAAATTTACATGTTGTCAAAATCATATAAAAATTTTGGAAATAAAACAAATTAATTGATATACTTTATATATTGCATATTAGTTGACAAAATTAATACAATTAAGATATACAATCAAAATTAGATAAACAAATTTTAAAATACAAAAAAATTAATGTCGGAGCATGAATCAAACCATCAAAATCAAATTAATCAAATGAAAACAACTCCATAATATAAGAACAAAACAAAATACAAAAACAACTTTCACCCTGATACAATTAATTAAAATCATGATACACGAGTTGCATAATTAAATAATGTACTTTATATATTGATACCTATCATTAATTTTACTAAAAATAAAAAATAAAAATAAATTAGAATAAATTTAAGGGAAATACTAAAAATAAAAAATAAAAATAAATTAGAATAAATTGAAGGGGTAAATACATTTTTAAAAACCAAAGTCATGACTTCAAACTTTTTTGTAATTACAGGTGTGACAATCACATAACAATTACATAAAAATCAGATAACAATCATATAACAATCATATAAAAATCAGATAACAATAAAATTTTCAGGCGAAAATTATTTGACATGTTTGCAAAAAAGTAAAACTTAGGGACGCACGCCCAATTTTTAATTTTTTTTTATGAAAGTTGCAATTGCCCCTAAATTTAATAGAAAAAAATTAATAATATTTGATTAAGAAAAAAATATAGATATATATATTTTAATAATTAAATGATTAACCTTTAATGGTCTAATATATTGGACCGACCCAAACCCAACACAAGCTCGTACTGCACTATTTCATTTTGTCTGTAATCATTTTTGAAGCTTAATCATAGATAAACTCGAGCAGAAAGACGCGGAGTTAAAACAACTTCAAGTGGGGTTGTTTTCATACTTGTTATTCCAACACTCTCTTCCATATTGATTAGCTCCTGAGATGGCCTTCCAATTTCAAACCCATGAAGCAAATTTGCAAGCGTTAGATGAATAACTTGGTTGGAAAACGAAACTCCTGGGCACATCCTTCGGCCTCTCCCAAATGGTATCAACTGGGGACTTTGTCCTGTAACATCGAAATCCTTATGTGTTGTAAGAAATCTCTCTGGTTGAAATTTATCAGGATTCTCCCATACAAGCGGGTCTTTTTGAAGCTTTTTGAGATTCACTATTAGACGTGTTCTTCTAGGAATGTGGTAACCAGAAACATTACAATCTTCCATGGCCTCATGGAAGGCAGCAAGTGGTGCAGCAGGGTACAAACGCATTGTTTCCTTCACAATAGCTTGAAGATACAATAAATTTTTTACATCCGACTCTACTACCAACCTCTCTCTACCTACTTGTTCATCTAGTTCAAGTTGGGCCTTCTTTAGTGTATCTTCATTATTGAGAAGTAAAGAAAGAGCCCATGTCATGGTTACTTGTGTAGTGTCTGCTCCACCCAATATTAAATTCTACACAACAAGTTCCAAAACATTCAATGATCGCTGATAGAATCATCCTATCCCAACATGCTTAAAAGTATAATTAAAACTTTAAATGTTTAAAATAAGAATGCTTACCAAACATGTAGATTTGGTTAGAGTACCAACATCATAGCCAGCAAGTTCTTCAACATCCCGAACTCTGGACAACATCACATCCATGAAGTCCTCTTCCTTGTGCTCTCCTTCGCCACAATTATTATAATCTCTCCTTTCCTCATGTTCTCTAAGCCATTTATCAAGTGTCTTGTCCAAAACTTTGGCAGTCTTTTTCATAGCCTTTTCATAGCCTCCCAAATCCAACCAACTCAAAAACGGAAACGAATCTGACGGAACAAAAGCCATAAACAATTCGAGAAAATCCCTTAGCGCCACTTGAAACTGCACTCCCTCAGCACCATCGTCGCCGCTCCCTTCATAAGCAGTTGAAAATGGCTTTCCAACCACCATTCTAAAAATGATGTTCAAAGTTAATTCTCCAAACCAATTCTTCATCTCCACCAACACTTTCTCGCCTCCCTTGACCACCCATAACTCATGAAGTTTGTTAATGGAGCTTTGAACCTCCGATCTGCGGATGTGTTGTAAAAGGTCAAGGCGGTGGTTAGAGAGAATTTCATGGGTGGTTATTTTGCGGATATGGCGCCATAATGGACCATATTGGGAGAATGCAAACATGGTATTATCGTAGCCCATATGCTTTGCGGCTACAACCTTGGGGCGAGAGGCAAATACTCTGTCGTTTGTTGTAAAACACTCTTTCGCTATTTCCCAATTGCTTACAACCACAGCTCTATGGCTTCCCATTTTCAGCGTAAAAATTGGTCCGTAAGCATCCGCCATTTTCTCCAAGATTTTGTATGTTGGTTCAGAGCCACCTAAGAGATGAAGATGGCCGATCACCGGCCAGGCGCCACCGACTTCCGGTGGGTGAAGTTTCTTCCGTTGTTGGGAATTGGATAGTAATCTTCTAGATAAAACCCAGAAGAGAGCATAGAGAAACAAGAGAAAACTGATTAACATCCCGAGTGCAGTTTTGGAAGGTGATTCCATTCGCTTTGGCTCTGTTTTTTGGTTTCTGCAAGTCGGAATATTTTGAATTATTTGCTTCAAATGCAACCCAATGAAGGATATATAAATAAATGGCTTCTTGAATCTACAAAATGAGATCTGAAAGTTATTCTCTTTTTTATAATAATCCTCTCAATTCGACCCTTTCATTAAAAAAATTAAAACGTGTTAGGTTTTTAATATTGCTTTTAGTTTGCTTAAAAAAAAAAAAGAAAAAGAAAAAGGAAAACAGAAAAGATTATTTCTGGTTCTTAGTAATTTAAGTTTAATAACATATAATAATTTTAGGGGTGATCATCCGGCCGAAGTGGTTTTGGACAAAAACTGTCGTCGACCACTGACAAATCCTATTTTTATCGGTTAGGTCCGACAGTTTACGGAGACGTTGAAGACGTCGGCCGGCCGCGTTGGCGATTTTGTCGGTTCCATATTTCCGATGAAATGAGAAAAAAAGTGAAAAAAGAGAATAGAGAAGAAAATAAAAAATAATGAAGATAGAGAAAAATTGACAAAGAAAAAACATGAAAGAAAAATAAGAGAGATAGAAGAAAGATAATGTACTTTATATATTGATACCTATCAATAATTTTACTAAAAATAAAAAATAAAAATAAATTAGAATAAATTTAAGGGAAATGTATGGTAAATACATTTTTAAAATCCAAAGCCATGAGTTCAACTTTTTGTAATTACAGGTGTGACAATCACGTAGTAATCAAATAAGAAAAATAAGAATTTGGTAGGTTATCCTGAGAGATGGAAAGAAAAATAAGAGAGATAGAAGAAAGAAAAAGAAACAATGGAGATTGAGAAAAAAAAAAAGATGAAAAAAGAGGGAGGACAAGAAGAGAAATGGTGTAGTAAAAAAAGAGAAAAAAGAAAAGAAAGAATTTGGTAGGTTACCCAGAGAGTGTAAAAAAATTGAGAGGGTTTTCTTCGGAGTTGGGAGAGGATAAAATAGAGAGAGAATGTAATTAATTAATTGTTTTATAAATTCAAAGTGATTTTTTTTTTTTTTTTTTTTTTGAAAAACCACTAATAGTGCATGGTGTTGAGCATTAATGAGATATATCTTTACATGATTGTCAATTTTCCATCCTCTCATGTGTGCACGTTTTTTTAAAAAAATTAACTAACATGTAATATAATATTATATATATATTGAAGGGGTTGAATTTCTGAAGCAGAATCGCGACAAGAAGATCTAATGCTAACCCGTGAAGAAACACTTCTTCACGATTTCTTTAAATCTCACAGGATCCTGTAGTTTGTAATTGTATTGTACAAACATTTTATTTACTTAATAAAATATGAGATATTTTATTTGACATTTAGTAGCATTAAACCCACAAACGAATAAATTAACCTCCAAGGTTATCATCTATAGCTTAAACATACATGTGGATCATGTTTAAGTGATAACTTAAATGATCGTAGTAGATGGATATGGTTGGGTACCTTATCTTGGTGACACTACGAATATGGTCTGCTTTGTAGATGTTACAATTGTTGTAAAGTGCTACAAATGATCTGATCCTGATAATTCATGTGGAGACATGTGACCGGGGTATTTTATACAAAGGAGTTTGTATAAGACCAGACTACGAAATGACTAGTCTCATTATATAACGTCATTGATAATTGAGACTTACATTTCACCATGATATTCGAGATGAAATCAGTATCATTAATTCAATTTAACCAAAGGCAAATGAAATTTATAATACTTAAACAACAACTAAAACTAACATGTAGTTATAGCGGAACTAAGAGGTCGATCTACAAGAAACTTCTATTAATTAACAAGATTTGACTTTTGAATTCCAAATTGTAACAAATGGGGGAGGGGGGATTGTTGGTTTTAAAAAAACTAAGTAAAATCAAAATAAAAGCAATTATAACACAAACTTTCTTTTTTCTTTTTAGTAAAGATTCAATAGAAAGAGATTCTTGGGAAATCTTTATTAGCTAGGTTAATTCTATCATTAATCTTGAATAAATACATGAAAATTCAACATCCCATAATCGAATAGGGTAAAAATTCTAAAGATCCTATTAGCTAATTAACATGTATCATACCAATTAGCCCCAATCTAAGTAAAAAACACTTCAATTAAGCAAATTCATGTTAATTTCTTAGATTGCTTTGGAAACTAGGGTTCTCATGATTATGCATTCAAGAAACACTACAGAGTTAATTTCAAGAACGATTGTTTGAATGCTCCAACTTAAGAGATTTAAGAATTAATTTCAGAATAGAAGTCTGAAATAAATCAAGAAGACTTAATTTTGTAACCTATCTTACCATTATGCACGGTGCCAAACAAGATTTGCTAATAAGAAACTAATAGAATCAAGGCGTCAACTTTTGTCATTAATTTATATTCAAATTCAACTCAACAACATTCAAGGATGCAGAAAATCCAAGAAAATACGCAAAAGTTATCAAGAATTTTACCCTAGACTAGAAAATTCAAGACAATACACAAAAGTTCTCAAGCATTTGTTGGTGCATTCTGTCTTATAGCGTTGAGCTAGTATTGGGTATAGTTATGGAGAGAGCATTGCGACGCTCCGAGTGGTGCTGAAGCATGTTGAATTGGTTCAATTGAGAGGTAGAATGGTAATTTTCCAATTTATTTTCTTAAGTGATCCTGTTGACTCTATTAAGCTCCAAATTTCTCGTGATGACTCCAATGGTGTTGGGATTGGATTTTTACCTATAAAATAGATATTTTAAGCAAACAATTAACACAGGATTGAGGAGTTTAATACTAAGAAAATATTTCTTTTTAAAACTTATCAAAGTATCCCCAACTTAGTTCTTGGTCGTCCCGAGCAAGTTAAAAACTAGAAATATGCATTTATTCAAGCAAAATGTGAATTTGTTTATTTGTTCGTTGTTTGTTCAAACTTTCATTCACTCATTCAAATTGTCTATACATTCAATTGACTTACACAAAAATATTATTCTCATATCTTTTCTCAACAATCAAGAAAGTGATGATACAAATAAGCAATTAGAAATTTAACTTTTGCTAACAAAGAGTTGAAACTTGTTTTTGAAAAGAAAAAGTTTTTTTCTAGCAAAATTATGAAAGAAAGGAGTGCAAAGTTTTAGTTTATTTAATAGTCTAAGGCTAGTGGAAAGATTCTATATAACTCTCAATTCTAACTTAGTTATCAGTCTAAGATATACCTAAACTTGCAAAAAAAGAGAGACAATTCCAAGACAAGAGTGCCTTTTATAACCTCACGAACACAAATCTTGATTGGCATTTATTTTACTTAGAGGAATAGCTTTCACATTCACACCGTTGCGAACCTATCACTCTTTTCTTGTGGGCCCTAACAAGACACGATGGAGACAGCTCTTTTCACCTCTATCCATGCATACACACACGCGTTAGTGAAAGTTATGTTATTTTGCAAGCTTGCTTTAATTTTTTTATTACTAGCAACCTTTTCTTTTTGTTAACACTAGGCCACTTTTATTCCTCTTTGTCGAGACTTGCTTCTAAAACAAGTTGGCTGTTCTCAAGACCAAAAGTTGTCCTATCGGGATGACAACAAAAAAATTAAGTAGACATTACATTTCTAAAAGTCTAGGATTCTAAATAAATCTAAAAGCTAAGTATTCGTTTTTTTATGAAATTAAAAGGAAAAGAATTTTTTTTTTTTGAAAAATGGTTCCAAAATTTTGTTAAAAATGTTCAAAAGGTCTAAAATTTTGTTTATTTCTTTACTAAAAACAGTGCGTCATCAAAATTTCATCGATGGAAAAGAAATGATTGTATAAATCAAATGACGGTAAAACAAAATTAATGTGATTCTTTTATTGTGTGTTTTCATGCATTCAATCATTCACGCATTTATTCATTCAAAGCAAAATAGTCTTTTGGAGCATTAAGAATCCAATGATTATGTTTTCAGAGAATCAAAGTTATGCTATCAAAATGTAGCTAAGCCTCAAATATATCAGGATACGTCAATTCAGAGTCTCAAAATTTCATCAAGATAACAAAATATCAAAATGAAAAAAATCAAAATTTAAATCTAACCCGAGCTCAGATGCTCAAGGGTTCCGCACATGCATTTATATATCATTATAGGACAAAAAAAATTTAAGTAAGACTCATTTTTCTATAAAAAAAATATAAAAAACATTCAAGCAATATTTCCACCTCAACTTAAAAATTGAACATTGTCCTAAACGTTTAAGCGGTTCAAGGAAAAAAAAATATATATATATACTTTCAGAGCGACCAAGAAACTCTATGACCAAGTTTTCTTCACATTGCATTACACCGTTTTTTTTTTATTATTGTCTTACATAATTGAAAATGGTGGAAATCAGGAATCTAGAAATGACATACCCCACCACAGATTACAATACCTAACGTAGGATATGGGATGTCATCAATATATAACCATAAAATCTGTTGACAGACTTAGAACAACAAAACATATTTATCAAAATAGATGGCAACTAAAAACTTGCTTAATAAATATTATTATAAATATCGATAGAGTTTCTCATGAAATTTGAGTAAAATAGGCTATGTATAAACACTTTCAAAATATTTTGTTATATGTACAAAAACATCTATCAATTTCGATCTTTATAATGTATCTACCGAGATGTATAAACTAAAATTTTTGATATCAACATCTTCGTGGGCCATTCAAGAAGTTATAAATTGTCATATCAAACTTGTAACATCCGGATCAAATTTTAGATCATGACAATGCATGTGCATTTTATTTTAATGTTATTTTCGCTTTTTATTGAGGCCTTATCTCTTAGTTTATTAGGCTGAGAAAATTATTGATTTAGAAAATTATATTTTAGTAAATTTTGTCCATTAGTGTGACAATAATTGAGAAGACAAGTCAAAATTGTTCTCATATTATTAACAAGTAAAATGTGATCATCGATTAGAAAAATAAAATCACATTGAACAATAGACTATTTTTTGTCATTCCGTTCCTATCATTTCACTTTATTCACGAAACCCAATCTCATTCTCATCAAACCTCACTAAAGGGAATGATTTGAGAATATAGGTTTGCTTGAGCTGATTGCACTTTTCAGTTTTCATCCCTTCATCGGTGCCTATTATTTGTTCGATAATAAATATTTAGAAAAACATATCTTTAGTTTTGTTCTTTTATCTATTTTGAAATAAAAGTTATCTAACACATAGCCACCACTACAAGAATTTTGGACTTTAATATTGGCCGTAAAAAATGAAATCGGATGTATAATGTTGGTTTTTTTTTTTAAAGCGGATCTTTAATGTCAATTTTAAACCGACACTGTAAGGGTACCAACGGACATTGTAGGGGTACCCTTAATGTCGGTTTTAAACCGACATTAAAAATCCACTTAATTTATCCTCTCACTTTCTATTTTCCCCCAATTTTTTTTCATTTCCCTATTCACTCTCCCCCTTTTTTCTTTTTCCTCTCATTCTCATACTTCCCTCCTCAACCCTCTTTTTTCTCCCTTCTTTCTTCTAAACCCTTGCCATTCGTCCGTCGATCGTGGGTGAAGAGTCTGTCATGGTGCAGATATGGCCTCCTTGTAGATCTGTTCATCGTGCAACCTGCGCCGCCGCACCCAATCGCCTGGATATGCTACTCATTCTGTCGGATCTATTGCTCATTCTGCTCGGATCTACTGCTCGTTTCACCGAAGCGCCATAGCCATGTGCCGTTATTCGCATATCTCCGTCGCACGCGCCGCCAAGTTCGTTCTTGGCCAAAAATCCCCGTAATTTTCACTACTCTACTTTTCAATTTTTCAATTTGGCCGAAAAGGAATCCATCGGAAAGAAAAAAGTTAATAAATACCTTTTAACTTTTGAAAATAGAGCTCTAACAAATGAGATCAAAGATTTTTGTGATAGTTGCAAGCCAACAAATTGGGACTTGCACCCAAACCTCCAACGCTCACACCATCAGCGGCAAACCAGGTCCTCTCATCCCTTGCTCCAACAAGCATATTTCCATTGTTCCCCTTCAAAATTTCTAATATTACATGCAATCTTCAAACTCTCATTCCTAATTCGACTTTAACATTAATTTGATGGGCTGTAAAGAAGTTTTTAGATGAATAAATATATAAGAGCTCCTTTGTCTTTTATGATAGTGTGACAAAATATTGTAGAGCTCCTAAAAAAAGCAACTGTTTTACATATAGCACTTTTCAGCTTGTCATAGATGAGGCTAAAATATATAGTGATGTATTTTATTTAGTAAGAACAATTGCTTCAGACTAACTAAAGAAAATGTAAAACATACCATCATTTGGTAGCTTTTATTCAAGTTCTTATTGTTAGTTTCTATTGCCTTTTGGTCTTGTCACAATTGAATATTGTTTTGCTGATTTTTCATGTTTGCTGTTAATACCTTGCCTACTTGTTTTTTATTATCTGTGTGAGTTTCTGTACTGTTATTGACTATAGTTCTTCTATGTCTTTCATCTTGAGCAAGCTTTAATGAGTATTCTTTTATGGATTTATCTTTTCCAGTTGATATTGGATAATGTTCTCTTGCTTCCCTCAAGTAGCCAAACGATTATAGGTAAGCCAACAGTACCAAGTGCAGTTGTGCAACTCCTTTAGTTGGTGGAGTTCAATTGGAGTGTCTCTTTGTTCTTGTTTTCTATCCCTAAAACTTGTCTGTGGATTTTTTTTTTAGTTTCTTTGTTGTTTGATTGTGGAGAAAAGACATCAAGAAAGAGGCAAAATGGGTATGTTTCTATAGTGGCCACTTTGAACAAGTGGAAGAAGAAATAGGTAAAATGGGTATTTGGGTTTGTTTACTTCAAGATTTTTGTTCTAGTTTAGTACTTCAAAACTCTCCTTCTAAGTTTCTTCAGACATTCTTCACATAGGGTAGTATAGGGATTTGTGGAGTCATTTAGCAATTTTTGAGAAATAGAAGTGTTATGTAATTGTTTCTATTATTGTTTCATAATAATTTATGAACTTGAAGAAGCAACAAAATTTAATTTCGTATTAGAGAAAATATATTTTTCCAAATACTATAGGTCTTGAAGAACATCGCTTGGAGAAGAGCAAATTTCAAGAACATCATTTTGATGTTTATGAGAAATGCAAGAACGGAGAGGTATTTTCTTAACTTAGTTATGTGTAAATCCTGATCTATTGATTGATTGTTGGATGTTTAGATTTTGTTATTATTCCATAGAACTACATGTTAGAATTGTGATATGTTTCCATCTATTAGATATTTTATTCATTGTTAGCTTTTCTTGAAGTATTTATAGAAAGAGTCTAACTCTAAGGACACGAGTCTCGAAATATATCTGAAATTAATCTTTAGAATTCTCGTTTCTTATTTGATAGATGGTTGTTAAGAGTTCTCCTTTCTTATGATAACTACTTATGTTTGTTGGCTTTTGAGATCACTTCTTTCTGTAGATGGTTTATTAGGATATTTGTTTGGATTGATGAAATTTTGAACTTTGCTGAGTTTTTGTTTTTTGGCTTTTCTTTTCATTGATAGGAACTGAGTCCATGAATCTGGAGGTATAAGATCGAATGCCCATGTGACAACTTTTAAGATTTGAAGTCAAGTGAGTAATCAGATCTGAGTTTTTGTAAATCATTATTGTTTATGTTTGAATATCTGAAGAAACCTACAAAGAGAGTTTATGTAAATCATTGTTGTTTTTGTGACAACTTTTGAGATTTGAAGTACATTGTGAGCTAAATTTGCTTATTGATGTATGTGTTCTTGAATATTCATTTTTTGGGAATTCTGATAGTTCTGTTGAGAACAAGTGGTTGTGGAATATTATTGGGAGTGTGTTTCTTTGAACAGGTTCAAGGTAATTTTTTTGTTTTGTTGTGGTAGCATCGTTATGCTACCAAAAATTTTTCATCGTCTTCATAGCTCATATCAAGGTAACCAAGCTTCTCTTCTTCAAGATCTTAAAAAAGAAGATTCTCTCATTTATTCAACTATTGAGTTTTCTTGTTTTGCAGGTGCAACAAAGGAGTAAAGATTTGGTATCACAACCTCTTTATGCTTTTTCTTGGGGAACTCTATATCCAACACATTCAATACAAGAATTTTTCCTTGAATGTACCAATATGCACATTCCCAATAAACATTGTTAGTTGAATATAAATTCTAATCACATTTTCACTTTCAATCCTTTGTCTGAAACGTTTGATGTTTGTGATTGTATGAACAACAATGGTCAGACAAAGATGCCTATAACCAGACATTGCTGAAGCTGGGGGGTCTGTTCAAGAAGAATTATGAAGGGATCCATACTTACCAAGTGGAGAGGGATAGTAAACTGGCTGAGAAAATTCTTGTAGCTGGTCCAATTTTGTAATAAAATGGTAAATGAAGCTCTTCAAGAATTTGGATGATATCATGAAATGATTGGTGTTGGGTGGATTTTACAAATGTAAGTGTGAAAGTTTCAAAGTTGAGAGGTTTTATTCATAAACAAGATATCAATCTTTCTTCCATGTGTAGAAGTTTTTTTTCCCATTAGGCATCGATTCTCGTTTCTCGCAAGTACTGCTCGACCTATGATGGTTAATGTTTGGAATGGAAATTTTACCCTACAACCCAGATGTTAAAGTGTCACGTAGGCACTTGGGTATATGGTTTGTCAGTGTGACAAGTTTATAGTTTTGTGGTAACTTTGTGATTATGAAAGTTTGTTCCTTTTTTTTTTTTAATCAACTTAAGAATTAAACATGACATATTTTAAGCCTCAGTCACTTTGGTAATGTAAATAGGTCAAAGAGCATTATTTAATTTGAAAGATTGGATAAAAGACAAGGTATGAGTTCCTACCCCATGTTTATACAATGTAACATTTATAATTGTGCTACTAGTTAAGATAAATATGATATGTTACTTATTTGTAAGTTTTGAGGCTATATTAATTGTTTTGGCTTCTTTCTTAGACACTTGGATGTATAGTTTGTGGGTGTGACATGTTTATAGTTTCGTGGTTACTTTGTGATTATGAAAGCTTGTTTGCTTGTTTCTACCTATTTGATCCATTGCTCAATCTTATTTAATTATGATATAAACTTTGGAATTCTTTTTTGTTATGCGTTGGATTTTGACCATTATGACTTTGTACTGATTGTGTGTGTATTTTGCATATTAAGTTGTGAAGGTTTTGCACATTGCTAGGCGTTTGAAGAGCAAAGAGCATTACATCATTACTTCTGACTGGAAGAAGAACGAACACATGATAGAGGATATGTTCTACCATGAATTTCATCTTGTTGATCTCAGAGAAAGTTGACCATGTCTATAATCTGGCTGCTAATATGGGTGGTATGGGCTTCATCCAATTCAATCACTCTGTTATTATGTATAATAACACCATGATCAGCTTAAATATGCAAGCTACAAGAATCAATGGAGTTAAGAGGTTAGTTTTGAAGGAAACTTTTCTCAATTCATGGTGTTTAGGCATGCTTTTGATCTTTAAGGGTACAAGGTTGGTTGGTCAATGTTTTTATGCATTATAGTTATGGCTTGTCGGGGGGGGGGGGGTTATGATGAGCTAGAAATTTTTTAAATAGAAATATTTTGTATTCTAAATATTTTTAATCTGAGTTATTCCCTCCTTTGTTGTTGATTTTGTGACTACCAATGGGAAAGGAAATACCCAACATATAATTTGATCTTCTATAATGTGAGTGCAGGTTTTTCTATGCTTCTAATGCTTGCATCTACGCTGAATTTAAGCAATTGGAAACTAATGTGAGCTTGAAAGAGTCAGATGCTTGGCCTACTAAGGTTCATATATACTTATGTGTTAATGATTTTGAAACAAAATAACTATTAGATATGTGCTTATAAAACCGTGTTAACGTTTGTTTCGTAGCCCCAAGATGCTTATGGTTTGGAGAAGCTTGCTATAAGGAAGTTGTGCAAACATTATATTAGGATTGGTGTCCTAATTCTCCCGGAGTCTCGAAGTTTGTAATATGTACACATTGTTATCAATAAAGTAAGAGTTGTTTTATTTGACATTTACTCATATCCAATAAACAAAGCTCCATGGTTATTGTATGTAAACTTATGCATGTATATGTGATATACAAGTGGATCATGCCTTAAGTGATAATCAAAATAGGTCTGTAGTATAAGGATTAAGGAGGGATACCTGATCCTGGTGACACTACGGATATGGCCTACTTTGTAGAGGTTTGCAAGTGTTGTGAACTACTACAGATGGTAGATCCTGACCATTTATGTGGAAACATGCAAGCGGAGGTGTCCTATACAAAGAGTTTGTATAAGAACAGGCCATGAGATGATTCGTCTCTATATATAACGCCGTTGATACTTGAGACTTACATCTTACCTAAACGACCATAGGTGACATGAGCTCAATCCTGAGTGTTTTGGGAACTCCCGCCTTTAAGGGCAGTCCTTTGATTAGTATGGGTGAGAGTGGCCAAATTCCCAACTCAACATGTCTACCTTTTTAGGGACTTGTCTGATTTGGGAGCTGGGAACTCAGTTACACAAGATGAAATTCACTCCTTCCCTGAAGCAGGGGTAAGTAGATAGATTGCTCTTTTAAGGGCTGATTTCAGGGCTTGAACATAGTGACCATAGCTTCTCTTTCGAAGAGGAGACTTAATCATAGTAGGACTATGACTTATGTTCATTAGAGGGATCAGTGGTACTTAATGACTTATATGTAACTACAGGGGCATAACGGTTATTGGCCCAGCTGTACTTATGAGCGATCTGTGAAAGGTTATCGTACTTTTGATTGGTTGATATGGACACATAATATATATGTAGTAAGGAGAGTTCATTTGTTGGTCTTTAGTGGAGTGCCTGGCAGTTAATGGATGGTGGATCCCGTGATTAAAGAGTTTGGTCAGTTATTCACGTACCGTTGGTGCTTCGAGCTACAGGTCCATAAGGTCCCCTTGGTAGCTCAATGGATTCAAGTTGAGAATCAATTCTTGGTGTTGATTTGAAATGTTCAAATTGACAAGAGGAAATCCGATTATATATGATATGATCGATATGATGTATGAGGTACATCAAGTGGAGGATTAAGTAAATGAGATTTACATTAAGTACCATGAAATAGAAAAAGAACTATGGTTTATATGTTTCATGAGATGAAATATTAAAATTATAGGTTATAAATATATTATGGTAGGTTGGTTATCATATATATTTATAATAATATTAATTATTGGATAATTATGTCTTTTTTTCTAATAACTAATTGAGTGGGGGGTTATTGTTGGTTTCATGATAACCATAAGATAAAAGAAAAAATGTTTTCCTAAATTTAGAAGATGTTATGAGAGTTTCTATTCTCGAAAAAAACTCACGGAAAGGATGTCAAATGAATAGGATTCACTAAACGATAGCTGAAGAAAGATTAAACGATCGTGGAGTGACATTACATGATAGTTCACTCAACTAACCATTAGCTAAACGATCGTGGAGCATTTGTTAAACATTGGGCATCGTCTATACGATAGACTTCGGTCATCTCTCACTTGCTCAATCATTTACATGATTGTTATTCCTCCAGTCTATTCCTTAAACCGAGTCCACACAAAGCCCACACTTCTGGATTCTCACACCGAGAATACCAAGGTAGCCATTGTGGTGGTGTCTTACTCAACTCGACTATGTCGAGGTTTTTGGAGGCCGTTCGTTGAGTTCGTAGTGTTCATGTAGTGCTTGCTGATTAATCATGTTGTGTTGTGGTCGCTACGTTAGAGTGTTCGTGTGTTGCAGTCTTGGAGATTGTTCGAGCGTTCGGGATTGAGGGAGATTAAAGATGAGTCTTCAAAGGTATGATATTCTTTCCCTTGATCTTATTGTAAAGCATGCTGTAATTTTGTATTGTGCATGACTTGTAAGTTTCCATTTCATTATTGTAATTGTATATGTTCAAATAAAAATGGAATTTGGAATGATCATTCTGCTGCTCATGGAAATCCTCATGTTCGATTTCCTTCACATTATACTAAGAATTTCGGCATTGAGTGCCGAATTGGGAGGTTCCACAATATTTATGGTCCATTTGTAACATGGAAAGGTAGATCCAAATGCAAGAAATGGTTATGTTATCTCTATACAATTCATAGAGTAAGATCAAATGCTATCGATTCATTCATATAGGTGGAAGGGAAAATGCTCCTGCTGCATTCTATAGAAAGGCCCTCACTTCTGTAAACAAGTTTGAGATGTGGGGAGATGGTCTTCAAACAAGATCTTTCACTTTCATTGATGAATGAGTAGAAGGTGTTCTAAGGTAAGAAAGCTCAATTGTTGTAAATTCCATGTTTAAAATTTGTTCTTTCTTGGATTTGGTATAATCTTAAGCACCTCAAGAGTTTCAAAGGTGGAAAGAGTTTGAGACATTTGGAGATACCCTTCAAGGACTTTGGGATTAGTTGGGGTGGGCTATGTACATAATGTAATAGGAAAATAACCTTAGTTTAAGTAGTTTTTGGCTTATTAGTTTCAGCTCAATTCTAGCTAAGGGAAAATAATTAGTGTATATTTTGTGTTATGAGCAACTTCTGTATATAAACTTTGAAAGGTTGGAATTGTATATTAAGTTTGTGAAGATCTGCAACATTGAAGAACAAATGGTATATTTTCCTGATGTTCAACATTCTTTAATATGTTTTTTAAGTTCTTATTATATGTTGTTTGCCCATTTTTCTCTACTTGCAGGAAGTCATGCTTTCAATTTGGGCCGAATCTATGGTGGATGGTGGAGAGAACATAACGAAGGAGCAATTGAAAGACTATTGGGAAAATACTATATAATGACAACAAGTGTGTGTGCACATTTGTTTTTTTATTTTGTTTTTGTTTTTGTTTTTGTTTTTGTTTTTTTTTTTTTTGGGGGGGGGGGGGGATATTTACAAGTTTTAGTTTGTATTTTCTAGTTTAAAAGTAAGTTCTCGCTCTTGTTTGGATCAAAATTTTAATTTTTTTATATAACGCTTATGAGTTTTGATAATTTGTTAATTACCTTGGTTTTAGAGTTAAATTATCATCTCCAATTCCTCTTTTATAACTTATTATTATGGATTTGTGAAAGCAATTAAGGATTTATTTTGTGCATGTACAGGTTGATTACCTTGGTTTTAGGGACGTGTCATTTTTAACTTTGTGATCGATATTAAAAATGGATTGGACAATAATTATATCGAATACACGGACAATAATTCTGGACAATAATTGAAAAAACGGACATGGTATTTATAAAAAATGAACAATAATTGAAAAAAATGGACATTAATTTTGGGCTTTAATGTTGGTTTAAAACCGACATTAAAGATAGTGTTATTAAAGCCCTTTAATATCGGTTTTAAACCAACATTGTACACCCTCTTCAACCGACATTAAAGCCTAGAATTCTTGTAGTGGATAATTTTTATTCAGGATGTTATAGCAATTCAAAACACATTAGAGATAAACAAAGAAGGAATAAAATAAGAACAAAAACACATAGTTTGGTAACCCAGTTCGGTGCAAATTTACCTACAATTTAGGGGTGCCAAGGAAAGATAACTTCACTAATATAATGTCAAGCAATTACGACGTTGTACATGTTTGTAAATAGATCAAAATTACAACAACGAGTGAAAAAGCTTAACTCTTTTAATGATCTCATAAGCTCCCCCTGAGTATGAGACTCCCTCTCAATGAAATTTAGACTCCTCTAAGTATGTGAATATTAGTGAATGATTACTTAAGCTCCCTCTAACTATGAGACCCCCTCTCACCAAAACTTTATCTTTCTACCTTCAAATGAATACCACTTCATTTGATGAACTTAGGCTCCTTCTAAGTTTGAGGATCCCTTCTCAAGTTGTAGTAGAACGACTCGGCAAGAACTTGAGAGACACTCAAGATCTACAATAGAAAAACCTTCATAGTTGCAAGATTGACACACTTGTGATTTCCTTTGACATGACCATAAAAATAATAACTATAATATTCTTTTGAACGACCAACTAAAAACTGAAGCAATACCTTCTTACATATGCACAATGAAAAAAATGCAAAGAGAGAACCTTAAAATAGATTTGACAATGTTCAGAAAAAGGAAAGAAAATTGAAAGAATAAATAGCTAGGATTTTTTAGACAATGAAAAAAATATTAGGGAGAACCAATAATCTAAGGGAGAACATACTACCTAGAACAACAATTGTAACGACATCCTGAAGGACAAACCAATATACAAAATGACAAATGTCACAGAGAATACCAACCACCACACTCTTAAACAAATATAGCCAATATCAAATAAAATCTCTAACAAACTCCCTTTTTTACTATTAATTTTTAAGGAGAGGCAATCTAGTCACACACATTACAAGCTGTTACAGAAAGACTCGAAAATAAGAACATCGTTGCAGGCAGTTGAACTGTTGTCGACATCTTTCTGTTATGTGTTGTAATCACCAGAGCTTCATCGTTGACTATACGCCTGCATATAAAAAGAAAACGAATGTGAGATGAATGAAAAGGAGAGAATAAGAAAACGAGAGAGTAAGACATTCGTCCTATAATGACTTTGAAGAAGAAGTAATAAAAGGGACCCTCCTGATTTGCACAGTGGATGTAGGCGTTTGGCCGAACCACTTAAACTTCTATGTCTTTTCTCTCTAACTCTACGATCGTTTAGCATTTACTAAAGTCTCATTTACATGATCATGTAATTCCTATCGCTTCGTGTACTCGATCGTTTAGCTTCGCGTCCAATCGTCTATACGATCGTTTAGCTCATCAGTTGTTGTCTACAGAATCGTCTAGCTCCAATCAACTGTTGTCTACATGATCATTTTGTGCTTCATCCTATCGTTTACATAATTGAACTATTGTTTAGTTCTTGGAGCTTCATCTACACGATTGAGCTGTCATTTGTTAAATGATAGAAGAATTTCAAGCCTCGAGCATATAGCCTCCCTTGACATTTGGATTGTTCTTTACCGTTAATTTTGAGTAATTTGTGATTGTGAACGTGAAGATCATAGCCATTTGGGACACCAAGTAGTATCAGAGCTCAGTGAATAGTTTAAGATAGATCCAAGATTTGAATTCTTGCATACTTCGTTTCCTAATAGTCAATCTTGAAGATCAAGAATGGAAACTACCATATATGAAATTGAGAAGTTCAATGGTAAGACAAACTTTGAATTATGGAAAGCGAAAATTAAAGCAATCTTGGGATAGCAGAAGGCTCTACTGGCCATTACGGACCCTGCAAAGTACCCAGAAACACTCATTGAGGCAGAGAAAGAGACAATTGAGGTAAACGCATATGGAACCATTGTCTTGAATGTCACAGACAACGTTTTGAGGCAGATTGCAGACCAGCCTATTGCGTATGTGATAACTGGCAGAAATGCACGTTATTACAGTGCTAAGTTATAAAACAATGCAGGATTACGATGATAAAAATATACAAGATTGAGTCCAAAAAAGCATTAAATTCATAATATTGCGGTTGCATGCGTTCATCGCATTAAAACAACTAACTTGTGTATTTTTGTGCAGAATATGCGTTGACGAAAGGAAGAAAATGCGATCTAAAGAAATCAACGGTCGAGCGCATCAAGAGATTGCGTTAACGCAAGGCTATGCGATCATTTACGCTCGCGATTATCTACTCAAGAAGGTTGCCGCATACAGCCGGTGCATCCTGGATGGGCCTATTGCAGTCGTTCGCCAAGAGCATGGGGTGTGTCATGATGTTATTTGCATTTTCTGCTCTGTCTTCTAATTGTTCCACTATGTTGGGATTTCTCTCTTGTTGTTGATGTCGGCGGTTGTCTCTTCTTCTTCTTCAGAAATTTCTCTCAATCTCTAGGTCGTAGTTGGGCTCCGGAACTTATCCTTTGCTCATATGACACCCACTTCTTCCCTTACCAAAGAAGAGACAGTCACAGAGATGGAAAGCTGCAAAGAAAATAAAAAAGTTACCGTTAGCACAATATGTACTGCCGTAGTCTCCGGCAACGGCGCCAAAAACTTGATGGGCTGTAAACGCGATGAAATAATGGTATGAAATTGCGGTGGTGAATTATGAATTGCACATGCAAGTTTTCCTAGTAAAATCCAAGTATAAATCCTACTGGATTTCCTAGTAAGCCCAGGGTCGAACACAGAGACTACTGAGACACTATGCATTAGTAAATTTTGATTCCTTTGCGGTGGCGAAAATCAAATAAGTTTGTTTGGTATTTTGTTTTAAGTATAAATTCTATGCAACGAAATTGAGTAAAGAGTTGATGACAGCAAAAGTTACAATAAGTATGCAGGAAACGGGTTGAGAAGGGATTTAGCTAACACTTCCTAAGATTTCATTCAAGCTATGCGATCATGCTACACACACACAACAGTAAATCATCTTCCAATACAAATTCCATAGTTATTATTTCTAGGACGCATGCGATATATACGATGATGACTTATTCCTAAGTCTCTATTCTTGTCTATGTGATGATGAATGATGCACACATACACAAGGTGACCACATACTATCATATCATATCTCTATGGTGCATGCGATGTGTTAATAGCAAACAAAACTTATTCCTATGTTTCTATCTCTTGCTTATACGGTTCTAATCTCTCTCCCGAACCTAGATTCTAATATGACTTTCCTAAGCCTAGATTCTATCCTTAGACCACCCTCCTGAGCATCTTTAAAGGACGAATGACGCATACATATTATAAGATGATCACATAAAGTGAAGATCTCTGGTCATGCTAGCTAAGTATTTCTCAACCTATTCAGAAATTTAGTTACTCATGTGAAATGTGAAGAGATTGAACAGATGTTGAGATGAAAACTCCATTTTATAACTAAAGTCAAAATTCAAAACAATAATGGAAAGTAGGGATAAGAAGCCTGGTAGCAATGTCTTGCTTCCCGAGGCTTTTACACTGTCTTTTACTCTACTCTGCCCAAAAGAATGTTCTTGCTTCCACAAGTGTAGACCCTCTCTTCGTTTACAGTGCCTCCCAGCAGTCTTTCGAGCTTCCTAAGAGTTATCTCTAGGCGTCCTCTTCTCTTCACTCGCCTCCGCCTTCTTCTAAGTGTAAGAAAACTATGAACAACGGCTAACTATCTTCTATATGGCGAACTCTCTATATGGCTAAGCTTGTTTATCGATGGTGGCCTTTGGTATTTATGGACATCAAGGTGAAGAAGTTTTTCTCTCTATTGATTGCAATGATGGGAGGTCATTAAGTCTTCTATCTAATGCGTCGATTAATGTTCACTGAAAAGTTAAGTGTACTTGCTACAGTGTGTCGTTAACAGCTTGTCAACTTAATTCGGATTCGACCGTCGCCAGCTTTCCCTCCCATCATGATTTATTATGCTTTCACCTTGATGCATCATCCTTATTTGGCCACCTTCTTGAACAAATCTTCGTGAGCGCATACGATCGCTTAGCTTTGCGGTTGCAATCTTCTATTGTGCTCGGGTGCCAAATTCCTTGGACCGCAATTTTCTTTGCGCCAATGCATTTTTCTGCACAAAAAAGGTAAATTAGCTGCTTTAATGCGATGGGTGCATGCGATCCCAACATTCTCAACTTAAAACTATCGGACACGATTTTGCATATTTTTACCGTCGCATTCCCACATTGTTTTATATCTTTACGTTGTAATAATGTGCATTTTTGCCCGTTACAAATCTCCATGCTTCGAAACTTCATCACGAACGACTCAACAAACTCAAACACTTTGAATTACA
Organism: Benincasa hispida; assembly: GCF_027475165.1. Classification (NCBI taxonomy): domain Eukaryota; kingdom Viridiplantae; phylum Streptophyta; class Magnoliopsida; order Cucurbitales; family Cucurbitaceae; genus Benincasa; species Benincasa hispida. Next base: position 63,293,820 of record NC_143486.1, on the reverse strand, counting down.
GACTCGGTTGCTTGTTAATTATGCCCAAAAATGCTAGGGCCCTTGCAAATTAACACTTTGTAATCGAAAAGAAAGCTTTAAACAGAGGCAATTAAACCCATAAACATTCATCAACAACCATCCACAAACACATTTAACACTTAAATGCAATGTAGAAAACCCACCACGACTGTAAAGGATGTTCAAAATAGAAATGGGATTTGGAATATCTGAAAAACCTGGCTCTGATACCAATTGAAGGAAATCAGACATGAGGATTTCCATGAGCAGCGGAAGAATTGTTCCAAATTTCATTCAAAATTGAACAACAACAATTACAGTCCAAGAACGAAAACTAATAGGTCATGCATAACAAGAAATTACAACATACTTACAAAGAGGATTAAAGGATAGAGTATGCATACCTTTGAAGAACCATTCTTTAAACTCCCCCGATCAATTTACAAGTGTCCACAACAACACAGCCCTTGAACGCAACGACCGGTGCAACAAGATCACAAGCATGAACATAATGAACACAATGACCATGAACCCAACAAACGACCTTCAGATCCTCGAAATCAATCGAGTTGAGTGAGAACACCACCACAATGGTTACCTTGGTATTCTCGATGTGAGAATCTAGGAGTTGTGGGCTCTGTATGGACTTGGTCAGAGGAAGAGACTGGAGGACAACAATCGTGTAGACGATCAAGCAAGTGGGAGATAGGAAGTTATCTATCGTATAGACGATATGCTCGATCGTGTTGTAAATGAAAGCCTATCATATAGAAAATGCCACACGATCATTTAGCTATAACCAGCTGATGAACTATCATATAGTTGATGATGGGAAATTGGAAACCAATTTTACTCGACGGCCAACTTCCTTTGGATGCGTTATGTGATGTATGTTCCTGAGATATGCGTTGATAGTCATGCTTCGATGGTCATGCGTTGGAATGAATATGCATTAATAAATGTATGCGATGACCATGCGTTCTGCCACAAGTTTTCTTACGTTCATGCCAAGTATAACATGAACGCAAGTTTCTCAGGTAATCTGAGGTCGAACACAGGGACTTGTAACTATATGTTTATGGTGATGTGCATGCGACGGTTTAAATAAAAGAATGGAGGGGATGTTGCTAAGTTAATCCTACTCCTACTTCTATCTATCAGACAATGCAATGAGAATATGCATGGAAGGTAGAGATGCGACAAACCTTGACATGAAATTAATGTGTGGAAAAATAGATAAAATGCGGAGATGTTTTCATTGCAAAACTTAAGAGTGATCGCAAGGGCAACCCTAGTCAACGCAATCAATGCAATCAGGCTACAACCATACACGACAAGTCATTTTTCAATGGAAATGCAGTGCTCCTAATTCTAGGACACATGTGTTGAATGCAAAAGTGTCCATAGAGCTTATTCCTAAGTCTCTACTTTTGTCCTATGTGATGATGCAAAATGAATGAAAGCAAGGTGATCGGATTTAATCGTATCCTATCTCTAGGATGCATGTGATGCGTTAGTAACAAATAGTGTTCATTCCTAAGTGCCTATCTCTTGCATTATGTGTTCTAATCTGGCTCTCTCAAGCCTAGATTCTGACCTGACCTTCCCAAGCCTAGATCCTGTCCTTAGACTACCCTCCCGAGTATCCCTAATGGACGAATGAAGCATACATAATACAAGACAATCGCACAAACTTTGTTGACCTAAGATTGTTACTATCCCTAGTGAACAATGCATACCTTACTTAATGCGTCCAACCACTTACCCTCTCGGGCAGTTGATTGTTTCTGACTTTACTCATAAGATTACTCACATACTCGCACAACGCACACCTCTTGGTGGGTTGCTACATGTTTCATATCCCTAATCCACATGACTAAGTATGCAATACCCAAGCAATCCCACTAAGTGTTGCAATGAAAGTAAAGATGCTAAGCAAGAAGATGGAGATGAAGTCGAAGGAATAGAGAAATGCATTGAAAAACACATTGTATTAATTTCTTAATTCAAAATGTCATACAATAAAATATAGGAAAAGAAAGGAAAAAGGAATGACCGGCTGGAAGCAAAACATTGCTTCCAGTGGATGCTCGTCAAGGTTGCTGGTGGTTCCATGAATGGGTGGAGAAGCTAACTCTCTCGAGATCTAACTTCGGTCGAAGGCTCCGGTTGTCACTCAGAATGGCTGAAGGAGTTGAAGAACTCTCAGCCATCTTCTCACACATTTGTCTGGATCGCAGGGAAAATCCCCGGTTGATGGATAATCTCCAGATGATCAAATTTCAGCTCTTCGGCCTCTATTTATAGAGCTTAGATCGCCGACAACATTAATTGGACTGCTCTGAGTCTGACGTTCGATGCATTAGTCCTTTTCTGAAGCTCTGCCGCTAATGGCGTGGTAGGTGAAATGTCAACATCAGCTTTGGATTTTCTCGAGGTAAATGCGTTGATGCATTCATTCCACTTACCTTGCGTTAATCCCATTAGAATGAGTTGTCATGTAGCCGCAATTATTCAATGGCCGTATTCGCTTAACACCGCAACTCTACATGATGACCGCAATTGCTTGACGAGCGCAACTCCCATGCGATGGACGCATACGGCTGATTACCGCAACATCCATGTATTGATCGATATGTTTACCTTGTGATGGAGTGTTTCTCTGCATGCGGTCATCTATGCGATGGTCCGGTTCTCGCATTTGCGTTCATTTCCTGCATTGGCTACAAAAATAGAACATTGAACGCATAATTAACGCAAAATAATGGGTTAGCTGAGATTTGACATGTTGATCGACGCAAGCTCATATTCTTGTGAATTCCTATCATGATCGATGCATATTCTGCCTAACAACCTTCATAATTCTAAGTAAAAGACCTAAGATGTCTTGCATTTCAGCATGTCATCAATAGTCAAGATCCACCATTGTTTAGTCTCTCTAAAGCTACTGCTTAGTGAAACACTTTCACTTAATAGCCTTTTCCGTGAGAGAATTTCCGAATCAAGTAACTCTCTTAAATTTACGAAAATATTTTTCCTTTTATCTCATAGTTACCACAAAACCACCAATAACCTCCCACTCAATCAGTTATTAGAGGGAAAAAATATTATTATCAAATAATTAATATTATTATAAATAAATATGATAACCAATTTACCATATTATATTTATAACCTATAGTTTTAATATTTCATCTCATGAAACATATAAACCATAGTTTACTTTCTATTTTATGGTATTTAATGTAAATCATATTAACATTAATCCTCTACTTGATGTATTGCATATATCACACCAATTATATCATATATAATTGAATTTCCACATGTTAATTTAAACACTGCAAATCAACCCCAAGAACTGATTTTCAACTTGAATCCATTGAGCTACCAACGGGACCATATGAACCTGTAGCTTGAAGCTTCAACGGTACTTGAATAGCTGACTAAGTTCTTTAGTCACGGGATCCACTATTCGTTAACTTCCGGATACTCCACTAAAGACCAACAATTGCACTCTTCTCACTCTTCTCACTGGCTAAGCTCTTTAGTCACGGGATCCACTATTTGGGCCAATTTATCATTTTTTCCCTGTAGTTACATCTAACTCCTTATGTACCATTGATTCCTCTAATGAACAATAAGTCATAGTCCTACTATGACTAGATCCCCTCTTCCAAAGAGAGGATGTGGCCACTATGTTCAAGACCCAGAATTAGCCCTTGAGGGAGAAATCTATCTACTTACCTTTGCTTCGAGGAAGAAGTGAATTCGGTCTTGTGTAACTGAGTTTTCAGCTCCCAAATCAGCCAAATCCCCAAAAAGGTAGACTTGTTGAGTTGGAAATCTAGCCACTCTCACCCATACTAATCAAAGGACCGCCCTCAAAGACAAGAGTTCCCAAAACTCTCAGGATTAAGTTCATGTCACCTATGGTCGTTTAGGGAGATGTAAGTTTCAAGTATCAACGGCGTTATAAAGAGACTAATCATCTCGTGGTTCGGTCTTATACGAAATCTTTGTATATGACACCTCCGCTCACATGTCTTCAGATGAATGGTCAGAATCAGACCATCTGTAGTAGTTTACAAAACTTGCAAACCTCTATAATGCGGGCCGTATTCGTAGTGTCACCAGGATAAGGTATCCCTCTTATATCCTTATACTACAAACCGTTTAGATTAATACTTAAGGCATGATCCACTTGTATATCTCATATACATGTTTAAGTTTACATACAATCACCATGGATCTTTTTTTATTGGATATGAGTAAATGCAAATAAAATAACTCTTATTTTATTCATAACAATTTGTACAATGCTTACAAACTACGAGACTCCGGGAGAATTAGGACATCGATCCCAACAAAGAGAAGAAATTACCAAAATGCCCTCTAATCAAGCGTTGCAACCCTGTAGAAAGCGTATCTCTATGCTGGAGGACACTAGTAGCTGTGTATTGGAGCGTTGCAACTATCCTCTTACAATGAAGGAAATAGTTGCAATTCCATGAAACGTCACATTGCCACACAACATTGTACCTAAACTACAAACATTGACAGAAAAATGAAGCTCTACACGCACCTACCCAGTTCAACACAGTGTCTGAGGTCTATGCTTTGATAGCAGTTTTCATCTTTCAGCAAAAATAATCCAATTTTCAGCTAAAAGGAGAAGAGGAAGTATTCGCTCGATTGTCACCAAATTTCCAGATCTCTGGCTTAGTTCTTCATCTTTTACCCTCTTTCATTCAATTTTCTTATAATATTCTTGAAGATTTTTGTAAGAATGCAAGGCTAAGGTAAGTCCTTCCAGTCTAGGTTTGGATTGTATCCTAATTTCTTGGTTATGAGATTTTAATTTTCAATTATTTGATGAATGTTTGCTATAACTTTCGTTCTTGAATAATAATAAACTTCTATGCTTTGAATTTATGAGTTTTTGGCCCATTTTCTCTAATTCTTTGATTGCTAGGGATTGTTAATATGTTAGGTGTTTTTAATCTCAAAAGAGTAAGGCTAAAGCATGCTTGTGTCTGATTTATGTTAATTAAGATAATCTTTTCATAACATAACATTGCATGATTAGTCAACTTCAAGAATAATTGAATTAATAACCTAGGTTTTCTGACTTTTTAAATCAACATAGCTAGATTAACTTTTCGTAATGCGGATGCATGATTGATATGGACGCTATCGAACCTAATTAATTGAAGCATCTAGGTTGATTAATGAATTAATCATGGAACTAGGGCATGCATTTCTAGGCTTTTAGTGTTTATGAGCTAAGATAATAATTAGCAAGCATTTCATTTAATAAGGGTCAATGAATAACCAAGAAATTGGCAGAATTCCTAATCCCTAGACTAGATTCTGTTAAATCGAGTTAAATTCCACTTTTCAATTTTGCTTTTAAATTTCATTGCAAAAAAATTAATCAACAAAAGCTCCCCTTGGTTACCATTTAGATTCAAAATACGCTAATTATCGATTTTCCCTAAGATTCGACTCCGTACATACCATTTGTGCTGGTTACCACTTGTGCTACGTTGTAGTATATGTTATAGATTCAGTGAAATTATAAATATTATTTTCTTAAGGAGGGTTTGTAGGCAATAACAAATCCGAGCTAACAACGGACTAATTGAAGTGGAGCTTATAAAAGAAATAATCCTAAAAAAGGTTAAATTTGATGTAGAGCAAGCTAAAGATGTGAAAATAGTATGAGTGATCATTGTTCTGGCGGAGTCAATTTTGGATAAAAATCACCGTCGACCGCCAATGACTCGAATTTTATCGGTGGGTTTACATCTACTACGGGCATGGCACAAACATCGGCAGTCGAAGACACGGTCAACAATGGTTTTTTCCGTTTTTCATAAAACCGTCAAACTTAAAAAAGAAAAAATAAAAAATAAAAAAAAGGAAGAAGAGACGAGAAAAGACGAAGGAATGAAGAAGAGAGAATATTGAACCTAAAAAGAAAGGAGACGAAGAGATAAAAATTAAAAACAAAGATGGAAAAGAGAGAAGAAGTTTCTAAAAAGGGAGAGAATGAGAGAGAAGAGAGATAGGGGAAAATACATTTTTGCTTTCAAGATTTTGATCTAATTTCTATTTGGTTTTTAAGTTTTAAAATGTTACAAATTAAATTTTGAGGTTGATTCTAATTAAATTAAAATTTTATTTCATAATTTTTTAAATTAATTATCAAACATTGACATCAATGATTGAAAAAGTTGGATTCAAAATCTAAGAAAAAGATATAATTATCAAATAATTAATATTATTATAAATAACCTCCCACTCAATCGATTATTAGAGAAACCACCAATAACCTCCCACTCAATCGGTTATTAGAGAAAAAGATATAAATATCAAATAATTAATATTATTATAAATAAATATGATAACCAATTTACCATATTATATTTATAACCTACAGTTTTAATATTTCATCTCATGAAACATATAAACCATAGTTCACTTTCTATTTTACGGTACTTAATGTAAATCATATTTTCATTAATCCTCCACTTGATGTATCTGATACATCACACAAATTATATCATATATAATTGAATTTCCACATGTTAATTTGAACACTGCAAATCAACTCCAAGAATTTATTCTCAACATGAATCCATTGAACTACAAGGGGACCTTATGGACCTATAGTTTGAAGCTCCAATGGTATGTGAATGACTGACTAAATGATGCGTTATTTTATGAGGTGAAATAATTGAATGAAATGTGGTGATGGAAATGCGTTGAGCAAAAATTTTCTCAGCAGAATCCAAGTATAAACCCCACTGAGTTTCCTGGTAAGTCCAGGGTCAAACTCAGGGACTAGGGAAAACAGTATGCAGTGATAATTTCTAAGAAGACTTTACGGTAACCAAATAAATCAAATAGTTGTTTGGTGTTGTTTGTGGTGTAAAATAAATGTATGTGGCGGATTTGAGAAAAAATCAATTATGCGGTACATACACTGAGTATGCGAAGGAACGGGTTGAGAAGGTCTTTCACTAGCGTTTCCCGGGAATGCGTCAAACTATGCGATCATGCTACACTGATGCGACAACAGATCATTTTCCAATGCAAATGCGGTACTCCTATTTCTAAGGCGCATGCGATTAATGCAACAATGTCCATAGAGCTTATTCCTAAGTCTCTACTCTTTTTCTATGCGATGATGCAAGATGCACACAAAGACAAGGTGACTGCACACAATCATATCCTATCTCTAGGATGCATGCGATGCGTTAATAGCAAAAGTGCTTATTCCTAAGCTCCTATCTCTTGATTATGCGTTCTAATCTGACTCTCCTGAGCCTAGATTCTAACTGACTTTTCCAAGCCTAGATCCTGTCCTTAGATTACCCTCCCGAGTATCTCTAATGGACGAATGATGCATACATAATACAAGATAATCGCATAGAATGAAGATCCCCAGTTAAACTAGCTAAGTGCTTATCAACCCATTCGATATATTTAGTTACTCATGCGTAATAAACAGAAAGTGAACAGATATAAAGAAGTAAATTCCATTTCCATAGATAAGTTTGAATACAAAATGACAATGGAAGATAAGGATAGAGAGCCTGGTAGCAATCCCTTGCTTCCCAAGGCTTTTACACTGTCAACTCTATTATGTTCAAAAGATATTCCTGCTTCCGCAGGAGTTGGCCCGTCTCTCCAATCTCGACACGTCCAACACTCTTCCAAGTTCACCGGAACGATCTATCGGCACAATCTCGCTTCTCTCGCTTTCACCTTAAAATAAAAGAAAATCTAAGAACAAGGCTATTCTAACTATGGATAAAATTATCTAACTATCCGAACTATCCGCAACTGTCCGAACTCCTTTGTTAAAGGTTACCTTCAGTATTTATAAAGCTTCGGGGTGAAAGGCGGCTTCTTTCTTATGATTGCACAGATGGGATGGCTTTAATTCTCTGATTGATGCGGCGAATATTTGTCACTGAAAAGCTTAGTGTACTTGCTACAGTAGACCATTAGTGGCTTTTCAACTTAATTCGGACTCGACCGTCATCAACTTTCTATCCCATCGTGATTAATTATGCTTTTCACCTAGATGCGCCCACCAAGTTGCGGCGGCTCTATGTGGCAATCCTTTTTTAGTAGATGTGTGCGAGCACAAATCACCACAAGCCTTGCGGTAATGCTGCGCTCGACCATTGATTTCTTGTGATCGCGCTTTCTGCCTTCCATCAGCGCATATTCTGCATAAAAATACCAAAGTTAACTGTTTTTATGCGATGAATGCATGCGACCGCAATGTTACAAACGTAATGCTTTTTGGACGCAATCTAACATATTTAATCAAGGCAAACCTTCATTGTTTGATAACTTAGCACTGTAATAACGTGCATTTCTGCCCGTTATTACACCCCCAAATTTAAACAATGCTTGTCCTCAAGCATAATCTAAAGATTTCCTTTAGAAAGTTGACCGCAATATCTTTTCCTAGATTTCTCAATGATACTTCATTCAAATCCTATACACCAAAATTTCCTTAATTCTTATTCAAGTCTCTTTTTAAAATATTTCTAAGACCTAGGGACTGCAAGTTTAACCTTCAAAAGGACTTTACTGGATTCCATGACATCGCATGATTTATGTCAAAAAACACTTTTCCATTGGGGTGTTAATTGATTTTAATCCTTGCATATTTTTGACATTATTATTTTTCTCTGACCTTGCGCTGATCCAAGTGCCTCGCCTTCGTTTTGGCTTGCCCCCACGTGTGTCATGTAGACATCCAACTATGAACAAGGCGCTCTTTCTCAGACTAGACTCATACCTACTTGGCAGTAGAGTTGTGGTCATTTATTTATGCGTTGATCCTGGCGACTTACTTTCGTTTTGGCTTGCCCGCACGTGTGTCATGTGGACGTCCAACTATGGGTAAGTGCCATTCATAACTTAACTCTTATCAACATGGGTTTCCCCATTGTGTTGATAGTGGAGTTGTTATTCTCAAAATTGTCCTTTTTTTTTTATAAAGCTAAAAATAGCAAGGTCGAAAATAAATACCTCACCCCCAAATTTAAAATGCAGGAATGTCCTCATTGCCAATAAAGTGAAAGAAGTCATGCGATGTTCTTAGAAAGCTACGTAAAGAGTCGGTTTGAAAGAAAGCTAGAAGACCACTAACTTCTAGAAATATTTCATGAGGTGACTGTCCTACAATTAATTTGACTCTAGTATATACGAAAAAAATAAAAGCATGTGTTTCATCATTGAAATCATAATTGGCAAAAAGAAAGCATGTGGTGACTTACTAAATTTATCAATGTTAAATGATCACGGTAATCAAAGAGGGTGTGGTGATAAACCTTTCAAAATTAAAATGTGATACGATAGTGCAGAATTTGGAATAAAGTCAAGCAAGAACACAACCCCCAAATTTGCGCTATCGCCCGCATTGTTTGTTGACGCATCTTGTTTTGCAGCGATGTTTTGTCTTTAGATTGCGGTGACTGAATAAGGTAGTTGCGTCTTTGTGTAGCCTTCGCAATCGTGTACCTTGATCGTTTGTAAAGAAAGCATTGAGAGGGTCAAATGATATTTAAAAAAATAGAGTTAACAAAATCTTTCACCACAATCATTCAGCAAGATCGTTTTTTTTTTTTAAAAAAAAAATGAAGTAAAAATGTGATAACAGATAACAACATTGTGATGAAAGTTCATGAAGTATTGATGTAGAGAAAGGATATACCAAAGGATTGCGTCCCTGATGAGGTACTCAGAGACTACTTATTTTGCAGTGGAAGTTGGACTTTTTATGTCCACGACGACTTTTTCTTCTTTTCTTTGTCCTCTGGAATTTTGACTACCTTAATCCGGAGCTTTTCTCCGTTAATGTTCATTGCAATTTCCCCTTTTCGTACATCAATTTGAGCGCAACCAGTTGAGAGGAATGGTCGTCCTAATATGATGGGCGCAACTTTGTCCGTTTTACAATCCAAAATGATGAAGTCTGCCGGCAAGATGAATTTATCAATTGATATTGTGGCATCTTTCAACTATCCTTCAGGATGTATTCGGGATCTGTCCGTAAGCAGGAGAATCTCTGTCGTGGGCGTGAGTTTGCCAATATTCAATCGTTTGAAGATTGATAGCTGCATTACGTTTATACTTACCCCAAGATCGCATATTGCTTGGCCACTGTAGACCCCTCCAATGGAGCATGGTATCGTGAAGATTATGGGGTCGCACAGTTTTGGTGGGATCATAGCATTTTGCATTACTGCCACTGTCGCGATTTTGTCTTCATCATTTTGTTTTTCTTTCAATCTTTGCGAGACCGATGGTAGCTGGACTTCTTCTGTCTCATGTTTGAAGGCTTGAGGGTGGACGCAACTTTGGGGTTCATTTTCTCGGGCTTTTCCGAATTATAAGTTAATGGGTCCTTGGCTGTTACCGCATTCAAGTTGGTCGTGATGGGTTCCTCCCCTACTTTCGCAGTCATTTTGTCGCTTATCAAGGAAACTGCTAAGCATTGTTCCTTCCATGTACCCCCAGCGTTGCGAGGAAGCTCAGTTGAGCTTGGGAAAGCTTCTTGTGGTCTATTTTTGAGCTCGCCCGCAATTTGTTCCAGCTGAAGTTCAAGATCTTGAATGGATGTTGCTTGATTATGAAGCACTGATTTGTTCTTCTCAATGTACTGATTCAATAAGCTCTTTAAGGACAAAGATCGCAGTGTTTGCGAGCTACTACCTTGGTTATGCATTGGACCGTTGGTTCACGGGAAACATTTGAGTGGCCCTTCTTTTTGCACCACTGGTTGGAAGCTTTGTTGTTGCTTTTTCCACACGAAATTTGGGTGGTTTGTCCACCCAGGGTTGTATGTATCCGAATAGGGATTATTCTTTATGAAGTATACTGATTGCGAGTTTTCTGGGCATTTTTCCATTGGATGGGTGTCTCCACAGATGACATAGCTTGCGATCGTTTTGACCAATTGTGTTGACCTGCCCTTTCTTTGCTCCCGTACTGTTAATTGCGATGCCTTGTATCAAACTCATCATCGCAGTCATTTGATTTTGAAGGGATGCGATAGCCTTGTTGTTTACGTCACTATCTTTAATTCTTAATCTTTGATCGTTTTCTCACCAATCCTCGTGATTTTTGGAAATGCGATCAAGTATATTTTTTTCCTCCTCATATGTTTTGTCAAGCAGACCACCAGCTGTTGCCACATTGGCAGCAGTCTTTGAAGCAAGGTTCAGTCCTTGGTAAAAAATCTCCATCTGCAAGCAGTCTGGCAAGCCGTTATGTTGACAATCTCTTACCAGCCTCTTGAACCTCGCCCAAGCATCGCTGAGCGATTTGTCAGTTTCTTGTTCAAAATTTGTTATTATTTTTCTTCTCCTGGCATTCTCGGTTGGTGCAAAATATTTCTTCACAAACTTTTCGATGACTTACTCCCACAAAGTTATCTCCCCTGGTTCAAGAGAATAAGCCTAGTTTCTTGCTTGATCGCATAAGAAAAATGGGAACAAAGTGAGTCGAACTTCCTCGGTGGAGATATTCGAGAACACAAAAGCGTTGCAGATTTCTATGAAGCTTCGGAGGTGGGCATGCGGGTCCTTGCCACACCTTCCTCCGAACTGTCCTACAATCTAGATTATCTGCAACATCATTGGTTTCATTTCGAATCAGGATCCACCAAGGGCAGGCCTCATGATTCCTGGAGAGAAATCGTAGAGGTTTGACAATTCATAGTCCCGAATGGGCCTATTACGATCGTTTACCAGTAGGATTGGATTCGCCATGATGTTTTCGTTTGGTGCTCCATTTCCAGGCTGCTCCGCCATATCGTCTTTATTTGGTTGTTGTTGTTGGCGGCTGTCTCTTAGTTGTCGTCGGAACGTCTTCTCAATCTTCGGGTCGCAATTCGCCAGATATTGAGGGCTGCAAAGAAATCAGAAAAACCACGGTTAGCAAACTGATTTGTCGATGTCCCCGGCAATGGTGCCAAAAACTTAATGCATTATTTTATGAGGTGAAATAATGTAATGAAATGTGGTGATGGAAATGCGTTGAGCAACAAGTTTTCATAATGTTATGAACTTAATGCTTTTTGGATGCAATCTAACATATTTTATCAACGGATACATTCATTATTTGATAACTTAGAACTGTAATAACGTGCATTTCTGCCCGTTATCACTAAACTCTTTATTCACGAGATCCACTATCCGTTAATTGCTGGACACTCCACCAAAGACTGACAACTACACTCTTCTTACTACAAATATATTTATGTGTCCATATCAACCAATCAATAGTGCGATAACCTTTCACAGATCGCTCGTAAGTACAGTTGGGCCAATTTACCATTTTTCCCCTGTAGTTACATTTAACTCTTTATGTACCATTGATTCCTCTAATGAACACCTACTATGACTGGGTCCTCTCTTCCAAAGAGAGGATGTGGCCACTATGTTCAAGATCTGAAATTAGCCCTTGAGAGAGCATTCTATCTACTTACCTCTGTTTCGGGGAAGGAGTGAATTTCGTCTTATGTAACTGAGTTCCCAGCTCCCAAATCAGACAAATTCTCAAAATAGTAGGCTTGTTGAGTTGGCAATCTGGCCACTTTCACCCATACGAATCAAAGAACTGCACTCAAAGGCAGGAGTTCCTAAAACATTCAGGATTAGGGTCATGTCATTTATGGTCCTTTAGGTGTGATGTAAGTCTCAAGTATCAACGGCGTTATATAAAGAGACTAATCATCTCGTGGTCCGGTCTTATACAAATTCTTTGTATAGGACACATCCGCTTGCATGTCTCCACATGAATGGTCAGAATCAGACCATCTGTAGTAGTTTACAACACTTGCAAACCTCTATAATGCGGGTCGTATCCGTAGTGTCACTAGGATAAGGTATCCCTCCTATATCCTTATACTACATACCTTTTAGGTTATTACTTAAGACATGATTCACTTGTATATCTCATATACATGTTTAAGTTTATATACAATCACCATGGATCTTTGTTTATTTGATATGTGTAAATGCAAATAAAATAACTCTTATTTTATTCATAACAATTTTTACAATATTTACAAACTACGAGACTCCGGGAGAATTAGGATACCAATCCCAACAAAGAGAAAAAATTACCAAAATGCCCTCTAATCAAGCGTTGCGGCCCTCTAGAAAGCGTATCTCTATACTGGAGGACACTAGTAGCTGTGTATTGGAGCGTTGCAACTATCCTCTTACAATGAAGGCAATAGCTGCAATTCCATGCAACGTCACATTGCCACACAACATCGTACCTAAGCTATAAACATTGACACAAAAATGAAGCTTTGCACGCACCTGCCTAGTTCAACACAGTGTCTGAGGTCTACGCTTCTATAGCAGTTTTCATCTTTTAGCAAAAAGAATCCAATTTTCAGTAAAAAGGAGATGAGGAAGTATTCGCTCGAATTTCACCAAATTTCTAAATCTCTGGCTTAGTTCTTCATCTTTTACTCTCTTTCATTCAATTTGCTTGTAATATTCATGAAGATTTTTTTAAAAATGCAAGGCTAAGGTAAGTCTTTCCAGTCTAGGTTTGGATTGTATCCTAATTTCTTGGTTATGAGATTTTAATTTTCAATTCTTTGATTAATGTTCGCTATAACTTTTGTTCTTGAATAATAATCAACTTCTATGCTTTGAATTTATGAGTTTTTGGCCCATTCTCTCTAATTCTTTGATTGCTAAGGATTGTTAATATGTTATGTGTTTTTAATCTCAAAAGAGCAAGGCTAAAGCATGCTTGTGTCTGATTTAGGTTATTTAAGATAATCTTTTCATAACATTGTATAATTAGTCAACTTCAAGAATAATTGAATTAACAACCTAGGTTTTCTGACTTTTTAATTCAACATAGCTGGATTAACTTTTCGTAATGCGGATGCTTGATTGATATGGATGCTATCGAGCCTAATTAATTGAAGCATCTAGGTTGATTAATGAATTAATCATGGAACTAGGGCATGCATTTCTAGGCTTTTAGTGTTTATGAGCTAAGATAATAATTAGCAAGTATTCCATTTAATAAGGGTCAATGAATAATCAAGAAATCGGGAGAATTCTTAATCCCTAGACTAGATTCTGTTAAATCGAGTTAAATTCCACTTTTCAATTTTGCTTTTAAATTTCATTGCAAAAAATTAATCAACAAAACCTCCCCTTGGTTATCGCTTAGATTCATAAATATGATAAATATCGTTTTTTCCTAAAATTTGACCCCGTCTTTACCACTTGTGCTACGTTGTAGTATAAGTTATAAGATTCAGTCAAATTATAAATATTATTTTCTTAAAGAGGGTTTGTAGGCAATAACAAATCCGAGCTAACAATGGACTAATTGAAGCGTAAACTGATAAAAGAAATAATCCTAAAAAGGTCAAATTTGATGTAGAGCAAGCTAAAGATGTGAAAATAGTATGAGTGGTCATTGTTCTGGCGGAGTCAATTTTGGACAAAAATCACCGTTCACTGCCAACAACTCGAGTTTTAACGATCGGTTTACATCTATTACGGCGATGGCACAAACGTCGACCAGTAGAGGACACGATCGACAATTGGGTTTTTCCGTTTTTCATAAAACTATCCGACTTAAAAAAGAAAAAATAAATATATAAAAAAAGAAGAGATGAGAAAAGAAGAAGGAATGAAGAAGAGAGAATATTGAACCTAAAAAGAAAGGAGACGAAGAGATAAAAATGAAAAACAAAGATGGAAAAGAGAGAAGAAGTTTCTAAAAAGGGAGAAAATGAGAGAGAATAGAGATGGGGAAAAATATCTTTTTGCTTCCAAGGTTTTGATCTAATTTCTATTTAGTTCTTAAGTTTTAAAATGTTACAAATTAAATTTTGAGTTTGATTCTAATTAATTAAAATTTTATTTCATAATTATTTTAAATTAATTAGTAGACATTGACATCAATCATTGGAAATAAATACTCAATAAAAATTTGATATTATAAATGTAACATCTTGAAATATAGAGACAAAATTAAAATATAGAATTCAAATCTCAAAGGTAAAATTATAACATTTTAAAATGTATGAACTAAATTGAAACAAAAATAAAAAACTTAAAAGAACGAATTTTGTAAAATATTCAAATTTGGGGACTAAGTAAAAGTTAGATTCAAAATCTAAGAATCCAATTAAAAAAAAATGGTAGAAAAATGGTTTGGGAGAAGAAAAGTTAATTTAGGAGAGAAGAAAAGACAAATGCATCAGGGAGAGAAAGATGATGATGGAAAGTGATAGAAATGGGGGAGTGAACGTTGAAAAAAAAAAAAAAAAAAAAGGAGAAAAAAGAGAAAATGATATTTTAGTATTTATTTTTTTTATCTCCCTTAATTAGATCAAAGAAAATATTTAGATAGAATTGAAATGCATTTATCTTAGTGTAATCTAGGTCCATTACATGTAAAATTGTCAAGTAGCAATTATTATTATTTTTTTATAATAAATAAGTCGAGCACAAGAATTGTTTGGAGGATATTGATCTATTAAAGGATGAAGCTGTTGGTTTTTTTGAACTTTCTTTCCTGATTACGGAGGATAAGCAACGTGGTCATGGTGGGAGTTGTTGTTTTCTCTCATGTTTACCATTATAATTAAAATGAGTTGGCTTATTATATCGTGCATAAAGCTTTGGACGATTGAGAGTCTAAAGTACTTCAAACTCTTTATGTGAGTGGTTATACTGGTTTTAGTTGAAAATATAAACTTATAATTTGTTTGGATTTTTAGTTAACTTTGAGTTTCTTATGAGTAGATATTAATGGTAAAAATATTTCTTAAAATTACTAGAAAAGAACTAAAACATTTTTCAAAGTCAAATAATAAAATAGACGTTTGTTTTTCAAAATATATGAATACACATGCTTTCTTTTAATTTATAAGAAAACCCTATTTTCTTTTCTTTTCTGAAATTTTGTCCCTCTATACATTTATTATTTATTGTTTTGGCCCTTTCCCTCCCCAGAATTTATCCGATCTCTATCAATAACATTATTCACGTTATAAATGTTTTACTCTCAAACTCCATTTGGCTCTTCAGATTTTTATTTTTTGGCTCTTCAGATTTTTATTTTTTTTTTCACTTTTATTTTCAAATTTTAAATTTTATACCTATTCGGTGTCTTATGGGTTCTTGGGACAAGGAGCTGAATAATAAACTTCAAAGAGTTATGAAATTCAGGGAATTGTGAACTCTTGGCATCTACAATATAAGAAGTCCATAACGTATCAAAGTGATTTTTTTGGATCCACAAATTCTTTGGGAAAACAAGAATTGGAGTTCCGAACTCTTACTTCCAAACTTCAAAAATTATATTTTTTAAAGTGATGTTTACGTGAATCCTGAGCATCCACTACAAGAATTTTGGGCTTTAATATTGGTTGGAAAAAGTGAAATCGGATGTATAATGTTGGTTTTGTTTTTTTTTTTTTAAAAAAGCGGATCTTTAATGTCGGTTTTAAACCGACATTTTAGGGGTACCTTTAATGTCGATTTTAAACCGACATTAAAGATCCGCTTCACTTTTTCCTCTAACTTTCTATTTTCCCCCCCATTTTTTTGATTTCCCTCTTCACTCTCCCTCTATTTTCTTTTTCTTCTCATTCTCACACTTCCCTCTTCAGACCATATTCTTTCTCACTCCTCTCTTCCAAACCCTTGCCATTCGTCCATCGATCGTGGGTGAAAAGTCTGTTGTGGTGTAGATCTAGCCTTCGTGCAAGTCTGTTCATCGTGTAACTCGCGCTGCTGCACTAAATTACTCGGATCTGCTGGTCATTCCACCGGATCTGCTACTCATTTCGTTATTGTTTGCTTGTCTCTGCCGGATCTATTGTTTGTTTTGACGTCGTTCGCATGTCTCTACTGGATCTGCTGCTCGTTTCGTTGTCGTTTGCGTGTCTCCACCAGATCTGCTGCTCGTTCTGCCGTTGTTTGCGTGTCTCCGCTGAAGCGCCTGAGTCATGCTTGCATTGAAGAGGTGAGTAAACATATTGCAAAGAATTATTTCTCTTAAGGCCATTGGCCTCTTTCTTGCAGTTAATAAGACCAAATACGTTTTACTGACCTCAGTTTCTAGAAGTGATTAAGTTGGAAAGCATTGGCCATACTCCTAAAGATGCAATGATGCCTAGAGAAAT
Organism: Benincasa hispida; assembly: GCF_027475165.1. NCBI lineage: Eukaryota > Viridiplantae > Streptophyta > Magnoliopsida > Cucurbitales > Cucurbitaceae > Benincasa > Benincasa hispida. The sequence continues at coordinate 63,276,605 of NC_143486.1, read as the reverse complement.
GTTTCTACTGCAAGTAAGCAATACTTAAGCAGACTAACTTTTTGAAGCTTATGCTTTTAATTGATAATCTCTAGGTTGGTACCTTCACGCATGAGTAAAGCCAACTTTACTTAAATTTTGAATAAAACTATAAAAATGGGCGCTAAGATATCAGGTCGTTTGTTCTTCAAGAATGAGTTTTGATTTAATATCTTTGTATCTTTCTACCACTTTCTTTCAAGTTCATGGTGGCCATCTTACAACCACCTCATTTTATTTTATTTTATTTTATTTAAATTATATCATTCTCCAAATCATTGTTCATGGGTACAAGCTCTGTTACTGTCTTGTAGGATGAATATTGTGTTTGAAATTACACTAGTTCTATGTCCTTATCGTTGTTTTATGTTCTACTAGCTCTATAGTGGAATAGATGAAAATGCTATTGGCACTTGTGCTGAACTAATCTTTGCTCCAATTGATGCCTCCATTGTCGTTCGCGTGTCTCAGCCACGCGCCACCAGGTTCATTCTTGGCCAAATATCCCCGTAATTTTCACTACTCTGCTTCTCAGTTTTAAAATTTGATTGAAAATAAATCCCTCGGAAAGAAAAAAGTTAATATGTCATAGCCACAACGTTCGATGATGATGTGTCATGTTATACTTTTTTACCAAAAAAATGGATTCGGCAACGGAATTTAAAAAAAACGGACTATAATTGATATAACGGATAGATTTGGGCTTCAATGTTGGTTTAAAGGGCTTCATTTGATTCTTGGGCTTCAGTGGTTGCAAAGTTCATTAAAGGGCTTTAATGTCAACCGATATTAAAGATAGTATTATTAAAGCCCTTTAATGTCGGTTTAAAACCGACATTAAAGACGACCGATATTAAAGGGCTTTAATAACACTATCTTTAATGTCGGTTTAAAACCAACATTAAAGCCCAAAATTCTTCTAATGATCACTTATCCATTCCATTCTCATCACACATATAGAAAAATAGTTAAAATATTTCAGAAAAAAGTAAGAATTTTATCACATAATGAATTATGTTTTAACAATTTAGTGAGATGCACAAAAATAAGTGTTGCCCGATATTTACTTAAGTATCTCTATCTTTTATCTTTGAGTTATGCATTTTGTTTTTAGTCTCTATATCTAAAGATTTATACTTTTAACCTTTATTTTTTACTAAATACTCACTTTTTTTATTTTTATTTATTTATATCTATTAAATAACTAAATAAAATATGAAATTAATTATAATGGAAGTAATAGGATGTGTTTGAAGTAATTTTCAAGTGATTAATTTAAAGAATAAGTAGAAATTTGAGTATTTGACAATCATTTTAAATAGTTTTTCAAGTATATTTTAATCAATTTTTATTAAAAAATATTTAAATAAATATGAATTTTTGAAATTTTTTTTTTCTATAGTTAATCCCAACCCGCCTTCTGTACCACTCATTTTCTATCATCCTTTAAAACGCTAAGATATGAATTTGATTCAAGATGAATTTTGCTTTTCCTTTTCTCGACCAGGTTGAAGATCAATTATTGCAGAGTAATGAAAATTTTGTCCTTTAAAATGACCAAGTGTGCATAAAAAATAAATAATAATAATAATAATAATAATAAAAAAGAAGAAAAAACTCCATTTAATTTAATTTTGGAGTCCATAAAGGTATTGGCTTCTTATATAAACTAACCCTTTGCAACACTTGATTCTTCAGATCCTGAAACTTAAAAACATTACTAGAGAAGCAGAAATGGAACAGCCTCACGCCGTCACCGGAATATTCTTCGCCCTTGTCTTCTTTTTCTTCGCTATGTTCATTATATCCCGGAGATCCGTCAGCCAATGGAAGAGACTCCCACCGGAAGCCGATGGCACGTGGCCGGTGATCGGCCACCTCCATCTACTCAATACAGAGGAGCCAACTCACAAAACGTTGGCCAAAATGGCTGATGCGTATGGACCAATATTCACGTTTAGGTTTGGTAGGAAAAAGGCATTGGTTGTGAGCAATTGGGAAATAGCAATGGAGTGTTTTACTACAAACGATAGAATATTTGCGTCTCGTCCAAAACTGCCTGCGTCAAAGCTTCTTACTTATGACTATGCAATGATACCGTTCAGCCCATACGATCCATATTGGCGCTATGTACGCAAATTAGCCATGCTTGGACTCTTCACAAATCGACGCACCGAGCAACTCGAACGCATTAGATCATTTGAGGTTCATAGATGGATGAAGGAACGCTACGAGTTATATTGGCTCGAAAACAATAAGAAAAGTGAAAAAGTTGTGGTGGAAATGAAGAGGTGGTTTGAAGACATAACCCTCGACATCATGTTGAAGATGGTGATTGGGAAGCCTTTTGCCACTGCCTTCAATGACCTTGGGGGCAGAGAAAAGTGGCGAAAGGCGTGTGGGGATTTCTTTGAATTATTTGGAAATTTCATTCCTTCAGAATCGTTTCCATTTCTGAGTTGATTGGACATAGGAGGACATGAAGAAGTCATGAAGAAGAATGGACAAATATTAGACGAGGCATTTCACATATTCCTCCAACAACATCGAGAGAGAAGAGATTATTGCAATAAAGGGGAGATGGAAGAACAAGACTTCATGGATGTAATGATTTCAACTGTTGAAAATGATGATGGACAACATTTTGATTTCGATGCTGATACAATCATCAAAGCTACATGCATGGTAAAGTATATATTATAAGCATTTTTACTCAAATTAAAAAGTAAAATGTTTATTAAAAAATTGAATGACAAAATTGATGAAAATATTTTCAAATATAGCAAAATATGATAGTTGATAGTAGTTCATCGTGGTCTATTATGTCTATCATTAATAGACAATCATATTTTCAAATATTTATGAATATTTTTGTTCATCTTACTATTTTATAAAACAACCTAGATTTATTTTTTAAATTGAAATACTTTTTAACAAACTTTTGTTTTTATAATTTTTTTGAAATACCATTTAACTTCCATGTTCGTTGATATTTCAAACAAAATGAATATCATGAACTGTTTATATATATGTATAGTAAACTATTTCACTTGATGCTCTAATGATTTACCCTTTAATTTCTGGTAATAATAATTTTTGGAAAAGGAAAATATTTTATATTGTAATATTACAACTACAATGCGTTGAGTTAAAAATAAACTAGACCTCATTAATTTCATAGCAAGATTATTTTTAAATATAAAAAAATGAACCAAAATATTTATAAATATAACACAGTTTTACTATTTGCGATAGACTGGATAACAGATAATAGTCTATTATGATTTATCATCAATAAATTATAATATTTTATCATTTATGATAATTTTCTATTTTGATTTCTCCATTTTTGGCTATACTCTAACCACTTCAATTTTCAATTATTTTGTTTTATTGTATATTATTGGGAAATTTTATATCGAATCCGCTGTCCTGGGGTAAAAAATAATTGTTTGGAATGACATTTATTTATTAGTTAAGAAAATGAAAAAATATGTGTATCGATTTGTCAAGTTGGAATTAAATAATTATTTAAAATTTTGACATCATGGCCCAAAATTAATTACGTGAAGTTTAGAAATTAGAATTGAATTTGAAAAGTGTAGAAATTCAAAAAGAAAAGAAAAAGAATTTTGAACTTAAATGGGTCATTTGTTTAATTTCGACCCTCAACTTTAAATTTTACCACCAAAATAAGTTAAGATACTATACAAATTAATTGCTCAAATTCATAACTTTTTTTTAAAAAAAAGTTAGCTCTAGTGTCGTTTTCCGAAAAAGTATTGATTTCTTATATTGTACATATGTTTTATAGTTCATTAATGGCATAAGTAAAATATTTTTTTACGATATTTAGAGGTATAATTTTAGATTTTTTTAAAGTTTATGATTAAAATTATAATACTTATCTGGAGGTATAATTCAACCGTTAAAATTAATACAATGGATAATCTTAAGGTGAAAAAAAAAATTTCCCCATTAAGAAAAAAAGTAGGAAGGTTTTTTGTAATTACAATGAAAAGAATTTAAGAAGTTTATACATTATAAAAGGGTAGGAAGATTTTGTGGTCAAAAGAAGGAATTTGAGAAGTATATTCTCGTTTGGATTTTGAAAATTAAGGTTATAAACATGAATTTCACGTATTGATTTTTATGTCAATTTGTTGTCTACATTTTAGTGAGTATTTTACACAATAAAGCTTATTTTTAATACTAAAAAGAAATAATTTTTCAAGATTTGTTTTTATCTTGAAATTTTGCTAAAAGTATTTAGTGAGTGATTAGAAAAGGCAAAACTATACGGTAAAGAAGTGGTAAGAAGACCATCATCATTTTCAAAAATCTAAAACTCATTGGTTAAAAAACAAGTTTGTACAAATAGGAAAAATTAAAGGGTGGTCGGGTTTCTTCGTTAAAATAGAATTTTAACTTAAAATTTCAATGATTTTTTTTTTTTTATTATTATTAGAAACAGAGTAAAGTTTGATTTTATACGGAAAAAATACGTAACAAAAAAAAAAGATATAAAACCTTGTGGCAATTTATCTTAGATTTATGGGTTGTCTCAAAGATTGAATATAAATAGATAACATTTTAGTTGAAATTAATGCAGCCTATGATATTAGGCGGATTTGACACTACGTCAATTACAATGATATGGGCTGCTTCTTTACTTCTCAACAATGAAGATGCATTGAAGAAGGCTCAACTTGAATTAGACGAACAAATTGGAAGAGAAAGACAAGTGAAAGACACGGATGTAAAAAATCTAATATATCTCCAAGCTATTGTGAAGGAAACTCTACGATTATATCCAGCTGGACTACTTTTAATCCCTCATGAATCTATAGAAGATTGTACAATTTCTGGCTACCACATCCCAAGAGGAACACGTCTCATTGTTAATGTTTAAAAGCTCCAAAAAAGATCCACTTATTTGGGAACATGCCAGTGAATTTCGACTAGAAGGATTTTTAACAAGCCAAAAGTGTATTGATGTTAAGGGATAAAGTCCTCAATTGATACCATTTGGAACTGGTCGAAGAATGTGCCCTGGTATCTCATTCGCCCTTCAAATAATACATTTTACGCTAGCAAACTTGCTGCATGGGTTTAAAATTGATAGGCCATCCAAAGAGCTTCTTGACATGGAAGAGAGTCATGGTTGGCTAGTGGTAGAAAGGCTCCGCTTGAGGTTGTTTTAACTCCACGACTATCTATCCAAGTTTATGAGTTATTTCATAATCAAATTCTAGAATAGATGAGTGTCTAATGTTACAAAAGATGGGTTGATGCAATTAGCATCTTGGATATAGATAAATCAATTACGATATGGATTTCATATATTTTCGATTAAGGATCTCAAATTAAAAAGATTGAAAACCTTATAATCGTTACAATATAGTTTTATTTTTTCGATACTCTCATTTTTTCCCACTAGATCACTTCTTATATGAATTTTCTCAGTAACCAAAATAAAAACAAAAAATTAAAATTAAAATATAAAATTCAATAAAGTCTCATAAAATTTTAAAATCAAACTATCCCTTTAAAACATATTAAAATGATAAATAACCAAATAGAAAATGTGTATTTGATTATTAATACATACTCAACTACTAAAATGCAACATTGTTAAATTCTTTAAGTTTCAAGATCCCTTGTTGTTTTTCTTATTGCCATAGTTTATACATTGTAATTGAAAGTGGACAATTTTATTTATTTATTATTATTATTCACAAAAAGGAGTAAGAGGAGAGGTCATTAAATAAGAAATGAGAGAAAAAAGATAGAAATAGAGTAAGAGAGTATTAAGGTGTTTTTTCATATACTAATAGTAAAGGTATTTTTTTAACCTTTTTTTAGTTTAAGTGTACTTTTTATACGAAATATTAGCTTTATCCAAAAAAAATTCTATTAATTAGAGTATTTTTGAAAATTTGAAAGATCAAAAAATATTTTTTACTCAAAGTAAATATATAAAGATAAGTAAATTACAAAACAAAAGAAGATCTCACAACTTAAAGTCAAAAGTTCAAAAAAGAAACCAAAGACAAATAATGATTATTATATAATTTGAAGTAAGAAATTTAGTATTAAACCATCTATCCATTACCATTAATTTATACTCATTTTTACGTTTTTATCTTCCCTATTCCTTAGAGAAAATTTCCGGTTCTACCGTAATAGAGAAATCTTCCCTACCTCCCTACTTCAATGAATGACATGTGACCCTATCCTATATTTTTATTTATATAATCTTTTACATTTACTTTTTAAACCAACTGTTTCTCTTTTATTCTTAACCAACAATTTTCTCTAAATAAAGATGCGAGTGATGCATGCCACTCATTAAAGGGAGGAAGTACGGAAGGTTTAAGTACCAGGATATACTACTCGAAAATTTTCCAATTTCTCTAGTCACCATCAAAAGATAAATACAAAAATTGGGTCCACACTAAAGATGGTTGGAAATGAAAGGCTAAAACAGTAGAATGAACATTTCATATAAAAATCTTCAAATATGAATAGAAAGGTTTATGTAATTTATAAATATAGAAAATTATTTAGACAATTTACAAAATAAAAGGGGAAAAAATAAACACCCCACTTCGATTGAGTTTCATTGTAGTGTTAAAGACGGTTAGTAAGTTGTTTTGGGTGTGGACTCGTTGGGAGAAAGCCACTCGATGCTAGAAGTCTCATGTAGAATGGATATCTTTAAGGGATAGAAGTTAGCTTTTTTTTGTTTTCCCCCCATCAGGTGGTTAAGAATGGTAATTCTTCCTATGGGTTTGGTCAAAAGATTTCATCTATTGCCTATATTTCCTCTACTATTGTAAACTATTTCACTGTTGGGTTGTATGTCCTAAAACTCGCACTTTTTAAAGTTAAACATATTCTATTATCAATAAATATGTTATTCGAAATTACTTTAATAAACTTGTTATTGAATCTATATATTGCACTTATAAAGTCTAAATCCAATAAACTAAGATCCATGACTATTATATGAATACTTGAACTTTATGCGGAGACATCAAAGTGAATCAAGTTCATGTAAATAGTCAAAATGATCTATAGTATACGAATAAGATTGGGTGCCTTATTCTGGTAACACTATAGGATGTGGTCCACTCTGTAGTTGTTACAAGTTGTTGTAAAGGTTCTACTAACAAACTAATCCTGATTCGTTCATGTATTGACATGAGGAGTGGGGGTGTCCTATACAATGAGTTTCCATAAAATCGAACCAAGGAATAAGTCACTCTTACTTTATAACGCTGTTTGATGTTTGCTGTTTAGACTAACTATTTCGTTTAGATAACCTAGGTAATTTGATCTTAATCCTGAGCTAACTATGAAGTCCTGTTTGCATAGGTGAGGGTTGACTTAACAGCATCGACTCAATAATCCTTTCATTTTAAGGGTAAGATTGGATAGATAGTTGGGAACATAAGGTGCAAGAGGCCCCACCCTCTCATTGACCCAAGAGGGATAAGAGAAATGTTGTTCTCTTAAGTACTAAATCTATGTCTTGAACAAGGAGCCCCACCCTCTCATTGACCCAAGAAGAATCCAGTTTAGTGATTGGATTACAAACCAATTGTTCTTTAGAGGATCAGTGGAACTTAAGGGGCAAGATGTAATATTGAGGCTAAAATAGTATTTTGACCTAGCCGTTATCACAAACAACTGTGAAAGGTCACTTACTAATTATGGTTAAATCAAGTGGACACAAATATATCTACAGTGAGGAGAGTTCAACTATCGAGCTATAGTAATGTGACTTGATAGTCAACGAATACTGATTCATTTTGTCTAGAGAGTTTTAACCAATTACTCTTAAATCATTAGAGCTCATGATTTGTAGGTTCATAAGGTCTCTCTACTACCTCGTAAAACATGAGCACCTTGAATTAATAAATTATGTGAATTTGGAATGATATCAATTTGAATAGTTCAAATTAAAAATTTGGGGTTTGAATAATTATATTCGATATAATTATTTAACGTTTAATTTATTGAAATTAAACAAAATTGGAGAGAATATTATTTAAATATTGATTTAAATATTAATTACATGAATATGATTCATGTTTAGGTGTGTGATTAATTTAATCATTGATATTAAATTGTTATTTAATTAATTAAATATGTTTAATTAATTAAAAATCAAATTAATTTTCAATTTCAATTCAATTTGAGAAATTGAATTTTGATGTTTTAAATATAATTAATTATGAATTAATTAAATCAAAATTTAGTTACTTTTTGAAATTAATTAAAATTTGAATTTGAACATACAAAAATTGGAAATTAATTTTGAGTGAGATCTTCCCACATTTTAACAAAATTGAGGTGTTGCTCCTATATGCACACACAAATCCCATTTACATACATGCACTTGAGGTGGCTTTGAGATGACTCTTTCAGTGCCTGTATGAAAAAAGTGGATAAAAGTACTCTGATTTGGCTGAGGAACGTGAGGCTTGCTGCTGTAAATAGGTTTTCTATAGAAAGTTTGTTCATTATCTAAAAACTCATTTTTCCCTTGAAAAATTCACTCCAATCAGAGTTCCACCACTTAAATTCAAGGCTGAGAATAGTAGAGAAGATCTCTTGGTGGTTCACTATTGAATTGGATATGGAATCACATGAAGGGCAACTAGGAATTGGGAGAATTCATCAGATTAAATGTAATTAGAGTGCTTGTTGATTCTGTTTCCTTCCATTGCTTGTTAGTAGATCCCAACAATTAGTATCAGAGCATGACTTAAGTACTCAATTAGCGTTAATTTGAGTTTTGGTGGGTGTTTTTCATAAGCTAAATGAAAATGATAAACTGATATGGTTTCTTCTGAGTTTTGGCATTGTTTTCTCTTTAATTATGTTGTAATTCTTGTAATTGGCTCTTGATTGATGGGCCTTAATGTGTGATTAAGTATCTATAATTCGATTAGAGTCATCAGAGTTGCAATTAGGATGTAATTGAAGAAAGAAGTGAAAGGGTCGAGCAGCAAGAACTCGATTTTTCAGCCACTTCCCAATACCCGATGCTCGATGCCCCATACTCGATGGTACTCGATGAGTAACTCGATGGTATTTTATGAAATACTCAATGCACGATGCCATACTCGATGGTACTCGATGCTCATATTCGATGGTATTTTATGAAATACTCAATGCACGATGCCATACTCGATGGTACTCGATGCAACTCGATGGTACTCGATGCAACTCGATGGTAGTTTATGAAAATCTCGATGCATGATTCCATACTCGATGATACTCGATGCAACTCGATGGTATTTAGTGAAATACTCGAAGCTTGAGGGCATACTCGGTGCTTGATGGCATACTCGCTGCTTGATAGTACTCAATGGTTTTTGCCTGATTCAGCCCAATTTTGAGCATTGACGATCCGGTTCAAGGCGATTCAAGCGAACTAGAAGCATTTTGGAGCTGATTTTTGCTAAATTTTATAATAATTAGGCTTTTATTTACTTGATAATGCCAAAACTAAAACCATATTAGTCTATGTTTAATTATTTATGCATGTGATATATGTTATAATTAAATAAATCTTGTATGTGCATAAAATATGCCATGTAGATTTAAAATCTCACCATAGAAAGCATGTTAAATGCATTGAATTTATGTTATAAAATGTTAGAATATATAGTATGCATATATAGGGTTTCAAATATTTTAATATAAATGTTATATTAAATATTGAACACCTTTGATGTATGTTATGGATGCCTAACATGTCTAAAATCTTGTAAGTTGTTATAAAATTGGGTTACATATTTAAAATTCATAATTAAGATAAGTTGCATGCTCACGTAGGTTAACCACCTATTTTAATAGTTAAAATAGGTCGGCATTTTGTAAAATTTGATCACAAACTCAATCGATATATAATCCTGTCTAAGGCTGGGGGTACTTAAGTTGACGGTCTACGGAACACCTCCTACCTGGGGATTATAGCCGAATAATTGTGCATTGTTAACAAGTTTTATGACAATACATGAGCGATGTGAGGTTTTAAAACTGATTTATCACCTAGACATCGTAGGTTAAATCCAAATATAAATGTTATACTTGGATAAACAATTAGACTTAGGTTGTTTAATTAGCCGAAACAAACTCGAGTAAGAATATACCCAAACAAATATTAGGACACTTCAGTGGGAGTTTAATAGCATATATGATATATTATTAGAACACTTGGGTGGGAATTTAAGAATGCTTCAGTAGGAAATTAATAACATATATGATATGTTATTTTTAGCTCTCATGTTCGTAAGAGTTCGCAATCAAGATTCATGTGACACTTCATGTCACCTAGGGAGTGACCTCCATTCGGAAAGTGTTTACATAAATCGAGATTATGGTGAATTGAGGAAGCTATTCACAGTATAATCAAAAGTGATATTTTGATTTTTATTCTCACATCCTAAGAGTTTCACACCATGAGATTCATGCGACACTCGTGTCACTATGGGAATGACCTCCATTCGAAAAGTGTTTGCATTAGTCAAGATCAAGGTGAATGAAGGGAAGTCATTCAATGTAAAGTCAAATATATGATATATTGGTTTCAACTCTCATGTCCCAAGAAAGTTCACAATGTGAGATTCATATGACGCTTAGTGTCACCCTAGAAGTGACCTTCATTCAGAAAGTGTTTGCATAGGTTAACATCAAGGTAAAAGGGGGGAAGTAGTTCATAATAAGTGGGTGAAGGATATGTGTCACCATGTCCTGTGGTCTCTTCTATTTGTTTTGATCGTGAGATTCCTATGTTGCGCCTGCTTGTCGTCTTTAAGTCGACCTTGCTAGTTTTTTAATGATGGCTATCCCCACAAAGGGTTGTAATATAGGATTCAGAACAACTCAAACTCTGGAAATGGATAGGATTTCTTAGGTCATTTTCCAACCTTGACTTTCCAATTCGGTAACATCGTTGGGACCGACCTGTGAGGTCTGAAAATGGAGGGTTACACTTACAAAATTATTAAAGTGTTAGGAAGTTCCGACAAAAAACGGTATCTAAATGATTATCAAAACATGAGTTATTTTGGAGATAGTATTTAGCCAAGACTGTCTTGCTTTAATGTAGGAGTATTTGACTACCCCGCGGTAGCACTTATTTCGACTCACTATAGCATTGTTGCAAATAATAATTATTATGGTGCATTACTACTTTTTGCTAAAACTTGATTTGGATTTTGTTGCTATTTACTAATAAGAATATGTTTAAATTTTTAGCATGTCGAATTCTTCTAAAATACTCGCTTTCACTTTAATTAACGGTAATAACAATTCAACATGAAAATTACTAGCAAATGATTATTCAACAAAATTTTAATGGAGGATTTTCCTCTATCTCCTAATGCATTTAAAGTTTTGAACAATATAGATGAGAATGAAAAATTCGAACGACAAAGTAAATGTGATTCACTAGTCATCGAAACATGCTTAGTGGAAAACAATAAAAAGACCTAGATAATAGATTCAGGTGTCACTAATCATATATGTATTTTCTCTCAGGAAACTAGTTCCTGGAGACAACTTATAGAAGATGAAGCAATCTGACCCGATCGACTGTAGGAACGGTGCGGCTGGAAGCATCCCCAGCTGGGCGGCTGTGTCTGACTTAGATGGCTGGTCGGCTGGATGAGTTCCGATCAACTACTATATCTTCATCGGGCTAAGAATAGATCGGAGGTATCGGTCGACAATGGCCTGAATCGCAACATTGGTTAAAGCTTCAGCCGTATTCCCAATACCTCCTAGAGTTGACGATTGAATTTCTTTCTTCCCAGTTAGGGTTTCGTCACTTTACTCTAATACTATATTGAAAATAAGAGAAGGAGAACGAAGACAAGGTTTACATAGAAAACCCTAGATCAGGGAGAAAAAACCACATTTGAGAAGTTTTATTAATTTTGTCACACCATACACAACACCCAGACTCAGATATAAATAGACCTAGGACTAAAAACTCTAGAGCAGTAGACGTAAGTAAAAAGACAAAAATACCCTTAGGGCAAATACATCATATTTCAACACTAGGGATTGTTAATATGTTAGGTATTTTTAATCTCAAACGAGCAAGGCTAAAGCATGCTTGTGTCTGATTTAGGTTATTTACGACAATCTTTTCATAACATTGCATGATTAGTGAACTTCAAGAATAATTTATTTAATATCCTATGCTTTTCGACTTTTTAATTCAACTTAGCTAGATTAACTATTCATAATTTGGATACTTGATTGATCTGGACGCTATCGAACCCAACTAATTGAAGTATCTAGGTTGATTAAGGAATTAATCATGAAACTAGGGCATGCATATCAAGGCTTTTAGTGTATATGAGCTAAGATAATAATTAGCACGCATTTCATATAATTAAAGGTCGATGAATAACCAAGAAATCGGGAGGATTCCTAATCCCTAGATTAGAATCTTTTAAATCACATTAAATTCCACTGTTCAGTTTTTCTTTTAAATTCATCGTTTTAAATTTCATTGTGAAAAATTAATCAACAACAAAAACTCCCCTTGGTTACCGCTCGGATTCATAAATAGGCTAAATATCGAGAGATTCCTCAAAGTTCGACCCCGTACTTACCACTTGTGCTACGTTGTAGTATAAGTTGTAGATTCAGTGAAATTATAAATATTATTTGCTTCATGAGGGTTTGTTAGGCAATAAAAAATCCGAGCTAACAGCGAGCTAATTGAGGCGTAAACTAATAAAAAAAAATAATCCTAAAAAGGTCAAATTTGATGTAGAGCAAGTTAAAGATGTGAAAATAGTAGAGGTGAACATTGTTCTGGCGAAGTCAATTTTGGACAAAAATCACCGTCGGCCGCTAATGACTCGAATTTTATTGGTGTGTTTTCATCTATTGTGGGGATGGCACAAGCGTCGGCCAGTAGAGGACACGGTCGACATTTGGTTTTTTCCGTTTTTCGTAAAACCATCAAACTTAAAAAAGAAAAAAAATGAGAATAGAAGAGAAAAGAATAAGGAATGAAGAAGAGAGAATATTAAACCTAAAAAGAAAGGAGACGAAGAGATAAAAATGAAAAACAAAGATGGAAAAGAGAGAAGAAGTTTCTAAAAAGGGAGATATGGAGATAGAGGAGACGATGAAAACTGAGAAATGAGAGAGAATAAAGAAAGGGAAAAATACCTTTTTAATTTCAAAGTTTTGATTTAATTTCTCTTTGGTCCTTCAATTTTAAAATGTTACAAATTAAGTTTTGAGTTTGATTCTAATTAAATAAAAAAAAATTCATAATGTTTTAAATTACTTAGTAGACATTGACATCAATGATTGAAAATGAGTACTTAATGAAAATTTGATGTTATAAATGTAACATCTTGAAATCCAGGGACCAAATTAAAATAGAATTCAAATCTCATAGGTAAAATTATAATATTTTGAAATGTATAGACTAAATGGAAACAAAAGTCAAAACTTAAAGACTAATTTTGTATCATATTGAAACTTAGGGACTAAATAAAAATTAGATCCAAAACCTAAGCATCCATTAAAAAAATGGTAGAAAAATGGATTGGGAGAAGAAAAGATATTTAAGAGAGAAGAAAAGATAAATGCATTAGGGAGATGGAAAGATGATGATGGAAAGTGACAGAAATGGGCGAGTGAACGTTGGGAAAAAAAAGGGGGGGAAAATAATATTTTAGTATTTATTTTTATCTCCCTTGATTAGGTAAAGGAAAATATTTAGGTGGAGTCCAACTATATTTATTTTTTGTAATTGAAGCTTCCACCAAACTATCAAATGGCAATTATTTTTTTAATTAATTTTTTGTGAAATAAATAAGTCGAGTACAAGAATTAGGTATAACCTGTACCTAATCATTGCTCTTAGGTAAATGGTTGTTTTTCCTTTATTACACTTCTATGAAACACAGACACAAATATGGCTACACAATACGGATACGATCGAATACGACGATTCATCAATTTCTAAAATCTAAGATATGGATACGTCTAAGAATGCATCATTTTTTAATATATATTTCTAAAAAATGAGGATATTGACACATTGAAGATACATTTTCTTTTTGTTTAAAAAAAAATCTAGGATATAGATAAATTTAGCATACAAGTTAATAACAATAGTATAAAACTGAATACAAACACTGAAATACAATACAAAAAAAGCAACATCTAAGATGTTGAAGTACAATAGTTAATAAAATGCAATAGAAACGTGACTCATATTACAAAGAAGAATAAGAAGAAGATTAGAGGTAGAACTTCTTTATTGAATTGTTGAAGATATCAAAATGGTTTATATTTTGGTGGACTTTGTGAGGACTCAAATGTGATAATGGAGATTAGATGATTCTAGTCTAGGGTTTGATTTTTTTTTTTTTTTTTTTGTTTTAGTTTTGGACTCGAGTAGTGAACTTTTTAAATAGTTTGCCTAGTTTTAGATCGGGAAAGATTATATGAGTTATTTTTCCTTTTTCTTTTTTTTTTTTAAAAGTACGCGTAGAAATAGATATGTCAAATCATGTGTCAGATACGTATTTGGAAAGTATCTAGAAGTATCGACATTCAACACGTGTCTGATATAGATTCTTTGCCTCACATGAAGTATCTGTACTTCATAGTTACACACATAATCGAGGTAAGTTGATGGAGATGTAAAATGTCACTGAGCAGTTTGGTCGAAAATATACTTTCCAGAACATCTAGCCGACTATCCTTCAATTTTCTCAAAATAAAAAATTGATGCCGATCGAAAATCCTTTAAATTCGGCCGACTAACATTTGTTCAACTAGTTTTTCAATTTTTCGATTTGGTTTGTACACTCTTGAAAAATAGATGAACGTAGTGAAAAAACGCAGAAAGAGCAACGACCTTAATACGAATTACAAGAGTTTTCATTTTCAGATTTTTGTTTTTTTTAAAAAAAAAATCCATAATATTTCATTAAAATATGTTTTAGAACTCATTTTGCTCTAGAAGTTAGCGGAGATATTCAACATTTGACATTTCCACATTAAAATAGTTAGAATGTGAGGTTGAAGGATATGGCTTGACTCATGCGGCGAACGATACCACTTAGACAAGGTAAAAGATAGCATTAAAGATAGACGATAGCGTTTGGTGGAGGTAGACAACAGCTTCAAGAGATAGGCGATATCGTGTAGACGATAGATGATATCGTGTAGACGATAGCGTCAAGAGTTAGACGATACATGATATTGTGTAGACGATAGCATCAGGAGGTAGACGATAGATGATATCGTGTAGAAGATTGCGTCAGGAGGTAGACGATATCATGTAGATGATAGCATCAGGAGGTAGACGATAGTATCAGAAAAGGTAAATGATAGTTTCAATCGGGTAGACGATAACTCAAACAGTACACGACAGTGGTAAGCAAACTTTTCCTTTATAATTTCTTGTGTATTGAAATGTACATAAGTGATGTATTTATACAATATGGAATCCCTAATTTGGGAATGTAAAAATAACTCAACAAAACAAATGGTTAGATATGTTGTTGTAATCAACCTATTCCTTTGGTAAGCCCTATACTTTTAGTAGAGAGGCAAGACTGTATTTTATGTGTTGACATCCTTAACATCCTTAACATTCCTCTTCAAACGAGAAGGTAGTTCTACTACATCGAGTTTGGATCAAAGGTGGAAGAGCTGTGAATGTGTTAAGGTCTTGGTGAGGCAGTCAGTGATTTAGTCGGAGGATGGTACATAATGAACATCAAGCTGGCCACTGAGGACTTGATCATGAATGAAGTGAATGTCGATCTCAATGTGCTTGGTCTGCACATGAAACACCGGATTGATGGCTAGTGCACCGACATTAAGGTTGTCACACCAAAGGACTGGAGCCGACTTATGTTTGATACCAATCTCAGACAGTAGTTGTTGCACCCAGATGATTTCTACCGAAGCATGAGCGAGTGCTCTATATTCAAACTCTGTGCTAGACCGGGCGACAACGGATTGTTTCTTAGAGGACCAGGAGACAAGATTACCTCAAAGGAAGATGCAATAAGCAGCAACCTTTTTTTGATCTTCTATGTTGGCTGCCCAATCGGCATCGGAGAAGGACGAAACAGAAAGGTCGGACCCATGTTGAATATAGAGGCCAAAGTGTCGAGTGCTACTTACATATCTTAGTACTCTCTTCACCACTTGCCAGTGAACGTCTGTAGGTTGCTTTAAGTACTGATTTAGATGATTACCATCATATGTAATGTCAGGTCTCGTGGTGGTTAAGTATTGTAGGGCACCAATCGTGCTCCGATAGATATAGGGATTGTCAGGAGGAGTGCCATCAGAGATGGTGAGTTGCTTGTTTAGAACACTTGGAGAGGGTGTCGGATTTAGATCTCTAAGGTCAAGGCAGTGAAGTAGGTCCTCGACATACTTTTCCTGATTCAGTAGAACTCCATTGGGGACATTGTACAGTTGGACTCCAAGGAAGTAATGGAGTTGGCCAAGATCCTTTAAAGAAAACTTGGAGTCTAAGGCTATTACAAGCTTGTTGATTACCCGTTGATCGGTGCTGGTGATAATTACATCATCAACATATACTAGTAAGAGTATCAAGGCAGATATATGAAGAGAGATTTATCAGACTTAGCATTCTGAAAGCCCTAGCTACATAGTGTTGTTTTCAGTGTGTTGTTCCAGGCCCTTGGCACTTGTTTGAGGCCATATATGGCCTTGTGTAAGCGACAAACATGATTTGGCAGTTGAGGATCAACAAATCCTTGCAGTTGGCACATGTAAACTTCTTTAGTGAGGACCTCGTTAAGGAAGGCGTTATTGAAATCTAACTGTCTTAGTTGCCACCCTTTGGATACCGTAAGGCTAATGACGATCCAGATGGTGGATGCCTTTACCACTAGACTAAACGTCTCAAAGAAATCAATGCTCGGGTTTTGACGGAAGCCTTTTGCTATGAGACGTGCCCTGTAGCATAGAATGGAGCCATTAGGACTCCGTTTGATTCTGAATACCCATTTATTGCCAATAACGTTCATTGACGGTGATGGAGGAACCAAAGTCCAGGTCTGATTTTTCATTAATGCTTGAAATTCATCACTCATTGCTATTTTCCACTACGTGGTTTTGAGCGCATCACTGACTCGAGTAGGTTCGATTAGGGACCAGTCTTTTTGGGTTTGGGAGGATAGTATTTTGGGTTTGAAGATGTCTGCCTTTCCTCGGGTAATCATGGGATGAGTAGACATGGGTACAAGGTGTGGAACAGTATCGGGTGAAGACTGGGCAGTGGACAACAAAGGTGAACGATCGATTGGTTGGGTGGTAGGAAATGGTGAGTTAGGTGGTAAACGATCGGTGGGTACACGATCAATGGGTAAGTGTGTGATGGGTAAACGATCGCTGGGTAAACGATCATTGGGTACACGATCGTTGGGTAAATGATCGTTGGGTAAACTATCAGTGGGTAGACGATCAGTGGGCTAGACATTACACGATGAGGGTAAACGATCGCTGGATAAATTATCAGTAGGTGAATAATCGTTGGGTGAGTGATCGCTGGGTAAACAACTGGTGGGTAGACGATCAGTGGGCTAGACACTAGACGATGGGGGTAAATGATCGTTGGGTACACAATTGGTGGGTAGACAATCAAAAGAAGAAGGTGGAAAGGTTGGGCCGTCTGTAGAGGTATTAGTTGATGATTGGGTGTGGGTTATTCTGACAATTGATGAGGGTGAGGTGGTGGACGTAGAGGACATAGAGTCATTGTGTGGTGTGTCCTGACTGAAGGGCAGCCAGGAAACCGGGTGGATGGCAACTGCTTGCTTGGCTGGTCTGCAAGCTGAAGAAGACACCTGACAAGGAAAGTCAGTTTCATCAAACACAACATGCCAAGAGATGAATAGCCTACCACTAGGGTTGAGGAATTTATAGCCTTCGTGATTCACAGTCGAACCGAGATAGATGCACTTCTCTGTGCGATAGCTTAACTTATGTGAATTGTACCGTCTCAAGCAGGGGAAACATGCACACCCAAATATTCGAAGCTCCTCGAACCTGAGCTTCTTTTTTAACATCACTTCCATTGGAGACTATCCATTTAGGATATGGGTGGGAAGGCCATTAATCAACAGAGTTGAGTATAAGAAGGCATCCCATCAATGATGTAAGGAAAGATGTGCTTGGGCTAGTAGGGTTAGCCCTATCTTCATTATGTGTCTGTACTTCCTCTCAGCCCTTCCATTTTGTGCTAACGTATACGGACAGGTGTACTTGGATGCAATGCCAAGCTGATGACAGAATTTCTGTATCTTAACAAATTATCCACCATTATCCGACTGTACGGACTTGATCAGTGTATTGAACTGAGTTTGTATCATGATGAGAAAGTGTTGAAAAGCTGTTAATGTGTCACTTTTTAACCTCAGAGGATAGATCCATATGTACCTACTATGATCATCAACAAAGATAGCATAATACTTGTACCCATCTGTAGACAAGAGAGGAGCTTGAACCCACAAATCAATATGTATAAGTTCAAAAGATGCAGATGCTCTTGAGTTAGAGTTAGGGAAGGCTAAAAAAATACGATTTTCCATAGCTACAAGAATCACAAAATTTGAGCTCTTCATTAGATAACATAGGGAGATTACAACCTTTGATAATAAACTCTAGTGTTTTTTACAAAGGATGGCCAAGCCTTCTATGCCATGTAACCTTAGACACCCTATGCTTCGAAGATATGCTAAGAGCAGATAGATCTTTATTCTTGTGCACTGGTTGTGATGGTACTCCGTTTCCTACTGACTTTGAGCCGGCTTCTACACCCTTAACTGATATAGTCCATCTTTAAGCATTCCCTTCATTACTGTTTGTCTCGTACCCTTGTCCTTAACAAGACAGTAATCCGTGTGAAATTTAATAAACACGTTATTATCTTTTGTTAGCTTAGATATACTGACCAAACTTTTTGCTATGGCAGACACACATAACATATCATTCAGTTTCAAATTGCAGGCATCACTAGACAGACATGCAGTTCCAACATGAGAAATTTCTAGAGTATTACCATTAGCTACAATGACTACTTTAGTACCTGAGTATTCAATCAGATTGCCAAGATTGTTGAAGTCTGAGGTAACATGATTGGAGGTACCACTGTCAGCATACCAATTTGCATCAGTCGTGTTTTCTTATCTTGTCAGAAAAGGGTTACTTCCATAAGCAGTGGCTAGGGCTGTTGGGTGAGATTATGTGTTTTTGGTCTGGTTATTGGAGAAGGGTTGTCCCTTGTTTTGGGGAGAATTGGGAACAAAATCTCTGTTATACCTGTTGAAGCAGTAGAACGCTATGTGTCCCACCTTCCCATAGACTTGACACATAGGTTTGTTGTTGTTTCTTCCCCTGCCTCGACCTCTGCCATTGCCACCACCGCCTTGTTGTCCTCCCCCAGTAGACTTATTGCTGCTATTGGTCTTGTTGTTTTTGTTGACATGTCTAGTGTTTGTCATATTCACTGATGCATTACTGACTTGGTTGAAGCCTACTGTCGTCTTTTGGTTTGACTGATGTTCCAATCTTCTTTCATATAGAAGAAGTTCTGACTGCATATCTAGCCATGACATGTCCGCTCTCCTTTGGATCATGTCCACAATGACATTTTACTCTTCATCAAGTCCTAGTAGTACCTGTGAAACAAGAGCTCTTGGTGGCACGGGACTACCAGCTTGCTCGAGATTGTCAGAATTCATTTTCATAGTTCGAAGGTACTCTTCGATTTTCAAATTACCTTTTCTGGTTGTTTGAAACACATATGTCAAATAATCTTCTTCAGCCCTAGACTGAACACCAAAGAGTTGTTGAATGCTGGTCCGCAGATCCTTTACACATTCACATCCCATCAATTGAATGGCAACTTCTGGTATCATGGAGTTATACAGCCAACCGAGGAGAAGTTGATCTATAGCCATCAACGCTTTGTATTGAGGATTTACCTCAAGTGCTATCGACGAGCTGGAAGCACCACTGCCGGAGCTTCCTTCTGTGCTGTGCAGAGCAGCTCCTGCTCCAGTTGATCCAGTCGGTATGTTCTCACCGGTAGACGACAACTTCAAGAGATAGGCGATATCGTGTAGACAATAGCGTCAGGAGGTAGACGATAGATGATATCGTGTTGACGATAGCGTCAGGAGGTAGACGATAGATGATATCGTGTAGACGATTGCGTCAGGAGGTAGACGATATCGTGTAGACGATAGCATCAGGAGGTAGAAGATAGTATCAGAAAAGATAAACGATAGTTTCAATCGGGCAGATGATAACTCAGATAGTATACGACAGTAACAAGCCAACTTTTCCTTTATAATTTCTTGTATATTGAAATGTACATAGGTGATTTATTTATACAATATGGAATCCTTAATTCGGGAATGCAAAAATAACTCAACAAAACAAATGGTTAGATATGTTGTTGTAACCAACATATTCCTTTGGTAAGCCCTATTCTTTTGGTAGAGAGGCAAGACTGTATTTTATGTGTTGGCATCCTTAACATCCTTAACAAAAATGTCCAATTTTTGTCTCTAAACTAGCAGATTTATTTCATTTTTATTTGAAAATATTTAAGCTAAGTGTTATAAAAGTATCCATATTTTTGTGCCCTATTTTATTTTCCTTTAATCGATAAATAAGGTAACTATTGGATGTGGAATCTGGTTGGCAACCTCTTGCTTCTTCTTATTGAAATTGGATACTGATGCTATTTGATACTCTGCTTCCAACTCGGGCGCCTTGGGATGGGAATTCGAGTCCACTTGGAGCATGTTCAATTCACTAGTTTGAAGTTCATACTCCGTTGCAAGAACGTAAAGATCCATTTTTCAAGCAAGGGACTTTAGAGTATGTTTTCTCTTCTGATCCTAAATACCTTAATTGAGTCAAATTGTTTGAAGGTTGTTGATCTATTAAATGATGAAGGTGTTGGTCTTTTTAAAGTTTCCTTCCTGATTGCTGAAGGCAAGCAACATGGTCATGTGAGAGTTGTTGCTTTCTTTTATGTCTGTCGTTGTAATTAAAATGAGTTGGCTTAATCCGTTTCTATAACGAATGTGGAAATAAAATTAAATTTTTGAACAACAGTTTTTTCCCTAAATTAATCCCAACTGGCCTTAGTTTCCACTCATTTTCTATCCTCGTTAAAAAAGCTAAGATATGAATTTAATTCAAGATGAATTGTACTTTTCCTTTCTTGACCAGGTTGAAGATCAATTATTGCAGAGTAATTAAAGTTTTGTCGACCGTATGTAAAAAAAGTAAAAAAACAAATTATAAAAGAAGAAGAAAAAGCTCCATTTAATTTAATTTTGGAGTCCATAAAGATATGTGGCTTCTTAAATAAACTAACCCTTTGCAGCACTTGATTCTCCAGACCCTGAAGCTTAAGAACATTATTTAGAGAAGCAGAAATGGAACAGCCTCACGCCGTCACCGGAATATTCTTTGCCCTTGTCTTCTTTTTCTTCGCTATTTTCATTATTTCCCGGAGATCCGTCGGTCAACGGAAGAGGCTCCCACCGGAAGCCGATGGCGCTTGGCCGGTGATTGGCCACCTCCATCTACTCAATACAGAGGAGCCAACTCACAAGACGTTGTCCAAAATGGCGGATGCGTATGGGCCAATATTCACGTTTAGGTTTGGTAGGAAAAAAGCTTTGATTGTGAGCAATTGGAAAATAGCAATGGAGTGTTTTACTACAAACGATAGAATATTTGCGTCTCGTCCAAAGCTGCTTGCGTCAAAGCTTCTTGCTTATGACTACGCCATGATGGCGTTCAGCCCATACAATCCATATTGGCGCCATGTACGCAAATTAGCCACGCTTGGACTCTTCACAAATCGACGCACTGAGCAACTCGAACGCATTAGATCATTTGAGGTTCATAGATGGATGAAGGAACTCCACGAGTTATATGTGCTCGAAAACAGTAAGAAAAGTGAAAAAGTTGTGGTGGAAATGAAGAGGTGGTTTGTAGACATAACCCTCGACACCATGTTGAAGATGGTGATTGGGAAGCGATTTGCCACCGCCTTCAATGACCTTGGGGGCAGAGAAAAATGGCGAAAGGCGTTAGAGGGTTTCTTTGAATTCTTTGGAAAATTCATTCCTTCAGAATCGTATCCATTTCTGAGTTGGTTGGACATAGGAGGACATGAAGAAGCCATGAAGAAGAATGCACAAATATTAGACGAGGCATTTCACATATTCCTCCAACAACATCGAGAGAGGAGAGATTATTGCAATAAAGGGGATATGGAAGAACAAGACTTCATGGATGTAATGATTTCAACTGTTGAAGATGATGATGGACAACATTTTGACTACGATGCTGATACAATCATTAAAGCTACATGTTTGGTAAAGTATATATTATTTGAATGCTTTAGTTATCATCATATATTATATTATATAAGATTATTTTTAAATATAAGAGAATGAACCAAAATATTTACAAATATAAAACAGTTTTACTATCTGCGATAAACTTGATAACATATAGTAGTCTATTACAATTTATCATAAATAGACTGTAATATTTTACTATTAATTATAAATATTTTGAACAATTTTTTCATTTATAATAATTTTTCATTTTGGTTCTCCACTTTTGGCTATACTACAACTTCTTTCAATTATTTTGTTTTAATGTATATTATTGGGAAATTTTATATTGAATCCGCTAGGGTATAAAATAATTGTTTGGAATGACATTTACATTTAAAATATGTGTATCGATTTGTCAAGTTGGAATTAAATAATTATTTAAAATTTTGACATCATGGCCCAAAATTAATTACGCGAAGTTTAGGAATTAGGATTGAATTTGGAAAGTGTGGAAATTAAAAAAGAAAAGAAAAAGAATTTTGAACTTAAATGGGTCATTTGTTTAGTTTCGACCCTCAACTTTTAATTTTACCCAATTTGACTCTAAACATAAATAAATGTGGTCTTTTTAATATTGTTGTTTCGATTGTCACTAATTTGTATATAATTTTAATATATAACCATGTACAAATCTTTATAAACTCATTAAATTTACACCAAAATAAGTTAAGATAGTATACAAATTAATTGCTAAAATTCATAACTTTTTTCTTTTAAAAAAAAGCTAGCTCTATTGTCGTTTTTGACAAATTATTGATTTCTTATGTTGTACATATGTTTAATAGTTCATTAACTTAAGAAAAATACTTTTTTACAACATTTAGAGGTATAATTTTAGATTTTTTTAAAGTTTATGGTTAAAATTATAATACTTATTTGAAGGTATAATTTGACTGTTAAAATGAATACAATATATATGTTTGGGGTGAAAATTATTATTTTTCACATTAAGAAAAAGAGTAGGATGGTTTTTTTAATTAAAATGGAAAGAATTTAAGAAGTTTATAGATTAAAAGAGGGTAGGGAGATTTTGGGATCAAAAGGGAATTTGAGAAGTATATTCTCGTTTGGGTTTTGAAAATTAAGATTATAAACACTAATTCCACGTATTGATATCCATGTCAATTTGTTGTCTATATTTTAGGGAGTATTTTACACAATAAAGCTTATTTTGAATACCAAAAAGAAATAATTTTTCAAGACTTGTTTTTATTTTGAAGTTTGGCTCAAAGTATTTAGTGAATGGTTAAAAAGATAAAACTATACGGTAAAGAAGTGGTAAGAAGACCATCATCATTTTAATGCAGAATGTGATATTAGGCGGATTTGACACTACGTCAATTACAATGATATGGGCTCTTTCTTTACTTCTCAACAATGAAGATGCATTGAAGAAGGCTCAACTTGAATTAGACGAACAAATTGGAAGAGAAAGACAGGTGAAAGAGACAGATGTAAAAAATCTAATATATCTCCAAGCTATTGTGAAGGAAACTCTACGATTATATCCAGCTGGACCACTTTTAATCCCTCATGAATCTATAGAAGATTGCACAATTTCTGGCTACCACATCTCTAGAGGAACACGTCTCATTGTTAATGCTCAAAAGCTACAAAAAGACCCACTTATTTGGGAACATGCTAGTGAATTTCGACCAGAAAGATTTTTAACAAGCCAAAAGTATATTGATGTTAGAGGACAAAGTCCCCAATTGATACCATTTGGGAATGGTCGAAGGATGTGCCCTGCCATCTCATCCGCCCTTCAAATAATACATATTACGCTAGCAAACTTGCTACATGGGTTTAAAGTTGATAGGCCATCCGAAGAGCTTCTTGACATGGAAGAGAGTCCTGGGTTGGCTAATGGTAGAAAAGCTCCACTTGAAGTTGTTTTAACTCCACGACTACCTGCCCAAGTTTATGAGTAATTTCGTAATCAAATTCTACAACAGATGAGTGTCTGATGTTACAAAAGATGGTTTAATAATGTTGGTGCCATTAATATCTTGGATAAAAAAATCTATTATGATGTGGATTCAATATATTTTTGGTTGAAGATCTCAAATTAAAAAGATTGAAAACATTATAATCGTTATAATATAGTATTATTTTTTAGATACTCTCATTTTTCTCCCCTAGATTGCTTCTTATATGAATCTTCTCAGTAACCAAATAAAAACCAAATTTTAAGTTAAAATATAAAATCCCATACAGTCTCACAAAATTTTAATATCAAAATATCCCTTTAAAACATACTAAAATGATAAATAACCAAATAGAAAAGATATATTTGGTTATTAATACATACTCAACTACTAACATGCGACATTGTTAAAATATTTGAGTTTTAATATCTCTTGTTTTTCTTGTTGTTATAGTTTATACATTGTAATTGAAGTGGACAATTTTATTTATTTATTATTATTATTCACAAAAAGAGGAATAAGAGGAGAGGTCATTAAATAAGAGATGAGAGAGAAAAAAAAAGATGGAAATAGAGTAAGAAAGTATTAAGGTGTTTATTCGATAATAAAGGTATTTTTTTAACATTTTTTTTAGTTTAAGTATACTTTTTATACGAAACACTAGCCGTTTCCATAAAAAAAAAAATTATTAGTTAGAATATTTTTTAAGTTTAAGAATATTTTTGAAACTTTTGAAAGATCGAAAAATATTTTTGATTCAACTTAACGTCAAAGTTCAAAAAAAGAAACAAAAGACGTTTACTGATTATTATATAATTTGAAGTAAGAAATTTAGTGTTAAACCATTTAATCTTTACCATTAATTACCATTAATTTATACTCAATTTTTACGTTTTAATCTTCCCTATTCCTTAGAGAAAATTTCCGGTTCTACCGTAATAGAGAAATCTTCCCTACCTCCCTACTTCAATGAATGACATGTGACCCTATCCTATATTTTTATTCATATAATTTTTTACATTTGCTTTTTAAACCAACTGTTTCTCTTTTATTCTCAACCAACAATTTTCTCTCTCATTTTTAATTTAATTGTTTTTTTATATGGATCACCTCATTCTGATTTGTTTGGTTTTCTCTCTCTTTTAATTAACTTCCAATTGTTTTCATTCTTTTTTAATCAAAATAAGGTGATGCATATAAAAATAATATATTTAATAATGAGAGAATAAATTGTTGGTTGAAAAATGGTTGGTTTTAAAGTAAGGTGGACCCGTGTAAAAAATTACATCAATTAAGATATGAGTGACACATGTCACCCATTAAAGGGAGGAACTCGATGGTATTTAGTTAAATACTCGTTGATTGAGGACATACTCGTTGCTCGATGGAATACTCGATGCTTGATGGTACTAGATGGTTTTTGCCCGATTCAGCCCAATTTTGAGCATTGGTGGTCTGATTCGAGAGGTTCGAGTCTGGTCCAAGGCGGTTCAAGCAATCTAGAAACATTTTGGAGCCGGTTTTTGCTAAATCTTGTAATAATTAGGCTTTTGTTTGCTTGATAATGCCAAAACTAAAATCATATTAGTCTATGTTTAATTATTTATGCATGTGATGTATGTTATAATTAAATAAATCTTGCATGTGCATAAAGTATGCTATGTAGATTTAAAATCCTACCATAGGAAGCATGTTACATGCATTGAAAGTATGTTATAAAGTGTTATAATATATAGTATGCATGTATAAGGTTTCAAATATTTTAATATAAATGTTATATTAAATATTGAATGCCTTTGATGTATGTTATGGATATTTAACATGTCTAAAATTTTTTAAGTTGTTATAAGATTGGGTTAGACATTTAAAATCCATAACAAAGATAAGTTGCATGCTCACGTAGGTTAACCATATGTTTTAATAGTTAAAATAGGTTGACATCTTGTAAATTTTGGTTACAAACTCAACCGATATATAATCCTGTCTAAGTCTGGGGGTACTTAAGTTGACGATCTACGGAACACTCATACCTAGGGATTGTAGCTGAATAATTGTGCATTGTTAACCAGTTTTATGAGCAATACTTGAGCGATGTGAGATTTTAAAACAGGTTTATCACCTAGACATCGTAGGTTAAATCCAAATATAAATGTTATACTTGGATAAACACCTAAACTAAGATTGTTTAATTAGCCGGAACAAACCCGAGTAAAAATATACCCAAACAAATATTAGGACAACTCAGTGGGAGTTTAATAGCATATATGATATGTTATTAGAACGCTTGAGTGGGAATTTAAGAATGCTTCAGTGGGAGATTAATAACATACATGATATGTTATTTTTAGCTCTCATGTCTCTAAGAGTTCACAATGAAAATTCATGTGACGCTTCGTGTCACCCTAAGAGTGACCTCCATTCGGAAAGTGTTTACATAAATCAAGATTATGGTGAATAGGGCAAGTTGTTCACAGTTGAATCAAAAGTGATATTTTAATTTTCATTCTCACGTCCTAAGAGTTTCACACCATGATATTCATGCAACGTTTCGTGTCATCCTGGGAGTGTCCTCCATTCAGAAAGTGTTTGTATAAGTCAAGATCAATGTGAATGAGGGGAAGTCATTCAATGTAAAATAAAATATACAATATATTGGTTTCAACTCTCATGTCCTTAGAAAGTTCACACCGTTAGATTCATATGATGCTTCGTGTCATCCTAGGAGTGACCTCCATTTTGAAAGTGTTTGTATGAGTCAATATCAAGGTGAAAGAGAGAAGTAGTTCATAGTAAGTGGGTGAAGGATATGTGTCAACATGTCCTGCGGTCTCTTCCATTTGTTTCGATCGTGAGATTCCTATGTTGCGCCTACTTGTTGTCTTTAAGTCAACCTTGCTAGTCGTTTAACGATGACTATCCCATCGGAGGGTTGTAACATAGGATTCGGAACAACTCATACTCTTGAAATGGATAGAATTTCTTAGTTCATTTTTCAACCTTGACTTTTCGATTCGGTAGCATCATTGTAGCTGACCTCTGAGGTTTGAAAATAGAGGGTTACACTTACAGAATTACTAAAGTGTTTGTAAGTTTTGACAAAAAAACGGTAGGTAAATTACTATCGGAACATGTGTTTTCCTGGTGATAGTATTTAACCAAGATTGTCTTGCTTTAGTGAAAGAGTATTTGACTATCTGTCGATAACATTTATTCTGACTCACTATAATATCGTTGCAAATAAATAATGGTTATGGGTACATTATTACTTTTTGTTAACATTTGATTTAGATTTAGATTTAGATTTAGTTTTTATTTAGTAATAAGAATATGTTTAAATTTTTAGCATGTCGAATTCTTCTAAAATACTCGTTTCTGCTTTAATTAACAGTAATAACAATTCAACATGAAAATTACTAGCAAACGATGATTCAAAACAAGTTTTAGCGGAAGATTTCCTCTATCTCCTATATAAAGTTTTGAAAAATATAGATGAGAATGAAAAATTCGAACGACAAAGTAAATGCAATTTACTAGTCATCG
Source organism: Benincasa hispida (assembly GCF_027475165.1). Lineage (NCBI taxonomy): Eukaryota > Viridiplantae > Streptophyta > Magnoliopsida > Cucurbitales > Cucurbitaceae > Benincasa > Benincasa hispida. The sequence goes on along the minus strand of NC_143486.1, from coordinate 63,248,635 downwards.
GAACATGCTTAGCGGAAAACAATAAAAAAATATGGATAATAAATTCAGGTGTCGCTAATTATATATGTATTTTCTCTCAGGAAACTAGTTCCTAGAGACAATTTACAGAAGGCGGAGTAATCTTTAAGGTAAGGACCAGGGAGGTTGTTTCAGCTAAAGTAGTAGGAGATATGAAGTTTTTATAGGAGATAGGTACATTTAACTTGAAAATGTTTATTATATTCCTTCTATGAAAAAGAATTTAATATCCGTCTCATGTTTGTTAGAATTAAATTACAAAGTTTCTTTTGAAAATAATGAAGTGTTCATTACTTCAAAAGATATTATTATTTGTTCTGCAAAATTAGAAAATAACTTGCACATGTTAAAATCGACTAAAGTAAAAACTGTTTTGATATAGAGATATTTAAAACAACTAAAACTCAAAATAAGGAAAGGACAGTTTCTCCAAATGCCGATCTTTAGCAGTTGAGACTTGGTCACATAAATCTCAACAAGATTGAGAGAATGGTTAAGAACGGTCATCTAAATCGGTTAGAAGACAGTTTATTACCATAGTGTGAATCATATCTTGAGGGTAAAATGACTAAAAGATCATTTTCTGGAAAAGGTCTTAGAGCCAAAGAACTCTTAGAGCTGGTATGTTTAGACCTCTATAGTCCGATGAATGTTAAAACTAGAGGAGATTATGAATTTCATCAGTTTCACTGATGATTATTCTAGATATGGGTATATTTACCTAATACCTCATAAGCTTAATATACTTGAAAAGTTCAAGGAATATAAGACAAAGATTGAGAACCAGTTAGGTAAAAAGCTTAAAACACTTCATTCAGATCGATGTGATAAGTATATAGACTTGAAATTCAAGGACTATTTGATAGAACATGGGATTTAGTCACAACTCACAACACCTGGCACACAACTACAAAATGGTGTGACGGAAAGGAGAAATAGAACCTTGTTAGACATGGTTCGTTCTATGATGAGTTATGCTTAGTTGCCTAATTCTTTTTGGGGACATGTAATTGAGACCGTGGTGTATATTTTGAACTTGGTTTCCTCGAAAAATGTTTCTGAAACACATTACAAGCTCTAGAGAGGACGCACAAGTAGTTTACATCACTTCAGGATATAGGGATGCCCAACACACATGTTGGTGCAAAATCCTAAGAAACTGGAACATCGTTCAAAAGGATGTCTATCTGTAGATTACCCTAAAAAGACAAAAGGTGGTTTCTTTTTTGATCATCAGGAAGATAAAGTATTTATATCGACAAATGCAACTTTCCTAGAAGAAGACCACATCAAGAATCACCAACCTCGTAGTAGGCTAGTAATAGATGAAATGACAAGAGAAAAAACAAATGCATCAACAAGAGTTGTAAATCACGCAGGTCCATCAATAAGAGTTGTTGATGAAACTGATACTCCACGTCCTTCTTAAGAATTGAGAGTACCTCGACATAGTGAGAGGGTTGTGCAACAGCCTAACCAGCAAATGGGTTTAACTGAAACTGAAGTCATCATACTTGATGATGGCTTAGAGGATCCATTAACTTTCAAACAATCAATGGATGATATAGACAAAGTACAGTGGATAAACCCGTGGACCTATTGAGTTAATGTACTTCAATTCAGTTTGGGACCTTGTAGATTAACCAGAAGTGGTAAAACCCATCGGTTGTATGTGGATCTAAAAGATAAAACGAGACCACGCTGGAAAAGTACAGACCTACAGAGCTAGGTTTATGGTAAAAGGGTTTACCCAACGAGAGGGGGTAGACTATGAAGAAACCTTCTCTCCGGTTACCATGATAAAGTCTATTAGAATACTTTTGTCCATAGCTGCATTTTATGATTATGAAATCTGGCAAATGGATGTCAAGACAACTTTCTTTAATGGCTTTCTTGAAAAGAGTATCTACATATCTCAACCAGATGGGTTTATAAAACAGGGTCAAGAGCGAAAAGTTTGGAAACTTAATCAATCCATTTATGGGTTGAAATAAGCGTTTCGATCTTGGAATATAAGATTTGACATTACGATCAAATCTTATAGCTTTGACTAAAATGTTGATGAAACTTGTGTTTAAAAGAAAATCGTGAACAAAACTGCTTTTCTGGTGTTGTATGTTGATGATATTCTACTCATAGGAAATGAAGTAGAATTCTGGCTGACATCAAGAGATGGCTCGCTACACAATTCCAAATGAAAGATTTGGGTGAAGCACATTATATTCTTGGGATCCAAATAGCTCAGAACCGAAAGAATAGAACTTTAGCATTATCTCAGGCATCTTATATAGAAAAGAGGTTGTCTAGATATCAAATGAAAAATTCTAAGAAAGGAATGTTGCCTTTCAGACATGGAATTCATCTGTCTAAAGAACAAAGTCCTAAGACACATTAAGATGTTGAGGTTATGATTCGAATTCCATACGCATCAGTAGTAGGGAGCTTAATGTATGTCATGTTGTGTACTCGTCCTGACATATGCTATGCAGTCGGAATAGTCAGTAGATTTCAATCCAATCCAGGATATGATCATTGGACTACACTTAAGAACATCCTCAAGTATCTTTGGAGAATGAAAAATTATATGCTCGTGTATGGTACCAAGGATCTAATCCTTATTGGATACACTGATTCTTAATTCCATACCAATATTGATTCAAGGAAATCAACTTAAGGGTTAGTATTCACTTTGATTGGAGGAGCAGTAGTGTGGAGGAGTATCACACAAAGTTGTATTGCTAAGTGAAGTAGCAAAAGAAGCAGTATGGCTCAAAAAGTTCCTAAGTGATTTGGAAGTGGTTCCAAACATGTAGCTGCCAGTCACCCTGTATTGTGATAACAGTAGAATAGTTGCAAAATCAAAGGAACATCGAAGCCATCAACGTGGAAATCACATCGAGTGGAAGTAACATCTCATCAGGGAGATTGTACACAGAGCTGACGTGATCGTCACACAGATAGCTTCACAAGATAACTTAGCTGGTCCATTTACAAAGGCCCTTTCAGGTAAAGTGTTCAAGGGTCATCTAGTAGGACTAGGTCTACGAGATACTTATAACTAGAGCAAGTGGGAGAATTTATGTGTATCTAATGCCCTAGTTTATTGTATTTCTACTTTTTATTCTCTCATTTTATTCAACATTATATATATTTGTATATATTTATCCACTGGAGTTTTAGTCCAAGTGGGAGTATTGTTGGATTATATATCCTAAAACTCGCAATTTGTAAAGTTAAACATATTCTATTAGCAATAAAGATGTTATACAACATTACTTCAATAAAATTGTTATTGAATCTATAAATTACACTTATAAAGTCTAAATAAACTAAGATCCATGACTATTATATGAATACATGAACTTTATGAGGAGACATAAAAGTGCATCAGCTTCAAGGAAATAGCCAAAATGATCTATAGTATACGAATAAGGTTGGGTGCCTTATTCTGGTAACATTATCGGATGTGGCCCACTCTGTAGTTGTCACAAGTTTTTATAAAGGTGCTACAAACGAAGTGATCTTGATTCATTCATGTATTGACATGAGGAGTGGGGGCGTCTTATACAATGAGTTTTCATAAGATTGGACCAAGAAATGAGTCACTTTTACTTTATAACACTGTTTAATGTTTATGACTGAATATTTCGCCTAGATGACCTCGGTAATTCAATCTTAGTCCTGAGCTAACTATGAACTCCTGTTTATTTAGGATTATCCTTAGATTTGTATAGGTGAGGCTTGGCTCTATTGGGGTTGATGCCCTAAATCTCGCAGGGTTCTATAGTTTGTAAACCTTGTATGAACAAACGTTTATGTTAATAATATTTGATATTTTATTCACTATGTCTATGAAATATGTGATATTTTAGCTGCATTAACCAAACCAATAAACTAACATCCAAGGTTATCATTGTAACTTAAACATATATGTGGAGACATACACGTGGAGCATCTTTAAGTGAGAACCTTAATGGTCTGTAGTATATGGATAAGACTTAGTACCTTATCTTGGTAATACTACGCGTATGGCCCACTTTGTAGATGTTACAAATATTGTGAAGTGCTACAAATGATCTGGTTCATGTATTAGACATGCGAGCGGGGATATTCTATACAAAGGAGTTTGTATAAGATCGGACCACGAAATGCTTAATCTCATTATATAACACCATTCATAATAGAGACTTTCATTTCATTAGGATGACCATAGGTAACATGACCTTAATCCTGAGATAGTTGTGAACTCCTGCCTATGAGGGCGGTTCTTTAATTTGTATGCGTGAGAGTGGCTAGATCGCCAACTCAACAAGCCTATCATTTTGGGCATTCGTGTGATTGGGGAGCTGGGAACTCAACTACACAAGATGGAATTCACTTCTTTCCCGAAGTAGGGGTAAGTAGATAAATTGCTCCCTTAAGGGCTGATTCCGTGTCTTGAACAATGTGGCGTCATACCCTCTCCTAGCTTAAGAGAGGTATAGTCATAATGGGACTATGATCTATTGTTCATTAGAGCGATCAATGGTACTTAAGGGGTTAGAGGTTACTATAGGGCAAAACGGTAATTTGGCCCAACTATACTTACGAGCAATTTGTGAAGGGTCACCGTACTGTTAATTATTTATATCCAATAGACACAGAAATATATGTGTAGTACGATGAGTGCAGCTGTCGGTCTTTAGTGGAGTGTCGACAATTAACAAATGGTGGATAATGTAATTAAGGAGTTTAATTAATTATTCACGTACCGTTGGAGCTTCAAGCTACAAGTTACGGTCCCCTTGGTAGCTCAAAAGGATTTAGTTGAGAATCAGTTTTTGGGTTAATTTGAATTGTTCAAATTAATAAGAGGGAATTTAATTATATATGATATAATTGGAATAATGTATTTGATACATGATTGTTTAATTAGAGGAATAAATATTTGAATGTGATTCAAATATATTTTCTATGAATCACATTTAATATTGATTCAAATAAGAGGGAATTTAATTATATATGATTCAAATATATTTGATACATTATTGTTAAATTTAATATAAATATGATTTTTATTAAATACCATAAAATAGAGAAAAAGAACTATAGTTTATATTGTAATGGATACAATATTAAAACTATAGGTTATAAATATAATATGATTATGTTGTTTATCATATTTATTTATTCTATTTATTATTTTGATAAATAAACCCTTTTCCTCTCTAACCACCTTAATGGGTGGCAAATGGAATAAATAGAATATGATTTTATTATTCCAAATCTAAGCTACATGAATTATGGAGAATCTATACGATAGATTGAGGGAACATATACGATAAGCTCATTGACTACACTATTGAGTGATCTTGCTATACGATATTCTTCTTCTTTCTTAATTGTCTTCCTCCTCCAAACTTTTAAACTCCCTCATAACTAAAATAGTTAGAGCTCACCACTCCTGGTTTCTCACCCTAAGAATACCGAGATCTCCAAGTGGTAGTGTCCTCTCTTTTTGGTTCGAGTTCTATTGCTGTTCGAGGAGTTCGTGACAGTTCGGGAGATTTACATGAAGAAGAGTTCTTCAAAGGTATAATCACTTGAACCCTATTTTGTTGTTCAAAAGCATGCTATAATTTTAGTTAAGATGCATAATCTGTATGTTTTACTGTAAATGTTTATTTCAATCGGAGTGAGATTTAGACGATCTGCTTCCGCTCATGGATCTTGTAAATCGAGTTCCTTTAATTGGTATCAGAGCTAGATTTTAGTTCTGATTCCAAATTTCATTATTGTATTGAAATTGTTTACAGTTTGGTGGGTTTTAAGTTTATGCATTATGTTTAATCGTTAAATGTATGTGGATGTTTGTTTTTGGATGTTTTCTGGATAGTTGTCTCGGTTTTTGCTTTCTGTTTAAGTTACAAAAGTTAATTTGTAAAGGCCCCTGCGTTTTTGGGCATTAATTCTTGCAATCGAGTCTGTATTCATTTTGTTCTTTTAGTCGTTTATGAAGCTTCAGACGTGAAGGTTGCAGTGCGTTTCAATGGAGAAGACGAAACGGTGGTCGTATTATATAGCTAGAGCTAAACGATCGTTTAGATTTTTCTATGTGTTCGTGTAGAGTTTTCTACACTATCTTCTAGCATCTATTAGATGGTTGCATAACTAATGCTACGCGATCATGTAGAGTTGTCTACTTAATTATGTTGCGTTGGCTTTATGATCGCGTAGGCACTCGAGGGGTAAATAATCACATAGTATTTGATACTTGACGCATGGCTTGCATACTAAACGATCGTGTAGACTATCATGCTCATCGCATAGTCAGTAGCTACACGATCGCATGTATACGATACTCGATGCATGCTACTCGATTATGTAGACTATCATGCTCATCACATACTTTTTAGCTACACGATCGCATGGTACACGCTACTCGAAGCATGTTGCACGATCGCGTGGACTTTCATGTTCATCGCATAGTCCAAAGCTACGTGATCATTGTTACATGATCGTTTATACTCGACGCTCGTTGCTCGACGATCAGGAGTTTTTTACACGATTGAGCTGCAAGGCTTCAAGGCGAGCGGTTTAAGAATCGGTTCACTTATTCCAAACCGGTAGACTCAGCTTTTGTAATAGTTTAGCCTTTATTTTTCCGGTTTTGAGATTTACTATCCCGATCCATCAGCTTTTTTAAAATTTAATCATTTTTTAATAATTTTTTTAAAAGTGTTTTAAAATTTGATTGAGATAGACCTAAGATCACATTTCTAATAAGATTAGAAAGTTAAGTTTAATCTTTTAAGCCGGATTAATAAGATTAAATTGATTATTAATAAAAGATTAAATATATAACAAATATATCTATAAGAGACCTTTTGTCTAAGGCTGATTCTGGTTAGGCTGAGGTACTTAAGTTAGAGTGGATCGCATCCGATAGTATAACCAAAATAAGGCACCCTAGTTTATTCATATACTATAGACCATTTTGGCTATTTACTCGAACTTTATCCATCTTAATGTCTCTACATTATGTTCAAGATTTAATAATAACACTATTGAAGAAATGTTAAATAATATTTTTATTGATAATAGAATATGTTTAACTTTACAAACTGTGAGTTTTAGTACATACAATCCAACATTTCATTGGTCTAATAACAACCATAATTGTAAACCCTCGAGTCTTACTTAAGCAAGTTAGGTCAAACTTGGATAGTAAGAAAAATAAGTGGATATTCTAAGAAGGGAGCTTGAGGGAGATTAAAAGAGGAGAAGAAAAAAATATACTTAAGTGTTAAGAATATGGCTAAGTTGCATTGTTAAAGAGGACAAAATATGGCTAAGTATACGTGTTCCCATGCGTTGAAGAGTGGTGCCTAGTGTGTGGAAACCATGATTCATGGAGGCTAGTGAGCACAAGTGTATGGCTAAGGGTTGGCCAAGGATGAAGAGAAAGTCTTGCGTTGAAGCCATGCGTTGGCCAAGCCATGATGATGTTAAGACACATTGATGTGTTGAAAAGAGTGGCCTTAGGCGAGGAGACTTATGAGTTGAGGTGCATAGGCTAGGCAAGATATGCGGGGAGGAAAGCCATGACACTAGGCGTTAGGCACAAGGCATGCATTGGCCGAATGGGGTATGCGCCAAGGGAGACTAGGCGTTGGAAGGAATGTGCTATCATTTGGGCTATGCGTTAGTCTAGAGGTTAGGTATGGATGCAGGATGGGTTATATGGCTAAGACAAGGCTATGCGTCCAAGTGAGGCCAAGTGAGGTCAGATGTTAGGTGAGCTATATAACCAAGAGAGCTGCTAGGCATTCAATTGGGGCTATGCATTGACAATGTGGATGAGCCAAGACGGGATATGCGACTAAGGGGTGATGCGTTACGTTGAGTAAACTTGGGAAGCAAGGTTAGGTTGACAACAATTGGGGCAAATGGCTAAATATAGTGAAGTTTGGGCTTAACCAAGGATGAGGTGGGCACATAGGAGGCCATGTAAAGGGAGGCAATGCATTGACTTAAGAGGATGAGGACACTTCAGCCACATGCAAGGAAGAGGTGTCAAGGGGGAGGCATTGGCACTTGCATAGGGAGGGCATCTAGACATGCAAGGCTGAAGATGTGTAAAGCAGAGGTGCTATTGGGTCTTCTATAAGTAAGGCTTCTTGGGGCTGATGGTTCTCATAATTCACTCGTGCAATTCATGTAAATTTCGTGTGAAACTATTAAGAGGAGAGTGTAGTGGGTTATTCTAGGCTGCCATTTAATTTGGAATAGTAAGCAATGAAGAATTTCATTGGAAGACAGAAGGGTCAGTTAGACACACAGGGTAGGTGCCATCACATACGCCCACGCCTAGTGCACAGCATAAGCGCCACACGACCATCGTAAGGCACTCCTCCTGGACGATACAGTCGTCAATCAGCGCGTACGATCGAGCGACCAAGTGCACATCTGCATTGTGCAGGCTGCTCAGCACCTCGCACGTGCATGCCCACGTCCCATGCCTGTGTCACGCCATGTTATGAGGGCTGCCGCCTAGCTACCCCCAACTTAGCACCATGACTATCGCCCTCACCCACCAGACTACCTAAATAACCTTAAAAGTTGTGTTTTTAGGTATTATACCCATTTTTTGGGTAATTTGATGTGGGTAAGCTAGTTATTTCAATTTAAGGATATATGTAAGCTAAAATTGATTTAATTGAGGAATTTCGAGCTAATTTAGGATTTCTTTTAAAATAAGTAGAATTCAAGGAAACCAGACCAGGGTTGCTCTTGGAGGACTGTAAAAGAAATTAACAAGAGGATTGTGCATGGTTTTCTATTTTCGTGTGTTTAAATTATATATATAAGGTTTGAGAATTGGCATTATTGGGAAATTTTTTTTTCTGGATTTTATTTGTTGATTTGATTCTTGTTGTTTTGCATATCATGAATTGTATTGGAGACTGGGATTATACCCTGAGAAATTGTTAGTGTGTCTGAAACACGTCTAACGAAAAATTGTCGACATGTGCACATTTGATGCCTATGAGGATACTGGGATTGTTTCCTCAACATTCATATCGAAAAATTCACGTGAATACATGAAAAATACATGATCATGTCAGGGATATCCAGTTATCAGGTTGGAAGAGTTACATTCTTATGTGTCATGATTGCTTGATCGTGAAATTGGTTTCCAAAAATGAATTTCTAGAACAAACATATTTTCTTATGAAATGGACCATTAACTGGGCTTTTTAGCTCACGTTTTCTAATGTTTTATTTCCCCCCCATGTAGCAAAAACAGAACATTCTCGGAAAAGCCACTCAAGGTCTGGAGTTGCCACTCTTTCACAGAGCGAAACTCGGATTGGGTTACTCTTGAAAGTCATTAGTGTTGGGAATGTCCTAAAACTTGCAGTTCTTAAATGTTAGAAACATATTCTATTTATCAGTAAAAGTATTATTGAGTATTTCATTCAATAAATTGTTATTGATATTGCATTCTGTTATAAAAATCCAATAATCAAATTCATGGCTATAATATGAATATTTTAACTTTATGTGGAGACATAAAGGTGGATCAAGTTTTAGTATATAGCCAAAATGGTCTATAAGTATATTTATGAGATTGGATACCTCATCTTGGTAATACTATTGGATGCGACCCACTTTGAATACTGATATAAGTGATGTGATCCCAAAATCATTCATATAGAGACATGCGAGTGGATGTATTCTATGCAAAGGATGTCTACATAAGACCGGACCTCAAAATAGTCACTTGTCTTTATAACGACTGTTTACTATTACAATTGACTATTTCAAATTAGCTGACCTAGGGCAACTCGATCTTAATCCCAAGCTAACTATGAACTCCTGTTTATTCAAGATTATCTTTTAATGTGCATAGGTGAGAATAGTCCAACAACACTACTCAATAAGCCTCCCATTTTGGGAATAAGATCGAATAGATAGTTGAAGACATAGTCCTGTAAGATGGAATTCACTTCTATACGACTTAGGGTTAGTAGATAGATTGTTCTCTTAAATACTGATTCCTGGTTTTGAACAACAGGGCCCTGCCCTCTCATGATTGAGAGAGTTATGGTTTATTAATTGGACTATAAACCAATTGTTCAATAGAGGATCAGTGGGAGCTTAAGGAGTAAGATGTATTTACAGGGTTAAAACGATAATTTTTAACCTAGCTGTAAATACGAACAACCTGTGAAGGATCAACTTACTGATTATAATTAAAGTGGATAGAAATATATCTACAGTGAGGAGAGTGCAACTATCGAGCTATAGTGGTATGTCTCGATAATTAATGAATATTGATTAATTCGTTAAAAGTTTAGCCGGTCAATCTTAAATCATTGGAGCTCATGATTTGTAGGTCAATAAGATCCCTCTACTAGCTCGTAAATTTATATCTTGGATTAGTTAATTGAGCAGATTTGGAATGTTCAAATTGGAAATTAAGATTTTGAATTTGAAGTGTTCAAATTCAATTTAGGGTTTGATTAATTGTATTCAATATAATTAAATATTTAATTTATCAAAATTAAACGTAATTGGAGAGATTGAAATATTTAAATATTGATTTAAATATTAAATTATATGAATAGAATTCATGTTTGAATTAGATGCTTAATTAATTTATTATTTGATATTAAATTTTCATTTAATTAATTATTTAAATAAAAAAATTTCAATTTTGAAAATCAAATTTGGACTTGATTTGATTTTATTTAATTTTAGTAAATATTAAATTCAATAGAAAATTGAAAATTTGGGAACTTCACTCAATTCCACTTTGAGTGGAATTTTCTAACTTTTTATCTTTGATTAAGTGGTTTGTTGTTAATTAAACACCTAGCCCAATTTGTTGTGTTCTTTGAGGTGTCAATAAACTAAATCTGAAGCGTTGCATGTTGTTTCTTCAGAAATATACTGAAATTTCATAATTGAATGGTTCATGCAAACTGATTTTTGAAATTATGATAAACTTTCCAAAAACCCTTTTCCTTCCCTTTTTTTTTTTCACTTAATTCAGTGTTTCCACCACATAATTTGAGTTAGAGGATAGTAGAGAAGATCTTCTTGATGGCATGCTGTGTATTTGAAGGCGAAATTCGTGAAGAGGAATAAGAATTTGAAGAGTTTCATCAAAGGTAATATACTTATGAAACCCTACTTTGTGTATCTATTTGTTCACATGTTTTAAAACTCAAATTAATTATTATAGAGTGCTTATTGATTCTGATTGCTTCTGCATTTTGCGTGATTACTCTATCAATTAGGATTAACTAGGATTGAAAAAATGTGTTTAGTATGAACAATTGTAACTATTACTAAAAGTTCATTAAAATTATGCGTATTTGTTATCTGATGATTTTAGAAAGGTTGGACAGTTGATATTACAAGGGTGGTGTCAGCTGTCTTCACATTTCCTTTCGGGTATTGGGACTCGAGAAGGGGTGGGGCTTACTAATCATGTTTGTATGGAATGGATAGAAATATATCTACAGTGAGGAGAGTTCAGCTACTAGACTATAGTGAAGTGTCTTGGTAGTTAATGAATGTTGGTTAGTTGGGTTAAAAAGTTTAGCCAATTAATCTCAGATCGTGGTAGGTCATGATCTAAAGGTTCATTATGTCTTCCTACTAGTTCATATTGGACTAAACTTTATTACATGTGATGAGAGAATTTGAATTGTTCAAATTCGGCTTAGGGAGCAAGCGTTAACTGTATTCGATATTCTTAACGTATTATTGTTTAATTATGAATTAAACGATTTGGAGAGTTGAAAAATATTTAGATGTGATTTAAATATTGAATACAGGAATAGGGAATTATGATCGGGATAGGTATTAATTATTAATTTAATATTTGATCATAAATTAATATTGATTAAATTGTTTAAGTAATTATTCAAAATCAATTTTATTTGAAATGAGTTATTTTAATTAATTATATAAAAGATTTATTTGAATTTTTAAAATTTATAAATTCAAAAATTAAATAAAATTGGGATAGTGGTTTATCCAAATTTTTCCACTTAATTAACACCTCAAAACCCACTCAATCTTGTCCAATTAGTGAAAAATTTGGTGTCGACTCTGTTGAACTTGATTTTTGCATGATTTCCTCTTTGAATAGAGGAAGAAATTGTTGGAAATAGGATGGAATCTTTTAGGTGTTGAAGTAAATTTGAACTCTCCAACTCATATCACCCAAAGTCTCTGAAACTCAATTTTTCATTCATATTCATCACCAAATTAGATCTCACAATCCATTCAAAAGTCAGAGAATAGTGGAGAAGACTCTAGGAGTAGTCCACGAAGTGTTCGTGATAAAAAACAATCAAAATCAAAGGACGACAGCTTCAACTTTGATCTATATTAAGATTTGCTCTCAAAATTCTGTTTTTCCAATTTTGAACTTGCATGCATAATTCATAAATTAATGAAATTACAGTGTATAAGATCCTAATTGCTTTCATTTGCATGTTTCTAACTTCTGCAATGTCAACTACGGCCCATTCTACCTTATTGAGTTTTGGAGGAAGCTTCTGCAACCATGTTTGATGAGGGGGTTGGATCCAATTTGAAAAAATCTCAGCCTTGGATTGAAGGGACTGTGATACCGGTTAATGAAAACAAGTGAGGAATGCTTGGGATTTTTATTCAAAAGATACTGAAATGAGTAGAAGATATCATATTTATAGGATAGGCAGTCGGTCAAGCTTGAACAAAAGGTGACCTGCTAAACAAGTAGCCTATTTTACATGAAGTACACAGAATTCTATAGTACGTAACCGGTTGTAAATGAAGTAAACTAGCAATTACCATCTTAAACTAATAGTATTACAACATAAGGATGAGTTAGTTTTCCAGTTGACCAGTGGAGTTAGGAAAGCCTAGCCGAAAAATGGAGAGTTGTTGGCTGCAGATTTAATTGTAAAATATCCTATTTTCTACAAGATTGGCATTGTTAATAAAAATAATAATAAAAAAAAAAACTTCAAAAGTGCTTCCTTAAACATAGATTTTTGTTTAGTTTTATTGCATGAATGAGTTCTTTTATATTTTATTTATCTATTTTTTAGGAAATGAGCACTTGAAGTAGATCGAGACAAATCTAACATAAAAAGGTATGCAACCAACAATAAAACGTCAATTCCAGCCCTATTTTATAGCGTCGTGGCGCTAAGTCGACTCCAGCCCTATTTTATGTTATTTTTGTCATCATCTGGTGGGGGAGTTCGACTTGGGATCACTTAAGACTTTCCACAGAGGTCGAGAGGTTGTCATCCATGGAGATTTGCAGAGTCTAATTGTGGAGTTGATTGAAGTTGGATCTAGAAGACGTTGATGCATTTTCGACAATGATTGATCGATGGATAACTCTTTTTACTCTTTAATCTCTTCCTTTATGTCTCCACACAACATGTTTATTTTTTACATGAGTGGCTAAACACAATCATGGTTCTAGGGATTGGTTGATTTCAATATTGCCTATGGATGGTGCTTGATTATTTTGGTTAATTGAATGCATTGGGTTTCATATCATGTTTATACTTTCCCAATTGAATGCTTGATCACCATTTAATTGATTTAGATTTTTCAATCTGCTTGAAAACGAGATTTCAAAATGGAACTAACGTGATAAATTGATGTTCGAATATGCATGAGAGTGATAGGAAAACGTTAGGTGCTAAAATTGAAGAGGCTTAATGCTATATCTACTAGTTTCAATTGCATGAGAATAGAATTGACTTTTAGACATTAGAAAAGGGTTGAGCTCGTAAGATGAAAACCGAATTATAGACCTTCCATGTCTAAGTTGATAAATTGTATTAGATGAAAGAAAATATTTGAATTCATAACAATGTCAAATGCGATGAATACCCTAAGACGTTCGAGTTGAGAGAATTCTGACAGCATGAATTTATCATCGATCACAAACCGTTACTAATCAAATAGAATTTATGAACTCCAATTCATACTAATCACAAGGAATTTGAGAACTTTGGCTACCAATTGAATTTGAACGGTCACTGTGAGGGTTTAGTGTTGTGATTGCAAGGAATTTAAATAGCATGAAATTAAATGCATATTTAAAAGGAAACTAATTTCAATTCAAGGGACCTAACTCGTGGAATTAGGATTTTGCTCATGCTCTTGGTTGTTCATTAAACTCAAAGATTGATTGCATGCAAGATTTCATTCTTGGTTTGTTAGCATGGAAGACTATAACTATCACCTTAATGCACTAATTAATTAATTAATTATTCTAGGTTTTCAATTAATCAGTTTCGATAGTTGCCTAATCAATTAAACATGCGTTAAGTCTAGGGAAATAAACCATGTCAATGGCAATTTGGATTGCCTAAATTACCAATTGATTAGATTTTTGATAAATGACTTTGAATGCTACAAAAGAAATTACATTTATAGTTGGGCAATATTGGCAAAATAGCATAATAAACGCGTAAAATCCACGAATGAGCTTGAATTAAGCAAGAAAAATAGCATTTTTATGGTGCTATCAAATATCTCCAACTTAATTCTTGATTGTCCTGAGCAAGGTAGAAATATGCAATCACGCATAAAAAATATGTTTGCTTAATTGCTAGGCTTGTTACTCTCATTTTAATAGTATAAGAAAATCATGCATGCAATCAACTTTGTCATCCAAAAACAAACAACCAAATGAGGCAATTTATTCATGCATAGGTGAGTTTAAGCCCTCCTACCTATGCCTAAGCGAGACCCGAAATAGATTTATAAGGCCATCAATTTATTTTCATCTACTCTATCTCGAAAGGTCCAAAATTAAACTTCCTACTCTCAAAGTGGCAATAATATACAATAAGGGAAGATTAACCTCATTCTTGTTATATCTTTATTATATATATATATATTCTAAGCAAATGAAAAGGAGACTTTTTTCTAGGGAAACTGCTTTCATTTTGGCTTGCCACACATGTTACGTAAAAGACATCCAATTACGGGTTGAGTTCCTTGAAAGGTGCCTAAGCTACTCATTTCTCAGGAATGCTTTAGTTTAAAGGGAAACTACGGGTGTCATAGATGCCCCGGCTTAGTTATGCTCCTAAGAAAGCAGAGTATACCTCTCTTTATTAACTCTCTCTCTCTCTTCTTTTTGTCTCTCCTTTCTTCCTTGCATTTTCTTCTCTCTTTTCCTTTGGATATGTGAGGAAGTTGGTTGGTTCGTTCCTTGTTCACGTATTATTAATTTGAAGTATGGGAGAGTCTAATTCTATTCCTATAGCCTTTGAGAGTGACAACAAAAATATAGGGCCAATAAAGAAAATCTAAGCATGCAAGACATAGAATAGGTAAACAAAGAACTTAATTTTGAATGAGAGATAGTGGGAATTTTTTTTTAAAAAAAAGGCTAAAAAATCATGCTTATTTTTTTCCTACATTATCTCAAACATGCAAGATCCTAATGAGTTTATCATCAATCGACCAAGCAAGCAGACATTCAAATCACACAAGTTCGAGGTTGGATGCTCGAGGACTACCAAAAATGCATCAACACAAAGCAAGCAATACCCGAACTTTCCCCAGCTTTCAAAACATACATTGTCCTCAATGTATCAAGATAAAAAGAAACATCAAGGGACAAGTTAAAAGAAAACAAAGAAACTCCCCTAAATTTTGACCATGTCGAAAGAAGGGTTGTGATTGCATTGAGCTACAACTTCATAAAATATAACTCTAAAAGCAAAATATCCAAGTCAAGCTGAAAAGAAAAAGAAGCTACACTAAAAACATAAAATAAGAAAGAGATAAAATTTTAAACGTCTTGTTGCCTTTATCAAGCGCAAATTTTTATGATTGGTTGCTCGACCGTATTTTTCTTGATCATCCTAGATTGGAATTGACCAGTGCCTCCCCATCATCTATCTTTGTAGCACTGGACTAGCCACTATCCTACAAGGGTAAAATCTTACTACACGGAAAAAGATTAATGAAAGGATTATCATCAAACATAGAGAACTTTTTGGATTTCCCACACCACTCAATTGAAATTAACCTTTCCTAACATTTATTTGGTCTTTGGGAGCCTTAAGGAAGGGACTTCCTAATAAAATGGATTTTCAAGAAGAAGAAGAATTTGTAGTAACATTCAAAACATCAAAGTCAAAAGGGAAGAGAAAGCCATCAACATTCAAATCTTAGGGCTTCACCATTCAAATCTTTCTTGCTCTTACTTTTTTCAGGACTGAGAAGTTTACCTGGAAAGGGAGCTACGAGGGTAATGTCATGCCTATTAGATCAATCATAGTGAGCAGTTATTGCTTGTTTAAAGCTCCTGAGTGGCATTGGCTCTATTTCTTCTTCCCCAAACTCGTTGTCCAGACTAAACACTTTCTCGAATTCTTTTTCAGTCATCATATAAAGAGATTCAAATGGACCCAAAGCAGATACGACACTTACATTTCTTACTCTTTGTTCAAGTTGAGTATGAAGCTTATCGTTCTTATTATCGAGCTTACTTATAGTTGCAGCCATTTGAAAAATCTGATTCTCCAACTTTTGCATTCATATTCTGGTCTCCTGTTGGAATAATGAGTTCTTTTTTTAAAGATTCCCGTCTCCTACTGAAATCTCCAACAAATCTCTGCCAATGATTTGGCAATGTACTCAAGTGGTGTACCAGAGTTAGAACTATTCGACTGTTTAGCTTACCCTCCTCCCCAACGGGAGTTTTGGTGGTCTTGCCATACTTGACTATATGAGCTACTATGAGGTTCATATCTTATTCTTTTTTGATTGCCTATGTAGTTCACTTCCTCTAAAGAAGGTTGAGGTTGTAGTTGAACAAGGGCTACCTGTTGCACAAGAGAAGCAAGATTAGATATTTGAGATTTAAATTCATTTACCTCTTGAGTAACAACTATGACAACAGAAGTTCACGTCCCAAAATGTTGAGAATTCTCAGCCATCTTCGAAATCAGTAGTCTAGCCTCAATGGGAGTTTTATCATCTAATGCTACACTAGTAGCCGCATCGATCGTGCTTCAATCAGGGGGGAGGAACCCATCACATAAATACTGGATGAGAAGCTAATCTGAAATCTAGTGGTGTGGGAAACTCGCACACAACTGCTTGTAATGCTCCCAGTACTACCAACACTACAACATAGTATGAATGGTAAGATTGGGTCGTCTCCACAGGGAATCTAAGAACTTTAGCTAACAATTGAATTTGAACGGTAAATTAGGGGGTTTGGTGCTGTTATGATTGCAAAGAATTTAAACAGTATGAAATTAAATGCATAATTTAAAAGAAAATTTAAATCAATTAAAGGGACCTAGCTTGGGAAAGTAGGATTCCACTCATGCTCTTAGTTGTTCATTAAACTCTAAAGATTAATTGCGTGCAAGATTTTATTCTTGGTTTGTTAGCATTGAAGACCATAACTATTTGTTAGCATTGAAGACCATAACTATCGCCTTAATGCACTAATTAATTAGCTAATTAGTTTAGGTGTTCAATTAACCGGCATTGATAGCGGCCTAATCAATTAAACATACATTACATCTAAGGAAATAAACCAAGTCAATAGCAATTTAGACAGCCTAAATTACCAATTGATTTGATTATTGAAAGATGACTTTGAATGCTATAAAAGAAACTGCCTAAGGCAGTTTAGAACTTAATTATGAACAAGACACAAATTCAAGCCCTAATTGAGATTAACTTGAATAGTTACATCTATCTTTAGCAAAGAAAATAAAATATCATGGTTGCCCAATCAAAGCATAAATCCCAAGCATAGAACATTAAATTACTTTGACCCGTACACTTGGGCATGTCAGTTAACTGGTGTCCCTCGTTCCACGTAACTGGTATTTCTACTAGTTTAGCCAAGCTACATTATCAAATTGGTACACCTCCATGTTCATCCATGAGGCCATTGTGTTGAATCAGATTATGAGGGAAATTGGGACTTAGGGTATAAAATTACCTATTTGCCATCCACGTCTGATTTATGGAATACTGCTAGCTTAGAAACTGATTTTCATGACAAATATAATTTCTCTCAGTCCTGCTCAATCATTGCTCTCACTCAGTTACAAGTTCATTGAAGGACATCATGTTCATGATCTTCTCCACCCTAACCCTTAAGACATTGAAGCTATTTCTAGTTAGTATATTGTCAAATCTCCTTATGGAAAACACATCATGCACTTGTTTGCTTCTGAGTCCCAAGAATTGGCTCTTAAAATTTAGCGTCGTATTTACTGAAAGGCTGAAGTAAATTCTTTGCTTCAAACGATGGCTTATCTGCTAATAGAGCTGATCCTGCTTTTACTTCGGGTGGAATGGATGATGTTGTTGGTGGTGACCACTGATTTATGTTTTATTTGTTAGCTTTCTCGGCGCGTAGTTCTTTTAAGTCAGACAAAAGGGGAGTCTAGTCTCTCATTTCTTCATTTTTGGTTAGTTTCTATGTTCCTTATTTTGAATCAGATGTTGTTCTTCTCTCCTCATCTTATATGACATGTTGGGTGTTCTGGTTCTTTTATTATCTAACTCTATGCTTCTACTGCTTTATGGTTGGCCCTCAGTTATGTTTTCTTGCCATAAAAAACAATAGCCAAAGTGGAAGTTTGTTAGAGATTTGGTGTTGGCAATATTTTCTAAGGATATGGTAGCAATTGTCCTCTAATATAATCATCATCTTATCTCTTGGATTATCCTTTAGGATTTCTCTTTGAATGACGTAACAGTTTGAATATATGATCGCTTCTAAAACGAGTTATCTTGGTGTCTCTAAACTTGTTTATTATGAATGACTAATAAAGTAAATTAAATGCCTATGTTTGTAGGATTTCGAGCAATACATACATTTCAGAGCGTTATGGGCATTCTAGGTTAATGTGGAGTTATCAGAAGTTATTTTGGCCGGCATTTGAGGTTTCAAGGGACGAGAACCGAAAAAATTGCCACCCACAAGGGTTGGTGTCGCGCGCATCACAGAACCAAGCAGAAGGTGTGGCGCGCGAGACTGCGCTGCAATGCCGCTGCTGTTAGGATTTATAAATCTTGTAGTATATTTAAATTTGTAAACAAATTATTGATAATAAATAAAGTGATTATTTAATGAATAAATTATTCTATTATTTTCATAATTCAATATCTAATAAATTAAGATGTAAGGTTATTTAATGTAACTTAAATAGTATGTAGTCAATGTACAATTGGATTGCGTTTAAGGAATAACCTAAAAGGTATACAGTATATGGATAAGGTAGACTACCTTATCATCATAAAGATATAGATACGACCCACTTTGTAAATCTTACAACCGTTGTAAGTGTTACAAACGAATTGATCCTAATCATTCATATGATGATATACAAGTGGAGGTATCTTCTACAGTGAGTCTGTAATAAAACCAAACCACAAAATATACTCTCTTTATAACACTGTTAATTCAAGAGATCTATATTTCAAACATAACTATGCAACTCGATCTTAGTCCTCAGTGAGTTACGAACTCCTGTTCATAAAGATCATTATTTGATTTTTATGGATGGGAGTGACATTAGCTGCCGTCTCAATATGCCTACTATTTTGGGGACGATACTGAATAAGGAGATGGGAACATAAATTCACAAGATGAAATTCACTCCTCCTGACTTTAGGGAAAGTAGACAAACTGATTCTTTAAGTGCTGACTCTAGAACTTGAATAATGAGGTCTAACCCTGTCACTAGCCCGAGAGGGACTTTGTTTATGTTTGAACCATAAACAAAATTGTTCATCAGAGGATTAGTGATACTTAAGATACAAGAGGTAACTACATGAGTAAAATGATAATTTGACCAAGCTGTAATTACGAACTATTTGTGAATGGTTGACTTACATAATATGGTTAACTCAATGGACTTATAAATATATTGTAGTTCACAGAAATACAACTATAGGTCTTTAGTGGAGTGTCCCATAGTTAATGAATGATGATAAACTTAATTAATAAGTTTAAGTACATAATCATGAATTATTGGAGCTCATAATTGTAAGTCCATTAAGTTCATCAGGTAGCTCCGAAATGGATTAAACAAGGATTTTAACATGAGAAATTTTGAAGAGTTCAAAATAATTAAAGGAAATTAGTTATATATGATACAAATAGAATAATGTTAATTGCTTATGACACAATTAATATACATTATAATATAAGCTTAATTTTTAGTTAGATTCTAAATTAAACTATATAATATGAGAGTCTTAATGTTTGAGTAACATTCAAAATATTAAATTATTATAAATTAGATTTATATTAAAATCACAGGTTATAATTAATATGAATAAGATTCATATTAAACTATGGGTTATGTGAGAGATGCACATTTGAATTTGATTAACATTAATTAAATTAAATATTAAATTTTTAATTTAATTAATTAATTTTATTTAATTAAATTGATTATATAAATTAAATTAAATTAAATTAAATTCCTTTATATGCAAGGGAGTGGGAGAGTGGGATATTGGATAGAGGGCAATTACCCTCACTCTCTGTCTTCAAATCTGGAAAATAGACTACAGTTGGTGAATGATCGCTTCTAAAATGAGCTATCTTAGTACCTCTAATCTTCCTCATTTAGAATGATTAATGAAGTTAATTAAACATCAATGTTTGTAGGAACTCGACCAATACATGCATCTTGAAGTGTTATGTGTCATTTGAGATAAATATGGAGTTATCAAGAGTTACTTTGGGAATTGTGGTTTCGAGGGATAAGAATTGACAAAAGTGCCACCCACCAAGGTTTTTGTTGTGCGCATCACTGAAGCAAGCAGAAGGTGTGGCACACAAGGCTTCCTTGCAACACCACTGCTGTTAAGAGTTATGTCCTAAATCTCATAGTTTGTGTAAATTTGTAAACAAATTATTGATAAATAAACAAAGTGTTTATTTAATGAATAAATTATTCTATTATTTGCTTAATTCAATATTCATTAAACTAAGGTCCAAGTTTATTTAATGTAACTTGAAAAGTATGTAGTTAATAGACAATTGATCGTGTTCAAGGAATAACTTGAAAGGTCTATCGTATATGAATAAGGTTGGGTACCTTATCCTAGTAATACTATGGATACTACCCACTTTGTAAATATTATAATCGTTGTAAGAGTTACATATGAATTGATCTAAATCGCTCATGTGATGATATGAAAGTAGAGGTAACCTATACAGTGAGTCTATATAAGACCAGACCACAAAATGTACTATCTCCTTATAAGAATGTTAATTGAAGAGATCTATATTTCAAATGATAACCATGTAACTCGATCTTAGTCCTGAGTGAGTTATGAACTCCTGCTCATAAGGGTCGTTCTTTAATTTTTATGGTTGAGAGTGGTCTTATTTGCCTACTCAATATGCCTACTACTATTTTGGGGATGATACTGAGTAAGGAAACTGGGAACTTAGCTTCATGAAATGGAATTAACTCATTTCTGACTTTAGAGAAAGTAGATAGATTGTTTTCTTAAGTGCTGACTCTGGAACTTGAACAATAAGGCCTCACCCTATCACTGGCCCGAGGGGGACTTTGTTGATGTTTGTACCATAAACAAAATTGTTCATTATATGATTAGTGATACTTAATATATAAGAGGTTACTACATAGATAAAACGATAATTTGAACCAACTGTAATTACGAACAATTTGTGAAGGGTTTACTTACATAATTTTTTCAATGGACACATAAATATACGACAATTCATAAGAGTGCAACTATAGGTCTTTAGTGGAGTGCCCAATAGTTAATGAATGATGTTTAACTTAATTAAAGAGTTTAATTAATTAATTATTGGAGCTTTTAACTATAAGTTCATTAAGTCTCTCTGCTAGCTCGTAAAAGGATTAAACAATGATTTTAAAGTGAAAAATTTTTAAGAGTTCAAATTAATTTAAGGAAATTAGTTGTATATGATACAAATAAAATAATGTTAATTGCATATGATACAATTAATATACATTATAATATAAGCTTAATTTTAAATTTGATTCAAAGTTAATCTAAATAATATGAGAGTGTTAATATTTGAATAACATTCAAAATATTAAATTAATATAAATTAAATTTATATTAAAGCCATATGTTATAATTAATATGAATAAGATTCACATTAAACTATAGATTATGTGAGATATGCATATTTGAATTTGATTCAGATTAATTAAATTAAATATTAGATATTTAATTTAATTAATTGATTTTATTTAACTAAATTGATTAATTCAATTCAATTCAATTCAATTAGACTCCTCTATATACAGGGGAACAAAAGAGTCGAATAGTGGAAAGAGGGCAGTTATCCTCTCTCTGTCTTTAAATTTGCAAAATAGTCCACTATTGGTGATTGATCGCTCCTAAAATGAGTTATCTAAGTGTCTCTAATCGTGTTCATTTAGAATGATTATTGAAGTTAATTAAATGTCTATATTTGTATGAACTTGAGCAATACATGCCTTTTGTAGTGTTATGGGCCATTCGAGGTTAATGTTGAGTTACCAGGAGAGCTATATTGGGTAATTAGGGTTTCAAGGGATGAGAATTGATAAAAGTGCCACCCACCAAGGTTGGTGTTGCACGCATCACAGAAGAAAATAGAAGGCATGGGGCACGACATTGCCCCGCAACGCCGCCACCGTTAGGAGTTATGTCCTAAATCTCGTAGTCTATGTAAATTTGTAAAGAAATTATTGATAAATAAAGAAAGTATTTATTTAATTAATAAATTATTCTATTATTTGCTTAATTCAATATCCAATAAACTAAGATCCGAGATTATTGAATGTAACTTGAATAGTATATAGTTAATATACAATTTATCGTGTTCAAGGAATAACCTGAAAGGTATATAATATATGGATAAGGTTGGATACCTTATCTTGGTAACACTATGGATACTCCCCACTTTGTAATATTACAACTGTTGTAAGCGTTACAAACGAATTGATCCAAATCGCTCATGTGATGACTTGCAAGTGAAGGTATTCTATATAGTGAGTCTATATAAGACTAGACCACGAAATTGAATTGATTTATATTTCAAACAATAGCCATGTAACTTGATCTTCATCCTAAGTGACCTATGAACCCCTACTCATAAGGGTCGTTCTTTAATTTTTATGGTTGAGAGTGGTCTGAGCTGCCGATTCAATATGTCTCTATTATTTTGGGGACGATACCGAGTAAGTAACTGGGAACATTGCTTCACGAGATGGAACTAACTCCTTTCTGACTCTAGGGAAAGTAGTCAGATTGTTTTATTAAGTGTTGACTCTGGGACTTGAACAATGAGGTCTCACCCTGCTACTAGCCGAAGAGGGACTTTTTTTATGTTTGGACCATAAACAATATTGTCATTAGAGGATCAATGGTACTTAAAGTACAAAGAGGTAACTACAGGAGTAGAATTATAATTTGACCCCGTTGTAGTCACGAACAATTTGTGACTCACACAATATGGTTAATTTACTGGACACATAAAATATACTGAAGTTGATAAGAGTGCAGCTTTGAATCTTTAATGGAATGTCCCATAGTTAATGAATAAGGATTAACTTAATTAAAGAGTTTAATTGATTAATCATGAATTATTGGATCTTATAATTGTAAGTCCATTAAGTCCCTCTGCTACTCATAAATAGATTAAACAAGGATTTTAATGTGAAAAAAATTTGAAGTGTTCAAATTAATTTAACTTAATTAAGTATATATGATACAAATAAAATAATGTTAATCGCATATGATACAATTAATATACATTATAATATAAGCTTAATTTTGAATTTGATTCAAAGTTAAACTATATAAGATGAGATTGTTAATATTTGGATAGCATTCAAAATATAAAAAATTATATAAATTATATTTATATTAAAACTCTAAGTTATAATTAATATGAATAAGATTTATAATAAACTATAGGTTATGTGGGAGATGCACATTTGAATTTGAATAAGAACCATAATATTAGATATTTAGTTTAACTAATTGATTTTATTTAATTAAATTAATTAAATGAAATGAAATGAAATTCTTCTATATGTAGGAGAGTGGGGAGTGGGGTAATGGGATAGTGTAGAAAAGGTAGTAACCCTCTCTCTGTCTTTAAATCTGCAAAATAGTAAGCAGTTGGTGATTGATTGTGAATAAGAATTTTGCGACAAAAATATATCCTCACTCTCTCTCAATCTTTCCATTACTCACACTCTAAAAAGGAGTTCTCTGCATTTTCCATTTCATTTTTCACAAGGTTCCACAATCCTCTTTGTCCAAAGAGGATAGAAGAGAAAGCTTCTGGTGGTGTCCTACTCGTGAAACCGGTTTGTGTAGTGCTCCAAAGGATCAATTCTTTTAGAAAAAGAGATTCAAGATTGATCTTCAAAGGTAACATTACTTTTCCTTCGAAATTCTTGAGTGCGTGTTTAATTCTACAACGTTATTATTGTTATGTTTTAAATTTATCTAACACAATTCAGGCAAACAACAATCGCATGCTCCTACTTGGGAACTCGGTTCCTACAGCTGGACCATCACACTTATCAATAGAATGCACGTGAATGCTACAATGCTGCGACAACTTAGCCTTTAGAGTAACGATGACGCAACGGTATGACCTGATTTATATATATATCATTCTTTTGTTTGGGTAAAAGGAGAGCTTATGAAATTTTCAGAGCATTAGGCTTTACTTTTGCCACTCTTGGTTAAAACTCTTAAGATTTCTTTGTATTTTGTATTGTAACAAAGTTTATGTGTAACGACCCGACCCCCTAGAGTTAAGTTAGGTCGTTACTAAATACATGTATGCATGAAACTTAAAACGACACTCTTTTATGGTGAAATAAATGCTAAATAAATAAGGAAAGTGCAAAATGATTTCATTAAATTCAAATATTAAAAACAACAATTGGGTACACATAAATCATAAATGATAATAAATAAGTCTGAAAACAATTCTTAATAGGAAGTTTCAAACATCAAAATGGAAAGTTAAGAAAAACATGTAAAAAAAATTTAAATCTCATGAGCGGAAGCATAAAACTAGTCCCAGTGGCTCGATCACGAATTCTACTTGTCCATCGCCTCTGCATTTCTGCCCTTACCTGAAACAACAACATGAGAAAGAATGAGTATAAAATACTCAGTAGTAACCTCAGTACTGGGGTCAGGCTAGGCATCTATGTCCTCTAGATGCCTACCTCTAGTGGAACCTATAAACTGTCCTAGTCCTCATGGGACACATACATACATGAAAAATTGAGTTCTATCCTACTGTAGCTAAATATGCCCACTACCTTTGGTGAATCTCGAAGGAAACACAATCTAGTGAATCTCGAAGGAAACACAAACTGGTGAATCCCAAAGGAAACACAATATCAGGTGAATCCCGAAGGAAACACAAACTGGTGAATCCCAAAGGAAACACAATATCAGGTGAATCCCGAAGGAAACACAATATCAGGTGAATCCCAAAGGAAACACAAACTGGTGAATCCCGAAGGAAACACAAACTGGTGAATCCCGAAGGAAACACAATATCAGGTGAATCCCAAAGGAAACACAAATTGGTGAATCTCGAAGGAAACACAATATCTGGTGAATCCCGAAAGAAACACAATATCTGGTGAATCCCGAAGGAAACACAATATCTGGTGAATCCCGAAGAAAAAACAAACTGGTGGGCATTCTAACTAATCAGTAAAATCACTATCACAGTCTCCACATCACAATCTAAACATGGTTCTATAACATACATATACATCTCATCATCATGATTCTACAATATACATATAAATTTCTTCATCATAGCTTTACAACATAAATCATAATTATCATTGTTGGACACTAGGGCAGTTCCAGTAGTAAGATTACTTACCTCAACTTGGTAAAAACCACAAAACAAAATCTCCTTAGAATTTCTTTAGCACATTTGAATCAACCTAAAGTTGTGGCTTGGTCCAAGACAAATTCCAATACTCGATTTAATTAGCCAATCTGATCATGAATTAAATCCAAAATCAATAACTTAATTTTCCCACTATTACTCTCAATCCAAAAGAATAACCATCCAACAACTTACAAAACTTACCGATCTTCACCAATTTTCTGCAAAACAAAATGGTATCTTGCTTGATGGTCAATGCCTCAAAATTTTCAAAACTTGAATCTAAGTTTCAAACCAAAGAGAGATTACTAATTTAACCCAAAATCAAACGGGTGAACTTCACCTCCCAAATTATAAGAAAAAATAAGTCTTACCCAAGATTTTCCTCAAAATTCCAGCAAAGATTGGGGCAATGGCGGCCGACGGCGCGTCGAGTTGTGGCTGCCACAGATAGGCAGCGTGTGTTACTGTCGGACGACATAAATTGTTTAGGCTAGCGGCTGGTAGTGACGGTCTTGAATGAGGAGGGTTTACGAGAGTGGGAGAGAATGAGAATTTCTAGTTTACAGATTTTATTTAGCAGCAATTACGAACAAACCAGGGCTTTAAACAACGATCCAACCATTGAAAATGAAACTCTATATCCCAAACAGACTAACCAAATTCGAGCACGATCCAACGGTTCAAATTCTAGCAATCGAAAATTTTGTTGAAGCTGTCACTGAAAAATCGAATTGCTTTCTCCCCATTTTTGACCTCTTTTCACTCTCATTTAATTTCGAAAAAAAAAAATCTCAATTCTTTTATTTTTTCCAAATTTTGAAAAGATAAATAAAATATTTTATCACAATATCTCCAAAATCTCCAAAGATTCTATTAAATTTAGAAATCAATTAACTTTTTAAATTATCTTAATTTAGGCTTCAAAAACCAAAATTAAAGGGCATAAGATCCATCAATTTGATACAAATTAAATTCTTTCAAATATTTAAATCAATTCAAAACCACATAAAATTAATTATCTCTTTTAATTTTTTTTTTAAGTTGACACTAAAATCCAAAATTAAAGGGAAGCAAAATTCAACATTTTCAAGATAATCAGTTCGAATATCTAATCAATTAAATTCAATTTAACCAATAAAAGTTTTTCAATTATTTCAATTTAACCTCAATTTTCCAAATGAAAGGGGCATTTAAACTCAATAATTTTAGATAATTAACTTAAATTTTTCTGAAATTCGAGATGTTACATTATGGCAACACGTATTGCATTTCAAAAACCAGCTAAAGGCTCAAATATTATTTTTTAGGTTTGTTATGCAATTGTTTATGGATTTATGAGATTTTGATAATTTCTTATGGGTTTTTCTAATTATTTCTTGTTCTCTCTTTCTTGAACATGAATCTGTATGCAATTTGTATTATTCGATTGATGTGATAGATTAATCATATCAAGCATAGGTTTTGTATGTATGTTATGCATGCTAGAATTCATAACGAAACCATGCTTAATTTGTATAATGGATAGGTTTTGTTATAGTTATGGTTTGAGTTTTAGAATTACAAAGATTCCTTGTAGCGAAAGATAGCAAAATCTAAGGAAGAATAAATTGTTGACTTAGACTAGATCAATTTCACTCAATATCTCAATCAATCCAAGAGCTTAGTACAATTAATTGTGTTGTAGGTTATGCAAGATATCAATTTTGTTAATTTAAGAATTGACATCTCAGTTAATTCTCAATTAAGGGAGTATGTTCAACATTACTGGATAGTCGATTAGGATTGATAATTAGATAATTAATAACTCAATTCACGTGACAAATCTACGAATGGATCCATAAATTTTTCAATGGTCTCTTAATTGGGAAAGGTAATCTCGTGCTATTGTCTTCTCTCTCTCAATCTATATATCCTACTTTAATGAACTTTAAATTCTTGCATTCTAGTTTATTCTATCAAACCAAAACCAAACCCCCATCCTTTATTGCTTTCCAAAGACTAATTTGCCGAAGAGAGATTCTATGTTAGTCTCCCTGTAGTTCGACTCATTCTTGCTACTGATACGGCCTGTTATTTGAAGTCCACGATCGATAATCATAAATTTCATTTGATTGATTAAAGACCTCAATAACATCTGGTCTATCAATATATTTTCCTCATATGTAAAATTTTGTAGGTTTATTTTGCAAGATTCTTTCCTTCTCTGTATTGAGTTGGCCAAATTTAGATTGGTTGTCTTTTTATGCGGTGCATATACGTACTTGTGTTTTGTTAAGTATTAGGGTTACCTCTTTTGAAAATATTTTTCATTGGTTTTATGAGGATTTAGGAGAATTTTTTTTCTCGTGTAAGTCCTTGTGATTAAGAAGCTTATGATAATATTGATTTAGTCATCAATTGAAATCGAACAAAAAAATTGTGATAAAATTCTAAAATGGCATTCTCTTTTGATCCTTTTATTTCATCTTATCATTAAGGAAAAATAGAAAGGTGTCTAAATAATATTCATTTGTCCTATTGCGTCTCATGAATTGATGATCAAACTTAGGGAGTCTTCTCTTTATGTGATGCGGTCTTCATTTAAAGGTTGAAAAATAGAAGTTTTCGTTGAGAGGGAGTCTCACACTTAGATAGAGCCAGAGTTCTATCGAGATGGATGATCAAATTTTAGGGAACCTAAGTAAACGTTAAGTTATTCATTTATTACTGTAATTGCCATTTATTTATAGATAAACAAGACGTTGTAATTGCCTAACTTTATATTAGGACAATTTTCTTTTCTAGGCACATTGCCCCTCCTTCAAATGTAGGTAGTATTATACCGAATTCGATTCCCAAATCTTGTGTTCTATTTATAGCTGTTTTATTTGTGTTTTACAATTTATCCTTGGAATTGATGTAACATAGTGTGTATCATGTTACATTGTATATCAAATCATTCTTCATTCATTCAGTATCCAGTAAAAATGTAAATTAATACAATTATTAACTTAAAAGGTTTAAATTGATCCAGACAAGTTTCAATTTTCTAAATGCATTCTTAAAGTCAAAGGACAGAAAGAAACCAAAGACAATGGCTTAATGGTTATTGTATGATTTGAAGTCAGATATCATGTTAGACCATCTAATCTTTACAGTCACCATTCATTTTCACGTTTTTCTTCGCTATTTCCCCTTCTCATTTCTGAAAAAAAATGTGGAAAGCATGGTTGGAAATCAAAAGATAAATGCAAAATTGTAGAAAATATGGTAGAACGAACATTTTCATATAAAAATCTTCCCAGAAAGTGGAAGGCTTCTCTAATTTATAAATATAGAAAATCTAAATTTCGAAAGAAATAAAAGAAACCACAATGAAAAAAATATTTCAAAGTTTGAAATCAATGTGACATGTCAAATCGAGCATCGCTCAAGTGGCATATAAATGAGCTAGAAATTATAGGTTTTATGATTCAAATCCTTTTATCCCAAATTATATTAAAAAAAAAAAAAAAAACAATGCAACACACAAATTAAATGCACAAATGACTTAATTAAGTTTTAAAATTAATGAATAGACATTAACAACATAAAGACTACATCAATTGAATTTAAGGACTAAAAATATAAAATTATTAATGAAAGAGATGAAATAGAAACTAGATCCAAAAAAATAGGAAATTATTTTTGGATGTGTTTATAGGTTTAGTTAACCTAGAAATCCACCTGTTAGGGTTTACGAGTTGCTTTAGGTTTCCCCTTTGACTTCTTAAGCTTGGGCTGCGAGGGACATGTTTTCTTTGGGCCTACAATGGTCACCCGGGTTGGTGCATGCCTCAATTTGGTGAGGCTCACTCTCGGCCAAGATCGAGGCTAAACATGCTGGTTTGGACAAGACCTAAGTGAATCTTTTCTTTTAGGCCTATTTTATTCCTAAATTGATACCCTTAATTTCAATCATGCTATCTTCTCGACTTTGTTGCTTATATTCTAACCAAATATCATTTGTATACTTAGGTCTAAAATCACCGATAAAGATATATATATTTGTTTTGTTTAGTGTTTGAAAATTTATTTTGTCAATACATTTTTCTATGTATTTGGCTCATCTTATAATTTTTTTTAGAAAAGATTAAAGGTTGGATTAAAAAAAAAAAAGGGATATAACTAACAACTGGAATTCAAAACGTTGACAAAAACAACCTATTTTTACATTTATACAAATATAGATCGAGACATAAAGTATATAGACATTTATATAATCTTATATACTTTATATACTTTAGTGGTGGTTTATGCAATTTTATCAAATTTTTAATGCATTATGATGCACAAATTTATATCGACCAAAACATGCATGAAAAATTGATTGAAAAAACTGGACAACTCTCATATTATGTGGGTATATTATTACATTAAAATCAAATTTGTTAATAAGCCATAAAAGGAATGGTACATTTCTCAAAATTTTCAGGACCAAATTTCATGGAAATTAATCATACATTATGGATTAACAAATTTTGATCAATATATTTCATGAAATCTATATTTTAACGTTAGGAAAAAGTTTACTTTTTTGAAAAAGAAAGATTACTTTTAAATATTTTTCCACGACATTGCCATCATAAAGAAATAGTGTATTATTTTTTAAGATTGTAAGATAGATATTTCACTTATCTATACGATATAAAATGAGCTATTGGAAGTAACATTTGATTTTCTCTTTTCCACTATATTGAATGGGTACAGATATATGTTAGGTAATTTTACCTTTAAAATTGTTCAATAAGTTATTTTGTCCATATTTTTTACTATGACTAGCAAAATAAACAATAATAATTTTTCTCTTATTTTTTAGCATCAAACATGAAAGCTATTAAATAATTTGACGAGATAGTATCCTAGATTTATTTAATAAAAACAGTTTCAATTTTGATTTATTTTCAAGATTATAAATTCAATCCTAGAACTGCAAATTTTCATCAGTTATCTCTTTCTCTCCTCTTTTATCAGGTTTGTTTTTCTCTTTTCCTACTTTGTTATTAACATTTTGTTTTCTTTTTACAACGTTATGCGTGTATGCTGAAGTGTTTTTTTTGTACATATGTAATCTATTTATTTATTTTTATATAGTAAAAAAATTGAGTATTAAATATTATGAGCGTTTTCCTTGAAAAAATCTCAATCTTCTAGGCACATTTACGTTCCTCTCTCACCAAACACATCATCATCTTCTTCCTTTTTTTCCCACTACTTTTCATAATTAGGTATGAGATCAACTATGATTAAATGTATAAGTTCTTATTTTCGAATTAGGTTAGATATATATTTCTATTCGGGTTCGAGAGGGGTTTGGTCATAGTTAGACTATCATTTATTATTCATTAAAAGGAGCAGTGGTACTTAAGAAATTAGATAGAACTACAAGGGCAAAACTGTAATTTTGACCTAGCTGTACTTACTAGGAATTTGTGAAGGGTCATCACACTATTGACTTGTTATATCCAATGGACACGAAAATATATTTGTAGTGCGAGAGTGTAACTGTCGGTCTTTACTTGAGTGTCCTATAGTTAATGGATGTTGAATAATATAATTAAAATAGTTTAATCAATTATTCAAGTAGTATTGGAGCTTCAAGCTAAAGGTCTATGAGGTCCTTCTATAGCTCAATAGGCATTAAATTGGAATCAATTTTGGATTAACTTGAATTCATCAAATTAATCAAGGGAATGAATGATATGTGATATAATAATTTAATTTCAATATATATGATATAATTACTATAATGTATTTGATATATTATAATATAAAGTTTATTTTAGAGGAAATAAATATTTCACTGTGATTCAACTATTAATTATATGAATTTGATTCATATAATTAAATTTAATAGAAATGGGTTTTATATTAAATGTCATTTGTGAGATAATTGAAACTATAGGTTGTATTGTATTTGATATAATATAGAAACTATAGCATATATGTTATATTGATATAACACACTAAAACAAATGTACCCTTTAATTATTGGGGTTGATGCCCTAAATCTCATAAGGTCCTATAGTTTATAATTGTGTTGTACAAACATTTTATTTATGTAATAAATATGTGATATTTTATTTCAAAATTAGTTGCATTGACCACAAACAAATAAACTAACATCCAAGGTTATCTTGTAGCTTAAATTGATGGAATACACAAGCATGCAATGGAAGCAAACATAATCAATAAGCACACTAATTACATTTCATTTGAGTTCTAAAGCATGCTATTTCAGAAAAACTAAAGTGGGTTTTAAGTTGAATTTACCTTTGATGAAATCTTCCAATTCCAAGCTGCTTTTAACAATAATTGAGCTCCAAATCGTCCATGAACCACCAAGAGATCTTCTCCACTATTTTTAGTCTTGAATTTGAGTAGTGGAACTCAGATTTGAGTGAAATTGTGACACGATTTGAAGAGGAAGAAGAAAAAGTAATAGAAAACTATTTCCCAGCTACATATCTTATTCAATTCAGAGAGTTTTTATTCAAAAGTAGTATGCAAGCATTTCAATAATGGAATTGGCCAGCAATTGCTATCAACTAGAAGGTGAAAATTGTGTGATTACATGAGGAACACACCTCATGCTTGAGAAAAGTGGGAAAAACCCGTTTTCTCAAATTTCAAATTTTCTTAATTTTTAAAAATGTAATTAATTTCAAATTAGATAAATTCAATTTGATTAATTCCTAATTAATCAAATTCAACATTTTAATATTCAATTTCTCAAATTTAACTTTAAATTGAAATTAATTTTATTTTTAATTAATTAAAAATATTTAATTAATTAATTAATTAATTTAATATCAAATATTAAATTAATCATACATCTAATTTCCAACATGAATCATATTCATGTATTTAATATTTAAATCAATATTTAAATATTATAAACTCTCTAATTTCGTTTAATTAAACAATTTAAACGTTAATTATATCGAATATATTTAAACAAACCTTATTTGATTTTGACTTTATTCAAACTCAAAACCATAACTTCAAATTGAAATTTGATTTGAACAATTCAAATTAATATCAATCCAAATTTACTCAATTTAATAATTCAAGTTGTTCATGTTTTTCGAGCTATTAGAGGGGCTTTATGGACCTATAGATCATGAGCTCCAACGATTAAGGTTAATTGGCTAAACTCTTTAGACTGAATTAATCAGTACTCGTTAACTATCAAATCATACTACTATAGATCGATAGTTACACTATCCTTAATACATATATATTTATGTTCACATGATATAACCATAACCAGTAAATCGACCATTCACAGGTTGTTCGTAATAACAGCTGGGTCAATATGTTGTTTTATCCCCAATATTACGTCTCATTCCTTAAGTTCCCACTGATCCCCTAATGAACAATTGGTTTATGATCTAATCACCAAACCGAATCCCTCCCGGGCTAATGAGAGGGTGGGGCCCATTGTTCATGATCTGGATTCAGTACTTAAGAGAATAACCTTTCTCCTATCCTTAAATTGGGTAGGCGTGAATTCCATCTTGCACCCTATGTCTCCAGATAGCCCGGTCTTACCCTTATGCAAATATAAGGAGGCTTATTGAGTCGGCGCTGTTGAGCCAACCCTCACCTATGCAAATCTAAGGATAATCCTGAATAAACATGAGTTCACAGTTAGCTCACGATTAAGATCGAGTTACCTATGTCATCTAACCGAAATAGTCAGACTTAAAGAATAAATAGCTTTATAAAGTAAGAGTGACTTATTTGTTGGTCCGATCTATTAGGATTGGTGTCCTAATTTTCTTGGTGGTCTTGTAGCTTGTAAACATTTTGTACACATTGTTATTAATAAAAATAAATGTTATTTTATTTGCATTGACTCATATCCAATAAACTAAGATCCGTGGTAATTTCATGTAACTTATCCTGGTGACACTACAGATACCTTATCCGTGGTTATTTCATGCTTGCTTGGGCAAGACTCAAGTCAACCTTTTCTTTTAGGCCCATTTTGGTCCTAAATTTTCACTCTTAATTTCAATCATGCTATCTTCTCGACCTTGTTGCTTACGTTCTTACTAAATATCATTTATTCACTTAGGTCCAAAATCACCCATAAACATATATATTTGTTTGCTTGTTTAGTGTTTGAGAATTTCTTTTTGTCAATTCATTTTTTTCAGAAAAGATTAAAGGTTGGATTAAAAAAAGGATATAACTAACCGCTGGAATTCACAAATTTGACAAAAACAACTTATTTTTACATTTATACAAGTATAGATCGACACATAAAGTTGAAATCTTTCGATTAAAAGTTTAGAGTTACCATTGCAACAATCTATATACTTTAGTGGTGGTTTATGCAATTTTATTAAATTTTTAATTCGTTATGATGCACAAATTTATATCGAGCAAAACATGCATGAAAATTTGATTGAAAAAACTGTAGACAACTCTAATATTATGTGGGTATATTATTACATTAAAATCAATTTTGTTAATAAGCCACACAAAAGGAATGGTACATTTCTCAAAATTTTCAGGACCAAATTTCATGGAAATTAATCATACATTATGGATTAACAAATTTTGATCAATATATTTCATGAAATCTATATTTTAACGTTATGAAAAAGTTTACTTTTTGAAAAAGAAAGATTATTTTTAAATATTTTTCCACGACATTGTCATCGTTAAGAAATAGTGTATTGTTGGTTAAGATTGTAAGGCAGATATTTCATTTATCCATACTATAATAAATGGGCTATTGGGAATACCATTTAATTTTCCCTTTTGCCACTTTATTAAATGGCAACTGGGATATGTTATGTAATTTTACGTTTAAAATTATTAAACAACTTATTTTGTCCATATTTTTTAGTTTGATTCACAAAATAAAAAATAATAATTTTTCTTCTTTTTTAGCATCAAACGCGAAAGCTATTGAATATTTTAACGTAATAGTATCCTAGATTTATTTAATAATACAGTTTAATTTTGATTTATTTTCAAGATTTGATCTAAAGATCAAATCAATTTTTCTCTATAAATTCAATCCTAGCACTACAATTTTTTATCAATTATCTCTTTTCTCTCTTCCTTTATCAAGTTTGTTTTTCTCTTTTTCGACTTTGTTATTAACTTTTTGTTTTCTTTTTACAGCGTTATGCGTGCTTAGGTCTTAACTTCAACCATTCTTCCATAATTGGTGAAGTGTTTTTTTTACTTATGTAATCTATTTATTTATTTTTATATAGTAAAAAAATTGAGTATTAAATATTTATGAACTTCGTCCTTGAAAAAATCTCAATCTTTTAAGCACATTTACCTTCCTCTCTGTAAGAGTTTTGAACCTAACTTAGATGACCAAACAGAACGCAAACAATCAGCAGAATAAATTGAAAGCAATAAAGAACAAACACTAAGATATATAATGGTTCGACCAATTTGGTCTACATCCACTCTGAGAATCAGCTTGAATCAATTTTATTATGAGCAATTAGGAATTTACAATTACAGATAATCAACAATAATCACCAATCTGTAATTTGATACCCACTGATATCGAGAGATTTGCACACGATGTCGCCTTTGAAATCGAGAACAACCCACTGAAAAACAGCCCAAATCAAGTGCATTACCCGCCTCTGACCGACGAAATCACGTGCAAACCCGCACGTCTCTCTCTATGGTTGACAACCGACGAACCCACACGCCGAATCAGAACACACCGGACTAAGACACCCACCTGCGAATGAAACCCACGCCCACTGACAGACCCACGGTCGGACGTTACCCGCGTCAGACGAAGACAACTAGTGGTCCAATCGCACCCACTACTGGACACCTTGACCGATGAGCACCCACGCAACGGCCCACTACACTCACCGCCTAGACCGAGTTAACCGGACACAAACGGCTGCCTCCTCACTTGCCAAAATCGGTTGCTGCTCTTTTTCAATAGGCTTCCCAAAATTTTCCAGTCCTAATAAAAAAGATGGGTTTAATTACAAAATTGCTATTTGCCCATAATTACCAAAATGTCATTAGACCTTTAATTTCACCAAACACCCAATAAGCCCACTTAAATTCCTTGTTATTTTCTAAAAATCTCCCTTATAACAAGAATATTTAATTGTCAAGCTGATTCTCCAATCTTCCTATCATCCAGATTTAATATTCATCCTATCTAATAGGTATTTAAACCTATGGGCTAGAAGAACCTTGACCAGTTCAACATCTTTCTGGGCCACAACTTCTCTAATAAAATGAAATTTGACATCAATATGTTTTAACCGTTCGTGATGAGATGGATTCTTCGCTAGATGAATAACACTCTACTATCACAACGGACGATAGGAATGAACTCCTGCGATAACAACTCACTAACTATCTTTTTCAACCACACTACCTATTTCACAGCTTCACCCACTGAAATATACTCTGACTCAGTAGTAGACAAAGCAACAACTGACTATAGAGCAACCTTCCAACTGACAGCATTACCAAACAAACGAAAAATGTGACCTGATAGAGACCTTCTTTTGTCAAGCTCTGCAGTGTAATCTACATCTGTGAAGCCTTCAAACAGTGTTGATTTATCACAATCCCTACTAAAACACAATGATACACTGACACTCCCTTTCAAATATTGAAGCACCCATTTAACTGCATTCCAGTGTTCCTTCCCAGGATTTGACATAAACCTGTTTATCATACTCATAGCATATTCCAAGTCAGGCCTAGTACAAATCATCGAATATATAATACTTCCAATAACATTACAATAGGAAATATTAGAAATCTTAAACCTGCTTTAGAGTCAATTCTAATCTCTGCCTCAACCTAATTAACTGTCTGCTGTTTCTGCTGCTTTTTGACACAAAATGGCATCTCTGTTTCATTAAAGGTCACATCTCTGCTGATAATACATTTATTTCTGCCCTCTTCCAAGCACCAAAGTTTATATCCTTTAATACCCTAAGGATAGCCAATAAACATACATTTTAGTGCCCTATTATTCATCTTCCCTTCATTAACATGAGCATAAGCTGAACATCCAAACACTCTGAGATGGTCCAAACTCGAAGCTTTTCCTGTCCATATCTCCTGAGGTGTCTTTAGGCCTGAGGCGGAAGACGGACTCCTATTAATGAAATAACAGACTATTTGGATAGCTTCCCCCAAAACTTCAAGGGCAATGAAGCATTTGTCAAGAGACATCTTGTATGCTCCATAATTGTTCTGTTAAACCTCTCAGCTAAACCATTCTGCTGTGGACTGTACATAACAGTGAAATGCCTCGTAATTCCCTCAGATTTGCAAAATTTATCAAATTTATGATTCACAAATTCTAAACCGTTGTTTGTCCTTAGATGCTTTACCTTCCTACCTGTTTGGTTCTCAACCTGCTTTTTCCATTCAAAAAATTTCCCAGAAGCTTCATCCTTCTGTTTCAGTGGATACATCCACACCTTCCTTGAAAAATCATCAATGATCGACATGAAGTATTTCGAACCTCCCATAGAAGGTACCTTTGTATGACCCCACAAATCTGAATGAACATAATCCAAAATTCCTTTGGTAGAATGCTTTCTTTTTCCAAACTTTACTCTGGTAGACTTTTCCATTATGTAATGTTCACAAAATGGGAGTTCAATGTCTTTAACCCCTTCAAGCAAACCTTGTTGTGAAAGAGCTTGAAGACCTCTTTCACTCATATGAGCTAGTCTATTATGCCATAACATAGACTTATTTGTTTCTTTCCCAGATGCAACAGTAGCACTACCTGAAACTGTAGTACCCTCGAACACATAAAGACCATTCCTCAATGTCCCCTTCAGCTTAACCAAATAACCCTTGATAACCTTTAAAACACCATTCTCAGATTTATAGGAATAACCTGCTCTATCTAATTCGGCCAAAGAAATAACGTTTTGTGGAACATTTCTTACATTTGTAAGAATTCTGATCATTCCATCATGTGTTGCAATTCGAATTGGCCCAATTTCTTGTACATCACAAGCTCCATTATCACCAAACAAAACTGATATCCCATCATTTTTCTGAAAGTCGATCAAAAAATCTCGATTAGGAGTCATGTGAAATGTGCACCCTGAATCCTGAGTATCCCTGCTGGACACCATCAAGACCTCTGCTGAATCATACCCATCAGTAACATTTGCTGCACTAGATTCCCCCGTATGCTTGCTACTTGATGTTTCCCTACTCTTTTTCAAAGGGCAATTTTTCTTAAAGTGTCATTCTTTATGACATAGGAAACACTTTTTGACTTTCCCCTTTGATTTTTACCTGGATCTCGACTCTTTTCCTTTTCTGTTCTTTGTCTCACTTTTACCTCTGGCCATGAGTAACTCTCTATCCTTGCCTTCCTTTTTAATCTTGAGGTTTCTCGTTCTCAAGGCATCCAACACTATATTCATGGACAATGAATCCCATCCATATTTAATAGCTACCTTAACTTCTCGATACGATTTAGGCAATGAATTCAGAAGAATAACTGCTTGATTTTTCATCCGACATCTTCTCATTGATATTATTGAGATCAACTATAATCTTTTGGAATTCATCTAGGTTGTCTTCTAAGCTTTTACTCGAGTCCATCTTATAACCAAAGAATTTCTCTTTTAGATATAATTTATTTGACAAGGACTTAGTCAAATAAAGGCTCTCTAATTTCTTCCACAACTCCACTGTAGTAGTGGCCTCATCTACTACCCTAAGTACTCTATTTGACAGATACAGAATTATGTCTCCAGCTATATACCTGGTCTTACCCCTTACCCCTGAAATGAGAGGCTTATTGAGATGACACTATTGAGCAAACCTTATCTATGCAAATCAAAGGATAATCCTGAATAACCACGAGTTCACAGTTAACTCAAGATTAAGATCGAGTTACCTAGGTCATCTAACTGAAATAGTCAGTCTTAAATAGTAAATAGCGTTATAAAGTATGAGTGACTTATTTCTTGGTCCGATCTGTTGGGATTGGTGTCCTAAATCTCCCGGGGGTTTCATTGTTTGTAAAAATTTTGTACACATTGTTATTAATAAAAATAAATGTTATTTTATTTGAATTTACTCATATCCAATAAACTAAGATCCTTGGTTATTTCATGTAACTTAAGCATGTATGTGAGACATACAAGTGGATCATACCTTAAGTAATAAACTAAGTAATAAACTAAATGGTCTGTAGTATAAAGATAAAGGAGAGATATCTTATCTTGGTGACACTATGGATACAACCCGCTTTGTAGATGTTACAAGTGTTGTAAAGTGCTACAAATGATATGATCTTGACCATTCATGTGGAGACATGCGAGCAGGGGTCCTATACAAAGAGATTGTATAAGATCGGATCACAAGATGATTAGTCTCTTTCTATAATATCGTTGATAATTGAAACATACATTTCACTAAAATGATCATAGGTGACATGAGCTTAATCCTGAATGAGTTGGAAACTCCTACCTATGAGGGCAGTTCTTTTATTAGTATGGGTGAGAGTGACTAGATTGCAAACTTAGCAAGCCTACCTTTTTAGGGATTCTTCTGATTGGGGAATTGGGAACTCAGCTGCACAAGACGGAATTCACTCATTACCTGAAACAGGGATAAGTAGATAAGTTGCTCTCTTAGGGCTGATTCCGAATATTGAATATAGTGGCCACACTCTCATTCTGGAAGAAAGAACTTAGTCATAGTAGGACGACTTATTGTTCATTAAAAAATCAATGATACTTGAGGAGTTAGCTATAACTACATGGGTAAAATGGTATATTGGTCCAGCTGTACTTACGAGCGATTTGTGAAGGGTCATCGCACTGTTGACTGGTCATATGGATACAAAAATATATCTATAGTGCGAAGAGTGCAACTGTAGGTCTTTAGTGTAGTGACAAACAGGTAATGTGACTAAAGAGTTTAATCAGTTATCCACGTACCATTGGAGCTTCAAGCTACAGGTCCATGAGGTTCCTTTCGTAGCTCAATGGGTTGAAGTTGAGAATCAGATTTTGGGTTAGTTTGAATGTTCAAATTAACAAGAGGAAATTCAATTATATGTGATATAGTTGATGTAATTTATTAGATACATCAATTGGAGGAATTAATATAAATATGATTTATATTAAGTACCATAAAATAGAAAAAGAACTATGGTTTATATGTTTCATATGATAAAATATTAAAACTATATGTTATAAATATAATATGATAAGTTGGTTATCATATTTATTTATAATATATTAATTATATGATTATTAATACTTTTTCTCTAATAACCGTTTTGAGTGGGAGGTTACTGGATGTTTTATGGTAACCGTGAGATAAAAGAAAAATTATTTTCCAAAATTAGAAGTTGATTCACTTGGATTAATCTGAAGAGAAAGGCTATCAAGTAGAAAGAGTTTTTACTAAACGATTTTCGTTGAGAGTATACACGATCAAGCTAAGAGTTGACTATACGATGGTTACTTGTTGATCGTTGCTACATGATCGAGTAGCAAAGTCTATATGATAGGCTTGATCTTCTAAATGATCGAGTACATCGTCTATACGATAGGCTGTCTTTATATCTCCCACTTACTCGATCGTCTACTCGATCGTATACCCCTTTTCTTTCTCAATCCAAGATCATACAGAGCCCACAACTCCTGGATTTTCACATCGAGAATAGAAAGTTAACACTTGTGGTGGTATTCTAATTTTGTTCTTGGACCGAGATGGACTCGATTGGGGTCTAGGCTCATTTAGGCGTTCGTGGAGGTCGTGTTTTATTCGTTGCATTTGAGTGCTATTCTGAACGCATTAGAAATCGGTCGAGGGATACTTGAAGAATAGTTCTTCAAAGGTATGCATACTCTATCCTTTATGTTTTCTTGTAACATGCTGTAATTTCGGTTTATGCATAATATGTTCTTTTCCGGTTAGACTGTAATTGTTGTGTTCATTCTGTATGGAATTTGGAACGATCCACTTTAACTGCTCATGGCAATCTGTGTTTAGATTTCCTTCACAATCTTATGCAAACTTATTGCATAGGACGCTTCCACGAAGGTAATCTCGTGCTATTGTTTTCTCTCTTTCGATCTATATATCTTACTTCAATGAACTTTAAATTCTTGCATTTTAGTTTATTCTATTAAACAAAAACAAAACCCCCATCCTCTACTGCTTTCCCAAGACTAATTTGTCGAAGAGAGATTCTATCTTAATCTCCTTGCAGTTCGACACATTCTTGCTACTGATATTACTTGTTACTTGAGTCAATGATCGATAATTATAAATTTCATTTGATTGATTGAACACCACAACAACCTTTGGTCCATCAACATATTTTCCTCATATGTAAATATTTGTATGTTTATTTTGCAAGATTCTTTCCTTCTCCATATTGAGCTTGCTAAATTTTGATTGGTTATCTTTTTATGTGGTGCATATATGTACTTGTGTTTTGTTAAGTATTAGGGTTACCTCTTTTTAAAATCTTTTTTGTTGAGTTTATGAGGTTTTAGGAGAATATTTTTTTCCTTGTGTCAATCCTTGTGATTAATAAACTTGTGATAATATTGATTTAGTCATCAATTGAAAGCGGACAAAAGAAAATTGTTGATAAAACTCTAAAATGACATTCTCTTTTGATCCATTTTTTTCACCTTATCATTCACGAAAACCAGAAAGGTGTGTAAATCATATTCATTTTTCTTATTACATCTCAAGAATTGATGCTCAAACTTAGGGGAGCCTTCTCTGTAAGTGAAGTGGTCTTCATTTAAATGTCGAAAAATAGAAGTTCTTGTTGAAAGGGAGTCTCACACTTAGAGGGAGCCTAAGTTCCATCGAGATGGAGTATCAAATTTTAGGGAACCTAAGTGATCGTTCGCTAAGTTAGGTTATTCGTTTGTTACTGTAATTTCCATTTGTTTATAGATAAACACTATGTTGTAATTGCTTGACTTTATATTAGGAAAATTTTCTTTTCTAGGCACATTGCTCCTCTTTCAAATGTAGATAGTATTATACCGAACTCGGTTCCCAAATCTTGTGTTCTATTTATAGCTGTCTTATTTATGTTTTACTACTTATCCTTGGAATTGCTGAATCATAGTGTGTATCATGTTACGTTGTATATCAAATTATTCTTCATTCAATATCCAATAAAAATGTAAATTAATACAATTATTAATTTAAAGGTTTAAATTGATCCTGACACGTTTCCATTTTCTAAATGCATTCTTAAAGTCAAAGGACAAAATGAAACCAAAGACAATGGCTTAATGATTATTGTATGATTTGAAGTCAGAAATATCATGTTAGACCATCTAATCTTTACAGTCAGCATTCATTTTCACGTTTTTCTTCACTATTTCCCTTCTCATTTCTGAAAAAAATGTGGAAAGCATGCTTGGAAATAAAAAGATAAATGCAACATTGTAGAAAATATGGTAGAACGAACATGTTCATATAAAAATCTTCTAATATATAATAGAAATGGGAAGGTTTCTTTAATTTATAAATATAGAAAATCTATTAAATAAATTTAAAAAGGGATTAATCCAAAATGGATAAAATATTTCAAAGTTTGAAATCAATGTAACACATCAAATCGAGCATAACTCAAGTGGCATATAAATGATCTAGAAATTATAAGGTCTATTATTCAAATCCTCTTATCCTAAATTATACTAAAAAAGACAATGCAACACACAAATTAAATGCACCGACTTAATTAAGTTTTAAAATTAATGAATAGCAAGACTACATAACTCAAACTGAAGGACTAAAATTATAAAATTATTAATGAAAGAGATCAAATAGAAACTAAATCCAAAAAATAGATATATATTTCTCGATGTATTTATAGGTTTAATTGACATTTAAGTCCAAAATCACCCATAAACGTATATATATTTGTTTGTTTGTTTAGTGTTTGAGAATTTATTTTTGTCAATACAATTTTGTTCGTATTAGGCTCATTTTATAACTTTTCTTAGAAAAGATTAAAGGTTGGATTAAAAAAAAAGGGATACATTTTTGTACGTATTAGGCTCATCCTATAGATCAACACATAAAGTTGAATTGTTTCAATTAAAAGTTTAGAATTACCATTGCGACAATCTTTATACTTTAGTTGTGGTTTATGCAATTTTATTACATTTTTAATGCGTTATGATGCACAAATTTATATCGAGCAAAACATGCATGAAAATTTGATTGAAAAAACTGTAGACAACTCTAATATTATGTGAGTATATTATTACATTAAAATCAAATTTGTTAATAAGCCACAAAAGGAA
Organism: Benincasa hispida; assembly: GCF_027475165.1. Lineage (NCBI taxonomy): Eukaryota > Viridiplantae > Streptophyta > Magnoliopsida > Cucurbitales > Cucurbitaceae > Benincasa > Benincasa hispida. The sequence goes on along the minus strand of NC_143486.1, from coordinate 63,205,342 downwards.
TGGTACATTTCCTAAAATTTTCAGGACAAAATTTCATGGAAATTAATCATACATTATGGATGAATAAATTTTGATCAATATATTTCATGAAATCTATATTTTAACGTTATGAAAAAGTTTACTTTTTGAGAAAGAAAGATCATTTTTAAATATTTTTCCACGATATTGTCATCATAGAGAAATAGTGTATTATCTTTTAAGATTGTAAGATAGATATTTCATTTGATTTTCCCTTTTGCCACTTTATTGAATGGCTACAGAGGTATGTTAGGTAATTTTCGGTTTAAAATCATTAAATAAATTATTTTGTCCATATTTTTTAGTATGACTAGCAAAATAAACAATAATAATTTTTCTCCTATTTTTTACCTCAAACGTGAAAGCTATTTAATATTTTCATATAATAGTATCCTAGATTTATTTAATAAAAACAGTTTTAATTTTGATTTATTTTCAATATTTGATCTAAGATCAAATCAATTTTTCTCTATAAGTTCAATCCTAGCACTGCAAGTTTTCATCAATGATCTCTTTCTCTCTTCTTTTATCCGGTTTGTTTTTCTGTTTTTCTACTTTGTTATTAACTTTTTGTTTTCTTTTTACAACGTTATACGTGCTTAGGTCTTAACTTCAACCATTCTTCCATAATTGGTGATGTGTTTTTTTTACTTATGTAATCTATTATATAGTAAAAAATTTGAGAATTAAATATTTATGAGCTTTGTTTTTTAAAAAATCTCAATCTTCTAAGCACATTAACCTTCCTCTCTCACCAAACCCATCATCATCATCTTTTTTTTTTTTTTCCCACTACTTTTTATAGTTAGGTAAGAGATCAACGATGATTAAATGTATAAGTTCTTATTTTCAAATTAGACTAGACAAAAATTTCTCTTCTGGCCTGAGAGGGGTTTGGTCATACTTAGACTATCATTTATTGTTCATTAGAAAGATCAGTGGTATTTAGAGAGTGAGATGGAACTACATGGACAAAACTATAACTTTGACCTAGTTGTACTTATGAACAATTTGTGAAGGGTCATCACACTGTTGACTAGTTATATCCAATGGGCATGAAAATATATCTATAGTGCGAAGAGTGCAACTGTCGATCTTTACTTGAGTACCCGATAGTTAATGGATGTTGAATAATATAATTAAAAGAGTTTAATTAATTATTCAAGTACCATTGGAGCTTCAAGCTAAAGGTCTATGAGGTCCCTTTGTAGCTCAATAGAGAAATGAGAATCAATTTTGGATTAATTTGAATTGATCAAATTAATTGAGGGAATGAATTATATGTGATATAATTAATTTAGTTTCATTATATATGATATAATTACTATAATGTATTTGACACATTGTAATATAAAGTTTATTTTAAAGAAAATAAATATTTGAACATTTTTTAAATATTATTTATATGAATTGGATTCATATAATTAAATTTAATAGAAATGGGTTTATATTAAATGTCATTTGTGAGATAATTGAAACTATAGGTTGTATTGTATTTGATACAATATAGAAACTATAGCTTATATGTTATATTGATATAACACACTATAACAAATATGCCCTTTAATTATTGGGGTTGATGCCTCCAATCTCATAGGGTCCTATAGTTTGTAATTGCATTGTACAGATATTTTATTTATGTAATAAATATGTGATGTTTTATTTCAAAATTAGTTGCATTGACAACAAACCAATAAACTAACATCTAAGGTTATCTTGTAGCTTAAATTGATGGAATACACAAGCATGTAATGGAAGCAAACATAATCAATAAGTGCTCTAATTACATTTAATTTGAGTTCTAAAGCATGCTATTTCAGAGAAATTAAAGTGGGTTTCAAGTTGAATTTACCTTTGATGAAATCTTCCAATTCCAAGTTGCTCTTAACTTTAATCGAGCTTCAAATTATCCATGAACCACCAAGAGATCTTCTCTACTAATCTCAGCATTGAATTTGAGTGGTAGAAATCAAATTTGAGTAAATTTGTGAAGGTGTTCTATGTGGGTTTGAAGAAGAAGAACAAGAAGTAATAGAAAACCATTTTCCAGCTACATATCTTCTTCAATTCAGAGACTTTTTATTCCCAAGCAGCATGCAAGCATTTAACTAATAGGTTTGGCCAGCAACTGTTATCAACTAGAAGGTGGGAATTGTGTGGTTACATGTGGAACACACTTCTTGTTTGAGAAAATTGGGAAAAACCCACTTTCTCAAATTTCCAATGTCCTTAATTTTAAAAAATCTAATTAATTCCAAATTAATTAAATTAAATTTGATTGATTTCCAATTAATCAAATTCAACATTTCAATATTCAATTTCTCAAATTTAATTTATATTGAAATTAATTTGATTTTTAATTAATTAAACATATTTATTTAATTAATTAATTAATTTAATATCAAATATCAAATTAATCACACAAATAATTTTCAACATGAATCTTATTCATGTAATTAGTATTTAATCAATATTTAAACATTATAAACTCTCCAAATTCGTTTAATTTCAATAATTGAAACGTTAATTTTATCGAATATATTGAAACAAACCCTAATTTGATTTTGAATTTATTCAAACTCAAAACCCTAGTTTCAATTTGAAGATTTTGAAATTGAAATTTAATTTGAACAACTCAAATTGATATCAATCAAAATTCACTCAGTTTAATAATTCAAGGTGTTCATGTTTCACAAGCTAGTAGAGGGACCTTATGGACCTATAGATCATGAGTTCAAACGATTAAGGTTAATTGGCTAAACTCTTTAGACCGAATTAATCAGTACTCGTTAACTATCTAGTCATACCACTATAGCTCGATAGTTGCACTCTCCTCAGTGTAGATATATTTGTGTCCATATGATATAACCATAACTAGTAAGTCGACCCTATACAGGTTGTTCGTAATAACGGCTGGGTCAATATGTTGTTTTACGCCCGATATTACGTCTTGTTCCTTAAGTTCCCCATTGATCCTCTAATGAAAAATTAGTTTATGATCCAATCATCAAACTAAATCTCTCTCGGGCCAGTGAGAGAGTGTGGTCCTTTGTTCAAGACTTGGATTCAGTACTTAAGAGAATAATCTTTCTTTTGTCCCTAAATCGGGTAGGCATGAATTTCATCTTGCACCCTATATCCCCAGCTATTTACCCGATCTTACCCCTGAGATGAGAGACTTATTGAGCCGGTGCTCTTGAGCAATCTTTCACCTATGAAAATCTAAGGATAATCACGAATAAACAGGAGTTCACAGTTAGCTCAGGATTAAGATCGAGTTACTTAGGTCATCTAAGTGAAATAGACAGTCTTTAATAGTAAACAACGTTATAAAGTAAGAGTGTTTTCTTTCTTTGTCCGATCTGTTGGGATTGGTATCCTAATTCTGTCGATGGTCTCATAGTTTGTAAACATTTTGTACACATTGTTATTAATAAAATAAATATTATTTTATTTACATTTACTCATATCCAATAAACTAAGATCCGTGGTTATTTCATGTAACTTAAGCATGTATGTGAGACATACCAAGTGGATCATGCCTTAAGTAATAACTTAAATGGTCTGTAGTACAAGGATAAAGGAGGGATACCTTATCCTTGTGACACTATGGATATGGCCCACTTTGTAGATGTTACAAGTGTTGTAAAGTGCTAAAAATGGTCTGATCCTAACCATTCATGTGGAGACATGGAAGCGGGGGTGTCTTATTCAAATAGTTCGTATAAGACCTGACCACGAGATGATTAGTCTCTTTAATTGAGATTTACATTTCACTAAAATAACAATAGGCGACATGACCTTAATCTTGAGTGAGTTGGGAATTTTTGCCTATGAGGGCGGTCCTTTGATTAGTATGGTTGAGAGTGGCAAGTTTACCAAGTAAACAAACCTACGTTTTTTGGGATTCGTCTGATTGGGGAGTTGGGAACTCAGCTACATAAGACGAAATTCACCCCTGCCCTAAAGTAGGGGTAAGTAGATAAATTGCTCACTTAAGGACTGATTCTAGATCTTGAACATAGTGGCCACACCCTCTCTTTGGAAGAAAAGACTCAGTCATAGTAAGACTATGACTTATTATTCATTAGAGGACTCAATGATACCTAAGGAGTTAGATGTAAATATAGGAGCAAAATGGTACATTGGCCCAGTTGTACTTACGAGCGATTTGTGAAGAATCATCGCACTATTGATTGGTCAGGAATATATCTGTAGTGCGAAGAGTGCAGTTGTCAGTCTTTAATGGAGAGACCAACAGTTAACGAATGATGGATCTCGTGACTAAAGAGTTTAGTCAATTATTCACGTACCATTGGAGCATCAAGCTATAGGTTCATGATGTCCCCTTGGTAGCTCAATGGGTTCAAGTTGATAATCAGATTTTTGGTTAGTTTGAAATGTTCAAATTAACAAGTGGAAATTCAATTATATGTGATGTAATTGATGTGATGTATTAGATACATTAATTGGAGGAATTAAAATAAATATAATTTATATTAAGTATCATAAAATAGAAAAAGAACTATGGTTTATATGTTTCATATGATGAAATATTAAAACTATAGGTTATAAATATAATATGATAAGTTGGTTATCATATTTATTTATAATATATTAATTGTATAATAATTAATACTTTTTCTCTAATAACCGTTTTGAGTGGGTGGATATTGAAAATTTTATGGTAACCATGAGAGAAAAGGAAAATTGTTTTCCAAAATTAGAAGTTGATTCACTCGGATTAATCTCACGAAAAAGGAGTTTTTACTAAGCGATAGTCGTTGAGAGCATACACGATCAAGCTAAGAGATGAATAAACGATAGTTACTCGTTGATCGTTGTTACACGATCGAGTAGCAAAGTCTATACGATAAGCATCATCTTCTAAACAATCAAGTACATCATCTATACAATAGACAGTTTTCTTATCTCCCACTTACTCAATCCTCTACTCGATCATATACCTCCTGTCTTCCTTAATCCAAGATCATACAGAGCCCACAACTTTTGGATTGTCATACTGAGAATACCAAGGTAACACTTGTGGTGATGTTCTAATTTCGTTCGTGGATCAAGTTGGACTCGATTACGGTCGAGGCTCATTTAGACATTCATGGAGGTCGTGTTCTATTCGTTGTGTTCAAGTGCTGTTTTTAACTCATTGAAAATCGGTCGAGTGATTTTTGAAGAATAGTTCTTCAAAGGTATGCAAACTCTATCAATTGTATTTTCTTGTAACATGTTGTAATTTCTTTTTATGTATAATATGTTGGTTTCTTGTTAGATTGTAAGTGTTGTATTCATTCTGAATGGAATTTGGAACGATCCACTTCCGCTGCTCATGGAGATCTCTGTTTAGATTTCTTTCAATAGGTATCAGAGTCAAGTTGTTATGATATTCCATATTTCATTGTTGTATTGAAGTTATTTTACAGTCATGGTGGGTTTTAAGTTTTCTACAATGTGTTTAAGAGTTAAATTTTTTTGTGGATGTGTTTATAGATGTTTACGGGATGGTTGCCTCTGTTTAAAGCTTTCTTTAAGTTTACAAAGTGTTAATTTGTAAGGGCCCCTTCGTTTTTTGGCATAATTAACAAGTAATCGAGTTTGTATTCAAAGTATTTGAAGTTTTTTGAGTCGATCGTGATGAAGTTTCGAAGCATGGAGATGCTACTCTCATAGAGGAAGAAGACCAAAGTTTGGTCGTATCATGTAGCCCAGGCTAAACGATCATGTAGAAAAGTTTTGCCCAATTGTGTAGTATTTACTAAACGATCATATAGATAATGCTAAACGATTGAGTAAAGAGTTTAGTTTATCGTGTAGAGTTTACTGCTCGACCGTATAGACGCTTGAGGTAAATGATCGCATAGAGTTTTTGACGCTCATTGTTTAGAAGGCACGCATACTAAACGATTGTGTAGTTCAGCATGCTTCATCACATAGTCACTGGCTACACGATCACCCGGTATACTATACCTTACACTTGCTCAACGATTGTTTAGACGATTATGCTTCACCGCATCATTGTCGTCTACTTGTTCGTTTAAGGCATGCGTTGCATGATGTGTGTTGCAGGATCGTGTAACCTTCATGCTTCATCGCATAGCCAAAGGTACACGATTGTTGTTAAACGATCATTTATGCTCATATAGCATTGCTAGACGATCACAAGGAGTTGTTACACGATCAAAGAGACGTGATCTTCGCCCGAACACTTCAAGACCCGGTTCGCCTGTTTGAACTGGTGGACTCATTGCTCTTTGTAATTGTTAGCTTTTTTTTTTTTTTTTTTTTTAGAATTTGAGGCTAATTATCCTGGTTCATCAACTTTTAATTAATATACATGAGATGTATGTTTGTTTATATGTCATAGTGTATGACATATAGATTTAAAACCCACCTTAGGTTATGCATTTTGTTCATGCATCATATATTATAAGTGTTATAATATAGTAAATGCCATGATTAGATTACAAGAAAGCATGCTCATACATCAAGAAATATAAGAGTTATATTTATGCATGCATTAAGCATATTCATGCATTATCTTTATATTATAAGCGTTATAGTATAAGGGTGTATGAAAGCATGTATATTTGGTTCATTGCTTTGTTATATAAGTGTTATATACAAGTAGTAATGAATGAACAATGCATGGAGCATAACACTTAGGCTAGTTTATAAGAGTTATGAATGTCTTGTACGTGTTTCTTTTTATTGTGGTTGGTTTTAGTTGTTTCCTGTTATTAGTGTTATAATGGAAATTAGAACTAAAATCAAGAAGAAAGAGTTGCATGCGAACTTAGTGAACTCATGTTTTAAAAGGGTTTTAAAATTGGATTAAGATATACCTAAATTCATGGTACTAATGAAATTTGATACCTAAGTTTAATCTTTTGGATTGGTTTAATAGGATTAATTGATTTCCATAAAAGATTAAATTTGTATTAAATTTATCTATAAGGGACCTTTTGTCTAAGGCTGGTTATGACTAGGCCAGGGTATTTAAGCTGACGGAAAAGGAACACCCTTACCTGGGAACCTACCTAGAAAGGTGAATTAGATAGATTGCTACAAGCATGCAACAGTTGATCAAAGACTTCGTTAAAGAGTTTAATGAATGATTATCAAAATTTGTTCAACATTCTAGAGTAATCGTTACTTTTGGGGAAAACTAAAAAGTTGATCTTTAATGTCGGTTGAAAAAAGTGAAATCGGATGTATAATGTCAGTTTTGTTTTGTTTTTAAAAAGTGGATCTTTAATTTCGGTTTTAATCTGACATTGTAGGTATACCTTTAATGTCAGTTTTAATCTGACATTGTAGGTATACTTTTATTGTCGGTTTAAAATCGACATTAAAGATCCACTTTTTTTTTTAAAAAAAAAAAAAACAAAACCAACTCCCTCTATCCGATTTTTTTCATTTTCCGCTTATAAACCCTAACCACTTCTTTGCATCCTCATAAACCCTAACTAATTGTCGTCTTCTCTTTCTCATCCTAACTCCTTTCTCTCTCATCGTCTTTTTCTCCACCACCACCGTCCCTAAGATTCCGTTTTCCACTTTCACGCTCCTTCGATCCTTCATCGCCGGCACTGCATTTCAACGGCCTCGCCAATCCAATACTTCCACTCAAGATTCTTCTCCGAATCAGCCTCCTAGAGGACCGATGAGGAAGATGATGAAGATCGAGTTATAGAATTAAAAAATGGTGGTGTGTTTAGTAGGCAGAGCGAGGAAGTTTGAGGTCATCGGACCATTCATTATGATGAAGAACTCGCCCAATGGCATCCAGGTTCTTCCGTCTAACTATAAAGTTGAAACATTATTTTATTAGGTAGCTATTTCTCACTCCAAAACCTCCCCTCCCACTTCCCCTCATTAGAATCCCACTTCCAGAAAACGCTTCCCTTTCCCGAAAAACCCACATTCTTCCAAGCCCTAACCCATCTTGCCTTTTTATCTCCCTCAGTCTCACTCCCCTATCCCTCCTCGTTCCTGTGAGGCCTATTTCGGATTTTCTATTTCTAGCTCGATTCCTTCAATTGTTCACTAGTTAGTTCGGCCTTTTACTGTTTCTTTTCACGAAACTAGAAATTTCTCTAACTGGAACTATTTTATCTGAACTTTTTTCATGTTTCTCTCTCATTTTTCTCAATGTTTCCCTATCATAAAGCAAGGCTATAGCTAGTTATAGAGATTGAAATGGCGAAGGAGAAAATCCAGATCAGGAAGATCGATAATGCCACCGCGAGGCAAATCACTTTCTCCAAGCGTCGGAGGGGACTTTTCAAGAAAGCTAAAGAGCTTTCCATTTTATGCGATGCCAATGTTGCCCTTATTATCTTCTCCGCCACTAGAAATTTGTTTGAGTATTGCAGCTCAAGGTTTCTCTCTTTCTTATATTTTATTTTTTCTAGAAACAAAAACTGTAATCGATTTCCCATGTTTTCTGAGTTCTACATTTCCTAAACCTACTTTAATTCCATTTATAAGGACAGTATGTTACTAAAAATGGTGAGAATAGAGACAGAAATAAAGAGCTAACCGAAGAAAACACATGTAATTTGCTTACAACAATCTTACAAAAAAAAAAGAACAAATAAGGATATTAACCAATTCGATAATGGATACAAGAGGATATTCTTATAAAGTAATGCCTCATAAATTTTGTCATGACAAACAGAAAAGGCTAAATGAAAACTATAAATCATGCCTTGAGCCTCGCTTTCTCATCAACAACGAGGTTTATGGTAATAGTGATGACTGAACTTTTAGTCACTCAATTCTAACTATTGCGCTTATGATAACAATGTTTATACTTGACTCTTTGATCTCTCTAAATTATAAAGATCGGAGTGGAATCATGAATTCATTATAATTAATTTCTTATTGTTTAGTCATTTCCACCATTGATTATATTACCATATGTGTTTGACTTTCTGAAGCATGAAGGGAATCATAGAAGACATAATTTGCACTCTAATAATCAATAGTTCGGAGGAGGCGAGTAGATTGAAGGAGTAATCGGAAGAAAGGAAGAGATGGAGTTGCCGAAATTGAGCTTGATGGCAGCAAGAAGAGGGTTCTTGCCGATGAGAAGTTTCTTGATTGGTTCGTGTCGGAAGGGGAAGTTCAGAGGCACACTATGCGCGCATTGTTTAGATCGTTTCAAGTTGTTTCTGACAGTAATTTTGAATGCAAAGAGGTAGAATACAAGTTTTTAGGGGTTTTTAGAGCTTTTTGTTCTTCCATTTCTGCATTTGAATATTAAATTTCATGGGATTTTGTTAACTAACTTCAGAATCAACTTTTGTTTGTTCTATTGGATTTTGGAGCATTTGTTCTTCCATTTTTGCTATTTTCTGAAGGTCCCATTTTCATATTAGTGTATTAGTTTTTTATTATCCATATTTAAACTAAAGAGTATGAAGTTTTATGGGTTTTTGTGATTTGAGATTTCATTTACTGACTTCATAATCAACATATATTTGTTTTGTTGTATTTTTGAACTTCTGTTCTTCCATTTCTACAATTTTTTAATTTGAAAACTAATGAAAACTAAGAAAGATGGTTTAGATGGAGTTAGAAGATTTGGGGTTATGTAATTGGCTATATCTATTGATATCAACTCTTGGAAGGGGTGGGAAGGAGATGGATTTCTACCTTATACCTTTAGTATTGTTGTTTGTGTGTTTTTTCGGTGTTTGGAAGAGGTGGGGAGGAGATGGATTTCTTGCAACAGTAAGGGATTCACGTAAAAATTGTTCCTGGTAAGTGCATTTTCGAATGCTTGCAGTTTTAAGCACAGTTTCTAAGTGTTTTCAAGTGACTCTAATGATATGGAAATTCCTGTTTAAGAAGTTATAGTGTGTTTATTTCTCTTTGGACCATATTGGATTAGAATGTAACACCCACTTATGACTCATGGGTACTATTTATTTGTAGTTTGGATTTGATTCAAGGTGCTTGAGTTTGTGGGTTGCACAATGGTTGTTTGTGGGTTATTCATGCACTACGGTAGTTTTTGTGACAACTTTTGAGATTTGAAGTACATTGTGAGCTAAATTTGCTTATTGATGTATGTGTTCTTAAATATTAATTTTTTTGGAAATTCTGATAGTTCTGTTGAGAACAAGTGGTTGTGAAATATTTTTGGGAGTGTGTTTCTTTGAACAGATTCAAGGTAAATTTTTCGTTTTGTTGTGGTAGCATTGTTATGCTGTCGAAAATTTTGAAAAAGAAGATTCTCTCATTTATTCAACTATTGAGTTTTCTTGTTTTGCAGGTGCAACAAAGGAGTAAAGATTTGGTACCGCAACCTCTTTATACTTTTTCTTGGAAAACTCTAGATCCAACACATTCACTACAAGAATTTTGCCTTGAATGTACCATTTATGCACATTCCCAATAAACACAGTTAGTTGAATATGAATTCTGATCATATTTTCACTTTCAATCCTTTGTCTTAAACCTTTTTTGTTTGTGATCCTTTGAACAACAGTGGTCAGACAAAGATGCCTATAACTAGACACTGCTGAAGCTGGAGGGGTCAATTCAAGAAGAATTATGAAGGGATCCATACTTACCAAGTGGAGAGGGACAGTAAACTTATAGTATTTATAAAATCATAATGATTGTATTACTTGTAATTTGTGTTTTCAAGGCCTGAATTATTGTATGGCCTTTTAAATTATAATTTCATAGCAGAATTTATGGATTAAATGTAATAGATTTACAATCCATACATGAATAATATGTCATAGTCACAGCGTTCGATGATGATGTGTCATGTTATAGTTTTTGACCAAAAAAATGGATTCGACAACGAAATTTAAAAAACGGACAGATTCAGGTTTCAATGTCGGTTATGAATTTAAAAAAAAAAACACAAGCTTTACTATCGGTTGTAACCGACATTAAAGACCTTTAATGTCGGTTGGAAATTTCACTGAATGTTTTTAATGTCGGTTGGAAATTTCACTAAAGGTCTTTAATGTCGGTTTCAACCGACATTGAAGGTTATGTTATTGAAGCCCTTTAATGTCGGTTTAAAACCGACATTAAAGGAAACTGACATTAAAGGACTTTAATAACACTATCTTTAATGTCGGTTGTCAACCGAAATTAAAGCCCGAATTTCTTCTAGTGAGTGTAATGGGTTTCATGAACCTTGGCCGAACCAACGAAATCTCCATTTTCAGCAGCAAAATCCTCCGAATCCTTGTGTAGACCACCACACGATCTTCCCTACTATCCTCTTGGTGCCCAATAATGAGTTGTGGGACTCAAAATAAGCTGAAATCAAAGGGAATATGGAGAAAACTCACTGAACAGAACCCATTGAAAAACACCTTCTTCATCCGAATTTACAGCAAAAATTCAGTCGGTTCTCTTGCCTTTCTTCACTCCAATCTCTTCAATATATTGCAGACTATCATGCAAAAAGAAGTCCTGCATGGGATGCAGCTCATGCTTGGAGTAAATCAAAGGAGAAAGTAGGTTCCTTATAAGCTACTTTGAAGATGAACTTGAAAACCCATTTTCAAATTTTGTGTGATTTTTCCATTTTCGAAAAATCCTAAATTGATTTTAAATAATATTTTATTTTTAAAATCAAAATTAATTAATTTTACAAATTAATTTCAAAAATCAATTTTCTAATAAAATTAATAAATAATTATTTAAACAATTTAAATAATTCTAATTAATTTAATATCCAATATTAAATTAATTTTACACAAATTCATCTTCATATATTTAAATCATATTTAAATATATATATTTTCTCCCATTTCATTTGATTCTAATTTGAACGTTTCAAATTAACTTATCACACTATTCTAGAGCCAATCCATTTCTGAGCTAGTAAGGGGACCTCATGGACCTACAGATCATAGGCTCCAACGATCCGAGATTAATTGTCTAAACTCATTAGACCGACCTAACCCTCATTCGTTAACTAATGGGTCACTCCACTAAAGTCCATAGTTAAGCTCCCCTCACTGTAGATATATTATGTCTACTCGATATAACCATGATTAGTAAGTTAACCCTTCACAGGTAGTTCGCAATAATGGCTAGGTCAAATCTCTGTTTTACCCCCGAAATTACCTCTTGTTCCTTAAGTCCCCACTAATCCCCTAACAAACAATTTTTTTGAGATCCAATCACAAAACCGAGTCCCTCTCATGCCAAATGAGAGGGAGGGATCCCTTGTTCAAGCCCCAGAATCAACACTTAAGGGAACAACCTCTCTACTATCCCTAGAGTGGGTAGGAGTGAATTCTTTCTTGCACCCTATATCCCCAGCTATCTATCTAGTCTTACCCTTGAAATGGCAGTCATATTGAGCCAGCGCTGTTGAGCCAACCCTCACCTATGCAAATCTAAGGGCAATCCCAGATAAACAGGAGTTCAGCTCAGGATTAAGGTCAAGTTACCTAGGTCATCGCTTTGAAATAGTCAGTCTTAAAAAATAAACAACGTTATAAAGTAAGAGTGACTCATTTTGTGGTCCAATCTTGTACAAACTCTTCTGCACAAGGACACCCTCACTCCTCATGTCTAACATGAACGAATTAGGATCACTTCGTTGGTACCCAACCTTATCCATGTACTATAGATCATTTTGACTATTTACTCGAACCTGATCCATCTTTATGTCTCCACATAAAGTTCAAGTACTCATCCAATAGTCAAGGGACTTTTAGGTTTATTGGATTTCTATTCAAGCAATAGATCTATTCAATAACACATTTATTGAATTTTCAGAATAAGCTCCATTGTTTATATACCACGAGTTTTAGGACATAAAACCCAACACCATTCAATTGGTTATTAGAGAAAAAGACATTATTATCCAATAATTAATATTATTATAAATATATATGATAACCAACTTACTATACTATATTTATTAACCAACTCACCATACTATATTTATAACCTATAGTTTTAATATTTCATCTCATGAAACATATAAACCATAGGTCTTTTTCTATTTCATGGTACTTAATGTAAATCACATTTACATTAATCATCTACTTGATGTATCTCATACATCAAATCGATCATATCACATATAATCAAATTTCTTCTTGTCAATTTGAACATTTCAAATCAACACCGATAACTGATTCTCAACATGAATCCATTGAGGTACCAAGGGGACCTTATGAACCTATAGCTTGAAGCTCGAACGGTACTTGAATAACTTACTAAACTCTTTGGTCATGCGATAACCCTTCACAGATCGCTCGTAAGTACAGTTGGACCAATAACCGTTATGACCCTGTAGTTATATCTAACTTCTTAAGTACCACTGATTCCTTTAATGAACGTAGGTCATAGTCCTACTATGACTGAGGCCTTTCTTCCAAGGAGAAGTTGTGATCACTATGTTCAAGACCCGGAATCAGCCCATAAGGTAGCAATCTATCTACTTACCCCTGCTTCAGGGAAGGAGTGAATTCCATCTTATGTCACTGAGTTCCCAACTCCCAAATCAGATAATTCCCCAAAAAGGTAGGGATGTTGAGTTTGAAATCTGGCCACTCTCACCCATACTAATCAAATGACCGCCCTTAAAGACAGAAGTTCCCAAAACACTCAGGATTGAGGTCATGTCACCTATAGTCTCTTAGATGAGATGTAAGTCTCAAGTATCAATGGTGATATATATAGAGACTAGTCATCTCATTGTCTGGTCTTATACAAACTCTTTGTATAGTACACCCCCGCTTGCATGTCTTCACATGAGTGGTAAGGATCTACAATTTGTACTAGTTTACAACACTTGCAAACCTCATCAAAGCGGGTTGTTTTCGTAGTGTCACAAGGATCAAGTATCCCTTCTTAATCCTTATACTACAGACCTTTTTAGGTTATCACTTAAGACATGATCCACTTGTATATCTCATATACATGCTTAAGTTTGCATACAAAAACCATGGAGCTTTGTTTATTGGATATGAGTAAATGCCAAATAAAATAACTATTATTTTATTCATAACAATGTGTACAGTTTACAAACTACAAGACTTTAGGAGAATTAGAACATCAATCCCAACAATCTCCTACTTGTCCTAATACGTCGGGAGACTAATGTACAATACATGAAAAATTATAAGTACAATATACAATAAACTACGACATATTCTATACCTCAGTATCATCTCCCATTTGCCCTAGATAAGATGCCACATGTCCCATAGACCTAGACTCTCCAAGTAACCCTCGAACACTTTAATCGTGGGAGCCTTTGTAAATGAATCATTAACATTGTGCTCCGATACGATCTTCGTGACTATCACATCACCGCAATGCACAATCTCCCTGATCAATTGGTAGTTTCGTTCTATATGCTTGCCTCAACCATGACTCTGAGGTTCCTTCAAATTTGCCATAACCCCACTGTTATCACAATAAAGAGTGATTGACAAATCCATATTTAGAACAATGTCCAAATCTGTAAGGAATTTCCTCAGCCAAACAACCTCCTTAGTTGCTTCACAAGCGACTACATATTCAGCTTCCATAGTGGAGTTTGCGATGCATCTTTGTTGATGCTTCGCCATACTACAGCCCTGCCATTTATAGTGAATACTGACCCCAATGTCAATTTACGAGAATCTATATCGGTCTGAAAGTCAGAGTCAGTGTTTCCTGTAAAGATCAAATATTTATCTCCATACACGAGCATGTAGTCCATCATTCTCCGAAGATACTTGAGGATCGTCTTGACCGCAGTCCAGTGATCAAATCCTAGATTGGACTGACAATGACTGACAATCCCTACTGCATAGAAAATGTCGGCTCTAGTACACAACATTGCATACATTAAGCTTCCAACAGCTGAATCATATGAAATCTGTCTCATCTCTTCAACTTCTTGAGGTGTCTCAGGACATTGATCCTTAGACAAAACGATTCTATGCCTGAAGGGTAATAAACCCCTCTTGGAATCCTGCATCCTGTACCTAGTCAATATTTGATCTATGTACGATGCCTAAACAAGGCTAACCTTTTGTTCTTACGATCCTGAATGATCTGGATCCTTAGAACATACTGTGTCTTTCCCAAATCTTTCATTTAGAACTTGGAAGCTAGCCACTTTTTAATGTCACTCAAAAACCCTTCATCATTTTGAATGAGTAGGATATCATCCACATATAGTACCAAGAAATCTATTAAGCTGTTGATGATCTTCTTGTAAACACAAGGCTCACCAACGTTCTGATCAAATCCAAATGATTTGACCACACTATCAAATCTAATGTTCCATGATCTAGACGCTTGTTTCAACCTATAAATGAACTTATTAAGCTTGCAAACTCTTTACTCTTGATATGGAACTACGAACCCCTCTGGTTGAGACATGTAAATGGTCTTCTCAAGATTACCATTAAGAAAGGCAATCTTGACATCCATTTTCCATATCACATAATCATAAAATATGGCTATGGACAAGAGTATCTTGATAGACTTCAGCATGACAACAAGTGAGAAAGTTTCATCATAGTCCACTTACTCAACCTGGGTATAACCCTTTGCCACGAGTCTAGCCTTAAAGGTTTGTACTTTTCCATCTACACCTTGCTTTCGCTAATAGGTCCACTTGCACCCTATAGGTTTTACCCCATTAGGCTGATCCACAAGCTCCTAGACTTGATTGATGTACATAGACTGCATCACCTGGTTCACGATCTTAATCCACTCATCCTTGTCCACAGCCTCCATTGCTTGCTTAAAACACAATGGGTCCTCGACCTCATCATTAGCAATGATGTTCTGGACTTCAGTCAAACCCATATAGCATTTCGACGGGTTCATAACCCTCCCACTACGTCGAGGCAATCTTAACTACTGAGCTGGTTGACTAGATTATCCGATCTCAACAACTCTTCTTGATCTATCAGTCTGTCAACAACACTTGTTGAACCCTCAGTAGTCTCAGTCTCACTAGAAACCTCACGTAAAACAAGCTTACTTTGTGGTTTATGATCCCTGATGTGGTCTTCTTCCAAGAAGATAACATTTGTAGAAACAAACATTTTTTTCTCACTTGAATCATAGAAGTATCCACCCCTTGTTTTCCTCGGGTAGCCTACAAAGAGGCAAAATTTCGAACGCGCATCCAACTTCTTCGAGTTAGTCACAAGCACATGGGCCGAACATCCCAAATCCTAAAGTGATGTAAACTACCTTTACGGCTTCTCGACAACTCAAAAGGTGTTTCATAAACACTTTTTGAGGGAATGTTATTCAGAATATAACATGCAGTCCCCACTACAAAACCCCAAAACCCCAAAACGAGTCTGGAAGATGAGCATAACTCATCGTAGACCGAACCATGTACAACAAGGTTATGTTTCTTCTTTCTGATATACCATTTTGCTGAGGTGTACCTGGGGACGAGAATTGGGACGTAATTTCATGTTCTATCATATAGTTATGGAATTGAAGGTCCATATACTCTCCACCACGATTAGATTGTAGTGTCTTTATCTTCTTACTGAACAAGTTTTCAACTTCAGTCTTATACTTCTTGAACTTGTTAAGGGCTTTAGATTGGCGTTGCATTAGGTAGAGATACCCATACCTTGAATAATCATCTATGAAATAGATGAAATATTCATACCCACCTCATGCCCTAACACTCATCAAACCACAAAAGTCTAAATGTACGAGCTCTAAGGCTTCCTTGGCTCTGTAACCCTTTCCCATAAAAGGTCATTTTGTCATCTTGCCTTCAAGGCATTATTCACACACCGACAAGACGTATTATTTTAAACTCTTTAGAAGTTCATATTTCACCAACTGCTCGATCCTATTCAGGTTGATGTGACCTAACCTTAGATGCCAAAGATGGACGTTTTCATTAGGAGAAACCTTTGGTCTTTTAGCTATTGTCGTTGTACTGAACATTTCAGTATTAAATAATGCTTTTATGACTAACAACCTTAGTACATACAAGTTACTTTCCATTTAATCAAAATCAATCTCCATCCCATTCTTGAAAATAAACAGTTTACTCTCAGAAAAGGAGACTATATAACCTTGTTCAATGAGACAAGAAACCGAGATTAAGTTCCTCTTAATATGAGGAACTATGAAAAGATTATCCAGTAACAGATAATGTTTCTTATCCAAAGAAAAATTCAGCCTGCCTATACCAATAGCTGAAACACCAGTACCGACTCGAAGAGAACTTCCCTGTGGCAACGTTTTTCAGGAACTGAATCCTTGGTAAGAGGAATTGACGCGATTAGTAGCACTTGAATCAAGAATCCAAGAAAAATCATCATTCTCTACCAAACACGTCTCCAAGACCAATAAATCACATTTACTGTCTTTAGAAATCCTCTTCTTTTGAAGAATAGTAGGATCCGTATCAGAACCTAAATAAACTCCAAGTTCAATGTTAGAGAACACTTCTCTTTTATGAACTTTAACAAAGTCAGCATCACATGTTTTCTCTGCCTGGAGTTTAAATTGGGAACTGAAACTACTGATGTCTTTGTCATCCATCCCTCTGTGCTAAAAAAGTAAAAACTGACGATCAAATAATTTTTGCAATGAGTCCATGATCTCACATCCAATGATCATGTTCTCAACCCTTTTGGCCAAAGCATCAGGTATGCTACCAAAATGTGAAGTCGGGCCAATGAATTAGCCTTCATCCACACCTTATATGCACTACGAACACTTCGTGGTGCATCAAGGGTCGGGACTTGAGGACACTCCCCAATCATGCCAAACTTGAGATTTTTTACCATGAAATACGTTTTACAAGACTCATTCCACTGTATGTAATCGATCAAACTAGAGGCATTTAACGAAAAATCAAACATGTTGCTGAAAACAAAACACACATTGACATACGTTAGGTTTTAAGCAAATACTCGTTGAAAAACATACCACATCCAATACGGTTTAGAAAAACTAACATGAACGCCGTGTGACATCTATTTTCGCAATGACGCTCCAAAGGTTTAGGACAAAAGTCGTCGAAGGGTGGTCAATTTATCCCTCCTCTAAATTGAGACATTCTCAACCAGACATTAATACCAGAATAACTTTTGCTCCTATAACGACTAGCCAGCATTGATTTGGTCAAGAAATCATTAACTTACTTAATAATTTCCTGTAAGAATGACCCGACATTATTGGCTCTAGAGTTCCACCCCAAGTAGCCAATCCAAGGGGGAAAAAATCCGATCGGGGCAAAAACTAAAGTCACCCTATTCATTTCTAGAGTTCACCTTGATATTGACCAACTGCACAAAACCCATCCGAAGAGGGACGCTCCCAGGGCACCACGAGGGAGTGCAAGAATGATCTCACAATGCGAACTAATGAAGGAGACCGTAGGATGTGTTGACACACACCCTTCACCCACTTACTATATACACTCTCTCCATCCACCTTTGTATTGACTCATGCAAACACCATCCGAACGGGGGTGCTCCTAAGGCACCACGAGGCCAAGAATGAATCTCACGGCATGAACATTCAGGAAGAAATGTGAGTGGAATCAATGACATATCATATATATCTCTTCCTCCCACTAAGTATTTTATAACCTAGGGTTTAGTTTACTTAGAAAAAAACACGGCTAAGAATTTTAACTTTTACCTTGGGTAGTTGAACAACTTTTGAGCATTATCCGTTATACTCTTTAACGAAGTCTTTGACCAACTGTCACATGCTTGCAAAAAATCTATCTAATTCACCCTTCCAGATAGGTTCTCAGGTAGGGGTGTTTCGTTTCCATTAGCTTAAGTACCCCAGCCTAGACAGAACCCACCTTAGACAAAAGGTCCCTTATTAATACAATTTTAATCTTTTATGCCAATGAATTTAATCCTTTTAAATCGATTTAAAAAGATTAAGCTAGGTTGTTAATCCCAACTTTTACAGACAGCCTAAGTGTCATGCTCCATGCATTGTTCATTTATTGCTACTTTTTATATATCACTTATACAACATAGCAACAAACTAAGCAAACTTGCTTCCATTCACCCTTATACTATAACGCTTATAATATAAAGATGATGCATGAGTATGCTTACTACATGGATAAATATAACTCTTATATTTCATGATGCATGTGCATGCTCTCTTGTAATTTCATCATGCCATATTATAACACTTATAATACATGATGCATGAATAATTGCACAACCTAAGGTGGGTTTTAAATCTATATGTAATATATTATGCCATATAAACCACATACATCTCACGTATATTAAACCAAAGTTGATGAACTTGGATAAATTGCCTTAAATCCTCAAAACTAAAACCTAACTATTACAAAAGCAAAAAGTCTCAGATTCAAAATGGCGAACCGGGTCTTGAACCGTCTGGGCGAAGGAACGTGTCTCCACTGATCGTGTATAAAAAATCTTGCGATCGTCTACACAAAAGAGTAAATGTTTTACTAAATTGTTTACCAACGCTTCCAGAGCTAAACGATCATTTAGCAATGATTGTGTACCTTTTATGCGAAGAAGCATGAGGTATGCAATCATGCAGTGCGTAATGCATATCGCAAACCTTAAATGATCATTGTAGAGCACAATCGTCTAAATGATCATGCAGCGCACAATGCATATCGCAAACCTTTTATGCGATGAAGCATGAGATATGCGATCGGTAGAGCACAATCGTCTAAATGATCGCTGAGCGAACGCCTAAGTATTGTATACCACGTGATTGTGTAGTGACTATGTGATGAGACATGCTAACTACATGATTTTTTAGTGCATGCGTCTTTTATTAAACGATGAGCATATATGCTCCCACTCGATCGTTTACCTCCAGATTCTATGCGATCGGGCACCCAACGCTACGCGCCTATCGTTTAGAATTAGCTAAACAATCGTTTAATAAATTCTACACGATCGCATAGAAAAATCTACACGATCATTTAACCAAATACCAATGATTGTTTATCTTAGGCTACACGATACGACTAACTCTTGGTCTTCTTCTTCGATGAGAACCACATCTCCATGCTTCGAAGCTTCATCACGAACGACTCGATAAACTCAAAAAATTTGAATTACAAACTCGATTACATGTTAATTGTGCCCAAAAACACAGGGACCCTTATAAATTAAAACTTTGTAATGAAAAGAAAGCTTTAAACATAGGCAATTAACCTATAAACATCCATCAACACCATCCACAAATGCATTTAACACTAAAATACAAATGCAAGAAACCCACCACGATTATAAAAGAAGTTCAAAATGGAATTGAAATTTGGAATATCAAAACAACCTTGCTCTGATACCATTTGAAGGAAATCAGACATGAGGATTTTCATGAATAGCGGAATGATCTTTCAAATTCCATTCAAAATTGAACATACACAATTACAGTCAAGTAATGGAAACTAATCGGTCATGCACAATACGGAATTACAGCATGCTTTACAATAAGATCAAGGGATAAAGTATCATAACTTTGAAGACTCATGCTTCAAACTCCCTTGATTTCGAAAGCTCGTTCAGTCTTCATGATAGCAACACAGGAATACTTAAACACAACAACTACAACATAGCACGATCAACAGCAAACTCGAACTCAATGATCTCTAAGGTCATGAACGCAATGAATGGTCTCCAAAAAGCTCGACCTAAGTCGAGTTTAGTAAGACACCACCACAATAGCTACCTTGGTATTTTCGGTGTGAGAATCCAGAAATGTGGGCTCTGTGTGAACTTGGTTAGAGGAAGAGATCGGAGGAATAACAATCGTATAAACAATTGAGCAAGTGGAAGATGACAACAGTCTATCGTGTAGACAAATGCTAAATCATTTAAAAGAAGGCAAGCTATCGTATAGGAAAAGCCCGACGATCGTTCAGCGTAGTGAACTATTGTGTAGTGTCACTCTATGATCGTTTAGTCTCTCTTTCAGCTATCGTTTAGTGAATTCAATTCACTTGACAGCAATCCATGACTACTTGCTTAGAATAGCAACTCTTGCAACAACTTTACTAAATTTAGGAAAACATTTTTTCTTTAATCTCACAGTTACCATGAAACCACAAATAACCTCCCACTTAATTGGTTATTAGAGAAAAAGATATAATTATCCAATAATTAATATTATTATAAATATATATGATAACTAACATACAATACTATATTTATAACGTATAGTTTTAATATTTCATCATATGTAACATATAAACCATAACTATTTTTCTATTTCATGGTACTTAATATAACTCACATTTACATTAATCCTCCATTTGATGTATCTCATACATCACACCGATCATATCATATATAATCAAATTTCCTCTTATCAATTTAAACATTTCAAATCAACACCAAGAACTGATTCTCAATTTGAATCCATTGACATACCAAGGGGACCTTATGAACCTGTAGCTTGAAGCTCCAATGGTAAGTGAATAACTTACTAAACTCTTTGATCACGGGATCCACCATCTATTAATTGTCAGACACTCCACTAAAGATCGATAGTTTCACTCTTCTTACTACCAATATATTATATGTCCATATCAACTAATCAACAGTGCGATAACCCTTCACAGATCGCTCGAAAGTATAGCTGGGTCAATAACCATTTTTTCCTTTTAGTTACATCACTCCTTAAGTACCACTAATCCCTCTATTGAACATAAGTCATAGCCCTATTATGATTGAGTCCTCTCTTCCAAAGAGAAGCTGTGGCCACTATATTCAAGACTCGAAATCAGCCCTTAAGGGAGCAATCTATCTATTTACCCCTGCTTCAAGGAAAGAGTGAATTCCATCTTGTGTTACTGAGTTCACAGCTCCCAAATCAGACAAATCCCCAAAAAGGTAGGCATGTTGAGTTGGCAATATGGCCACTCTCACCGGTATTAATCAAATGATCGCCTTCAAAGGCAAGTTTTCCCAAAACACTCTGGATTGAGGTCATGTCACCTATGGTTGTTTAGAAAAGATGTATGTTTCAAGTATCAACGACGTTATATACAGAGACTAGTCATCTCGTAGTCCAGTCTTATACAAACTCTTTGTATAGGACACCTCCACTCACATGTCTCTACATGAATGGTCAAGATCTACTATCTGTAGTAGTTCACAACACTTGCAAACCTCTACAAAGCGGGTCGTATCTGTAGTGTCACCAGGATCAAGTATCGCTCCTTAATCCTTTTACTATAGACCTTTTTAGGTTAACACTTAAGTCAAGATCCGCTTGTATATCTCATATACATGCTTAAGTTTACATACAATAACTATGGAGCTTTGTTTATTGGATATGAGTAATTGTCAAATAAAATAACTCTTATTTTATTCATTACAATATGTACAGTTTACGAACTACAAGACTCTGGGAGAATTAGGACACCAATCCCAACACATGCTTGGCCTCGTGGTGCTCTGGAAGCATCTCTCTTTGGATGTTGTTTGCATGAGTCAATATCAAAGTGGACGGAGAGAGTATTTATAGTAAGTGGGTGAATGATGTGTGTCAAGTGTCCCATGGTCTCCTTCATTGGTTTGCACTGTGAGACCTTCTTGCACGGCCTCGTGGTGCCCTGGGAGTGTTCCCCTCCAGATGGTTTGTGCAATTGGTCAATATTAAGGTGAACTCCAGAAATGGATAAGATCGCTTTAGTTTTTGCCCCAATTAGATTTTTTCCCTTCGGATTGGCTTCTTGAGGTAGAAATCTACGATCTAAAATGAAGGGTCAAAATTACAGAAAATTGTTAAGCAAGTTAATGATTTCTTGACCAAATCAATGATGGCTAGTCATTATAGGAACAGTGGTTGTTTTGGTATGAATGACTTGTTGAGAGTGTCTCAGTTCAGAGGAAGGATAAATTGACTACCGTTCGGTGGCTTTTCTCCTAAATCACTGAAGCATCATTACAAAACTAGATGTCATATGGGGTTTGTTTAGATTTTGCTGAACCAAATTGGATTATGTTTTAAAGAGTATTTGCTAAAAAACCTAATGTAGATCAATGTGTTTGTTTTTTTAGTAACATGTATGATTTTCCGTTAGTTGCCTCTTTTAATTTAACCGATTACATACATTGGAAAGAGTCCTTTAAAACATATTTCATGGTAAACGACCTCAAGCTTGTCATGGTTAAGGAGTGTCCTCAAGTCCCAACCCTTGATGCACCATGAAATGTTCATAATGCATATGAGGTGTGGGTGAAAGCTAATTCGTTGGCCCAACTTCACATTTTGGCTAGCATACCTGATGCATTGGCCAAAAAGGTTGAGAACATGATCACTGTACATCAAATCATGGACTAATTGCAAGAATTGTTTGAACAACATTTCTCACTTTTTGAGCACAAAAGGGATGGATGGCAAAGAAACGAGTAGTATCAGTTCCATAGATAACCTCCTATCTTTCTTGAATATCAAGGGACTAAAAGAGAAAGCAATTATTGCTGACTCAAATGAAGTTCATCGACGAGAATTGTTCTCTGAATTGAAACATGGAGCTTTTTTAAGTTTTGATAATGATCCCACTACTCTCCATAAGAGGAAGAAGTTTAAAGATAGTAAATTTGATTTATTTGTCTTAGAGACGTGTTTGGTAGAGAAGGATGATTCTGCCTGGACACTTGATTCAGGTGCTACTAATCACGTGAGTTCTTCCTACCAAGGATTTAGTTCTTGAAAAACGTTGGAAGATGGAGAGTTGACTCTTCAAGTCGGTACTAGTGAGGTCGTTTCAGTTGTTGTTGTAGGCAGGTTGAAGTTATTTTTGGACAAGAAACGTTATCTGTTACTGGATAATATTTTTGTAGTTCTTCATATCAAGAGGAACTAAATCTAAGTTTCTTCTTTGATTGGACAAGGTTATACCGTCTCCTTTTCTGAGAATAAAGTGTTTATTTTCAAGAATGGTATGGAGATTGGTTCTGGTTCAATGGAAAATAACTTATATATACAAAGATTGTTAGTCATAAAAGCTTTGCTTAATACTGAAATGTTCAAAACAGCGACAACTACAAAAAGACCAAGGGTTTCTCCTAAAGAAAACACCCATCTTTGGCATCTAAGATTAGGTCACATCAACCTAAATACGATTGAGAAGTTGGTGAAACGTGAACTTCTAAATGGCTTAGAAAAAAACTCCTTGCTAGTATGTGGATCATCTCTTGAAGACAAGATGACCAAAAGACCTTTTACTGGAAAATGTTATAAATCCAAGAAAACCATGGAGCTTATATATTCAGACCTCTGTGGTCCATTGAGTGTTCGAGTTCGAGGTGGGTATGAATATTTCATCTCTTTCATAGATGATTATTCAAGATATGGGTATCTATACTTAATGCAACATAAGTTTGAAGCTCTTAAAAAGTTCAAGGAGTGTAAGGCTGAAGTTGAAAACTTGTTAGGTAAGAAGATGAAAACACTACGATCTTATCGTGGTGGAGAGTATATGGAACTCGAATTTCAGACCTATATGATAGAATATGGAATCATATCCCAACTTTTGACTCCAGGTATACCTCAGTAGAATGGTGTATCAGGAGAAACAGAACCCTATTAGACATGGTTCGATCTATGACGAGCTCATCTTCCATACTCGTTTTGAGGATTTTTAGTGGAGATTGCATGTTATATTTTGAACAATGTGCCCTCGAAAAGTGTTTTTGAAACACCCATTAAGCTATGGAGAGGCCGTAAAGGTAGTTTACACCACTTCAAGATTTGGGGATGTCCAGCCCACGTTCGGCCCACGAGAGGTGGATACTTCTATGATCCACGTGAGAATAAAGTGTTTGTGTCAACAAATGCTATCTTCTTGGAAGAAGACCACATCAGGAATCATAAGCCACGAAGTAAGCTTGTTTTAAATGAGATTTCTAGTGAGACTACTGAGAGTTCAACAAGAGTTGTTGAACAGACTGGTAGATCAACAAGAGTTGTTGATATCGATTCATCTAGTCAACCATCTCAAAAGTTGAGACTGTCTCGACGTAGTGGGAGGTTTGTGAACCCATTGGAACGCTACATAGGTTTAACTGAAGACCAAAACATCATGTCTAATGATGGAGTTGAGGATCCATTGTCTTATAAGCAAGCAATGGAGGATGTTGACAAAGATGAGTGGATTAAAGCCATGAATTAGAAAATAGAGTCTATGTACTTTAATTCCATCTGGGAACTTGTCGATCAGCCTGATGGGGTAAAACCTATCGAGTGTAAGTGGATCTAGAAGAGAAAACAAGGTGTAGATGGAAAAATGCAGACCTTTAAGGCTAGACTCATGGTAGAGGGTTATACCCAGATCGAGGGAGTGGACTATAAGGAAACTTTCTCACCTGTTGTCATGTTGAAGTCTATTAGGATTCTTCTATCCATAGCCACATTTTATGTTTATAAGATATGGAAAATGGACTTTAAAACTATCTTTCTGAATTGTAATCTTGAGAAGACCATCTACATGGCTCAATCAGAGGGGTTCATTGTTCCAATTAAAGAGCAAAGAGTTTGCAAGATTAATAGATCTATTTATGGGCTGAAGCAAGCATCTAGATTATGGAATATTAGATTTGATAGTGCAATCAAATCATCTGGCTTTGATTAGAATGTTGTGAGCCTTGTGTTTATAAGAAAATCATCAACAGCCTAGTAGCTTTCCTGGTGTTATATGTGGATGATATCCTATTCATTTGGAATGATGTAGGTTTTTTGACTGACATTAAAATATGGCTAGGCGCCCAATTCCAAATAGAGATGTCCATGAGGCGAGGCGGGGCCAGGGATGCCATTCGCCATCCCCATCCCCGCTTCCCATTTCATTCTCCATCCCCGTGAAATTCCCTACGGGGATCGAGGTGGGCATTCCCCACGGGGAAGTCGTAGGGATCCGGTTCCCCACGAGGAATTTTTCCCTGTTACCTTTCTTTTCTTTTTTCTTTTTGTAAAAATTAAATTAATTTAAATCACTAATATGAGAAAATTTTATTAAATAATTAACTATATCACTAAATTATTTATTATGGTTAGTTTTACATAACAATTTGAATTTAAAGATAAATTACTCAAATTTTGACCTAAAAAAGATAATCAATTCTTTTTAGTAGAAAGAGATAAATATAAATCAAATTATTCACATATATAATCTAAATTTAAATATTTAATTTAAACATATTCATTATCTTTTCCAATAAATAATCAAATTTGAAATTTAAATTTAATATTTATATAATAATAATAATCTAACATTAGATAACTATACTTAACAAATATGTAGAAGCTAATCGAGGCGGGGATGGGGAACGGGGGGGAATGAGGAATGCAATCCCCATCCCTCCTCATTTAGCTCAGGGGAACCTTCCCCCACTCCCTCCCTTATTCCCCACCTAATCGAAGAATCCCCGCCCTGTGGAAAAATTGGACATCTCTAATTCCAAATGAAAAATTTGAGAGAGACGCAGTATGTTTTTGGGATCCAAATAATTCAGGATTGTAAGAACAGGAGGTTGGTCTTGTCTCAAGCATTTTACATTGACAAAAAGTTGATCAGGTATTTGATGCAGAATTCCAAGAGGGGTTTATTACCCTTCAGGCATGAAATTATTTTCTATAAGGAGCAGTGTCCTAAGACACCTCAAGAGGTTAAGAAAATGAGACGGATTCCCTATGCTTCGATTGTTGGAAGCCTCATGTATGCAATGTTATGTACTAGACCTGACATTTTCTATGTAGTAGGGATTGTCAGTTGATATCAGTCCAATCAAGGATTAAATGACTTGATGGCATTCAAAACGATTCTCAAGTATCTTCTGAGAACGAGAGACTATATGCTCGTGTATGGAGATATGGATTTGATCCTTACAGGATACACAGACTCCGACTTTCAGACTGATAGAGATTCTTAGAAATCGACATCAGGGTCGGTTCACTCTTAATGAGGGGTTATAGTTTGATGAAGAATCAAGAAAGGATGCATTGCGGACTCCATTATCGAAGCCGAGTATGTAACCTCTTGTGAAGCTGCTAAAGAAGCTATTTGGTTTAGGAAGTTCCTAACAGATTTGGAAGTTGTTTTAAATATGTCTTTGTCGATCACACTCTATTGTGATAACAACGGGGTTATGTTAAATTCTACGAAACATCAGAGTCACCAAAAAGGCAAGCATATTGAACGGAAGTATTATTTGATCAAGGAGATTGTGCATCGCGGTGATGTGATTGTCACAAAAATCACATCAGAGCACAACGTTACTGATCCCTTTACAAAGGCTCTCACAGCTAAAGTTTTCGAGGTTCATCTGGACGTTTGGGTCTATAGGACATGCGGCACCTTGTCTAGGGCAAATGGGAGATGATACTGGTGATTAGAGTATGCCTCAGTTTATTATATATTATACTGTTTTTATGTATTGTACATTAGTCTCCAAAGGCATTAGGACAAGTGGGAGATTCTTAGGATTGGTGTTCTAATTTTCACGGTGTTCTCGTAGTTTATAAACATTTTGTACACATTGTTATTAATAAAATCAATGTTATTTTATTTGCATTTACTCATATCCTATAAACTAAGATTCGTGGTTATTTCATGTAACTTAAGCATGTATGTGAGACATAAAAGTGGATAATTCCTTAAGTAATAACCTAAATAGTCTATACTATAAGGATAAGGAGGGATACCGTATCCATGTGATACTATGGATATTGGTAACGGGCAAAAATGTACATTATCATAATGCTGAATTCTTAAACAATGTCGGATTGCGTTGATGAAATATGTTAAATTGCGTCCAAGAAGCATAAATTCTATAATATTGTGGTCGCGTTCGTCCAATGCATTAGAGCAGTTCATCTTTATATTTTTGTGCAGAATAATGCGTTAACGCAATGCAAAGAATGCGATCATACGAATACATTGGTCGAGTGCAATTTCACTGCAAGACTGTGCGTTGATCGTGCTCGCAAACATTCACCCAAGAAGAATCACTGCAACATGGGGGGCATATCCGGACGAAAGAACAATTACGATCGATGGGACAGAAAGCTGACGGCAGTCGGATCCAAATTAAGTTGACAGCCGATAACAGTCACAAAGTACATCTAGCTTTATCGGTGACAATTATCCAACGCATCAGTCAAGAATTAAAGTTGTCCATCTGTACAACCAGGAGAGAGAAGCCACCTTTCACCTTTGATGCCCTATAAATACCAGATGCATTCTTTAAAGAAGGGGTTAAGCAGTTGAATACCTCACCACCATTACAAGTTCATACCTCTGTTCATAGTTGTCTTTTCCATTTTTACAGCGGAGCAAGAGAAGAGTGGTGACACTGGAGATTGTCCAAGGCAGCTTGAGATAGAACCTTGGGGTGTAAGAGTAGAGAGCGGGCTGATTCTCATGAAAGCGAGAATATCTTTAGAGCACGAGTAGAAACAGTGTAACGCTTGGCAGCAAGAAATTGCTCCAGGCTCTTTACTATACTTGTATTGTTATTCTATACTTCATCTTATATCTATTCAATGGAAGTTCTATTTTTACATCTGCTCACTCTCTTAATACGCATGAGTAGTTAAACTAGTTCATTGGTTGAGAGGAACTAAGCTAACATGATCTAGAAAGTTCATTGCTTGCGATTATCTTGTTTATTGTTGTGCAAAATACCCCTTTAGAGTTACGCGAGAGAGAATCTAAAGAAAGAACCTAATGTCTCTAGAGAGCTAGGTTAGAATCTGGACTCGGAAGAGCAAGATTAGGCTTGCATAAACAAGAGATAGAGACTTTGAAATAAGCTCTGTTTGTCAATTTGCATCGCATGCATCCTAGGAATAGGAATGATATTGTGTGGTCGCATATTTGTGTGAATATCATGTTGTCATCACATAAATAGAGATAGAGGTTTATGTGTAAACCCTGTAGACTTATCGCATATTTATCGCATGCATTCTAGCCTTAGAAACTGTGGCATTTACGTCGAAAGGTGGTTTACTATTGTATGCATGTTGCATGATCACAAGGCATGAACGCATTCTAGGGAGTGTTAGCCAAAACCCTTCTCAACCCGTTCATCGCATACTCATCGTATTTCCCGTTTACCAACTCTTTTCGAACTCTGCCAAATTCGTTATTATTTTCATTAATGCAACAACCTAACACTTATTTATTCAACTGGTTACCGCAAGTTTTCATAAAAATCTCCAACGCAACTATTTTCACAAGTCCCTGTGTTCGACCCTAGACTTACCAGGAAACTCAAAGGAATTTACACTTGGATTCCTCTGGGGAAACTTGAGTGCACAACGCAATCCACCAACACATATCATCTATAATTTCCACTTAATAAAATTCAAGTATCAGATACATTCCGCTTTGTAGATGTTACAAGTGATGTAAGTGCTGCAAATGGTCTGATCCTGAATATTCATGTAGAGACATAGAAGCAGGGGTGTCTTATACAAAGAGTTTGTATAAGACCGGACCACGAGATGATTAGTCTCTTTATATAATGCCGTTGATAATTGAGACTTACATTTCACTAAAATGACCATAGGTGACATGACTTTAATCTTGAGTGAGTTGGGAACTCTTGCCTATGAGGGCAGTCCTTTGATTAGTATGAGTGAGAATGGCCAGATTTCCAACTCAACAAGCATACTTTTGTGGAGATTCGTTTGATTGGGGAGCTGGGAACTCAGCTACATAGGAAGGAATTCACTTCTTCCTTGAAGCAGGGATAAGTAGATAAATTGCTCCGTTAAGAACTGATTCCAGATCTTGAACATAGTGGCCACACCCTCTCCTTGGAAGAGAAGACTCAATCATAGTAAGACTATGACTTATTATTCATTAGAGGAATCGGTGGTACTTAAGGAATTAGATGTAACTATAGGGGCAAAACGGTATATTGGCCCCATTGTACTTACGAGCGATTTGTGAAGGGTCATCACAATGTTGATTGGTCATAGAGACACAGAAATATATCTGTAGTGCGAAGAGTTTAGTTGTCGGTCTTTAGTGGTGTGACCAACAGATAATGAATGGTCGATTTCGTGACTAAGGAATTTAGTGAGTTATTTAGTACCATTAGAGCTTCAATCTATAGGTCCATGAGGTCCCTTTTGTAGCTCAATGGGTTCAAGTTGAGAATCAGATTTTGGGTTAGTTTGAAGTGTTCAAATTAACAAGAGAAAATTCAATTATATGTGATATAATTGATGTGATGTATTAGATAAATTAATTGGAGGAATTAATATAAATATGATTTATATTAAGTACCATAAAATAGAAAAAGAACTATGCTTTATATGTTTCATATGATGAAATATTAAAACTATATATTATGAATATAATATGATAAGTTGGTTATCATATTTATGGTTATCATATTTATTTATAATATATTTATGATAATTAATACTTTTTCTCTAATTACCGTTTTGATTGGAGGTTATTAGAAGTTTTATGGTAACCATGAGATAAAAGGAAAATTATTTTCTAAAATTAGAAGTTGATTCACTCGAATTAATCTCACGAAAAAGGTTATAAAGTAAAAAGAGTTTTTATTAAGCGATAGCAGTTGAGAGCATACACGATCAAGCTAAGAGTTGACTATACGATAGTTACTCATTATGCGTTGCTACACGACTGAGTAGCGAAGTCTATACGATAGGCTTCATCTTCTAAACGATTGAGTACATCATCTATACGATAGACAGCCTTTATATCACTCACTTACTCAATTGTCTACTCAGTCGTATACCTCTTATCTACCTCAATTCAACATCATACAGAGCCCACAACTCCTAGATTTTCATACCGAGAATATCAAGGTAACACTTGTGTTGCTATTCTAAATTCATTCGTGGATCGAGTTGGACTCGATTGGGGTCGAGGTTCATTCAGATGTTCGTGCCACTCTGTTCTGTTCGTTGCATTCGAATGTTGTTTTGAACGCATTGGAAATCGATCAAGGGATACTCGAACAATAGTTCTTTAGAGGTATGCATACTCTTTCCCTTGTATTTTCTTGTAGCATGTTGTAATTTCTGTTTATGCATAATTTGTTCGTTTTCAGTTCGACTGTAATTGTTGTGTTCATTTTGAATGGAATTTGGAAAGATCCACTTCCGATGCTTATGGATATCTCTGTTTAGATTTCCTTCACGATCTTATGTAAATTCATTGCATAGGAAGCCACGATGAAGGTAATCTCGTGCGATTTTTTTCTCTCTCTCAATCTATATGTCTTGCTTTAATGAACTTTAAATTCTTGCATTTTAGTTTCTTCTATCAAACCAAAACCAAACCCCCATCGTCTACTGTATTCCAAAAACTAATTTTTCGAAGAGAGATTCTATCTTAGTTTCCTTGTAGTTCGACTCATTCTTGCTACCGATATCACCCATTACTTGAAGCCCATGATTGGTAATTATAAATTTCATTTGATTAGTTGAAGACGTCAACAACCTTTGGTCCATCAATATATTTTCCTCATATGTATAACTTTGTATGTTTATTTTGCAAGATTCTTTCCTTCTTAGTATTGCGCTGGCCAAATTTTGATTGGTTATCTTTTTATGCGGTGCATATACGTACTTGTGTTTTATTAAGTATCAAGGTTACCTCTTTTGAAAATCGTTTTCATTGGTTTGATGAGGTTTTAGGAGAATTTTTTCTCCTTGTGTCAGTCCTTGTGATTAAGAAGCTTCTGATAATATTGATTTAGTCATCAATTGAAAGTGGACAAAATAAAATTATTGATAAAACTCTAAAAGGACATTCTCTTTTGATCCATTTTGTTCACCTTATCTTTCTGGAAAAACAGAAAGGTGTCTAAATCATATTCATTTGTCCTATTGTATCTCAAGAATTGATGCTCAAACAAAGGGGAGCCGTCTCTTTAAGAAAAGTGGTCTTCATTTAAGTTTTGAAAAATAGAAGTTCTTGTTGAGAGGGAGTTTTAGACTTAGAGGGAGCCTATGTTCCATCAAGATGGAGTATCAAATTTGAGGGAACCTAAGTGATTGTTCGCTAAGTTAGGTTATTTTTCTATTACTGTGATTGCCATTTATTTATAGATAAACACGATATTGTAATTGATTGACTTTATATTAGGAAAATTTTCTTTTCTAGACACATTACCTCTCCATCAAATGTAGGTAGTATTATACTGAACTGGGTTCCCAAATATTGTGTTCTATTTATAGCTGTCTTGTTTGTGCTTTACTACTTATCCTTGGAATTGTTGTAACATTGTGTATATCGTGTTACACTATATATCAAATCATTCTTCATTCAGTATCCAGTAAAAATGTAAATTAATACAATTATTAACTTAATGGTTTAGATCGATCCAAACATGTTTGCATTTTCTAAATGTATTCTTAAAGTCAAAGGTAAAAAAGAAACCAAAGACAATGACAATGATTATTGTATGATTTGAAGTCAGAAATATCATGTTAGACCATCTAATCTTTATAGTCGCCATTCATTTTCAAGTTTTTCTTCACTATTTCCCCTTCTCATTTCTGAAAAAAATGTAGAAAGCATGGTTGGAAATCAAAAGATAAATGCAAAATTGTAGAAAATAGGATAGAACATATTAAAATCTTCCAATATATAATAGAAAGTGGAAGGATTCTCTAATTTATAAATATAGAAAATCTATTAAATAAAATTCAAAAGGGATAAAAGAAACTACGATGGATAAAACATTTCAAAGTTTGAAATCAACGTGACACGTCAAATCAGCATAGCTCAAGTGGCATATAAATGAGCTAGAAATTATAAGGTTTACGATTCAAATCCTTTTATCCCAAATTATACTAAAAAAAAAACAATGCAACATACAAATTAAATGCACAAATGACTTAATTAAGTTTTAAAATTAATGAACAGACAATAACAACATAAAGACTATATCAATCAAACTTAAGGACTAAAAATATAAAATTATTAATGAAAGAGATTAAATAGAAACTAGATCCAAAAAAGTAAGGATTTATTTTTGGATATATTTATAGGTTCAGTTGACCTAGAAATCCACGGTTAGGGTTTTCGAGTTGCTTTAGGTTCTCCCTTTGACTTATTAAGCTTGGGCTGCGAGGGACATGTTTTGTTTGGGCCTACAATGGTCACCTGGGTTGGTGCATGCCTCAATTTGGTGAGGCTCACTCTCGACCAAGATCGAGGTTAAACATGCTGGCTTGGGCAAGACCCAAGTCAATCTTTTCTTTTAGGCCTATTTTGTTCCTAAATTGTTACCCTTAATTTCAATCATGCTATCTTCTCTACCTTGTTGCTTATGTTTTCATCAAATATCATTTGTATACTTAAGTCTAAAATCACCGATAAATATATATATTTGTTTGTTTGTTTAGTGTTTGAGAATTTATTTTTGTCAAGACACCTTTCTATATATTTGGCTCATCTTATAATTTTTTTAGAAAAGATTAAAGGTTGGATTAAAAAAAAAAAAAGGATATAACTAACAACTGGAATTCACAAATTTGACAAAAAAACAACCTATTTTTAGGTTTATACGAGTATAGATCGAGATATAAGGTTGAATTGTTTCCATTAAAAGTTTAGAGTTACTATTGCAACAACCTAAATACTTTAGTGGTGGTTTATGCAATTTTATCAAATTTTTAATGCATTATGATGTACAAATTTATATCGAGCAAACCATGCATGAAAGTTGATTGAAAAAACTGTAGACAACTCTCATACTATGTGGGTATGTTATTACATTAAAATCAAATTTGTTAATAAGCCATAAAAGGAACGGTACATTTCTCAAAATTTTCAGGGCTAAACTTCATGAAAATTAATCATATATTAGTGATTAACGATAGAAAATAACAAGGTATTTAAGTGGGTTTTATTGGGTTTTTGAAAAAATTAAAGGCTCAATAGTAGTCTTGTAAATAATGAGTAGTGACATTTTTGTAATATCTCTTTTCTTCTTCACTTAGGGTAGAAAATCGTGTATCCCATATACAAGAATTTTTTGGCAGCTGCCTGGGGGTTTTGGACAGCACCCGTTGAAGCTTTTTTTTGGGTGTGGTGTTGAAGCTACTGCGTCTGGACAGAAGGAGCTGTCGGTGGAAGTCGATTGGTGGGCGTGTGTCTGCGGGTTCAACATGGGTGTCCGCACAACGTTGCCAACCGGAGCAGTATATCTGTTCGTGGCGTGGGCAGCGGTTCGGTCTTTTGGGTTCGAGCGTGGTCTTGCTGGTTCGGTTTCGCCGTGGTGGCTACGTCCGGCAGCGATTGGTTCATGACCCTTGTTAGTGAGAGAGACGCGTGGGTCTACGCGTGGTTCGCCGGTCAGAGACGGATAGCACACTGTTTTGGACTATTTTGCAGTGGGTTGTTCTCAGTTTTCAGAGGCGACGTTGTGTGCGGATCTCTCGGTATCAGTGGATCTTAGAATTACAGATTGTTGAATTCGTTGATTATCTGTAATTTGTAAAATTCCTTTATTGCTCATTAATAAAATTAATTCAAGTTGGTTCTCAAAGTGGATGTAGACCAAACAGGTCGAACCACTATATATCTTGGTGTTTTTACTGCTTTCGATTTTTTTATGCTGATTGTTTGCGTTCTGTTTGGCCATCTAACTTAGGTTCAGAAACTCTCACATTAACAAATATTGATCAATATATTTCATGAAATCTATACTTTAACGTTATGAAAAAGTTTACTTTTTGAAAAATAAAGATTATTTTTAAATATTTTTCCACGACATTGTCATCATAAAGAAATATTGTATTATCTTTTAAGATTGTAAGATGGATATTTCATTTATCTATACTATATAAAATGGGTTATTGGGAGTAACATTTGATTTTCTCTTTTCCACTTTATTGAATGGCTATTGGGAGTAATTTTACCTTTAAAATCGTTAAATAAGTTATTTTGTCCATATTTTTTACTATGATTAGCAAAATAAACAATAATAATTTTTCTCCTTTTCGTAGCATCAAACATGAAAGCTATAAATATTTTGACGTAATAGTATCTTAAATTTATTTAATAAAAACAATTTCAATTTTGTTTTATTTTCAAGATTTGATCTACGATCAAATCAATTTTTCACTGTAAATTCAATCCTAGAACTGCACATTTTCATCAATTATCTCTCTCTCCTCCTTTATCAGGTTTTTTTTTTCTCTTTTCCTACTTTGTTATTAACATTTTGTTTTTTTTTTAGAATGTTATGCGTGCTTAGGTCTTAACATCAAACATTCATCCATAATTGATGAAGTGTTTTTTGTACATATTAATCTATTTATTTATTTTTATATAATCAAAAAATTATTAAATATTATGAGCTTTGTCCTTGAAAAAATCTCAATCTTCTAGGCACGTTTACATTCCTCTCTCACCAAACCCATCATCATCTTCTTCTTCTTTTTTTTCCCACTACTTTTCATAATTAGGTATGAGATCAACTATGATTAAATGTATAAGTTCTTATTTTCGAATTAGATTAGACATACATTTCTCTTCTGGTCTGAGAGGGGTTTGATCATAGTTACACTATCATTTGTTGTTCATTAGAAGGATCAGTGGTACTTAAAGAGTTAGATGGAACTACAAGGACAAAATTGTAATTTTGACCTAGCTATACTTACTAACAATTTGTGAAGGGTTATCGCACATTATATCCAATGGACAAGAAAATATATCTGTAGTGCAAAGAGTGCAACCGTTGATCTTTACTTGAGTGCCCGACAGTTAATGGATATTGAATAATAAAATTAAAAT
The DNA here is from genome assembly GCF_027475165.1 of Benincasa hispida. Lineage (NCBI taxonomy): Eukaryota > Viridiplantae > Streptophyta > Magnoliopsida > Cucurbitales > Cucurbitaceae > Benincasa > Benincasa hispida. The sequence goes on along the minus strand of NC_143486.1, from coordinate 63,169,554 downwards.
AGGTTAATTAATTATTCAAATACCATTGAAGCTTCAAGCTAAAAGTCTATGAGGTCTCTCTAGAGCTCAATAGGGATTAAATGAGAATCAATTTTGGATTAATTTGAATTGATCAAATTAATCGAGAGAATGAATTATATGTGATATAATAATTTAATTTCATTATATATGATACGATTACTATAATGTATTTGATGCATTATCATATAAAATTTATTTTAGAAGAAATAAATATTTCACCATGATTCAAATATTAATTATATGAATTTGATTCATATAATTAAATTTAATAGAAATGGGTTTTATATTAAATATCATTTGTGAGATAATTGAAACTATAGATTGTATTGTATTTGATATAATATAGAAAATATAGTATATATGTTATATTGATATAACACACTATGACAAATATACCCTTAAATTATTGGGGTTGATGCCCTAAATCTCATAAGGTCCTATAGTTTGTAATTGTATTATACAAACATTTTATTTATGTAATAAATATATGATGTTTTATATCAAAATTAGATGCATTGACCACAAACAAATAGTTATCTTGTAGCTTAAATTGATGGAATACACAAGCATGCAACGGAAGCAAACATAGTCAATAAGCACACTAATTACATTTAATTTGAGTTCTAAAGCATGCTATTTTAGAAAAACTAAAGTGGGTTTTAAGTTGAATTTACCTTTCATGAAATCTTCCAATTCCAAGTTGCTCTTAACTTTAATCGAGCTCCAAATCATTTATGAACCATAAAGAGACCCTCTCTATTATTCTCAGCCTTTAATTTGAGTAGTAAAACTCAGATTTGAGTGAATTTGTGAAAGTGTTCTTTGTGGATTTGAAGAAGAAAAAGTAATAGAAAATTATCTTCTTCAATTCAAAGAGTTTTTATTCACAAGCAGCATGCAAGCATTTCAATAATTGAATTGGCTAGCAACTGCTATCAACTGGAAGGTGGAAATTGTGTGATTTCATGAGGAACACACCTCTGCTTGAGAAAAGTGGGAAAACCCCGCTTTCTCAAATTTCCAATTTCATTAATTTCCCAAAATCCAATTAATTCCAAATTAGATAAATTCAATTTGATTAATTTCTAATTAATCAAATTCAGCATTTCAATATTCAAGTTCTCAAATTTATCTTTAAATTGAAATTAATTTGATTTTTAATTAATTAAACATATTTAATTGATTAATTAATTTAATATCAAATATCAAATTAATCACACATTTAATTTCCATCATGAATCTTTATCATGTATTTAATAATTAAATCAATATTTAAATATTATAAACACTCCAATTTCGTTTAATTAAACAATTTAAACGTTAATTATATCGAATATATTTAAACAAATCTTAATTTGATTTTGACTTTATTCAAACTCAAAACCATAACTTCAATTTGAACATTTTCAAATTGGAATTTGATTTGAACAATTCAAATTAATATCAATCCAAATTCACTCAATTTAATAATTCAAGGGGTTCATGTTTTACGAGCTATTAGAGAGACTTTATAGACCTATAGATCATGAGCTCCAACGATTAAGGTTAATTGGCTAAACTCGTTAGACTGAATTAATCAGTACTCGTTAACTATCATGTCATACAACTATAGCTCGATAGTTACACTATCCTCAATATATATAAATATATATATATATATATATATATTTATGTTCACATGATATAACCATAACCAGTAAGTCGACCCTTCACAGGTTGTTCGTAATAACGGCTGGGTCAATATACTGTTTTATCCCCAATATTACGTCTTGTTCCTTAAGTTCTCACTGATCCTCTAATGAACAATTAGTTTATGATCTAATCACCAAATTGAATCCCTCTCGGGCTAATGAGAATGTGAAACCCCTTGTTCAAGACCTGAATTCAGTACTTAAGAGAATAACCTTTCTCCTATCCCTAAGTTGGGCATGCATGAATTCCATCTTGCACCCTATGTCCTCAGCTATCTACCCGGTCTTACCCCTATGCAAATCTAAGAAGGTTTATTGAGCCGGCGCTATTGAGCCAACCCTCACCTATGAAAATCAAAGGATAATCATGAATAAACATGAGTTCGCAGTTTGCTCACGATTAAGATTGAGTTACCTATGTCATCTAACCAAAATAGTTAGTCTTAAACAATAAATAGCGTTATAAAGTAAGAGTAACTTATTTCTTGGTCTGATCTGTTGGGATTGGTGTCCTAATTCTCTTGGTGGTCTCGTAGTTTGTAAACATTTTGTACACATTGCTATTAATAAAAATAAATGTTACTTTATTTGCATTTACCCATATCCAATAAACTAAGATCTGTGGTTATTTCATGTAACTTAAGTATGTATTTGAGACATACAAGTGGATCATGTCTTAAGTAATAACCTAAATGATCTATAGTATATGGATAAATGGGGATACCATATCCTAGTGACACTACAGATACCCTATCCGTAGTTATTTCATGCTGGCTTAGGTAAGACCCAAGTCAACCTTTTCTTTTGGGCCCATTTTGGTCCTAAATTTTCACCCTTAATTTCAATCATGTTGTCTTCTCGACCTTGTTGCTTATGTTTTCACCAATTATCATTTGTACACTTAGGTCCAAAATCATCCATAAACATATATATTTGTTTGTTTGTTTAGTGTTTCAGAATTTCTTTTTGTCCATTCATTTTTTTTAGAAAAGATTAAAGGTTGGATTAAAAAAAAAAAAAGGATATAACTAAAAGCTGGAATTCACAAATTTGACAAAAACAACCTATTTTACAATTATACAAGTATAGATCGACACATAGAGTTGAATTGTTTCGATTAAAAGTTTAGAGTTATCATTGCAACCATTTTTAGTGGTGGTTTATGCAATTTTATTAAATTTTTAATGCGTTATGATGCAAAAAATTATATCTAGCAAAATATGCATGAAACTTTGATTGAAAAAACTGTAGACAACTCTAATATTATGTGGGTATATTATTACATTAAAATCAAATTTGTTAATAAGCCACAAAAGGAATGGTACATTTTTCAAAATTTTCAGGACAAAATTTCATGGAAATTGATCATACATTATGGATTAACAAATTTTGATCAATATATTTCATGAAATTTATATTATAACGTTATGAAAAAGTTTACTTTTTGAAAAAGAAAGATCATTTTTAAATATTTTTCCACGACATTGTCATCGTAAAGAAATAGTATATTGTCTTTTAAGATTGTAAGACAGATATTTCAATTATCTATACTATAATAAATGGGCTATTGGGAATAAAATTTGATTTTCCCTTTTGCCACTTTATTGAATGGTTATAAGGATATGTTAGATAATTTTACGTTTAAAATCATTAAATAAATTATTTTGTCCATATTTTTTTAAATATGACTAGCAAAATTAGAAATAATAATTTTTCTTCTTTTTTAGCATCAAACGTGAAAGCTGACCTAATAGTATCCTAGATTTATTTAATAAAAAACAGTTTTAATTTGGATTTATTTTTAAGATTTGATCAAAGATCAAATCAATTTTTCTCTATAAATTCAATCCTAGCACTACAAATTTTCATCATTTATCTCTCTCTTCCTTTATCAAGTTTGTTTTTCTCCTTTTCTACTTTGTTATTAACATTTTGTTTTCTTTTTACAGCGTTATGTGTGCTTAGGTCTTAACATCAACCATTCTCCCATAATTGGTGAATAATTGGTGATGTGTTTTTTTTTTTTACTTATGTAATCTATTTATTTATTTTTATATAGTAAAAAAATTGAGTATTAAATATTTATGAACTTTGTCCTTGGAAAAATCTCAATCTTCTAAGCACATTTACCTTCCTCTCTAAGTTTTAAACCTAACTTAGATGACCAAACAGAATGCAAACAATCAGCAGAATAAGTCGAAAGTAATAAAGAACGAACACCAAGATATATAGTGGATTGACCAATTTGGTCTACATCCACTTTGAGAACCAGCTTGAATCAATTTTATTATGAGCAATGAGTAATTTACAATTATAGATAATAAAAAATAATCACCAATCTGATTTGATACCCACTGTACTGAGAGATTTGCACACGACGTCGCCTATAAAACCGAGAAGAACTCACTGAAAAACAGCCCAAATCAAGTGCACTATTCGCCTCTGATGGGCAAAATCACGTGCAGACTCACGCGTTTCTCTCTATGGCTGACAACCGGTGAACCCATACGCCGAACCAGAACCCACCGGACCAAGACACCAGCCTGCGAGTGAAACCCATGCCCACCGACAGACCCATAGTCGTATGATACCCGCATCGGACGAAGACAACCAGCGCTCGAATCGCACCCACTATTGGACGCCTTGACCGACGTGTACCCACGCAATGGCCCACTACGCTCACCACCGAGATCAAGTTAAACGGATGCAAACGGTTGCCTCCTTACTTGCCAAAACCGGTTGCTACTCTTTTTCAATAGGTTTCACGAAATTTTCCACCCCTAATGAAGAAGATGGGTTTAATTAAAAAATTGCCATTTGCTCATAATTACCAGAATGCCATTGGGTCTTTAATTTCACTAAAAGCCCAATAAGCCCACTTAAATTCCTTATTATTTTCTACAAATCTCCCTCATAACAAGAATATTTAATTGCCAAGTTGATTCTCTAATTTCCCTTTCATTCAGATTTAATATTCAGTCGATCTAATAGGTATTTAAACCTATGGGCTGGAAGAACCTTAGTTAACATATCTGACAAATTCTCAACTGTATGAACCTTGACCAATTCAATATCTTTCTGGGCCACAACTTCTCTAATAAAATGAAATTTGACATCAATATGCTTAGACCATTCGTGATGAGATGGATTCTTCGCAAGACGAATAGCACTCTAGTTATCACAACGGACGATAGGAATGAACTCCTACGATAACAACTCACCAACTATCTTTTTCAACCACATTGCCTCTTTCATAGCTTCACCATTGAAATATACTCTGACTCACTAGTAGAGAAAGCAACAACTAACTGTAGAGCAATCTTCCAACTGACCACATTTTCAAACAAACGAAAAATGTGACCTGATAGAGACATTCTTTTGTCAAGTTCTGCAGCGTAATCTGCATATGTGAAGCCTTCCAACAGTACTGATTTATCACAATCCCTGCTAAAAACAACGAAACACTAGCACTACCTTACATATATTGAAGCACCCATTTAACTGCATTCCAATGATCCTTCCCAGGATTTCACATAAACCTACTTATCATACTCATAGCATATTCCAAGTCAGGCCTAGTACAAATCATCAAATACATAATATTTCTAACAACATTACAATAGGGAATATTAGACATCTCTAACCTTTCTTGTTCAGTAACAGGACACTGAGATGAAGAAAGCCTAAAATGAGATGCTAAGGGTGTCGAAACTGCCTTACAACCAGACATATTATACTTCTCAAGTAGTTTATGCACATAACTCTCCTGCGAAATGGTTAACAAACTTTTCTTCCTATCTCTCTTCACATCCATGCCTAGGATCATTTTTAGTTCACCTAAATATTTTATCTCTAATTCACTACTCAACCGTTTCTTGAGATCAAAGATTTCAAAATAATCCTTAGACACCAAAATCATATCATCTACATACAGAAGTAGATAAATATATGTACTTTCTAAGATAGTTTCCAGTATACAGAGGCATCATATGAGCTCCTGTGAAACCCCTACTTCAGAATAAAGGTGTCAAACCTGATATACCATTGTCTCCGTGATTGCTTCAATCCATAGATGGACTTGTGAAGACGAAAAATCATGTCTTTCTTTCCTTTCACCTCATAGCCCTTAGATTGAGCCATGTAGATCACTTCCTCCAGATCTCCATGAAGGAAAGTTGTGGTGACATCCATCTATTCAACAAACATACCAAAATGAACAGCAATAGATAAAATTAATCGAATGGACGAATGTCTCACCACCGAAGAGAAAGTCTCATGAAAGCCAACACCCTCATTTTGAGTGTAGCCCTAGGCTACCAGTCTAGTTTATAACTAGGCTTGTTGTCATCTCCTATACTTGGCATGATTTTATAAATCCACTTTGACTGAATAAGTTTCTGATTAGGAGGCTTTGGAACCAATGACCATCTTTGATTCTTCTACAACAAGAATAACTCTACTTCCATAGCAGCCTTCCATTGTTTCTTCGAATCAGATACAATTGCCTCCTCAAAAGTAAGAGGCTCTGCTTCAATACTGTCGGTTGCACATGTAAGAGCATAAGCAACAAAATCAGCATAACTATACCTTGTAGAAGCCTGCTTCACCTGCTGAGACCTGTCACGTGTAAGCTGATAGTTCTATAGGTCATTACTATTTGAACTTTCTCCACCGAAAGCTCCCTCATCAATCAAAGTTCTCTTCAGTTGAGGCTGTCTATCATTAGAACTAGATGACTGATCACTGGATTCGCCTGAACTAACTGATGGTCGTGCTTTAGAGTCAATTCTAACCTCTGCCTCAACATGATCAACTGTCTGCTGTTTCTGCTGCTCTTTGACACAAAATGGCATCTCTGTTTCATTAAAGGTTACATCTCTACTGATAATACATTTCTTTTTGCCCTCTTCCAAGCATCAAAGTTTATATCCTTTAATACCCTGAGAATAGCCAATAAACATACATTTCAGTGCCCTCTTATTCAGCTTCCCTTCCTTAACATGAGCATAAGCTAAACATCCAAACACTCTAAGATGGTCCAAACTTGGAGCTTCTCCTATTCATATCTCCTGAGGAGTCTTTAGGCCTAAGGCGGAAGATGGACTCCTATTAATGAGATAACAGACTGTTTGAGCAGCTTCCCCCTAAAAGTTCAAGGATAATGAAGCATTTGTCAAGGGACATCTTGTACGCTCCATAATTGTTATGTTAAACCTCTCAGCTAAACCATTCTGCTGTGGAGTGTACGTAATAGTGAAATGCCTTGTAATTTCCTCGGATTTGCAAAATTTATCAAATTTGTGATTCACAAATTCTAAATCATTGTCTGTCCTTAGATACTTTACCTTCCTGCCTGTTTGGTTATCAACCTGCTTTTTCCATTCAAGAAATTTTCCAAAAGCTTCATCCTTCTATTTCAGTGGATACATCCATACCTTCCTTGAAAAATCATCAATGATCGACATAATATATCTCAAACCTCCTATAGAAGGTACCTTTGTAGGACCCTACAAATCTGAATGAACATAATCCAAAATTCCTTTGGTAGAATGCTTCCTTTTCCCAAACTTTACTCTGGTAGACTTTTCCATTATTCAATGTTCATAAAATGGGAGTTCAATGTCTTTAATCCCTTCAAGCAAACCTTGTTGTGAAAGAGCTTGAAGACCTCTTTCACTCATATGAGCTAGTTTGTTATGCCATAACATAGACTTATCTGTTTCTTTTCCAGATGCAACTGCAGCACTACCTGAAACTGCAGTACCCTCCAACACATAAAAGTCATTCCTCAAGGTCCCCTTCAGCTTAACCAAAGAACCCTTGATAATCTTCAGAACTCTGTTCTCAGATTTATAGTAATAACCTGCTCTATCTAATTCGGCCAGAGAAATAAGATTTCGTTTGAGTTCTGGAATATACTTTTCATTTGTAAGAATTTTGATCATTCCATCATGTGATGCAATTCAAACTGACCCAATTTCTTGTACATCACAAGCACCATTATTACCAAGAAAAACTGATCCTCTATCATTTTCCTGAAAATCAATCAAGAAATCCCGATTAGGAGTCATATGAAACATGCACCCTGAATTCATGATCCAAGCATCCTGAATATCCCTACTGGACACCATCAAGACCTCTGCTGAATCATACCCATCTGTAATATTTGCTACACTAGATTCCCTCGCATACTTGATACTTGATGCTTATTTGCTATTATTCAAAGGGCAATTTTTCTTAAAGTGTTCTTCTTTATGACATAGAAAATACTTTCTGACTTTCCCCTTTGATTTTGACCTGGATCTTGACTCTTTTCCTTTTCTGTTCTTTGTCTCACTTCTACCTTTGGCCATGAGTAACTCTCTAGTCCTACGTTCCATTTTAATCTCGAGGTTTCTCATTCTTAAGACATCCAACACTATATCCATGGACAATGAATCCCGTCCATATTTAATAGTTGCCTTAACTTCTCGATACGATTCAGGAATGAATTCAGAAGAATAACTGCTTGATTTTCATCTGACATCTTCTCACTGACGTTATTGAGATCAACTATAATCTTCAGGAATTCATCCAGGTTCTCTTCTAAGCCTTTACTTGAGTCCATCTTATATCCAAAGAATTTTTCTTTTAGATATAATTTATTTGGCAAGGAATTAGTCAAATAAAGACTCTCCAATTTCTTCCACAACTATGCCTGTAGTAGTGACCTCATCTACTAGCCTCGGTACTTCATCTAACAGATACAGAATTATCGTCGAATAGGCTATCTCATCCATATTCTTTTTTTTTGGCTTCTGTACTTGTTGGCAGAAGGTCATTTTCGCCTAAGATTTTGGCTACTTTTTGTTGTACCAAAATAGCTCTAATCTTTTGCCTCCATAACCTGAAATCACCTTTCCCATCAAATTTAACAACTTCGAACCGTGTAGACATTGAAGCCATCTGTCAAATTAATCCCAACAAAAAAATTCTTCTGAACAAAAAATATGCCAGCACACTACCACACACCCTCCTTGGATCGAAGGAATCTTTGATACCACTTGATACAGACAAGACCCTCAAATTATCTCCACAATGATATGATATTGTCCACTTGGTATAAACCCTTTTGGCTTTGTTTTTGGTTTCACCCCAAAAGGCCTCATACCAATGGAGATAGTCATCATTACTTATATACACATAATCCTCCTCTTATCTAACCAATGTGCGACTTTCATCGCATTCCAAACACTCTCTCTAACCAAACCCGTCATCGTCTTCTTCATTTTTTCCCACTACTTATCATAATTCGGTATGAGATCAACTATGATTAAATGTATAAGTTCTTATTTTCGAACTAGACTAGATAGAATTGTCTCTTCTGGCCCGAGAGGGGTTTGGTCATAGTTAGACTATCATTTATTGTTCACTAGAAGAATCAGTAGTACTTAAGGTTAATGGAATTACAAGGGCAAAACTATAATTTTGATCTAGTTGTACTTACAAGCAATTTGTGAAGGGTCATTGCACTGTTGATTGATTATATCCAATGGACACAAAAATATATTTGTAGTGCGAAGAGTGCAACCGTCAGTCTTTACTTGAGTGTCCGACAGTTAATGAATGTTGAATAATATAATTAAAAGACTTGAATTAATTATTCAAGTACCATTGGAGTTTCAAGCTAAAGGTCTATGAGGTCCCTCTGTAGCTCAATAGGGATTAAATGAGAATCAATTTTGAATTAATTTGAATTGATTAAATTAATTAAGGGAATGAATTACATGTGATATAATTAATTTAATTTCATTAGATATGATATAATTACTATAATGTAATTGATATAATATAATATAAAGTTTATTTTAGAGGAAATAAATATTTGAACATGATTCAAATATTAATTATATGAATTGGATTCATATAACTAAATTTAATAGAAATAGGTTTTATATTAGATGTCATTGGTGAGAAAATTGAAACTATAGGTTGTACTGTATTTGATACAATATAGAAACTATAGCTTATATGTTACATTGACATAATACACTATAACAAATATACTCTTTAATTATTGGGATTGATGCCCTAAATCTTATAGGGTCCTATAGTTTGTAATTGTATTGTACAAACATTTTATTTATGTATTAACCACAAACCAATAAACTAACATCCAATGTTATCTTATAGCTTAAATTGATGGAAGCGGAAGCAAACATAATCAATAAGCACTCTAATTACATTTGATTTGAGTTCTAAAGAATGCTATTTCAGAACAACTAAAGTGGGTTTCAAGTTGAATTTACCTTTGATGAAAATTTCCAATTCCAAGCTACTTTTCACTTTAATCGAGCTCCAAATCGTCCGTGAACCACCAAGAGATCTTCTCTACTATTCTGAGCTTTGAATTTGAGTGGTGGAACTCAGATTTGAGTGAATTTGTGAATGTGTTCTTTGTGGGTTTGAAGAGGAAGAAGAAGAAGAAACAGAAAACTATTTTCCAGCTACATCTTTTCTTCAATTTAGAGAGTTTTTATTCATAAGCAGCATGCAAGAATTTCAATAATGGAACTGGCCAGGAACTGCTATCAACTAGAAGGTGGAAATTGTGTGATTACATGAGGAACACACCTTATGCTTGAGAAAGGTGGGAAAAACCTGCTTTCTCAAATTTCCAATTTCCTTAATTTCCAAAAATGTAATTAATTCCAAATTAATTAAATTCAATTTCATTAGTTCCCAATTAATCAAATTCAGCATTTTAGTATTAAATTTCTCAAATTTAATTTTAAGTTGAAATTAATTTGATTTTAATTAATTAATTAATTTAATATCAAATATCAAATTAATGACACGTCTAATTTCCAACATGAATCTTATTCATGTAATTAATATTCAAATCAATATTTAAACATTATAAACTGTCCAAATTCGTTTAATTTAAAAAATTTAAACATTAATTGTATCGAATATATTTAAACAAACCTTAATTTGATTTTGAATTTATTCAAACTCAAAACCCTAGTTTCAATTTGAACATTTGAAATTGAAATTTGATTTGAACAATTCAAATTGATATCGATTCAAATTCACTCAATTTAATAATTCAAGTTGTTCATGTTTTACGAGCTAGTAGAGGGATCTTATGGACCTAAAGATCATGCGCTCCAACGATTAAGGTTAATTGGCTAAACTCTTTAGACCGAATTAATCAGTACTCGTTCACTATCAAGTCATACGACTATAGCTCGATAGTTGCACTATCCTCAATGTATATATATTTATATTCACATGATATAATCATAACCAGTAAGTCGACCCTTCACAGGTTGTTCGTAATAACGGCTGGGTCAATATGCTGTTTTATCCTCAATATTACGTTTTGTTCCTTAAGTTCCCACTGATCCTGTAATGAACAATTGGCTTATGATCTAATCATCAAACTAAATCTCTCTCAGGCCAGTAAGAAGGTGGGGCCTCTTATTCAGACCTGGATTCAGTACTTAAGAAAATAACCTTCATGGCGTGAATTCCATCTTGCACTCTATGTCTCCAGCTATCTACCCGGTCTTACCCCTGAAATGGGAGGATTATTGAGACGGCGCTGTTGAGTAAACCTCACCTATGAAAATCTAAAGATAATCTTAAATAACCACAAGTTCACAACTAGCTCAAGATTACGATCGAGTTACCTAGGTCATCTAACCGAAGTCAGTCTTAAACAGTAAATAGTGTTATCAAGTAAGAATGACTTAGTTCTTGGTCTGATCTGTTGGGATTGGTGTCCTAATTCTCTTGGTGGTTTCGTAGTTTGTAAACATTTTGTATACATTATTATTAATAAAAATAAATGTAATTTTATTTAAATTTACTCATATCCAATAAACTAAGATCCTTGGTTATTTCATGTAACTTAAGCATGTATGTGAGACATACAAGTGGATCATGCCTTAAGTAATAACCTAAATGGTCTGTAGTATAAAGATAAAAGAGAGATATATTATCCTTGTGATACTACGTATACAACCCGCTTTTTAGATGTTACAAGTGTTGTAAAGTGCTACAAATGGTCTGATCTTGACCACTCATGTGGAGACATGCGAGCGGGGGTGTCGTATATAAAGGTTTGTGTAAAACCAAACCACTAGATGATTAGTCTCTTTATATAACGTCGTTGATAATTGAAACTTACATTTCACTAAAATGATCATAGGTCACATGAGCTTAATCCTGAGTGAGTTAGGAACTTCTGCCTATGAAGGCAGTTCTTTAATTAGTATGGGTGAGAGTGACCAGATTGCCAACTCAACAAGCCTACTTTTTTGGGGATTCGTATGATTGGGGAATTGAAAACTTAGCTACACAAGATGAAATTCTCTCCTTCCCCGAAGTAGGGATAAATAGATAAATTACTCCCTTAAGGATTGATTTCGAGTATTGAACATAGCGGTCACACCCTCTCTCTAGAAGAGAGGACTCAGTCATAGTAGGACTATGACTTATTGTTCATTAAAGGAATCAATGATACTTAAGGAGTTAGCTATAACTACATAGGCAAAATGGTACATTGGCCCAGCTGTACTTATGAGCGATTTGTGAAGGGTCATCGCACTGTTGACTGGTCATAAGGACACAAAAATATATTTGTAGTGCGAAGAGTGAAACTGTCGATCTTTAGTGTAGTAACAAATAGTTAATGGATAGTAGATCTCGTGACTAAAGAGTTTAGTCAGTTATTCACGTACCGTTGGAGCTTCAACCTACAGGTCCACGAGATCCCTTTGGTAGCTCAATGAGTTGAAGTTGAGAATCAGATTTTGGGCTAGTTTGAATTGTTCAAATTAACAAGAGAAAATTCAATTATATGTGATATAATTGATGTGATTTATTAGATATATTAATTGGAGGAATTAATATAAATATGATTTATATTAAGTACCATAAAATAGAAAAAGAACTACGGATTATATGTTTCATATGATAAAATATTAAAACTATAGGTTATAAATATAATATGATAAGTTAATTATCATATTTATTTATAATATTAATTATATGATAATTAATACTTTTTCTTTAATAACCGTTTTGAATGGGAGGTTATTGGATGTTTTATGGTAACCGTGAGATAAAAGAAAAATTATTTACCAAAATTAGAAGTTGATTCACTCGGATTAATCTGACGAAAAAGGCTATCAAGTACATCGTCTATATGATGGTTACTCGTTGATCGTTGCTACATGATCATGTAGCAAAGTCTATATGATAGGCTTCATCTTCTAAACGATCGAGTACATCGTCTATACGATAGAGTATCTTCATATCTCGTACTTACTCGATTGTCTACTCGATCGTGTACCTCCTATCTTCCTTAATCCAAGATCATACAGAGCCCACAACTCTTGGATTTTCACATCAAGAATAGAAAGTTAACACTTGTGGTGGTGTTCTAATCTTGTTCATGGACCGAGATGGACTCGATTGGGGTCGAGGCTCATTTAGACATTCGTGGAGGTCGTGTTCTGCTTGTTGTGTTCGAGTGCTGTTTTGAACGCATTAGAAATCGGTTGAGGGATACTTGAAGAATAGTTCTTCAAAGGTACACATACTCTTTTCCTTGTATTTTATTGTAGCATGCGGTAATTTTGATTTATGCATAATCTGTTCGTTTCCAGTTAGACTATAATTTTTGTGTTCATTCTGTATAGAATTTGGAATGTTCTACTTTAACTGCTCATGAAGATCTGTGTTTAGATTTCCTTCACGATCTTATGCAAACTTATTGCATAGGATACCTCCACGAAGGTAATCTCGTGCTATTGTTTTCTCCCTCTTAATCTGTATATCTTACTTTAATGAACTTTAAATTCTTGCATTTTAGTTTATTCTATCAAACCAAAACAAAACCCCCATCCTCTACTGCTTTTCCAAGACTAATTTGCCAAAGAGAGATTCTATCTTAGTCTCCCTGTAGTTCGACATATTCTTGCTACTGATATTACCTGTTACTAGAGTCAATGATCGATAATTATAAATTTCATTTGATTGATTGAACACCACAACAACCTTTGGTCCATCAACATATTTTCCTCATATGTAAAATTTTGTATGTTTATTTTGCAATATTCTTTCCTTCTCTGTATTGAGCTTGCCAAATTTTGATTGGTTATCTTCGTATGCGGTGCATATGTGTACTTGTGTTTTGTTAAGTATTAGGGTTACCTCTTTTAAAAATCTTTTTTGTTGGTTTTATGAGGTTTTAGGAGAATATTTTTTTTCCTTGTGTCGGTCCTTGTGTTTAAGAAACTTCTGATAATATTGATTTAGTCATCAATTGAAAGCAGACAAAAGAAAATTGTTGATAAAACTCTAAAATGACATTCTCTTTTGATCCATTTTTTTCGCCTTATCATTCAGGAAAATTAGAAAGGTGTGTAAATCATATTCATTTGTCCTATTGCATCTCAAGAATCGATTCTCAAATTTAGAGGAGCCTTCTCTTTAAGTAAAGTGGTCTTCATTTAAATGTTGAAAAATAGAAGTCATTATTGAGAGGGAGTCTCACACTTAGAGGGAGCATAAGTTCCATCGAGATGGAGTATCAAATTTGAGGGAACCTAAGTGATCGTTTGTTAAGTTAGGTTATTCATTTGGTACTGTAATTTCCATTTATTTATATATAAACACTATGTTGTAATTGCTTGACTTTATATTAGGAAAATTTTCTTTTCTAGGCACATTGCTCCTCCTTCAAATGTAGATAGTATTATACCGAACTCGGTTCCCAAATCTTGTGTTCTATTTATAGTTGTCTTATTTGTGTTTTACTACTTATCCTTGGAATTGCTTAAACATAGTGTGTATCATGTTACATTATATATCAAATCATTCTTCATTCATTCAGTATCCAGTAAAAATGTAAATTAATACAATTATTAACTTAAAGGTTTAAAGTGATCTAGACATGTTTCCATTTTCTAAATGCATTCCTAAAGTTTTAGGACAAAAAGAAACCAAAGACAATGGCTTAATGATTATTGTATGATTTGAAGTCAGAAATATCATGTTAGACCATCTAATCTTTACAATCAGAATTCATTTTCACTTTTTTTTTTTTTCTTCATTATTTCCGCTTCTCATTTCTGAAAAAAAAAAATGTGGAAAGCACGGTTGGAAATCAAAAGATAAATGCAACATTGTAGAAAATATGGTAGAACGAACATGTTCATATAAAAATCTTCCAATAGATAATAGAAAGTGGAAGGTTTATTTAATTTATAAATATAGAAAATCTATTAAATAAATTTCAAAAGGGATAAAAGAAATCACAATGGATAAAATATTTCAAAGTTTGAAATCAATGTGACATGTCAAATCGAGCATAACTCAAGTGACATATAAATGAGCTAGAAATTATAAGGCCTATGATTCAAATCCTCTTATCCCAAATTATACTAAAAAAGACAATGCAACACATAAATTAAATGCACTGACTTAATTAAGTTTTAAAATTAATGAATAGATATAAAGACTACATAACTCAAATTGAAGGACTAAAAATATAAAATTATTAATGAAAGAGATCAAATAGAAACTAGACCCAAAAAGTAGACAATTATTTTTAGATGTATTTATAGGTTTAGTTGACATTTAGGTCCAAAATCACCCATAAACATATATATGTTTGTTTGTTTTGTGTTTGAGAATTTATTTTTGTCAATGCATTTTTTCTATGTATTTGGCTCATCTTATAATTTTTTAAGAAAAGATTAAAGGTTAGATTTGAAAAAAAAAAAAAGGATATAACTAACAGCTAGAATTCACAAATTTGACAAAAACAACCTATTTTTATATTTATACATGTATAGATCGAGACATCAAGTTGAATTCTTTCCATTAAAAGTTTAGAGTTATTATTTTAACCACTTATATACTTTAATGGTGGTTTATGCAATTTTATCAAATTTTTAATGCGTTATGATGCACAAATTTATATCGAGCAAAACATACATGGAAATTTGATTGAAAAAATTGCAGACATCTCTAATATTATGTGGGTGTATTATTATATTGAAATCAAATTTGTTAATAAGCCTCAAAAGGAATGGCACATTTCTCAAAATTTTCAGGACAAAATTTCATGGAAATGAATCATACATTAGGGATTAACAAATTTTGATCAATATATTTCATGAAATTTATATTTTAACGTTATGAAAAAGTTTACTTTTTAAAAAAGAAAGATTATTTTTAAATAGTTTTTCACGATATTATCCATCATAAAAAAATAGTATATTGTCTTTTAAGATTGTAAGACAAATATTTCATTTATCTATACTATATAAAATGCGTTATGGGGAGAAACATTTAGTTTTCCTTTTTGCTACTTTTAGTGAATGGCTACAGGGATATATATAAATTATTTTATCCATATTTTTTTAGTATGACACGTAAAATAAAAAATAATAAATTTTCTCCTATTTTTTAGGATCAAACGTGAAAGCTATTAAATATTTTAATGTAATAGTATCCTAGATTCATTTAATAAATACAATTTTAAGTTTGATTTATTTTCAAGATTTGATCTAAGATCAAATCAATTTTTCTCTATAAGTTTAATCCTAGCACCGCAAATTTTCATCAATTATCTCTTTCTCTCTTCCTTTTTCAGGCTTGTTTTTCTCTTTTTCTACTTTGTTATTAACTCTTTAAATTAATATAAATGCAAATTAAAGAGAACTCTTAAAATATATTTAAATGCATCTTGAAACGGATATCATTAAACAATTATATATTCATAAAATAAAAAAGAAAAAAAATAGAGTTGTTTACATAAAAAAGGAAAAAAACTATGAAACGATTCACAAAGAAAAAAATAATAATAAACTATCATAACATCTAGGGGTAAATTAAAAAGAGAGAGAAAAAAAACTATGAAAGGCACATAAAAAAATATGAATAGATGAGATTGTGAAGGTAAAATAGTCGTTCTTAAAAATGATAAGGACAAAGAAGGAAGTTAAAAAAATTATCCCCACTGGTAGCCCCTTTAATATTTTATAGATATAGATACTAATAATTCCTTAAAAAAAACACTAAAATTCCTCTAAAAAAAAAATACCTTTACTTAAGTAAGGAATGCCCTAACTATAATATGTCATTTATCCATGTTATATATATATATGAGAAATTATTTCAAATGATAAAATTGATTAAAATATTTACACAATATAGCAAAATTTTAGAATTATCAATCATAGACACTGATAGACTTCTATCATTATTTATCAATATTACTGATAGACACTGTCAGAAGTCTATTAGTGTCTATCATTGATAGTTTTAAAATTTTACTATATTTTGTAAATATTTTAATTTATTTTTTTATATTTAAAAATAGTCCTAATAAAACCAAAAGAGGATTTTGGTTTTTGATTATTGTTAAATAGAAAAGGAACAAGGGTGGGGAGATAAGATTGTGAGGGTGGAGAGAGTGAAAGAAAGAATGTTTCACATCGATGACATTTGTCCACTCTAATCAATATATAAAATTACAACACAAAGGAACAAGAGGTTTAAGATCGACGGATCGTATTAAACTCAAATAATTAACCATGTTTGGATTGACTTGGAATTTTTTTTATATTGGTCAAATTAAAACTTTAGAGACTGAATGCACTTATTCTTAAAATCTCGAAAACAAAAAATATGTATATATAGGATTGTTTCTAAATATAAAAAAAATAAATTAAATCTTACTGCGAGGGTCACAATGAAGAATCAAGTGAAATGATAAATTAATTGACGTAATTAAAAAGCAAAAAAGAAATATGAGGGAAGAAATCATCTGAAAGGAGGAAAAATAACCCGTGAGTTGAGAGGTTAAGATTGAGAATGTCATGGAGAAGATGTTAGCACGAATACTTTAAATCTATATTGAATAGATAAACCCTAGGATCATTCATGCCAAATTGTCAAGAATAATAACGTACCGAATTCCATTGAGAAACTAATGATAATTTCAAGATGATGATAGATGACTATGGTCTTCCACAACCAAAACTCTAAATGCCCTTAGTGAATCTCTCTCTAGATAGAATTCAAGAAAGACTGAATGCTTATTGTTTTGGTATATAGGGGACTATAGCCCTAAGGTTTCTTTATATAGTAGTTTAATTAGGATTCGCATTAAATTCTAATTAACTAGGAATAAGCTTCTACTCATGAAGTACATACTAAATTAGGAATCTAGGGCCTTAATTAATTAGATCATATAATAGGGCCCAATCTAATAAAATAACCCAATGTGATAAAGTATTAATTGACATACATAGCCCATACATTTAAATATATTATTATTTAAATATGTCTAACAATCTCCCACTTGGGCTATGTCTGTGTACATGATATAATTAAATCACATAAACCTTAAGCATACATAAAAAGGTTATTTTAATAATAGAATTTCCTTTTAGTTCAATCTGGTCCATCTCCTATATTAGCACGGAATCAAAGCGAATTTCGCCTCTACCCTTGTAACTAAACCTTCCTTGATCACCACTTCCAATACATTCAATGACATAGATCAAGTATGGATGGATAGCATGAAATTACATGCAAAGAGATCTAGATCATGCCTGTTTCCAACTAGTCCAAAATACTTAATGATATCATTCTAAAAAACTTTATGCTAAACTACATGTATGATAAATGAGATCAAATAATAAAACATAAACCATCAAGTTTATTTTATATAGAAAATAAACAAAATAAAGTCAAAGAACATCTTCAATAATAAACTCCCACTAAACATAGAATCATAAAAGTAACTAACACCCATGAGAGCAACATGCTCATGAAAAACTTTAGGTGGTAAACTTTTAGTCAATGGATCTGCCACCATAGAATTTGTTCCTATGTGTTCTATCAAAATTTGACCATTTTGAACTCTTTCTTTAATAACCAAAAACTTCACATCTACATGTTTTAACTTTGTATTGCTTTTGTTGTTGCTGGAATACATCACCGCCGACTTATTGTCACAAAATAATTTTAGTGGTCTTTCTATGCCAACCACTATCCATAGCCCAGTGACAAAATTTCGCAACCATATTCCACGATTGGATGTCTCATAACATGCAGCCATGCTAGAAGAAGCCATAAGTGTTTGTTTAATACTTTTCCAAGATACAGCTCCTCCAGCTAACATGAAGATATAGCCCAAAGTGGACCGCAAAGTGTCTTGACATCCAACATAATTAGAATCAGAATACCCAATGATCTCCAAAACTTTTGATTTCTGATAAGTGAACATATCATCTTTTGTTCTCTGTGAATACCTCATAACCCGTTTGGCTGCCTTCCAATTATCCATCCCCAGGTTACTCAAATATTTGCCTAACACTCCAACTATGAACGCAATATCTAGACGCGTACATACTTAAGCATACATTAGACTTCTAATGGCCGATGCATAAGGAACCTTTTGCATCTCCTTAATCTCGAGTGTGGTCTTGGGCCATTGACCTAAATGAAATTTATCACCTTTAGCGACCGGGGTATCTCCCGGTGCACAATCGTTCATGCCAAATCTACTCAAGATCTTTTCAATGTAGTTCTTTTGTGACAATCTCAAAATACATTGAGAACGATCTCACAATATTTCAATTCCTAATACAGAAGAAGCATCACCAAGGTCTTTCATCTCAAAATTTTTTTTCAGAAATCTCTTACTGTCATGCAATAAACCTACATCATTACTAGCTATGAGTATGTCATCGACATATAACACTAGAAAGATTGATTTACTCCCACTGAACTTGTGATATACACAATCTTCCACTATGTTCACCTCAAAATCAAAAGAGGTTATCACTTCATGGAATTTGTGATACCATTGACAAGAGGCTTACTTGAGACCGTAGATAGATTTCTTCAATTTACTCACCATAGACTTTGAATTACCAGACACAAAGTTTTCTAGTTGCACCATATAAATCGTCTCATCAATGTTCCCATTGAGAAACACAGTTTTTACATCCATCTGGTGTAGCTCTAAATCAAAGTGAACTACCAGTGCCATGATTACCCTAAAAGACTCTTTCAATGAAACTGGAGAGAAAGTCTCTTTGTAATCAATGCCTTCCTTTTGAGTAAAATCCTTTGCAACAAGACAAGCCTTATATCTTTCGATATTGCCATGTGAATCTCTTTTGGTTTTAAATATCTATTTACAATCTATGAATTTTACTCCTGATGGCAGTTCGATAAGTTTCCAAACGTCATTGTCTTTCATGGATTTTATTTAGGTCTTTAGTGCCTCACCCCAGAGGGATTTTGGAAGAGAAGAATGACTAATCATACTTCTTACCTTATCCTTAGATGTTCTATTTCGCCTCTTCGCTACACCATTCACGCTGGGCTTGCCCAACATAGTGTATTGCAGGACAATTCCACATTCCTCAAGGTATTTGGCAAAGGGCCCTGGACGTTGTTCACCAGATCTATCATATCTACCGTGATATTCACCACCACGATCACATTTGACAGCCTTAATTTTCTTTCCAAGTAAAAGTTCAACTTTAGCTTTGAAAAACTTGAAAATGTCCAAGGATTGAGACTTCTCATGAATTAAATATAGGTACCCATACCTTGAATAGTCGTCTGTGAATGTAATAAAAATATTGTTGCCCATTCCAAGAGGCCATAGGGAATGGACCACAAATGTCTGTATGTATTAGTTCTAAGATGTTTGAACATCGGTTGGCACCTAATTTTCTTATGTTTGTCTGTTTTCCCTTAATACGTTCCACATAAACATTAAAGTTACTTAAATCAAGGGAATCAAGAATTTCATCTGACACAAGTCTTTGGATTCTCTGTTTAGAGATGTGACCTAAACGCTTGTGCCATAACATAGCGGAATTCTCATTTAATTTACGCTTTGTACCACATGAATTAGATAACAAGATCTTGTTAAATGAAGCAAAAGAATCAAGCATATATAGACTATCAATTATAGAATAGGTACAAATAATCTTAGAATTTTAAAAAAGACTAAATTTATTATTTCCAAAAGAACAAAAAGAAAAAAAAAAATTGTCCAAACTTGATATAGAAACTAAATTCCGTCTAAATAACAGTACAACAAAAGTCTCATTTAGATACAAATAACATCCAGTTTTTTAAAGTAATCTAAAATTTCCAATAGCTTCAACTGGAACTATTTTTCCATTGCCCATATAGATGAATCTTTCAGCATCACTTGGTGATCGACTCCACAGGCAACCCTACATTGATATACTTATGTGAGTAATAGCACCAGAATCTACCCACCAAGTATCTATAGGTACAAAAGCTAAATTAACTTCAGAACAAATCAAAGTAAGAAGTTTACCCTTCTTTACATACCACTTGGCGTACTTGGGACAATCTTTCTTGAAGTGATCTTTCCTTTTGCAAAAAAAAAAAAAAAAAAAAAAAAAACAAGGATTTTCAGTGGCTTGTTTCTTGTTTTTATTCTGTTGAGATGTCTCTTCTGCACCATCCACAAATTTCCTTTTCTTCTTATCACGAGAGCCTGTTGCCAAATGAGCACTTTCTGTACTTTCTCTCTTAATCCTAACTTCTTGCACACATTGTGACATAAGCTCATTAATACTTTATTTATCTTTCTGAGTATTATACTTTATCTTAAACTGAGTGAATTGTGCAGGAAGTGATAAGTACTAGATGCACGAGTAAATTTTCATTTATCTCGATATCAAGTGCCTTTAATTTACCTCCGAGATTGGACATTTCCATAATGTACTCTCTTATGTTTCCATTACCCTGATGTCTCATAGAAGTTAAATAAGTCAAAAGACTACTTGCTTTTCCTTTCTCATTTTTAGCAAAATATTTCTCAATTTGAGTAAGAAACTTATTGGCATTTTCACTTTCCGTGATATAGCCCCGAAAAGACTCTAGAATGGAGTGTCTAATGATCATTAGACACATTCAATTTGACCGTTCCCACTTCTCTATATTAGTAGTACTTGGCTGTTTCTTAGTAAAAGTAGGCTTTCCTTCCAAATCTTGAAATTCAATCTATTCAACTTAGGGATTGAACTCAGATTTCCAGATATTTGAGTAAGACAACCTAAAACAATAAACAAAAGAACATATGCTCACAATTAAAATATAACAAAATAATTTCACATATGTGATGGACCCCTTTAACAAGATACCTAACATAACATTGATGCCCAGCCTTTGGGCAAAAACACCAACTGAAAATGGTACTCTCAATGTAGTAATCAAAGTACTAATAATTAACTCTGTAAAAATATAGTCTTTCTTTGGACCGACTATTTTTCACATGAACAATCCTCATAATTGCCACATACTCATTACCACATGCATACCCACAATTTGACCAAATAATTATCTTCTTTTGGGCCGATAATTATCCGCATAATTCATGAATATGCACATCTTATATTTTAGAATTAAATTAATCTAGATAACAGAGGCTACATTGGTAACATATTATTTTGACCAATTCAATCTAAAATATAAGACACAATAATATAACAATATTATTGTACAAAAATAAAGAAGGAAGAACACCAAATAGTCTTTACCAATGTTCACTTAAAAATTGCATACACATAATACAATTAAAGCAACATAAACATGTGAATATCATTAAATATCATCAATCAAATTCAAATTCAAATTTAAATTTACCACATGATCAATAAAAACTTGAATCCATAATATGATCAATTAAAATTGAATCCACCTGATTAATCAGATTAAAATTTAATCCATGATAAAGATCAATCTAATTAGAACTTAGATCAATCTAAGTAGAACACAGATGCACACAATTATCAATTAAAATTGAGATTTAAATTCACATAACCATCCATTTTAAAAATTAGATCTTAAAATCACAAAAATATTAATTTAAAACCTTGTTTTTAAAAAAATTAAATTATCACTATGAATTTAGATTCAAATATTCACAAAAAAAAATAAAAAAAAAAAATCAATCAAAAGTAAAATTCACGGATCAAGCACCGCCGGTGTAAGCTGAAACAAAAAAGAAAAAAACAAGCCATGTGGATTGTGGATGTTTCAATTTATACAACTTTTTGTGGATTATGGATTAATTTATAGCATGTTATTGTGTATTGTGGATGTTTCAATTTATACAATTTTTTGGAGTATGAATGTTATTGTGAATTGTTTTTTATACAAGCCATGGATTGTGGATGTTTCAACTTACTTAATTTTGGACTCAGTTTAGGAAAAAACATCAATAACATTATGGACAAAAAAGTCAAATCACGTATTATAAATTAGTTAAAATATTAAATACTCTGAACATACTTGGAAATTTTTAATCAAAGTTTATGCTTAATAAATATTTTGTACTTTATCCTCTAATCTAGGTTATTGTTTTGGATTACAAGTTAGTCAGAAAAGATTTATTTTTAAGAATGAATAAAGAATGGATTAAACTAAGGAATAAGTTACCAGTGGAGTATAGAGAAGGAGTATCCCAGTTTTTAGATATGGCAAAGTTTCATGTTAATGATTCCGGACGAATAAGATGTCCATGCAAGAATTGTATGAATTCGGTTTAAGAAAAGATAGATATTGTGGAACGAAATCTATTAACATATGGAATATCTCCCTCATATTGTAAATGGGTATATCGTGGAGAGCCAGTAAACTTATCTAGAAGTCATACAAGTCATTCAATATAGAATGTTGAAGTAGATAGTATAAAGAGTAATGCTGTCGAAGAAAATGAGATGTTGAATCTTATAATTACAAGTTCCAATTGAAAACAAAAATGCAAATGAAAGAAGGATTGAGAATGAAATGTCCTTTAATAGTCAAGAAAGAGATACCACGAACTTATTCAAGGATTTAATGACTGAAGCACGTAATGAATTATACCCTGGTTGTTCGCAATTTTCGTCCTTGAATTTTTAGTGAAGTTGATGCATATCAAAGTTCTCAACGGCTGGAATAACAAATCGTTTGACATGTTGCTGGAATTGTTAAAAGCAATGTTTCTAGCTAACACCTCTATACCTGCTTCCTTTTGTGAAGCCAAGCGAAAATTGCATGATTTAGGCCTAAGTTATGAGTCTATTCATGCGTGCAAATATGATTGTGTATTGTATTGGAAAAACTTTGTAGATTTGCAGCAATGCCCCATTTGTGGTAAGTCTCGGTACAAAGTTAATGATGGCAAGGGTAAAAAAATACCACATAAGGTATTGTGTCAATTTCCATTGATACCGAGATTAAAATGATTGTTTGCATCAAAAGAAGGTGCTTCTGACATGAGATGGCATAAAGATAAGCGAGTTGAAACAGAGGATGTATTGCGACATCCAGCTGACGCATGGGGTGGAAACATTTTGATCGTGAATTTCCTCATTTTGCTTTAGATCCCTGAAATGTTCGTTTGGGATTAGCTTCAGATGGCTTCAATCCGTTTGGAAATATGAGCACTTCTTATAGTATGTGGCCTATGGTGATAATTCCTTATAATTTTCCCCATTAGAAATGCATGAAGAAACAAACTTCTTCATGTCTTTGCTCATACCTGGTCCAAAATCTCCTGGAAAGGAAATTGATGTTTACTTTCAACCGTTGATTGAAGAGTTGAAAGAGTTGTGGACAATTGGTGTGCGAACTTATGATTCTATTACTGGTGAGTTTTTTCAACTATATGCTACCTTATTATGGACGATTAATAACTTCCCTACGTACGGTGACTTATCTGGGTGGATACAAAAGGTTATCAAGCATGTCCAATATGAAAAGAAGATAATTCGTCCTTCGGATAAGAGGAAAAATATCATTTATGGGACAACGACGTTATCTTCCAGAGTATAGAATTTGGTGTCGAAGTAGACAACATGATGGAAAAGTTGAACGTAGACCTCCACCAGTCGTAATGAATGGAGAATATATCTTACAACAAATAAATACGCTAAACTTTTCCGTGCTTAACAAACATCCATCGAAGAAAGATAAAAAAAGAAAACGAATTTTAAACTGGACAAAGAAAAGTATTTTTTTCCAACTTCCATATTGGTCCAGACTATTGTTATGACATAAATTGGATATAATGCATATTGAAAAAAACATATGCGACAATTTTGTGGGCACATTGTTAAATATTGAAGGAAAGACAAAGGATACAATGAACGCTCGATTAGACTTAAAAAATTTGAAGATAAGAAAGGACCTACACATGGTACAGATCGATAACAGATTTGTAAAACCACACGCAGCATACACATTAAAAAATGGTGAACGAATTTTGTTTTGTAAGTATTTGAAATCAGTGAAATTTCCTGATGGATTCGTATCTAACATATCACAATGTGTGAATGAAAAAGATGGAAAAATATTGGGACTGAAAACACACGTGTTACTTCACAGACTACTCTCTATTGGTATTCGAGCATACCTACCGAAGAACGTATCCACTGTTATTGTTGAATTATGTACATTCTTTCGCGACTTATGTGCAAAGAAAATATGTGTAAGTGATTTGAACAGACTACAAGCAGACATCATAGTCATACTTTGTAAGTTGGAGAAAATATTCCCACCTACCTTTTTCGATGTAATGGTACACCTTGCAATTCATCTACCATATGAAATCAAAGTGGTGGGTCGAGTTAGTTACAGTTGGATGTATCTTATTGAAAGAAGTTTACAAACATTAAAACAATTTGTACGAAACAAATTACGTCCCGAGGGGTCTATAGCAGAAGCATATGCAATGAATGAATCATGGAACTTCTGCTCGCGATATCTAAGTGGGATTGCAGCAAGATTCAATAGAGATGAACGAGATGATGATAACATTCCTGAGCATGAGATATTACGTGAATTTGAATCATTTAGGCAGAGGGTATGACGATTAAGGGCGTCAACTTTACGGACGCTATCAGCAGAGGAAAGGCGTATTGCACATTGGTACATTCTCAACAATTTTAAAGAAATAACAGACTATCGCAAGTACATTTCAAACTTTTTCCTTTTCTAAATTCTAGGGTAACTCCTTTGATATAACATTTAAATGATCAATTTTGTGGGTAACATTTGAGGTTAATTCGTCATGAAGCTCAAATCGCCTCTAACTTATATATAAAACATCAACGCAAATTTTCCGATTGGTTCAAATCTTAGGTATACATAGTCATTTTGTAGGCAATAGTTGAGAGATGATTCATTTTTCGTAGTCATTTTTAATGTATAATTAATTATTAGGTTCTACAATAGTGCAAGAGAGAAGATATCTCCGATGATTTCTTTTCACTTGCAATGGGACCTTCGTTTGAGGTGCGCTCTTACAATGAATGCATTGTTAATGGGGTACGGTTTCACACTGTAGAGCATGATAATCGTCGAGCTACACAAAATAATGGACTTCTAGTGGTCGGGGAGATAAGTGAGAACGCAAGTGTGGATAACGATTTCTATGGTGTTGAAGACGAAGTATTAGATTTCAAATATGCGAACAGAAGACGTGTTTTCTTGTTGAAGTGTAGATGGTTTGACACAGATAACAACAAAAATAATAGGTCACATGTAGATTTAGGATACAAATCGATCAATACATCACACTTTTGGTATGTCGATGAACCTTTCATCTTTGCTATCCAATCACAACAAATCTTTTACATCGATGACATCAAATATGGTAGCAATTGGAAATTTGTTCAAGTAGTCCAAAATAAATGAATATGGGATGTACCAGAAGTGGATGATATTGAAAACACACAACTGGATTTACTAGAAATTATTGGTGGAGTCCGAGTGGATGAAACCATTAGGAGGTTACTTTATGCAGAGTTGACATTGATCCTACAGTTGTGGAAAGACCAATTATTGTACATGGCGATCATGACTTCATAAATGATGATGATGAAGAACAATTATCTCCCAATAACAGTTCAAATGCTGATGAATAATTTGAATTAGATTACGATGATGAGTAATGATGTATCTACTCAATTCTCTTTTTCTCTAGGTTACACGTATTTATTATTAAAATAATATTGTTTTGTCTTTTTTGTGTTTGTATAGATACGATGTCAACTCCTAATAGGCAATAGAAGGCTGATGAAGAATTCCAGGAGATATATCTAGGAAACATGGTATCTTCTGTGGGTGATACTTCAGGTTAGTATATTTTGAAATATATTATGTTAACTGAAATACATCATAAACTGTTTTAAATTTTTTATTCCTTAGATAGTAGCTTAAGATCCGATCATTCGCGGAACATCGAGTTGGAAAAATACGTCCAAAAACATGGCAAAATTACAATTGTGATAAATTAGGGGGAGACGAAACTAATACATCAACACTTGGTGCGATTTAGTAATGCGATCAGCGTCGCTGTGAGATCTTCATTTCCAGTACGATGTCATACTTTTGCTGAGGTTCCAAACGAATTTATAGAATTGGTTAAGAGTCAATTATTGGTAAGTAATTATAAGTTTATTCTTTTAGAGTCATGAACATCATCTATTAATTATTCCTTCATTCTTTTGTAGCCTCATTTCGAACTCGATCTTTCCAGTCAACGACTTAACTGTTTTATAGAACATCAAATGCAAAACTCCTTCAAAGAATTTAGAGCAAATTTTCACAGACATTATAGAAAATGTGGAGATCCTCAGCAAGCATGTGCCAACTTGCCTAGCTGGCTTAAAAATAGGTCAGAAGATTGATACTTTTTGTGTGACCGCTTTGAGAGTGAAGCGTTTCAGATAGAATATTTAGGGCGTGTATCATTTGCTACATTTACTAATATATCACAATATTGACATTTTTTTTTGTGAAATGGAGGAAATGTCTGTGACGAACAAGAAGAATAGAGAGAAATTTTCGTTCGACCACGTAGGTGGATCGAAGTCATTCCTGCAAATTCAGGTAGAGTTGCAGGCATAGGAAGTTCGAGAAATAGGACATGTCGACCTATTTAGGAAAACACACTTTAAAGGTGGCAAGTTCGTGAACGAGGCAACTAAAAATGCACATGTAACATTTTTTGCTTTACTATCGTGTTGTTTTTCATTTTTAACTTTAGTCACTCGTTCTTACCCATTTAATTAATATGTCTAGCATCAAATGTTAGAATTACAATCCAACCCCACTCTAGAAGGTTCTCAACCATTAACAGAGGATGAAATCTATGAGACGGTTTTGGGTAGACGACCCGGATATTCAAAAGGCCTAGGTTGGGCCCTAAGCCTAAGTCAAGAAGAAGTAGCATCTCATCAAGCTCGTAATCTACTCAAGGAACGGAGACGGGAATGGAGGAATTACGAGCCAACTTTCAACAGTCTCAGTCGAGGATTAAGGAACTTGAAGACCTTCAGAAACAAATGAAAATGGATCATGCAAGACAAATGGAAGAAATGAAAAAAAAATGATTGAAAACATGATACAATCATTAAGAGGAGACCCATCGAATTAGGTATGATTACTACATTATTTAGTTTTCTAATATGTTGCTATCCTGCAGTTATGGTAGCAAAGTAGTTAGGTCTTAAGTAGCTTTATGATAATGAATTGTTGGCTATCCTGCAGTTATGGTAGCCAAATAACTAGATTTTGATGTGTTTTTTTGTTGTTTTTGTCGTGGGGAGTGGGTAGAGTTTCATTACACCCGTCTTGTGAGTTTATGAATGTTTACGAAGTTTAATGTGTTGTGTGGGGTGGGGGGAGGGAGGGTTGAGATTGGGTTAAACCATTTTGGGGACAAAGTTTGAGTTTTATGCGTGTTGGTCCTTCTTTACTCGTTTTGTGTGTTTTTTATGTTCGGGAGGTTCCATTTTTGTTATGGGGGGTGGATAGAGTTTCATTACACCCGTCTTGTCGTTGAACTTGAAGTTCTTGTATGTTTATGAATGTTTACGAAGTTTAATGTATTGTGGGGGGGGGGGGGGGGGTTGTTAAACCATTTTGGGGACAAAGTTTGAGTTTTATGTGTGTTGGTTCTTGTTTACTCGTTTTGTGTGTTTTTGATGTTCGGGAAGTTCCATGATTGTCGTGGGGGGGTGGGTAGGGTTTCATTACACCCGTCTTATAGTTGAACTTGAAGTTCTTGTATGTTTATGAATGTTTATGAAGTTTAATGTGTTGCACGTAGGGGGGGTGAGATTGGGTTAAACCATTTTGGGGACAAAATTCGAGTGTTATGTATGTTGGTTATTGTTTACTCGTTTTGTGTGTTTTTGGTGTTCGGAAGGTTCCATGTTTGTCGTGGGGGGTGGGTAGAGTTTCATTACACCCGTCTTGTCCTTGAACTTGGATGAATGTTTACGAAGTTCTAATGTGTTGTTGAGGGGTGGGTTGAGACTGGGTTAAACTATTTTGGGGACAAAGTTTGAGTTTTATGTGTGTTGGTTCTTGTTTACTTCTTTTGTGTGTTTTTGATGTTCAGAAGGTTCCACATTTTTTGTGGGGGCTGGATAGAGTTTCATTACACCCGTCTTATCTTTGAATTTGGAGTTCTTGTGTGTTTATGAATGTTTACGAAGTTCTAATGTGTTGTTGGGGGGGGGGGGGGGGGGAGAAGGGGTTGAGATTGGGCCATTTTGAGGACAAAGTTTGAGTTTCATGTGTGTCGGTCCTTGTTTACTCGTTCTATGTGTTTTTGATGTTCGGGAGGTTTCATGTTTGTCGTGGGGAGTAGGTAGAGTTTCATTACACCTGTCTTGTCCTTGAAGTTGGAGTTCTTGTGTGTTTATGAATGTTTACGAAGTTTTAATGTGTTGGTTATTGTTTACTCGTTTTGTGTGTTTTTGATGTTCGGGAGGTTTCATGTTTTTGAAGTTTGAACGTATTGTGGATTTTTACCGATATGACATTTGAATTTTTTTTTTTTGTAGAATGTTGTTCGGAGATGAGCTGGGACAATTGTTGAAGATGTTGTATTCCATATGTGTTCTAGACGTTGTTTCCATTTTATTTCTTTCATGTATTTGTGATATGAATGTTTATGAACTTCTAGTATCGACTTTGTTAGGATATTGTATTTTTTTATTTACTTGTTATAATATGGACTTCATTTTCGTTGTTTAATTATGTGAGTCTTTATTTGGTATTATGTTTTACAGGTTATTCAGATCAAATTTTAAAAAATTACAAACGATAAATTAAAAATATTCGCTAGACAATTTTCAACTAATAAATGAACTCCCCACGCATATATTACTGCATCGGGAGTTCTTGTAACTCCCGACGCATTAAATAAAATCATCAAGAGTTTTGAAACTCCGGATGCATGGAACAAACGTCGGGAGTTCGGGAACTCCCGACGCACTTTAAAAAGGTGTCGAGAATTAGTCGGGGAACTCCCGACGCACATATAGAGCGTCGGAAGTTCTAGAACTGCTGATGCCGTATATTAGGCGTCAGTAGTTCCTGAAACACCCGATACCCTATATGTGCATCGGGAGTTCCTCGACTAACTCCCAACGCCTTTTTAAGGTGCGTCAGGAGTTCCTCTCATAACGGGTTTCTCCCGACCAAACTCTCGATGACTCTTTATTCGTCGGGAGAGGCTCTCCCGACTCGTTTTCCACACTTTTCCGACGAATTGTGACATTGGGAGAGGTCAGATTTCTTGTAGTGAAAATAGAGGAGAGAAATAATTTATTTATTTTTTTAATTGAAGAATGTTTTAAAATAATATTAAACAACCTATTTTCCAAAATTGAGAGACTAAATTGACTAAATTGGAACTTTAGGAATCAAATCAATCTATTCTTTAAAATTCAGAAACTAAGAGGTATTTTTACTTTTAAAAGAGTTTTCAAAGATGCACCTCTTAAAAAACGAACATTAATAATAATTTCAAAGCGTTTTTATAATATAAAGAAAAAGAAAAAGAAGAAGAAAAAGAAAAAGAAAAAACATTGCCACCTTTTTTTGCTAATAGTTTTGTCGTTAAACATTCTAGTCAACATTACTTGTTTGCTTTAACTATTGGGTTAAAGTTTAAAATATAAACTTGATTTTGGATTAAAAGTAATTGGTCCTAGCCCAAACGAAAGCCCAAGTTCTAGAAATATCAAACATTAAAATATTCTATAGAAATTACATGTAGGAAATATTAGAGGATTTTGTACGATTTTCTAGAAAGTATGAGAAAAATAAGTAGTTGTAGAGAATAGTCTAGATAAACATTTTTAACTATTAGACCATGGATGTGTTGACAAAATCCTAGCCATAGATTTACGGGGGGCAACTGGTGATGTAAATTTGGGACACATATATATGCGATGCATGTCTTAGGTTATGCGTTTATTCTCATGGATCGGTGGTCATGCGTTAGAATGGAGTGTATGTGTTAATCTCTTATGCAATGACCATGTGTTCCTGTCACAAGTTTTCTTGCACTCTCGCCGAGTATAATGAGATCGCAGGTTTCTCGGGTGATTCGAGGTCGAACTCAGGGACTTGTAGCTAACTGGTATGTGGTAATGTGTTTGTGGCGAAAAAATAAAAGAATGATGAGGGTTATGGGTTAAGCACTACTCCTACTCCTAACTAATAGACTAAGCGGCAGAAGTATGACTGAAAGGTAGAGACACGACAACTATTAACATGTAGTAAAATGCATGGAAAAATAGATGAAAAGGTGAGGATGTCTTTACTACAACACTAAGCTTGACCGTAAAGGCAACCCCAGCCAACGCATGTTATGCGATCATGCTATACACACTTGACGTAGACGCATACGATGTATATGCGATAGTGTCGAGAAGCCTATTTCCAAGCCTCCATATGCCTGCTCACGTGCTCTCACACATAAGTGAGATGACCGCATACCACAATATCCTACTTAAAGGGTGCATACGCTTTGTAGTAGCAAACAGAGCTTATTCCTAAGTTCCACATTCTTGCTTATGCGATCCAATCCGCTCTCCTGAGTCTTAGATTTAGTTTTTAGACTACTCTCCCAAGTATGCCCAAATGATGAATGATGTGCTCATAAGACAAGGTAGTCGCATAAACCTGGCTGACATAAGATTATTCCTATCTCTAGTGAACACTTGTTTACATTGCTTAATGCGGTCAACTACCTACCCTCCCGGGCAGTTGGTAGTTGTTGATTCTACTCATAGACAAGCATTGCTACAACTTCACACTAAGCAAATAACAATTTCTCACAACACTCATGCAGTGCACACCTCTTGGTGGTTTGCTACATGCTTCATATTCCTATGTCGCATGATTAAGTATGCGATACTCTACTCAGTGATGCAATGAAAGTAAAGGATTCTAAGTAAATAAAGATAGAGATGGAATCGAAGGAAAATATAGAAATGCATTGGTCACAAAATGTATTAATCTCTTAAAGCATAATGTAATACAATACAAGGAAAGAAGAAAATGGAGGGCCAGCTGGAAGCAACATCTTGTTTCCATCATATGTGTGTCAAGGCTGCCAATAATGCCATGGATGGGCGATGGAGTAGAATCTCTTGAGCTCTAACTTCGGCGAAGGCTCCGGTCATCACTTGGAATGATTGAAGGGAAGAAGAACTCTCAAGACTATTTCCTCACGCTTTGGTCTGATCATAAGGATCCACCGGAAGGTAGAAACTTAGATGCTTTGAAATTCTGCTCAACAACTTCTATTTATAGAGCTTGATCATCGACAACATTAATGGACCTGTTCTAAATCTGACACTCGCGGCGTGATGGTCCTTTTCTAAATCTCTGCTGCTAACGACGTGGTAGGTGAAATGTCAACATCATCTTTTTTATAATCCCAGTGTATGCATTCATGCTTGCATTCTTCCAATCTTGCGATCGCTCTTCTATTATGGTTATTCTCTGTAGCCGTAACTTTTATGCGATGATCGCATTCGCTCGACAGCTGTAACTTCTATGTGATGGACGCATACGGTTAATGGCCACAACATCCATGCATTGAATGTATGTGTTTGCTTCTGCGATGGAGAGATTCCCCACATTTGGTCGTCTTTGCAATAGCCTGACTTCCGCGCATGCAATCGCTTTTTGCGGTTGCTACAAAAATAAACAATTGAACGTATAATAACTCATAATAGTGAGTTGGCCGAGATTTTTAATGTCGATCGATGCAAACACGTTTTCTCATGAATTCCTAATATAATCACCGCATATTCTACTTAATAATCCTCATAATTCTAGATAAAAGGCCTCTAATTACGTGCATTTCTTCCCGTCATTAGCAACTAGTATAAATAAGAGGTATATCTTAACAGTATCACGCCAAAAAAAATAGAAGTTCTCGATAACACAAATAACCTCTTTCTCAATTCTCTCTTCAAATTTCCTCCGACCTCCAAAATTTCTTTCCAACTGGTATCAGAGCCTAAAGACTCTTTTCAAGAAGATAGCAAGCAATAACATTGTTCTATTCCAAGCTCCTATGCTCAACAAGAGCAATTATGATAATTGGAGTATCAAGATGAAGGCTCTACTTCGTTCACAAGATGTGTGGGAGATCGTAGGGAAAGGATACATTGAATTGGAGAATGATGGTGGTCTTTCTCAAGCCCAAAGGGATAGTTTGAGAGGCTCAAGAAAGAGAGACAAGAATACTATCTATTTAATCTATCAAGGATTAGATGATGATGCTTTTGAGAAGATTTTTAAAGCAAAGATGGCGAAAGAAGCATGGGAGAAGCTTCAAACATCATACAAGGGAGTGTATCAAGTTAAAAATGTACGTCTTCAAACTCTAAGAGCTAATTTTGAAACATTGCCTATGAAAGAAGAGGAACCCATCTCAGACTATTTTTCTAGAGTCATAACTATCACCAATCAAATTAAAAGAAATGGTGAAAAGGTTGATGATGTTAAAATCATGGAGAAAATACTAAGATCATTAGATCCAAAGTTTAAACATATTGTCGTCATAATCGAAGAGACAAAAGACGTGGAGGTCATGACCATTGAGCTACTCATGGGTTAGTTACAAGCATGTGAAGACAAGAAAAAGAAGAAGGAAGAAATTGTCGATCAATTGCTCAAGTTGTGAGTTGATCCGACTAGTGGAGCAATTATTTCGAATAATAAAAGTGAACAAGGATGAGAACGTAGTGGGCATCGAGGACGAGGAAGAGGTCATGGAAAAGGATAAGGGTGTGGTTGGAGACCCTATGAAGACAACAACAATAACTCTCAAAGAGGATCAGGAAATTCAACAAGTGGTCATGTATAAGGCAACTCAAGATCAGGGTACGAAAAATCAAACATTAAATGCTATCATTATTAGAAGTTTGGTCATTATGCATCCGAATGTAGAGCTGCCAAAAACAATAAAGTTAAAGAGAAAGTGAGCTACATTGAAGAAAAAAATCAAGAATGTGGCACTTTTTTAATGGCTTGCATGAATGATGAATGGAGCAAAAATAATGCATGGTACCTGGACACTGTGCAAGACACTGGTGACTAAGATTTGGTGAGCGCAATATGTGATGCATGTCTTAGATTATGCGTTGGTTCTCATGTGTCGGTGGTCATGCGTTGGGATGGAATGTACGCATTGATCTCATATGCAATGACCATGCATTCCTGTCACAAGTTTTCTTGCACTCTCGCCAAGTATAACGAGAACGCAAGTTTCTCGAGTGATTTGAGGTCGAACTGAGGGACTTATAGCTAAAAGTTATGCGATAATGTGTTTGCGGCGGATAAATAAAAGAATGATGGGGTTATAAGCTATAACTACTCTCACTCCTAACTAACAGATTAAGCGGTGGAAATAGGATTGAGAGGTAAAGACACGACAACTGTTAATACGAAGAGAAATGCATGAAAAAAATAGATGAAAAGGCGAGGATGTCTTCACTGCAATACTAAGCTTGACCGCAAGGGCAACCCCAGCCAACGCAAGCTATGCGATCATGCTATACACACTTGACATAGACGCATGCAATGTAAATGTGATATTGTCGAGAAGCCTATTTCTAAGCCTCTATATGACCGCATACCACTATATCCTACTTAAAGGGTGCATACGCTGTGTAGTAGCAAACAGAGCTCATCTCTAAGTTTCCTATCTTGCTTATGCGATCCAATCTGCTCTCTTGAGTCTTAGATTTGGTTTTTAGACTACTCTCCCTAGTATGCCTAAATGATGAATGATGCACTCATAAGACAAGGTCATCGCATAAACCTGGCTAACATAAGATTATTCCTATCTCCAGTGAACACTTGCTTACATTGCTTAATGCGATCAACTACTTACCCTCCCGGATAGTTGGTTGTTGTTGATTCTACTCATAGACAAGTATTACGTCCGCCTATAGACAAGCGTTGCTATAGTTTCACACTAAGCAAATAAGATTTTCTCACAAGATTCACGCAACACACACCTTCCAGTGGTTTGCTACATGCTTCATATCCCTAATCCATATGATTAAGTATGCGATACCCTAACAATCTTACTCTGTGATGCAGTGAAAGTAAAGGATACTAAGTAAATGAAGATGGAGATGTAATCGAAGGAAAATACAGAAATGCATTGATTACGAAATGTATTAATTCCTTAAGCCAAAATGTAATATAATACAAGGAAATAAGAGAAATGGAGGGCCAGCTGGAAGCAATGTCTTACTTCCCGCAGATGTGTGTCTAGGCTGCCAGTGGTGCCATGGATGGGCGGTGGAGCAGACTCTCTCGAGCTCTAACTCCGACGAAGGCTCCGGTCGTCACTCGAAATGGATGAAGGAGATGAAGAACTCTCAAGCTATCTTCTCACGCTTTGGTCTGGATCACAAGGATCTGCCCCAAGGCAAGAAGCCTTAGGCGAAAAAACCTTGGATGATTTGAAATTCTGTTCAACGACTTCTATTTATAGTGCTTGATCATCGACAACATTAATTGACCTATTCTGAATCTGAAACTCGCGGCGTGATGGTTCTTTTCTGAATCTCTGCTGCTAACAGCGTGGTAGGTGAAATGTCAACATCATCTTTTGATTCTCCCGAGGTATGCGTTCATGTTTGCATTCCACCAACCGTGCGGTCATCCCTCTATTATGGTTATTATTCTGTAGCCGCAATCTCTCTATGATGACCGCATTCGCTTGATGGTCACATTTTCTATGCGATTGACGCATTCGACTGACGTATGCGATCATTGATGACGAAAAATTAGTTATCAATTACTTGACGACTAAAATTACATGGATTCATATTCTTTCTTTATACTCTCTCTCGAGTAGCTCTAAAGGTGTGATGAGCACATACATAAGACAAGATAACCACATAAACTTGGCTGACGCAAGATTATTCCTATCTCTAGTGAAGAATAACTTACATTGCTTAATGCGACCAACCACTTACCCTCCCGGGTAGTTAGTTGTTGCTGACTTTACTCATAGACAAGCATTGCGTCCGCCTATAGACAGGCGTTGCTACAACTTCACACTAAGAAAATAAGGTTTTCTCACACACTCATGCAATGCACACCTCTAGGTGGTTTATTACATGCTTCATATCTCTAATCCTCATGACTAAGTATACGATACTCTAGCAATCTCACTAAGTGATGCAATGAAAGTTGAGGATGCTAAGTAAATAAAGATGGAGATGGAATCGAAGGAAACACAAAAATGCATTGAACACATAATATATTAATTCCTTAATCCCAAAATGTAATACGATACAATATAAGAAAAGAAGAGAAAATAAAATAACCAGTTGGAAGCAATGTCTTGCTTCCAGCAGATGTGTGTCAAGGCTACCGGTGGTGTCATGGAAGGGCGGTGGAGCTGACTCTCTCGAGATCTAACTCCGTTCGAAGGCTCCGGCCGTTACTCGGAATGGAGAAGGAGGCGAAGAACTCTCAAGCTTCTTTCTCACGCGTTCATCTGGATCACAAGGATCCGCCTTAAGGTGAACCTCAGGCAAAAACCTTGTATGATTTGAACTTCTGCTCATCGGCTTCTATATATAGAGCTTGGATCGCTGACAGCATTAATGGACTACTCTGATTCTGACATTCGCGACACATTAGTCTTTTTTGAATCTCTGCTGCTAATGGCGTGGTAGGTGAAATGTCAACATCATTTTTTCATTTTCCTGAGATATGCGTTGATGCGTTCATTCTACCAACCTTGCATTAATCCCTTTATTATGCGTTATCGTGTAGCCGCAATCATGCAGTGACTGCATTCGCTTGATACCGTAACTTCTACACGATAACTGCAATCACTTGACGATCGCAACTTCTATGCGATGGACGCATGCAACTGATTACTGCAATACCCATGCGTTGATCGAATGCGTTCGCCATTGCGATGGAGAGTGTCTCCGCATGCGGTCATCTATTGGTAGTCCGGCTTCCGCATTTGCGTTCACTTCCTACATTAGCTACAAATATAGACAATTAAACATATAATAGCGTATAATAATGGGTTAGCCGAGATTCTCAATACTGAACGCCGCAAGCTCATTTTCTCATGAATTCCTAACATAATTGCTGCATATTCTGTTTAACAGCCTTTATAATTCTAAATAAAAGGCCTAAGATGATATGCATTTCTGCATGTCATCAATCATCGCATGCGATTAATGGACGCAATATTCATGCGTCGACGTATGCGTTCGCCTTTGTGATGGAGAGATTCCCCACATGCAGTCGTCTTTGCGATAGTCTGGCTTCCGCGCATCGCTTCCTACGTTAGCTACAAAGATAGAAAATTGAACGCATAATAACGCATAATAATGGGCTAGCCTAGATTCTTAATGCCGATCGACGTAAACTCGTTTTCTCATGAATTTCTAACATAATCGCCACATATTCTACTTAACAGCCCTCATAATTGTAAATAAGAGGCCTATAATGATGTGCATTTCTGCCCGTCATCAGCAACCATATGTGTGGAGAAAGAAGCTTGTTCATGGAACTTTGATGATCAATGAGTGGCAATGTAGCTTTTCGAGATGAATCCAAGGTAGAATTAAAAGAAAGAGATAACATTCTCATCTGATTGAAGAATTGGTGATCACCAATTTATTTCAAATGTTTATTACGAACCAAATATGAAGAGTAATATCTTGAGCCTTTGCCAACTCCTAAAAAATGGAAACGACATTTGATTAAAAGACAAAAACCTTTCCATAGGAGATAATGCAAGTAATTCAATTGCTAAGGTGCCAATGAACAAAAATAGAATGTTTATAATCAACATTCAAAATGACGTCGTAAAATGCCTCAAGGTCTGTTACAAAGATGCATTTTGGCTTTGGCGTCTTCGATATTGGGATCTCAATTTTTTAGGATTAGAGTTACTCTTCAAGAAGAGCATGGTGAGAGGGTTGTCTTCCATATGCCACTCTAATAAAGTATGCGAAGGATGTCTACTATGTAAGTAGTTCAAGAAAAGCTTCCCAAAGGAGTCAAACTCAAAAGCTTAAAGGCTTTTGGAACTCATGCATACAGATATGTGCAGACCGATCAAGCCAAGCTCACTTGGTTAGAGTAACTATTTCCTTCTCTTCATTGATGATTTTTTCGAGAAAAACATGGGTAAATTTCTTAAAGCATAAATTAGAGGTGTTCGAGAACTTCAAGAAGTGTAAATCCCTTGTTGAGAAAGAAAGTGGTCTAGTGATTAAGGTCATGAGATCTAATCGTGGAGGAGAATTCATATCAAATATTGTGAAGTTCATGGAATTCGTTGACCTATGATTGTGCCGAGATCCCTTTAACAAAATGGAGTGGAAGAAAGAAAGAAAAGAACAATTTTGAACATGGCAAGAAGTATGCTTAAAAGTAAAAAACTGCCAAAGAAGTTTTCGGCAGAAGTAATAGCATGTGCAATCTACCTATCTAACCAATCTCCAAAAAGAAGTGTATCTGGAAAAACGCTATAAGAAGCATGGAGTGAAAGGAAACCTAGGATTTCCCATCTCAAATTCTTTGGAATCATTGTTCATGTGCATATAGCAGATAAAAAGAGAAGTAAGTTGGATGACAAAAGTGAGAAATACATCTTCATCGGTTATGACTCAAATATAAAAAGCTACAAGCTCTACAATCCAGATACAAGAAAGACAATCCTGAGTCAAAATGTAGTATGCGATGAAGAAGGAGAATGGGATTAGGCAAGACATGATGAAGACTACAACTTCTTACCCTACTTCAATGAAAATGACATGGAGTAAATAAGTACAGCACAAACAAGGGAGGAACCTTCTACAGCACCAGCTTCACCAACTTCATGTTCTCAAGAGGACAGAATCTCAAGCTCAAGTGTTCTACACTTCAGAAGCTTACAAGAAATTTATGAGGTAACTGAGAATCAAGATAGTCTTTCTTTGTTTTGTCTTTTTGCCGATTGTGAGCCCATGAACTTTCATGAAGCTGTAGAGAGTCCAAATTGGAAAAGCGCTATGGAAGAAGAGATTAATGAAATCAAGAAGAACAATACATGGGAGCTAGTTTAACTTCCAAAAGTTCACAATGCAACTGGTGTGAAATGGGTTTACAATGCCAAGAAGAATGCAAGAGGATAAGTTGAAAGATACAAGGAAAGACTAGTGGCGAAAGGTTATAGCCAAAGAATGATACAAGGAAAGACTAGTGGCAATTATAGCCAAAGAATCAGCATCGACTATGATGAGATGTTTTCTTCCGTTGCTCGACTCGAAACTATTAGATTAATAATTTCATTAGCAGCTCCAAACAATTGGAAAATCCCTCGAATGGATGTGAAATCTACCTTCCTCAATGGAGTACTAGAGGAAGAAGTCTACATTGAGCAACCTCAAGGCTATGAAATTGATGGAAAAGAAGAGAAAGTTTTGAAGTTGAAAAAGGCACTTGATGCACAAAAGAATGCTCCAAGAGCATGGAATACTCTAATAGAAAAGTATCTACATGAAAAAAATTTCATCAAGTGTCCATATAAGCATGCACTTTACATCAAAGTCCAAAATAATGATGTATTGATTGTGTGCTTGTATGTAGATGACTTGATCTTTACAGGTAGCAATCGAAGCATGTTCAATGAGTTTAAAGAAGAGATGATAACGAGTTTAAGATGTCCGAAATTGGGCCCATGTCTTACTATCTTGGCATTAAAGTAAAGCAAGAAAATAAAGGCATCTTTATCACACAGGAAGGCTATGCTAATGAAGTGATAAAAAAGTCCAAGATGGATGATTCTATTTTAGTCAATACACCCATATAATGTGGAATCCAACTGTCACATTGTGAGGAAGGAGAGAGTTGATCCAACATTCTTTAAAAGCTTGGCTGGAAGTTTGCAATATTTAACATGCACAAGGCCCGACATTGTCTATGCAGTTGGAGAAACCAACAACCACACACTTGAAGGCAACAAAGTGAATTCTTCAACACATCAAAGATACGATAAACTATGGCCTAATCTATTCTATTTCTAATAATTATAACCTCTTAGGATATAGTGATGGAAATTGGGGTGGAGATGTGGATGACCACAAGAGTACGACTGGTTTAGTATTCTACATGGGAGACACTACCTTCACGTGGATGTCAAAGAAGCGACCGATTGTTACTCTCTCAACATGTGAAGCAGAATATGTGGTTGCTACCTTATGTGTTTGTCATGCAATTTGGCTAAGAAACCTATTACAAGAATTGACATTACCACAAGATGAGCCAACCAAAATTTTCATGGACAACAAATCGGCAATTGCCTTAGCCAAGAATCTAATCTTCCACAATCAGAGTAAGCACATTGATACACATTATCATTATATTAGAGAGTGCATCGAAAGAAAGAATGTGCAATTAAGCCTCTTAAAAAAGAAGACTTCACAAGATTGAGAGATTTGCTGGGAGTACCAAAATCAAGTTTAAGAGGGGGTGTTGAAATGTAAACTTGATTTTGGGTTAAAAATAATTGGACCTAGCCCAAACAAAAACCCAAGTTCTAGAAATATCAAACATTAGGATATTCTAGAGAAGTTATATGTATGAAATATTAGAGTATTTTGTAGGATTCTCTAGAAAGTATGAGAGAAATAAGTAATTGTAGAGAATAGTCTAGACAAAAATTTATAACCATTAGATTATGAATTTGTTGGCAAAATCCTAGTCATAGATTTAGGGGAGACAGCTAATATAAATAGGAGGTATGTCTTAACATTTGTATCGAGCCAAAAAATTAGAAGTGCTCAATAACACGAATAGCCTTTTTCTCCATTCCCTCTTTAAATTTCTTCCAACTCCCAAAATTTCTTTCCAACCATTTTTACTTTCAAAAGAGTTTTTCAAAGACGCACCCTCTTAAAAACAAATATTAATAATAGTTTCAAACTGGTTTTACAATATAAAGAAAATGAAAAAGACAGAGAAAAAACATCGCGACCTTTCTTCACTAATACTTTTGCCCGTGAACTCTTGTTTCTACAAATATTCTCTGTATCATTCAAAATTTTCACCCTATTTTCTTTCTAAAAAAGTTAATCAGAAAAATTAATATCTAATTTAATAATCATTTCGCTTTCTATTTTTTATTTTTGAAAAGTAAGTCTATTTTCTCCTATTTCATATAATGATTTACATTTTTTTTAAATATAATGATTAAATTCTTAACCAAATTCTAAAAACAAAAACAAGTATTTAAAAATCATTTTTTTAGTTTTCAAAATTTGATTTGATTTTTTGAATCATTGATAAAAAGTAGGTAACAAAAGAATAAATTTGAAGGTAAAAATAATCTAGAGTTTGTAACTTTTGATTATGGTATGGTATTATGAAATTTGAGCCGAGGACGGTACTTTATTCGTCTCTCATATTTTTCGCATTTATTTTACAGCTGACTATGGAAGTCATGCAGGTTAACGATACCAAATCGAATATGATGAGTAATGGGATCCAACACTAATTCTTGATTAAATCTTATAAATGTTATCTTAAACTTTAAGGGAAAATAGTTCTCAAAGTGAGCTCATAATTAATTGATAAACTTGTTTCTTGTACGTTTCTTTAATTAAATGTTGCTTTGTTCGATATTTTTTTGACTTATGTGATAGTTATCTTTTGATTGCTAATCAAATTCAAACACATTTTTTTAACTAATTTCTTTATTAACGGGAGTTGTTATTATTTTCAAGCATTATGACTATTTGGGTTGTTTCTATGAATATTAAAAATATTGATTCTATTTGTTTGTGTACTATAAAACATAGATACTTTATGTAAAGTAAAAAATCAGTATCAGATATCGATACTTTCAGATACTTCCTACACACGTATTTGACATGCCGTTTAACGTATTTATATTTCCAGATACGTATTTGACACGCGATTTGACATATCTATTTCTATGCTTACTTTTTCAAAAGAAAAAAGACGAGTAACTCATTTAATCTTTCCTAATCTAAAATTAGGCAACTTATTTAAAAAGCTCACTACTCGAGTTCAAAACTAAAAGAAAAAAAATAAATAATGGACCAAACCCTAAACTATAATCATTTAATCTTCATCTTCACATTTGAGTTCCCACAAAGTCCATCAAAATATAAACCATTTGGATATCTTCAACAATAAGTTTTTCGTTTATCTTCATACTTCTCCCTCTAATCTTTTTCTTCTTTTTCTTTACAATATGAGTCACTTTTCTATTACATTTTATTAACTCATCTTAGATGTTGCTTTTTTTGTATTTTGCGTTTTTTGTATTGTCTTTCAGTGTTTGTATTCTATTTTGTGCTATTGCTATTAACTTGTATGCTAAATTTATCTAAATCCTAGATTTTTTTAAAGAAAAAAAAGTATCTTCAACGTATCAGTATCCTTGTTTTTTAGAAATATATATATTAAAAATACACATAAAAAAATGACGCATCTTTAAACGTATCCGCATCTTAGATTTTTAGAAATTGACGAATCTTTGTATGCAACCATATCATATCGTTTCTGTGCATCATAGTTTGTGCACTTTAGAAATGTTTCCTTTGTTATAATTTTCCCTTAACTAATGAAATAAATATATACATTTTTCTGTCAATGGAGCAGCTTCAATGAAGGCTCGAAACAACTTAAGTGAGTTGTCTTTGTTTATTTTTGTTCCTACTTTGTTTTTAGAAGTATATATTTTTTGTCCTTACTTTTATTCTACTTAATATGCATGTGTTAATGAATTGTAGTCACATGAATTGGATGGAAGTAGTACTATCTGAGTATATATTAATAGCAAAATGTTAACCATGCCTAAAATAATTATTTTTCAAAACTTGGAACTATGGACAAACATAATTTCTTTAAAATGGTTTAGAAGCTTAAATTAGTATCGATATCGAAACAAGAACAAATAACCAAAAACAAGCTTAAAACTTAGGACGAGAAATTGACATACACATATATATGATTAGACACGAGAGGGTGTTAAATTCCGTCTTCACAAATCATATAATATTTAAACATTGCAAAACAAAACGAAAACTATAGTTATAGTTGATCAGGTCGATTCAGAGAGAGTACTGTAAATATTACGAGCCAAATTCTTTTAGGTGACCAGTGGAGGTAGGGGAAGGGGGATATTTGTCATGATTGCAATGAATTTAAATGATAAGGAAAAGTAAATAGCAAGAATGTAAACACAAAATATAAAGAGAGAAAAGTATACCATCGGTAATTGGATTCCACCCACTCAATTAGCGTTGATCAAAGAATACAACATATACTCGCAATCTACTTCCTCATATTCCTATGACGAGTGTCCTAATTGATTAATTAATTTCGTAATTAATCTAATATTCGCATAAAGCTTAGAAAATTTCATTAGGTCGATTAATTCCTTGGATAGCTCAAGTTATTAATCGATTCCTTCTTGAATTAAGTCAATCATGTAATTGTTGTAAAAGGTCTATTCTAAATAACCTATCAATCTATTGGCAAGCATGTTTTGACTCTTACTACTTTATGATTAACATATAATTACATGTCACGTATATATATATATATATATATATACATACATACATACATAATTGTTATCAAATATACAAAAATGAACTAAAATATTTACAACATATAGTAAAATTTTAAAATTATCATTTATCAATGATAGACACTGATAGACTTCTATCAGTATGTATCTGTGACATTGATAGAGTATGATAGAAGTCTATTAGTGTCTATCGGCGTCTATCCTTTGTAGTTCTAAAACTTTACTATATCTTGTAAATATTTTCAACACTTTTTCATATATATATATATATATATATATATATTGAAAATAAAATAATTTAAATACTAAAAACAAAGAAAGGTTATTGAATAAAACAAAACTATCTTGAAACTCATCACTAAAAAACAATTCTTCAAACCCCTCACCAAGAAAAGAAAAGATAGAAGTATGATATGTATCTATTTAGTAGCCCCGACCGAAATATTAATAGTTATCAACAGTGATATGCGTCAGCATCAGGAATGAATGATTATTACACAAAGCTTTATCTGAGGAGAATGACTATAGTTTGCATTTAAAAACCTCCATTTAATTTACTTTTGGAGTCCGAGAAGCCATGTGGCCCCTTATATAAAGCAAACTCTTTGCATGCAGTTATTAATTGTCCAAACCCCTGAAAATTAAACACATTAATAGAGAAGCACAAATGGAACAGCCTCACGCCGTCGCCGGAATAATATTCGCCCTTGTCTTCTTTTTCTACTATATTTATATTATGTCCCGGAGATCCATCGCTCAACGGAAAAGACTCCCACCGGAAGCCGGTGGCGCTTGGCCGGTGATCGGCCACCTCCATCTACTCAGTCAAAATGAGCCAACTCACGTAACGTTGGCCAAAATGGCGGATGCATATGGACCAATATTCACGCTGAGGTTCGGTATGAAGAAGGCGTTGATTGTGAGCAATTGGGAAATAGCGAAAGAGTTTTTTACTACAAACGACAGAATCTTTGCATCTCGTCCAAAGCTTGTAGCCTCAAAGCTCCTTGCCTATGACTATGCAATGATGGGATTCAGCCCCTACACTCCACA
Organism: Benincasa hispida; assembly: GCF_027475165.1. NCBI lineage: Eukaryota > Viridiplantae > Streptophyta > Magnoliopsida > Cucurbitales > Cucurbitaceae > Benincasa > Benincasa hispida. The sequence continues at coordinate 63,124,815 of NC_143486.1, read as the reverse complement.
CTGGCGCCATGCACGTAAAATAGCCACGCTTCAACTCCTCACTAACCACCGCCTCGAGCAGCTCCAACACATTAGAACATTTGAAGTCAAGACATGGATGAAGGAACTCTATGAGTTGTGCACAAAAAATTGTGGTAGTAGAAGTAATAACAAAGGTGAAAAAGTGGTGGTGGAAATGAAGAAGATGTTGGCAGATATAACAATGAATATCATATTCAATATGGTAATTGGAAAGCGATTTTCAAATGTGGAGGATGGTAGTGATCAAAATTTCCAAAAAGCATTGTTAAATTTCTTTGCATTGTTTGGTATATTCCTTCCCGGGGATTCGTTTTCATTTCTGAGTTGGTTGGACTTGGGAGGACACGAGAAGGCAATGAAAAAGACAGCCAAAATAATAGATGAGATGTTTGATAAATTCCTCAAAGAACATCGAGAGAGGAAAAATAATTGCGATGAAGTAGAGATGGTGGAACATGACTTCATGGATGCGATGATTTCAACAGTTAAAGATGATGGCGGACAACATTTCAATTATGATGATGATACAGTCATCAAAGCTACATGTTTGGTAAGTGCACATTTTGAATGATGAAATTATGCTTTTTAAATAGTATATATTTCAATTATCAAATGAAATATTTAGTTAAAATATACTAATTAATTAACTTGAGTATGAATCAACCACTTTTTTGGTTCAAAATTGTGCAGAATCTGATATTGGGAGGATTTGATACCACAACAATAACAATGACATGGGCTATTTCGTTACTCCTTAATAGTGAAGAAACACTAAAGAAGGCTCAACTTGAATTAGACAATCAAGTGGGAAGAGAAAGACAAATAAAAGAGTCGGATGTGAAAAATTTGTTATATCTCCGAGCTATTGTTAAGGAAACCCTACGCTTGTATCCTGCTGCACCACTTTTAGCCCCTCATGAATCCACAGAAGACTGCACAACTGTTGGCTACCACATTCCCAAAGGAACACGACTCATAGTTAATGTTCAAAAGCTTCAAACAGACCCACTTGTTTGGGAGGATCCTTGTGAATTTCACTCGGAAAGATTTCTAACGAGTCAAAAGAATTTTGATGTTAGAGGTCAGGATCCGCAATTGATACCATTTGGAAATGGTTGAAGGATGTGCCCTGGGATCTCTTTTGCCTTACACATTATACATCTTACACTCGCAAACTTTCTCCATGGGTTTATAATTAGTAGGCCATCCGAAGAACTGCTTGACATGGAAGAGAGTGCTGGATTGACCAACCAGAGGAAAGCTCCACTCGAAGTTGTCTTATCCCCACGTCTACCTGCTCAAGTTTATGAGTAAACTCACAATCAAATTATGGACAACAATCAACACAACTGAAAAAGTAAAAGAAACATCTGGATGTGTGATATTAAAAAATTGTTTGATAAGGTTGGTGTCATTTGTATCAATAATAATATTATGAGAAATTGCGATAGGTATCTGTTGGATTTTATGTCCTAAAACTCGCAGTTTGTAAAAATTAAACATATTCTATTATAAATAAAAGATGCTATTCAACATGTCTTCAATAAAGGTATTGAATCTATTAATTGCATTCATAGAGTCTAAATCCAATAAACTGAGATCCATGGCTATTATATGAATATTTGAACTTTATGTAGAGACATAAAAATGGATCAAGTTCGAGTAAATAGCCAAAACGGTCTATAGTATATGATTAAGGTTGGGCACCTTATACTGGTAACACTATTGGATGCGACCTACTCTGTAGCTGTTACAAGTTGTTGTAAAGATACTACAAACGAAGTGATCCAGATTCGTTCATGTATTGACATGAGGAGTCGGGGTGTCCTATGCAATGAGTTTGCATAAGATCGAACCAAGAAATAAGTCACTCTTACCATTTAACGTTATTTACTATTTAAGACTGACTATTTCACTTAGATGACCTAGGTAACTTGATCATAATCCTAAGCTAACTATGAACTCCTATTTATTCAGGATTATTCTTAGATTTGCATAGGTGAGGGTTGGCTCAACAATGTCGGCTCAATAAGCTTCCAATTTCAGGGGTAAGACCAGGTAGATAGCTGGGGACATAGGGTGCAAGATGGAATTCATGCCTACCAGATTTATGGATAGAGAAAGATTGTTCTCTTAAGTACTTTATGCAGGTCTTGAACAAGGGGCCCCACCCTCTCACTAACTCGAGAGGGATTCGGCTTAGTGATTGGATCATAAACCAATTGTTCATTAGAAGATCAATTGCAACTTAAGAAAGAAGACATAATATCGAGGGTAAAACAGCATATGGACCCAGTCGGTATTACGAACAACCTGTGAAGGATCAACTTACTGATTATGGTTAAATCATGGGACACAAATATATCTACAGTGAGGAGAGTGCAACTATCGAGCTATAGTTATGTGACTCAATAGTTAACGAATACTGATTAATTTGGTGTAAAGAGTTTAGCCAATTAATTTTAATCGTTGGAGTTCATGATCTGTAGATCCATATGGTCCCTCTACTAGCTCGTAAAACATGAACACCTTGAATTATTAAATTGAGTGAATTTTGAATAATATCAATTTGAATTGTTGAAATTGTTAAAATTGAAATTAGGGTTTTAAGTTTGAATTAGTTCAAAATCCAATTAGGGTTTGTTTAATTATATACGATATAATTAACATTTGATTTGTTAAAATTAAACGAAATTGGAGAGTTTATAATATTTAAATATTGGTTTAAATATTAATTACATGAATATGATTCATGTTTAAAATTAGGTGTGTGATTAATTTGACATTTTATATTAAATTAATTAATTAATTATGTTTAATTAATTTAAGATTAGTTAGGAGAAATTGGAAAATAAATTTGATTTTGTAAAATTGGTTTCGGAAATGGGCTTTTCCCATTTTTACTTCCAAGCATGAGTTGTTGCACGTGTATTTTCACACCAAATTTCCACTCCAATTGAAGTAGTGGTTGGCCAATTCCATTACTGAATGTTGCCTGCATGTTGCTGAATAAAAACACCTCTATTATGCTAAGATGAAGTGAATAGATGGAGATTAAGGAGTTGGAAAGTCTGTTTCTTCTTGAGTTTCTTCTTCCTCTTCAAACCCACAAATACACTTACCAAATTCACACAAATTTGAGTTCCACCACTTAATTCAAGGCTGAGAATAGTAGAGAAGACTTCTTGGTGGTTCACCAATTGATTTGAAGCTGAATTGGAGTGAAGAGCCATTTGGATTTGAAGATTTCATCACAAAAGATATGTAACTTGAAACCCACTTGAACATGCATGCTTTATAACTCAAATTAAATGTAATTAGAGTGCTTATTGATTCTGTTTGCTTTCATTGTATACTTATGTATTCCTTCATTTGGTATCAGAGTGTGATTTAAGCACCCAATTAACGTTAATTTGTGTTTTGGTGGGTGAATTTCTAAAAAATGTATGTTTGGACTGATATGAATGGTTTTTTTCAACTTTGGCATTAGATTCCTCTTTGATTTTCAAGTTAAATTTATAATTGGCTCTTGTTGGATGAGCTTATATGTGTGCTCTAGAGTCTGTAATTTATTTGGAGGCATTAGAGTCTAAATTAGGCTGTAATTGAAGAGAAATTTGAGCATGGTGAGCAATAGTTTTCTGGAGAAGTTGCCTCTGCCTTGCAGCATCGCGATGCCACAGAAGAGCGTTGCAATGCTGTTCTTCAAGAGGATGAACAACGTTGCAATGTAGGGATGCAGCGTCACGACGTTGTCATCCCAGCCCAGAATCGTGAATGCCCTCGAGCGGGTTCGCGCGGGAGGTTTCTGGTTCGACTGGTTCACCTCTGTTCTGGTTCGATTCAACCACTTTTTGATTGGTTCAACCCATTTTGATGCTTTGGAGGTTCGGTTCGAGTGGTTTGGGTTCAGTTCGGGTCAGTTCGAGTTGTTCTACACCAATTAGAAGCTATTTTTTTTTAATCCAATTTTGTAATAATTTAGTTATTATGTCTGCTTAGGATGCCAAAGTTGAATCGTATCAGTGTTTATTTAAATAATTAAGCATGTGATCTATGTTGTATTTAAATTTAAACATGTTTGTGCATATAATATGCCATTTAGATTTAAAATCACACCATAGGAAGCATTTTACATACGTTGATTACATGTTATAGATTGTTATAATGTATGAAATGCATGTTTAGGGTTTCTGTTATTTAATATAACTGTTATATTAAATTGAATGCCTTTGATGCATATTGTGGATGTAATAACATGTCTATTTTTTATAAGTTGTTATAAAATTGAAATGACATTAAAATCCATAACGAAAATAAGCTGCATACTCACGTAGGTTAAACACTTGTTTTAATAAGTTAAAATAGGTCGCTATCTTATAAATCACGGTTACAAACTCAACCGGTATATAATCCTTTCTAAGGCTGGGGTACTTAAGTTGATGATCTACTGAACATCTCCTACCTGGGGATTATGGCCAAATAATTTAGTGTTATTAACCATTTTTATAAGCGTATATGAGCGATGTGAGGTAATAAAACGGTTTATCACCTAAACATTATACGTTAAAATCCAATTTTAAGCGTTATACTTGGATAAACCACATAGACTTAGGGTTGTTTTTATTTAGCCAAAAAGAACCTAAGTATAATTTTATCCAAACAGTAGAATACTTCAGTGGGAGTTTAATAACTTATATGATAAAGTTATTTGAACAATTCAGAAGGAGATTAATAACATATATGATACGTTATTTTTAGTTCTCACATCTCTAAGAGTTTACAATCAAGATTTAAGCAGTACTTCGTGTCAATTATACCTCGATTGCTTCATTCAAAAAGTATTTGCATAAATCTGGATTTTGATAAATAAGGGGAAGTCGTTCAAGTATAAAAATCAAGTATATGATATATTTGATTTCAACTTTCACGTCCTCATAAAATTCACACCATGAGATCCATACAACACTTTGAAGGAAATCAGACATGAGGATTTCCATGAGCAACGAAATGATCATTTCAAATTTCATTCGTATTTGAACATATAAAATTACAATCAAGAAACTAAAACATATAGGCTATGCACAATACGAAATTACAGCATTCTTTTCATAAGAGATCAAAGTATAGAATTATACATAACTTTGAAGACTAATCTTCCAACACCCTTGATCCCAAACACTTATTCAATCAGCAAGACAACAACACACAAACGCTCAAACTTGAAAACTGCAACATAACACGATCAGAGCGACTATGAACTCAGCGATCTCCAAGATCACGAACACAACGGATGGCCTAAAAAAACCTCGAACTATGTTGAGTTGAGTATAAAACCACCACAATCGCTACCTTGGTATTCTCGGTGTGAGAATCCAGAAGTGTGGGCTCTGTGTGGACTTGGTTTGAGGAAGAGATTGAAGGAAGAACAATCGTGTAAACGATTAAGCAAGTGGGAGATAACAAAGGTCTATCGTATAGACGATGCCCAATCGTTTAACAAATGCTATGCGATCGTTAGAAAAAGCTCCGCGATCGTTTAGCTAATGGCCAGCTGAGTAAACTATCGTGTAGTGTCGCTCGACGATCGTTTAGTCTCTCTTTATCTATCGTTTAGTAAACCTCATCAAATTGACAACCAACCATGAGAACTTCCGAGAATGGAAACACTTTCAACTACCTACTAAATTTAGGAAAACATTTTTCCTTTTATCTCACACCATGAAACCACTAACAACCTCCTACTCATTTGGTTATTAGAGAAAAGAGATAATTATCCAATAATTAATATTATTATAAATATATATGATAATCAACTTACCATATTATATTTATAACCTATAGTTTTAATATTTCATCTCATGAAACATATAAACCATAGTTCTTTTTCTATTTCATAGTACTTAGTGTAAATCTCATTTATATTAATCCTCCACTTGATGTATCTCATGTACCACACCGATCATATCATATATAATCGAATTTCCTCTTGTCAATTTGAACATTTCAAATCAACACCAAGAACTGATTCTCAACTTGAATCTATTGAGCTACCAAGGGGACTTTACGGACCTGTAGCTCAAAGCTCCAACAGTACGTGAATAACTAACTAAACTTTTTATTCACTGGATCCACCATTCGTTAACTGTCAGGAACTTCACTAAAGACTGACAATTGAACTCTTCTTACTACAAATGTATTATGTGTCCATATCAACCAATCAATAGTGCGATAACCCTTCACATATCACTCGTAAGTACAGCTGGGCCAATAACTGATATGCCCCTGTAGTTACATCTAACTCCTTAAGTACCACTAATCCCTATAATGAACATAAGTTATAGTCCTACTATGACCGAGTCCTCTCTTTCAAAGAGAAGTCGTGGCCATTATGTTCAAGACTTGGAATCAGCCCTTAAGAGAGCAATCTATCTACTTACCCCTGCCTTAGGAAAGGAGTGAATTCCATCTTGTATAACTGAGTTTCAAGCTCCCAAATTAGACAAATCCCCAAAAAGGTAGGCATGTTGAGTTGACAATCTGGCCACTCTCACCTATACTAATCAAAGAACCGCCCTCAAAGGCAGAAGTTCCCAAAACACTCAAGATTGAGGTCATCACCTATGGTCGTTTAGGTGAGATGTAAGTCTCCAATATCAACGACGTTATATACAGAGACTAATTATCTCGTGGTTCCGTCTCATACAAACTCTTTGTATAGGACATCCCCACTCGCATGTCTCCACATGAATAGTCAGGATCTATCATCTGTAGTAGTTCACAACACTTGCAAACCTCTACAAAGCGGACCGTATCCATAGTGTCACCAGGATCAGGTATCCCTCCTTAAACCTTATACTACAAACTTATTCAGGTTATCACTTAAGGCATGATCCACTTTTATATCTCATATATATGTTTAAGTTTACATACAATAACCATAAAGCTCTGTTTATTGGATATGAGTAAATTCCATATAAAATACTCTTATTTTATTCATAATAATGTGTATAGATTACAAACTACGAGACTCCGAGAGATTAGGACACCAATCCCAACAATCTCTCACTTGTTCTAATGCCTCAAAGACTAATGTAGAATACAAGATAAAGACAAGTACAATATACAATAAACTAGGGCATACCCCAGTATTAACTCCCACTTGCCCTAGACAAGATGTCGCATGTCTCGCAGAACCAAACTCTCTATGTGACCCTCGAACACTTTAGTCATGCAAGCCATTGTAAATGGATCGGCAACGTTATGCTCTGATGCGATCTTCGTGACTATTACATCACTGTGTTGCACAATCTCCCTGATCAAGTGATATTTCCATTTTATATGCTTGCCTCGACGATGACTCCAAGGCTCCTTCGAATTTTCCACAGCTCTGCTGTTAGCATAATAAAGAATGATCGGCAAATTCATATTTGGAACAACTTCCAAATCTGTAAGGAATTTCCTCAGCCAAACAGCCTCCGTAGTAGTTTCACAAGTGGCTACATATTCGGCTCCCATAGTGGAGTCTATAATGCATCCTTGCTTGATGCTTCACCACACTACAGCCCCTCTATTCAGAGTGAACCCTGACCTCGATGTTGATTTACGAGAATCTCTATCGGTCTAAAAGTCAAAGTCTGTGTATCCTATCTCCACACACGAGTATGTAGTCCATCATTCTCCAAAGACACTTGAGGATCGTCTTGACCACCATCCAGTGATCTAATCCTGGATTGGACTGATAATGACTAACAATCCCTACTACATTACAAATGTTGGGTCTGGTACACAACATTGCATACATTAAGCTTCCAACAGCTGAAACATAAGGAACCAGTCTCATCTCCTCAACTTCTTTAGGTGTCTTAGGGCATTAATCCTTAAACAAAACGATTCTATGCCTGAAGGGTAACAAACCCCTCTTGGAATCTTGCATCCTGTACCTGATCAATATTTGATCGATGTACGATGTCTGAGACAAGGTTAACCTCTTGTTCTTGTGATGTACCTGATCAACATTCCCAATCAGTAGGATATCATCCATATACAGTACCAGGAAAGCTACTGAGCTGTTGATGATCTTCTTGTATACATAAGACTTAGCAACGTTCTGATCAAAGCCAAACGATTTGATCGCACTGTCAAATCTAATATTCCATGATCTAGATGCTTGTTTCAGCCCATAAATGAACCTATTAAGCTTGTAAACTCTTTGATCTTGATCTGGAACCACGAACCCGTCTGGTTGAGCCATGTAGATGGTCTCCTCAAGATTACCATTAACAAAGGTAGTCTTGATGTCCATTTTTCATATCTTATAATCATAAAATGTGGCTATACATAGAAGTATCCTGATAGACTTGAGCATGGCAATAGGTGAGAAAGTTTCCTCATAATCCACTCCCTCAACCTGGGTATAATCCTTTTCCACGAGTTTAGACTTAAAGGTTTGCACCTTTCCATCTACACCTTGCTTTCGCTTATAGACTCACTTACACCCTATAGGTCTTACCCCATCAGGCTGATCCACAAGTTCTCAAACTTGATTGAAGTACATAGACTCCATCTTCTGGTTCATGGCTTTAATCCACTCATCCTTGTCAACATCCTCCATTGCTTACTTAAAATACAATGGATCCTCGACCCCATCATTAGAAATGATGTTCTAGACTTCAGTCAAACCCATGTAGCGATCCGGTGGGTTTATAATCCTTCCACTACGTCGAGGCAGTCTCAACTCTTGAGCTGGTTGACTAGATGTACCGACCTTAATAACTCTTGTTGATCTGTCGGTCTATTCAACAACTCTTCTTGAACCCTCAGTAGTCTCAGTATCACTAGAAATCTCACATAAAATAAGCTTACTTCGTGGGTTATGATCCTCGATATGATCTTCTTCCAAGAAGATAGCATTTATAGAAACAAATACTTTGTTCTCACTTGGATCATAGAAATATCCATACCTCGTTTCCCTGGGGTAGCCTATAAAGAGGCAAGCTTTCAAACGCAGTTCCAACTTCTTCGGGTTAGTCACAAGCACATGGGTCGGACACCCCCAAATCCTGAAGTGGTGTAAACTACCTTTACGGCCTCTCCACTACTCAAAAGGTGTTTCAGAAACACTCTTCGAGGGAACGTTGTTTAGAATGTAGCAAATAGTCTCCACTGCAAAATCCCAAAACGAGTCTGGAAGATGAGTGATGCGTTATTTTATGAAGTAAAATTATGGATGATATACGATGGTGAAATTGTGTTGAGCACTCAAGTTTCCTCAGCGGAATCCAAGTGTAAATTTCACTAAGTTTCCTGGTAAGTCCAGGGTCGAACTCAAAGACTTGTGAAAATAGGTTACAGTGGTAATTTTTATGAAAACTTTACGGTAACCAAATAAATCAATAGTTGTTGAGGTTGTTGTTTGCGGTGATGAAAAATAAATAAATGCAGAAGATTTGAGAAAAAGTCGGATTGCGTGATAGATACACTGAGTATGCGGATGAACGGGTTGAGAAGGTTTTTAGCTAGTGTTACCTGGGAATGCGTCAAACTATTCGATCATGCTACAACTATGCACAACAAGTCATTTTTCAATGCAAATTTGATGCTCCTAAGTCTAGGACGCATGTGTTGAATGCAAAAGTGTCCATAAAGCTTATTTCTAAGTCTCTACTCTTGTCCTATGCGATGATATAAGATGCATAAAGGCAAGGTGACTGCACACAATCATATCCTATCTCTAGGATGCATGCAATGCATTAATAGCAAATAGTGCTTATTCCTAAGCTCTTATCTCTTGATTATGCGTTCTAATCTGACTCTTCCAAGCCTAGATTCTAACCTGACTCTCCCAAGCCTAGATCCTGTCCATAGACTACCCTCCCAAGTATCTCTAATGGACGAATGAAGCATACATAATACAAGATAATCTCATAGACTGATGATTCCCAGTTGTGCAAGCTAAATGCTTCTCAACCCATTCAACAGATTTAACTACTTATGCGTAAATAACAGAGAGTGAATAGATATAGAGAAGGAAATTTCATTTTTTATAAATGAGTTTGAGTACAAAATAATAATGGAAGATAAAGGTAGAGAGTCTGATAGCAATTCCTTGCTGACCAAGGCTTTTACAATGTCAATCTCTATTCAGTTCCAAAGATATTCCTACTTCTGCAGGCGTCATACAACCTTCTTCTCTCGCATCGCCGTAAAATGAAAAAAAATCTAAGAACAAGGCTAAATTATGAACGGAACGATGAACTCGTAAACACTGCTGAACTGATTAACCCCTTTTCTGAAGGATGCCTCTGGTATAGAACTTCCAGGGTGAAAGGGGCTTCTCTCTCATGTTTTCGCAGATGGGACAACTTTAATTCCTGACTAATGCGCCGAATATTTATCACCGAAAAGCTGAATGTACTTGTTCATTACCGGCTGTCAACTTAATTCGGATTCGACTGTCATCAGCTTTTTGTCCCATCGTGATTAATTATACCTTTCACCCAGATGCGCCCACCAAGTTGCGCTGACCAAGTTGTGGCAATTCTTCTTGGGCAAATCTTTGCCAACACAATCACTGCAAAGCCTTGCAGTAATACTGCGCTCGACCAATGATTTTCTATGATCGCAATTTCCGCCTTTCATCAATGCATTTTCTGCACAAAAATACAAAAATCAACTGTTCCTATGCGATGAATGCATGCGGCCGCAATATAATAAACTTAATGCTTTTTGGACAAAATCTAACACATTTTATCAACGTAAGCCAGCATTTTTTAAGAACTTAGCACTATGATAATGTGTATTTCTGCCTGTTATCACACCCCCAAATTTAAATAATGCTTGTTCTCAAGCATAAGCTAAAGACTTCCTTTAGCAAGTTGACCGCAATATTCTTTTCCTAGATTTCTCAAGGATACTTCGTTCAAATCCTATATACCAAATCTTCCTTAAGTCTTATTCAAGTCTCCTCTTAAAATATTTCTAAGACCTAGGGATCACAAGCTTAACTTTCAAAAAGACTTTACTAACTTCCGGGACATCGCATGATTTATTTCAAAGAGAAAAAAAAAATTTCACCGAGGTGTCAAATGTTTTTATCCTTGCATACTTCTTGACATTGTTATTTTTTTCTGACCTTGCGCTGATCCAAGTGCCTTGCCTTCGTTTTGGCTTGCCCCCACTGTGTCATGCGGACATCCAACTACGAGCAATGCGCTCTTTCTCAGACTAACCTCATACCTACTTGGCAGCGGAGTTGCAATCATTTATTTATACGTTGATTCTGGTGACTTACTTTCGTTTGTGCTTGCCCCTACGTGTGTCATGTGGACGTCCAGCTACGGGTAAGTGCCTTTCACAACTTAACTCTTCTCAACATGGGTTTCCCATTGCGTTGACAGTGGAGTTGTTATTCTTAAAATATATATATTTTTTTTAAAATAGCAATGTCAAAAATAAATACCTCACCCCCAAATTTAAAATGCAGCAATGTCCTCATTGTCAAAAGATTGAAATGAGTCCTGCGATGTTCTTAGACAACTTCGTAAAAAGAGTTTGAAAGAAAGCTAGCAAACCCCTAACTTCTAGAAATATTTCATGAGGTGACTATCTTAAAGTTAAGTTGACTCTAGTATATATGAAAGATATAGAAGCATATTTTTCATCATTGAAATCATAATTGGCAAAGAAACAGAATGCGGTAACTTACTAAATTTATCCATGTCAAATGATTGCAGTAATCAAAGAGGATCCGGTGATAAAACTTTTAAAACCAAGATGCGATGCGATAGTGCAAAATTTGAAATAGAGATAAGGAAGAATACACCCCCAAATTTGCGCTGTCACCCATATTGTATATTAGTGAATCTTTCTTGGCAGCGATCTCTCTTCTTTGGATTGCAGTGATGGAGTGAGATACATTGCTTCTTCGCGAAATACCTCCGCAAACCTGTGCTTCGAACGTTGCACTAAAAACAGTGAGAGGGTTAAATTATTTTACTGCAATTTTTTTTTTTCAAAATGAAGTAGGAATAAGTAATGTGCAAATAGATAAATGATGATTAAGGTGTTGAAGAAATGAGAGTTCAAGAACCAAATAAAGGAAACTCTAAAAGACTTGCACCCCAAATGATATTGCTTGCCAATGTAGAGGCCACACCATTTTTATCTATTTCGGGTTTTTTAGATCCACAGAGGTCTTTTCTGGTTGAAAACTACCACCACAATATGCCTTAACTTGCTGTCTCTTAACCTTAAATGTACGACATCCATCCTCAGTGCTGAGCTCCACCGCACTATGTTGGAATATTCCTTTAATGATGAAGGGTTCGGACCAACGTGATTTTAATTTTTCAGGGAAAAGCCAGAGTCGTGAGTTGAATAGTAAGACCCTCTGACCTACCTGGAGGTTCTTGCCGCATATGTATTTGTCATGCCAGCGCTTGGTGCGCTCTTTGTAACTTTTTTTGTTTTCATATGCGTTAATCCTCCATTATTTTAGCTCGTCCAGTTGCATTTTTCGCGCTTCTTCTGCTTTCTTCAAATCAATGTTCAGCTTCTTTACCTCCTATAGTGCCTTATATTCCAGCTCTAGAAAAAATGACACGCCTTACCAAATACCAACGCATATGGGGACATACTTATTGGTGTTTTAAATGCAGTCCGGTATGCCCATAATGCATGGTCAAGCTTTGTTGCCCAATCTATTCGTGAAGACCTTACTACCTTCTCAAGTATCAACTTAATTTCTCGATTAGACACCTCGACCTGACCATTCGTCTGCGGATGGTATGCGGTGGCCACTTTGTGGAGAATGTTGTATTTGCTCAGCAGATCCTTAACAGTATGATTGACAAAGTGTGACCCTTCATCACTTATGATGGCACGTGGGGTGCCAAAACGAGTGAAAATGTTTTTCTTCAGGAATTGGGCGACTACCGCCGCATCGCTTGCGGTGCATGCCACTGCCTCTACCCATTTGGATACATAATCAACGGCTAATAAATTGATTAACCTCTTTTCTGAAGGATGCCTCTGGTATTTATAGAACTTCTAGGGTGAAAGGCGGCTTCTCTCTCATGATTTCGCAGATGGGACGGTTTTAATTCTTGACTGATGCGCCGAATATTTGTCACCAAAAAGCTGAATGTACTTGTTCGTTAGCGGCTATCAACTTAAATCAGATTCGACTATCATCAGCTTTCTGTCCCATCGTGATTAATTATACCTTTCACCCAGATGCGCCCACCGAGTTGCGCTGACTAAGTTACGACAATCTTTCTTGAACAAATGTTTGCGAACACAATCACCGCAAAGCCTTGCGGTAATGCTGCACTCGACCAATGATTTCCTATCATCGCAATTTCCACCTCGCGTCAACACATTTTCTGAACAAAAATACAAAAATCAACTGTTCCCATGCAATGAACACATGCGACCGTAATATAATAAACTTAATGCTTTTTGGACGCAATCTAACACATTTTATCAACGCAAGCCAACATTGTTTAAGAACTTAGTACGATGATAATGTGCATTTTTGCCTGTTATCAATGAGCATAACTCATCATAGACTGAACCTTTTATCAACGCAAGCCAACATTGTTTCTTCTTTCTGATATACCATTCTGTTGAGGTGTATCAGGGGCCGAGGGTTGGGATGTAATTCCATGTTCTATCATATAATTCTGTCATTGGAGGTCCATATAGTCTCCACCATGATCAGATCGTAGTTTTTTTATCTTCTTACCTAACAAGTTTTCAACTTCAACCTTATACTCTTTGAACTTGTCAAAGGCTTCAAACTTACGTTGCCTGAGGAAGAGATACCCATACCTTGAATAATCATCTATGAAAGAGATGAAATATTCATACCCACCTCGAGCTCTAACACTCACCGAACCACAAAGGTCAGAATGTACAAACTCCAAGGCGTCCTTGGCTCTGTAACCTTTTCCAGTAAAATGTCGTTTGGTCATCTTGCCTTCGAGATATAATTCACATACGAGCAAGGAGTTTTCTTCTAATCTCTTTAGAAATCCACTTTTCACTAACTGCTCAATCCTATTGAGGTTTATGTGACCTAACCTTAGATGCCAAAGATGGGCATTTTTCTTAGGAGAAACCTTTTGTCTTTTACCTGTTGTTGTCGTACTGAACATTTCAGAATTAAACAAGGCTTTTATGACTAACGACCTTAGTACATATAATTTACTTTTGCATTGAACCAAAACCAATCTCCATCTTAATCTTGAAAATACACACTTAACTCTCAGAAAAGGAGATGGTATAACCTTGTTCAATAAGACGAGAAACTGAAATTAAGTTCCTCTTGATATGAGGAACTACGAAAACATTATATAGTCACATATAACATTTATCGTCCAAAAATAATTTCAGCCTGCCTACAGCAACAGCTGAGACAACCTCACCAATACCAACTCGTAGAGCCAACTCTCTATGTGGCAACGTTTGCCAGAAACTAAATCCTTGGTAAGAGGAACAGATGTGATTAGTAGCATTTGAATCAATGATTTAGGCAGAATCATCATTCTCTACCAAACACATCTTTAAGACTAATAAATCACATTTACTGTCTTTAGACATCCTCCTCTTTTGGAGAGTAGTGGGATCAGTATCATAACCTAAATAAGCTCCAAGTTCCATGTCAGAGAACACTTCTCTTCTATGAACTTTAACAGAGTTAGAAACACTTGCTTTCTCTTCTTGGAGTTTAACTTGGGAACTGACACTACTGGTTTTGTCATCCATCCCTTTATGCTCGAAAAGTAAGAACTGGCGTTCGAACAAATCTTGCAACGAGTCCATGATCTCACATGAAATTACCATGTTTTCAACCCTTTCCGCCAAAATATCAGGTATGCTAGCTAATATGTGAAGTGTGGCCAATGAATTAGCCTTCATCCACACCTCATATGCATTATAAACACTTTGCGATGCATCAAGGGTCGGGACTTGAGGACATTCCTCAACCATGACAAATTCAAGGTCGTTTACCACGAAATACGTTTTACAATACTCTTTCCACTGTATGTAACCGGTCAGACTAAAGGCATTAAACGGAAAATCAAACATGTGGCTGAAAATAAAAACACATCGTTAGGTTTTAAGCAAATATCTATTGAACAAACATACAACATCCAATATGGTTTAGCAAAACTAACATGAACCCCGTGTGATATCTAGTTTCGCAATGATGCTTCAAAGGTTTAGGATAAAAGCCATTAATACCAGAACAACTCTTGCTTCTATAATGACAAGCCATCATTGATTTGGTCAAGAAATCATTAACTTGCTTCACAATTTCCCATAGGTGTGACCCGCAGTTTTAGGCCCTAGAGTTCTGCCCCGAGCAGCCAATCTGAAGGGAAAAAATCCAATTGGGGCAAAAACTAAAGTGACACTATCCATTTTCGAAGTTCACTTTGATATTGACCAACTACACAAAACCCATCTAAAGAGGGACACTCCTAGGGTGCCACGATGGAGTACGGAATGATCTCACGGTGCGAACCAATGACAGAGACCGTAGGACATGTTGACACACACCCTTCACCTACTTACTATAAACACTATCTCCATCCATCTTGATATTGATTCATGCAAACACCATCCGAAAGGGGATGCTCCCAAAGATCAGAACCTTGCTCGATACAAATTGAAGGAAATCGGACATGAGGATTTGAACATAAACAATTATAATCAATTGAACATAAAAAATTACAATCAAGAAACAAAAACATACAGGTTATGCATAACACGAAATTACAACATGCTTTACATAAGAGATCAAGGGATAGAATTATACATACCTTTGAAGACTCATCTTCAAACAACCTTGATCCCAAATACTCGTTCAATCAACAAGATAGCAACATACGAACACTCGTACTCGGTGATCGCAACACAGCACTATCAAAGTGACTACGAACTCAGCGATCTCCAAGATCACGGACACGGCGAACGGCCTTCAAAAGCCTCGAACTATGTCAAGTTGAGTACAACACCACCACGATGGCTACCTTGGTATTCTCGGTGTAAGAGTCCAGAAGTTTAGGCTCTGTGTGGACTTGGTTTGAGGAAGAGACCAGAGGAAAAACAATCGTGTAAACGATTGAGCAAGTGGGAGATAACAAAGGTCTATCATATAGATGATGCCCAATCGTTTAACAAATGTTATGTGATCGCTAAGAAAAAGCTTTGCGATCGTTTACCTAATGGCTAACTGAGTGAACTATCGTGTACTATCACTCCACGATTGTGTAGTCTCACTTCAGCTATCGTTTAGTGAATCTAATGCACTTGATAGCCACCCATGAGAACTTCAAAAAATGGAAACTCTTTCAACTACCTGCTAAATTTAGGAAAACATTTTTTCTTCTATCTTACAGTTACCACGAAACCACCAATAACCTCCCACTTAATTGGTTAGTAGAAAAAAAGAGATAATTATCCAATAATAATATTATTATAAATATATATGATAACCAACTTTCCATATTATATTTATAACCTATAGTTTTAATATTTTATCTCATGAAACATATAAACTATAGTTCTTTTTTCATTTCATGGAACTTAATGTAAATCTCATTTACATCAATCCTCCACTTGATGTATCTCATACACCATACCGATCATATCATATATAATCGAATTTCCTCTTGTCAATTTGAACATTTCAAATCAACACCAAGAACTGATTGTCAACTTGAATCCATTGAGCTACCAAGGGGATCTTATGGACCTGTACCTCAAAGCTCCAACGGTACGTGAATAACTGACTAAACTCTTTAGTCACAGGATCCAACATCCGTCAACTGCCAGGCACTCCACTAAAGGTCGACAACTGAACTCTCCTTACTACAGATATATTATATGTCCATATCAACCAACCAACAATGCAATAAACCTACACAAATCGCTCGTAAGTATAGCTAGGCCAATAACCGTTATGCCCCTGTAGTTACATCTAACTCTTTAAGTACCACCGATCCCTCTAATGAACCTAAGTCATAGTCGTACTATGACTGAGTCCTCTCTTCCAAAGAGAAGCTATGGCCACTATGTTAAAGACCCGGAATCAGCCCTTAAGAGAACAATCTATCTATTTGCCCCTGCCTCGGGGAATGAGTGAATTCCATCTTGTATAACTGAGTTTCAAGCTCCCAAATTAGACAAATCCCCAAAAAGGTAGGCATGTTAAGTTGACAATCTGGCCACTCTTACCCATACTAATCAAAGGACCGCCCTCAAAGGAAGAAGTTCCCAAAACACTCAAGATTGAGGTCATCACCTATGGTCGTTTAGGTGAGATGTAAGTCTCCAATATCAACGGTGTTATATACAGAGACTAATTATCTCGTGGTTCCGTCTCATACAAACTCTTTGTATAGGACATCCCCACTCGCATGTCTCCACATGAATGGTCAGGATCTACCATTTGTAGTAGTTCACAACATTTACAAACCTCTACGTGTCACAAGGATCAGGTATCCCTCCTTAATCCTTATTCTACAGACCTATTTAGTTTGGATCGTGAGATTCCTATGGGAGAAGTAGTTCGTAGCAAGTGGGTAAAGGATATGTGTCAACCTTTTATGCGGTCTCTTCTGTTAGTTTGGACCATGAGATTCCTATGTTGCGTCTGTTAGTTAGCTTTAGGCGGCCCTTGCTAGTCATTTAACGACGACTTTCTCCTCTGAGGGTTGTAACATAGGTTTTGGAACAACTCAAACTCCAAAAATGGATAGGATTTCTTGAGTCCATTCCCAACCTTGACTTTCCATTTCGATAGCATAGTTGGAGCCGACCTCTGACGTCTGAAAATGGTGGGTTACACTTAGAGAATTACTAAAGTATTAGTAATTTTAGACCGAAAACGGTAATTAAATGACTATAGGAATAAGAGTTATTCTGGAGATAGTGTTTGGTCAAAATTGTTTACTTTAGTGAAGGAGTATTTGACTGCCCCTCGGTAGCATGTATTCTAACTCACTATAGTATCCTTGAAAATAAATAATGGTTATGGGTACATTATTACTAGTTTTGCTAAAATTTTACTTTGGATTTAGTTGCAATTTGCTAATTAGAATTAGTTTAAAATTTTCAGCATGTTGAGATCTTCTAGAATACTCGCTTCTGAATTAGTTAACTGTAAAATCGAATCAACATACAAATTACTAGCGGTTAATAGTTCTAAAAGGGTTTTTACAGAGGATTGTCCTTGATCTCCCAATTTATCTAAAGTTTTGAACTATATAGATGAGAATGCAAAATTCGAAAAACAATATGGATATGTGATAACTAGTAGAAATACAAGTTATTTATATCATCTTACTTAGAATATGCAGCAATAGGAAGGAAAAGTTGCGTCAAACATAGTAAAATTTGCTTAGAAACGCAAAGATTGTAAAAGTATTGGAAACACACCCGCTGACCGCATTGCGATGGCAAAAAGGATGTCCAAACCTTTGTTTTACAGGTAACAGGTATCACCGCATGCGACGATTGCAAGTGGCCAAAAAGATCAATGCATTAACGGGGATTTCTAAAATTGTACAGCTTTTCTAATGTACGAGTTGACAAATTGAACGTGGAGCAGAGCGGACATTCCCACCAAGCCTCGACAAGAAAAATTAACTTTTCAGAGTGGGACCACTGACGAAAGAGGTGCTAACGTCTATAAATAGCAACATCAACACTCAGCAAAGAAAGAAAACACACGAAAAAGAAGTTTTGTGCAAGGGACATTCTTCCCTCGAGAACTCTCCTGAGAAGGAAGTTCTCCACTTCATTCCTCCATCACGTCGACAAGCAAACAACTCCGATCGGGATCCATGCCAAGACATTGACACGCTGCTCTCAACTATTCTTACTTTCTGTTCATCGATTGTTGTTTATTTCCTGTCTTTGATTCATATCTCTGTAACAAACGCTTTATCTTTACCAATTACTATCATTATCATTGTCCATCTTCATCTCTCTGTTCACCACAATGCATTCTTCCATTTCTCTCACCATGAGTCACTAAACCTCCAGGTTTTGGGGAAAGGATTGAGCAAGTAAGTCAATCGATGTTGAAGAAGTCAACTAAGTTTATTTAATGTATGCTCAATGGCATCTTCACCTACAAGAGCAGAAGTGAAGATGTTAATCCACCTCTCGAAAAAAGGTTGATAGAATATGTTAACTAAAGAAAGAAGTATTTCTAGAGATGGAAACAACCTTACGTTTGGAAACGTTTGTCCCTGATCATCATAGAGATATGGTGATACAGGCGATCACCGAAAGGTGTAAGCCAAGGGAAGATGGAACCTTAGTTGCATCCTCAACAAGATTGACAAACTAGCGATATTCTTTTCCCCAAAACCGTTCTTACTCTAATTCTATCCACAAGATTTTCCATCACATTCTCTCACGCACACCTGGCACAATTTCAAATTTATTTACCTGTTGTTCATTTATCATCGCATTTTATTCTTCAGCACCTCACAATCTTAATTTGTTTACGGTCGCATGTATCACTTCATTATTGCACTAGCATTGCGAATCCCCATGTTCGACCTTTGATCATTCTGAGAAACTCTCGGTGAATTATACTTGGTCTCATCGCGAGAAAACTTGTTACATGCATAAACTATATGAATTGGCATTCTACAATGAATTTTGTAGCACGCATATATCATCGAGTAGTGTGATTAATACATCGCATATCATTTTTGTGGTGGCATTCCACACCACACAACACTATGATTTACTTGTCATCAAAGCATGTTTAGTGGAAAATAATAAAACCTGGATAATTGATTCAGGTGCAGCTAATCATGTCTGTACTTTCTCACAGGAAACAAGTTCTTGGTGACAGTTGACAGAAGACGAAACAATCTTTAAGGTAGGGACTGGGAAAATTATTTCAGCTAAACAGTGGGAGATATAAAGTTATTTATAGCAGATTAATACATCTTGCTTAAAAATGTTTATTACATTCCTTCTATGAAAAGGAATATGATATCTTTCTCTTGTTTGTTGAAACAAAATTATAAAATTTCTTTTGGAATAATGAAGTGTTTATTACTTCGAAGAATATTAAAATTTGTTCTGCAAAATTAGAAAATAACTTGTATTTGTTAAAACCGACTAAGGTAAAGGCCATTTTAAACATAGAGATGTTTAAAACAGCTAAAACTCATAATAAGAAAAGGAAAGTGTCTCCAAATGCCTAATTAAGTTAAAAGATAGTTCTTACTTCCTTGTGAATCCTGTCTTGAGGGTAAAATGACTAAAAGATCTTTTTTCTGGAAAAGGTCTTTGAGCCAAAGAACCATTAGAGCTGGTACATTCAGACCTTTATGGTCTGATGAGTGTTAGAGCTAGTGGATGGTATAAATATTTCATCAGCTTTGTTGATGACTATTCTAGATATGGGCATATTTACCTGATACATCAAAAGTCCGAAACATTTGAAAAGTTCAAAGAGTATAAGGCTGGGGTTGAGAACCAATTAGGTAAAAAGCTTAAAACACATCAATAAGATCGAGGTGGTGAGTATGTGGACCTGGAATTCCAAAACTATTTGATAGAACATAGAGTCTAGTCTCAACTCACAGCCCCTGGCATACCTCAGCAAAATGTTGTGGCAGAAAGGAAAAACAAAACCTTGTTGAACATGGTTCATTCCATGATGAGTTATGCCTAGTTACGAAGTTCTTTTTGGGGTTATGTAGTTCAGACCACAGTATATATTTTGAACATGGTTCCCTCGAAAATTATTTTTAAAACACCTTACGAGCTCTGGAGATGACGTAAAGGCACTTCAGAATTTGGGGTTGCCCGTCCCATGTGTTGGTGCAAAATCCTAAAACGTTGGAACGTCATTCAAAAGTATGCCTATTTTTAGACTACCCAAAAGGAACGAAATGTGGCTTCTTTTACGGTCCTTAGGAAGACAAGGTATTTGTATTAACAAATGAAACCTTCCTAGAGGAAGACCACACGAAGAATCATTAACCACGCAGTAAGCTAGTAATAGCAAAAATGTCTTGAGAAATGACAAATACATCAACAAGAGTTGAGGTCCATCAACAAGAATTATTGATGAAACTGGTATTTCACATCATTCTCAAGAGTTGAGAATGCCTCATCGTAGTGGGAGGGTTGTGCAATAGCCTAACCGGTTATGGGTGAATCCTCTAAGTCATCATACCAGATGATGGCTTGGAGGATCCATTGACTTTCAAACAAGCAATGAATGATGTGGATAAAAACGAATAGATTAAAGCCATGGACCTTGAAATGGAATCTATGTATTTCAATTATGTCTGGAATCTTGTATATTAACCTGAAGGGGTAAAACCCATCGGTTGCAAATGGATCTATAAGAGAAAACAAGACCAACCTGGTAAGGTACGGACCTACAAAGCATGACTTGTGGCAAAAAGATTTACCCAAAGAGAGGGGGTAGATTATGAAGAAACCTTCTCTCCGGTTGCCATGATAAAGTCAATTAGAATACTCTTGTCCATAGCTACATTTTATGATTATGAAATATAGAAAATGGATGTCAAGACATCCTTTATGAATGGCTATCTTCAAGAGAGTATCTATATGTCTCAACTAAAAGGGTTTATTGAACAGGGTCAACAAAAGGTTTGCAAACTTAATCGATCCATTTATGTGTTGAAACAAACTTCTAGATCCTAGAATATGAGATTTGACACTACGATCAAATCTTATAGTTTTGAACAAAACGTTGACGAACCTTGCGTTTACAAGAAAATCGTTAACAAAACTGTCGCTTTTCTAGTGTTATATATTGATGATATTCTAGTCATTGGGAATGAAGTAGAATTTCTTGCTGACGTTAAAAGATGGCTGGCTACCCAATTCCAAATGGTGGAAAAGCCCAATATGTTCTTGGGATCCAAATTGTTCGAAATCGTAAGAACAGAATATTAGCACTATCTCAAGCATCTTATATAGAAAAGATGTTGTCCAAGTATAAAATGCAAATTTCCAAGAAATGAACGTTGCCTTTCAGACATGGAATTCACCGGTCAAAGGAACAAAGTCCTAAGACACCTCAAGAGGTTGAGGATATGAAACAAATTCCATATGCATTAGT
Organism: Benincasa hispida; assembly: GCF_027475165.1. Taxonomy (NCBI): domain Eukaryota; kingdom Viridiplantae; phylum Streptophyta; class Magnoliopsida; order Cucurbitales; family Cucurbitaceae; genus Benincasa; species Benincasa hispida. The sequence continues at coordinate 63,102,653 of NC_143486.1, read as the reverse complement.
GGTAGGGAGTTTGATGTATGCCATGTTGTGTACACGTCCGGATATATGATATGCAATTGGAATAGACAGTAGATTTTAGTCTAATCTTGGATATGATCATCGAATTGCAATTAAGAACATTCTCAAGTATCTTCAGAGAACGACAAATTATATGCTCGTGTATGGTGCTGAGTATTTGATCCTTACTGGATACATTGATTCTGACATCCAAACCAATATAGATTCAAGTATATCAACTTCGGGGTCAGTATTCACTCTGAATGGAGGAGCAGTTGTGTAGAGAAGCATCAAGCAAAGTTATATTATGTAGCTGCAAGTGAAGCAGCAAAAGAAGCAGTATGGCTCAGAAAGTTCCTGACTGACCTGGAAGTAGTTTCTAATATGCACCTATTTGTCACCCTCTATTGTGACAACAGTGGAGCAGTTGCAAATTCAAAGGAACCTCGAAGCCATAAACGAGGAAAACACATCGTGTGAAAGTACCATCTCATCAGAGAGATTGTACACAGAGGAGATGTGATCGTCACGTAGATAGCCTCACAAGACAACTTAGCTGATCCATTTACGAAGGCCCTCTCGGCTAAAGTGTTCGAGGGTCGCCTAGTAGGACTAGGTCTATGAGATATTTATCACTAGGGCAAGTGGGAGAATATATTGGTATTTAATGCCCTAGTTTATTTTATTTATACTCTTTGTTCTCTTAGTGTAACTCAACATTATATATATTTGTATGTATTGATCCAATGGAGTTATAGGATTGTATCAGCAACAGCGAAAGCACAAGGATCATCTAAGCACTCTAATTCACTAATTCTGGCAAAATATAAAGCATGCTCTTGCAGAAAACAAGTGAGTTTCAAGACATACCTCTTGTAGAACTTCTTCAAAGCTCCTTTCTCCAACTCTTATCTTCTCCGAATCTTGTTGAAGACCACCTCAAGATCTTCCCCACTATCCTGTTGGTGCTCTAGATTGAGTTGTAGAACTCAAAACAAGCTTGAATCAAGGGATGAAGAAGAAAAGCTCGCAATAGCAATCTTGATGAAGAACCATTTGTTCAACTCAAATTTTCTCTAAAATTCTCTATAGATTTCATCCCCAATTTTTACTCTAATCTAGTATATCAACATGCAAAGGAGAGAGTTGCATGAGTTGCAGCTCATGCATGGATAAGACAAGGCAAAAAGAATGTCATTTGTGTGAGCTACTTGAAAGATGGATAATGGAAAACAAGTTTTTTCCATTTTGTGTTTTTATTTTTCTCTTTTTCAATTTTATCTCAAAAATCAAAATTTGATTTTAAAATTCATTTTGATTTTAAAACTGAAAAATAAAATTAATTTCATAAATTAATTTTAATTAATTTAACATCAAACATTAAATTAATTTTAATACATATCCATCTTTATATATTTAAATCATATTCAAATATATAAACTCTCCTACTCTGTTTAATTCTCAAATTAAACATCTAATTATATCTCATATAATTACTAATTCCCTTAATTCAAATTTGAACGATTCAAATTAACTTATCATGTTATTCTAGAGCTAGTCCGTTACAAATTAGTAGGGGGACCTCGCGGACCTATAGATCATGGGCACCAACGATCCGATATTAATTGGCTAAACTCATTAGACCAGATTAATCCTCATTCGTTAACTAATGGGTCACTCTATTAAAGCCCATAGTTGCACTTCCCTCACTGTAGATATATTATGTCCACATGATTTAACCATAATCAGCAAGTCAACCCTTCACAGGTTGATCGTAATAATGGCTGGATCCTACTGATCCTCTAATGAACAACTGGTTTTGTGATTCAATCACTAAACCAAGCTCTCTCTGTCCAATGAAAGGGTGGGGCCCCTTGTTCAAGACCTGGATTCAGTACTTCAGAGAATAACCTTTCTCCTATCCTTCAATCGGGTAAGCGTGAACTCCGTCTTGCACTCTATGTCCACAGCTATCTATCCGGTCTTACCCCTAAAATGGAGTCTTATTGAGCCGGCGCTGTTGAGCCAACCCTCATCTATACAAATCTAAGGACAATCCCGAATAAACAAGAGTTCATAGTTAGCTCAGGATTAAGATCGAGTTACCTAGGTCACACTAGATGAAATTCGGGCTTTAATGTCGGTTTTAAACCGACATTAAAGGGCTTTACTGTCAGTTTTAAACCGACATTAAAGGGCTTTACTGTCGGTTGGCAACCAACATTAAAGATAGTGTTATTAAAGCCCTTTAATGTTGGTTTCCTTTAATGTCGGTTTTAAACCGACATTAAAAGGCTTCAATAACACCAATAACACAGCCTTCAATGTCGGTTGCAACCGACATTGAAGGTCTTTAGTGATTAAAGCTTGTCGGTTGCAACCGACATTAAAGCCTGTTTTTTTTTTTTTTAATTCTTAACCGACATTGAAATCCGAATCTGTCCGTTTTATCAATTATTTTTCGTTTTTTAAAGTTCCTTTACCAAATCCATTTTTTGGGTAAAAAAGTATAACATGACACATCATCATCGAACGCTATGGCTATGACATACTATTCGTATATGGATTGTAAATATATTACATATAATCTGCAAATTCTGCTATAGAATTATAATTTAAAAGGCGTACAATAATTCAGACCTTGAAAACATTAATTACAAGTAATACAAAGATTATGATTTTACAAGGGCAACAAAATCTTCCGTGTAAGGGCAACACAATTTTATTGTCTACAAATTTGGGAGGGTTTGAGAGATTAAGAGATGTAATATGCGTTGTTGAGATGGACTTCATATCAAGATTCTTCTTCTTTAGCTCATCCAGCAACTACAGAAGAATTGGAAAGATTTAGAATTTAACTTCAACTTAACAAGTAAAGTTACTGCACATAGTAAAAGTTAGTAGCTGACCTCGGCCAGGCGCATGGAGGGTCCTCCAAACTGCATTTTCTCCATAATAATGTTACGAGTTGTCGATAATAAACTCTCCATTCGCATCCTTTCGCTTGCCGATACTCCCGTGGTAATCAGATCCATGTCAATAGTTCCTAAAAGTTTATTGCAAAGAAGCAAAATTGAAGTTAGAATATGAGTTAAGAAAACACACATCATAATACACAAGAACAATATCAAGTTCTAAAACAAAATTCTCTTAAACCTAACTTCTAGCAGAGAGCCATACCTTGAACATATAAATTTATACAGTACAAATTAAGCACCTACCTTCAAATGATGTTTTCCAAGAGAAGGCCGTAATTCTCCATATGTTGTGGGTAATACTTTATCATCAGATGACAAGTTTAAGAGTTTTAACAAATCACCTATGAGACAAGTGCTATCAGAAACTAATAGAAGAATTTTACTTCCCACAAGTAAATCAAATATTTGCAATTATGGAGACCATGTTGCTGTATTCAAAGTGCTACTCACAAAGCTGCTTTCCTGCTGCGTACATGCATGCCAAATCAATGGGTTAGATGTATAAGAGAAACCACAAAGCACACACACCTATCAATATCAGATCAATAACAATTAAATATTTCTCTGAAACTTTGATGATTATTGACCTGATATTGATAGTTGTATGCCTTCTATGGTTTCTTTTATACATCTAGCCCATTGATTTAGATTATATAGAGAGCACAAGTGTGAACTAAGGCACCATCAAATAAATCAAACTAGCATCATACACTAACCAAGTTTAGGGAGCATTGCACCAACAGTCTCTGGATCAACAGGAACTGGACATTCATACATATGTTGATTTCGGAAAGAGTGAAACAAAGGAGAATATGCTTATGATCTCTTTGGATCCAACAAAGAAATGCATACAAAAAGTGAATGCACAAGGCTAGACTTTGAATGTGAATCTTCCAAAGCATGATCAAATATCCTTGCAACAAAACTGCATAAGAAGTGATTGATAAGTCAAAACAACGATGGCTTATCTACATACTACCATAAAAACTGAAAAATAAAGAAGTGGTTCTTGGTCAACCTAGGGCTAGAAAGTTTGGCAGCAAGAGTAGATGGGGCATTACGGGCTATAGCACATAATGTTTCTGCCGCATTTGCATGAACCTTAGGCAAACTCTGATCCAAGGAGAAAAATTAATATTATAACCATAATCACATTTATATAATCATATGAAAGGCCAAATGTTAATGAAACTTCAATTTGTCTTGCACATTGAAACGTGCTATAATGTGATGAGGATATAGAAAACAGAAGTGCCAACTCATATGTAACATTAACACAATTAAGATAACCAGCTTCTGTCAGATTGCAAAAGTAATCTCCATTCAACAGAATGAATGCATAATCTAATTATATGAAACAGTTTTAGCCAAGTAAATATACCTTATCCGGTGTCATGCCAAGCTCTCTCTTGAACACTTCACACACTTGATTGTACGGGGATACTGTACATTTGTTCAACATATATTCTCTCATTATCTAGACATATTTTGGGGCACCAAATACTCCTGCATGAGAAACGAGGTAAGGTAAATTAAAGACTGTAGGCCCATCTTCTTTTTCATCACATGCTCAGAGATGTGGATAGAAGGCGTACCAACTGACCAATATGTTGACCAAGCTTGATATATATTCCTCCATTTTTGAAGCATAATTCTTGAATTCTACGTGCATATCTAAGGTGAACTTTATGCTTAACTTTTTCCCTCTCATCACTCCCTTTGGGCAATCTCCACAGTGAATATTCGTAATCTAGAAAGAGAAGAGTGATGTCGGTTCCAAAAAACAGATTCAGGGATCTGGTCATTCGTATAAATATAAATTTTACGTCTCCGAACATATTGGAATTCAACCCTTGAACAACTACTCAAATCTCACGAAGTCAATGCCAATAATTGATAGAAATAGACAATTTAAACATATTCTTCCAAGAAAAACAAATAGATCTCAAGAGTTGATATCAATAGATATAGAAAATTACATATCTTCAACTCTTCTAACTCCATATAAACATATTCTCCTCAATAAACCAAATACAAACAACAACCTCCATTCTAAAAGAAAGGAAAGAAAGCAAAGCATGTGAGTGTCATAGTTATGGAAGCAGACAAAGGAAGATTATAAAAGTCTTACCTCTTTTTCCACAATGACATTACTTATTGATAATGACACTCACATGCCATTTCCACAATGGCATATGAGTGTCATTATCAATAAGTAAGATGGAAGTTTTAGAGAATCTAAGGATAGGTAAACAAATTTAATTTTGCATACAAGCACTAGAGAATGAACTTGTTTATATCCAACAACACTTACATCCTATGTTTAATCAACACAGTAAAATAATACCTCCAACCACCATAACACCCTCAATGATTAACAACCATTGCATTGATTATAGTCTTCTATAGAGATCTAACCACCAAAAGAGGCACAATAAGAGAGAAGTATGTTAAAAAGATGAAATTGTATGTAGCAACTCATTACATTGCTGCATTGAATTAAAACGATTTTGAATAGGAGTTTGTCAGTTTATACTCTAAACAAAACTCCTCTTTTGCCTTTTTTTTTTCCTTTTTCATCTTGGACTTCCTTCATATACCAAAATATATACCCTGGCTCAACAAGAATTGTGGTGTGGAGTACCTGAAACAATGGCTTGGAGATGTCAACATCCATGAAATTCTTGATGACATTACATTGGAATCTCTCTCTACTTCCTCAATCTCCCTATCTTCCTATGTTGTTTGTCAGCCTTTTCCTAAATGACTTCTAGATGGTGAAAATAAAAAAAATATATAAATGTAGATAATGAAAATAAACTAAAATATGCTGAAGTTATGTAGAAAATAAAAAAATGATAAAATTCTCACTGTTCATAACTTCATCTTTTTGTTCTTGACCAAGTTAGTTTCCAGTTTTATCCTTCTAACTTTAGCATTGTCATCTTCTTCATAATTTAAAAAAAGAAGAAGAAGAGGAAGAAGATAAATTTCCCTGTAACAAGACTATGCAGTGCCTTACGAAAATGAAACTGAATAAAAAACCTTAGTTTATGGTTCAACTTTTCATGAAGAAAAAAAAGTTTTCCAATTTATAATTTCAAAAAAAAGAAACATAATCATTAAAATAAAAACTGAAAGATTGAAATAACTTCAAATTACTAAATGGCAAATAAATATTAAAAGAATATTTCACATTTTGAACAACAAATGACTTGGATTGAAAACGAGAGTAAACCTAAGAGGCTTCCACTCAGATCTAAACAACATAGCTAAACTCCTTAAGATCCAAAAAAACCCATTAAAAATAGCTGCTTTGACAGACCTAAAACAAACTTTGAACGGACCTCAGCTACGACGACACTGGAACGATTAAAAAAAATAGCTAGAATGAAGCTTGAACAATGAACAAATCAGACAAACCAAACCTAAAAAAAATGTTTAAATGTATTGGCACGAAGCTTGAGTAGATTTCCTGGATAGATCTAAGAGAGAAATGAAAAACATGAATGAATCAGACTAACCTTGGCTTCGACGGTGCTGAAAATAGAGCTTGAATAGTTCTTCCGATTCTTGACCTCAGTTGCAACTCCATCTCTTTCTTTCTTCCGATCACCTCTTCAATCTGCTGGCCTCTTCCGGACATGTAAATCCTCTCCAGCCACATTCGCACTCTCCCAAGAACGAGGAGGGACATTTACCGGAATTCTACGACGGACAACGGAGCGGAAAATGGACTCTTGCTGTATCAGTCAATGGTAGCGATTGTAAATATTTTGTGCTTTCAACCTCGCTTCTTCCATGGAGTCGGATCAAAGCTATCATTTCGTTCTGACCACTCTTCTTCCACCGAGAGACTTATCAGAGCAATTAATTTCCCGATGAAATTCCTTTTCGAGTTTGTTTCTTGCTGCGTGCCAGTGAACATGTCACGCATAGAGAACCCGGAGGAAACAAAGGCGCCAGGCATCAAGGAGGTGAGATCTCTAGCTCCGATTACCACCAGAAAACACCGGCGGAGAAAAAGAAGCACGTTGTTGCATTCAGCGACAAAACTAGCTGTCGGTTGGAAGCCATCGCTGGGAGTGATCTCGGAGGATAAGGTAGTCCTAGTAGTGATGGGTGAAGCCATTACCGAAATAGGCCTCACAAGAATGCGGAGGGACAGGGGAGTGAGACCAAGGGAGATAAGAAGGCAATATGGGCTAGGGCTTGGAAGAATGTGGGTTTTCCGGGAAGGGGAAGCGTTTTTCGGAAGTGTCTTTAATGTCTTGGTAAAAAAAATGAATCTCACGGGGCTTGGAAGAAGATCTTGAGAAAGAACTAGGGAAATGAAAAAAATGGGGGGAAAATAGAAAGTTAGAGGAAAAAGTGAAGCGGGTCTTTAATTTTGGTTTAAAATTGACATTAAAGATCCACTCTTTTTTTTAAAAAAAAAACGACATTATAAATCCGATTTCACTTTTTCCAACCAACATTAAAGCCCAAAATTCTTGTAGTGTCATTTAGGTGAAATTGCCAGTCCATACATTAAACAACATTATAAAGTAAGAGTGACTTATTTCTTGGTCATGATCTTATGCAAACTCATTGCATAGAACGCCCCTACTTCTCATGTCATAATATGTATGAATTAGGATCAAATCGTATGTAGCACTTTACAACTCTTTGTAACAACTAAAGAGTAGGCCGCATCCAATGGTGTTACCAGAATAAAGTACCCAACCTTATTCATGTATAATAGATCATATTGACTATTTACTCGAATCTGATCCACTCTTAGGTCTCCACATAAAGTACAAGTACTCATAAAATAGTCATGGGTCTTAGTTGATTGGATTTAGATTGTCATACAATTTATGAAAAATCAATAAGTATATTGATTATAGAAAATGTTTATCATTTTACAAACTGCGAGTTTTAGGATATAAAACCCAACACTATTATCAATAAAAGATGTTATTCAACATTTCTTCAATAAAGGTATTGAATCTATTAACTACATTCATAGAGTGTAAATCCAGTAAACTAAGATCCATGACTATTATTTGAATATTTGAACTTTATGTAGAAATATAAAGATGGATCAAGTTCAAGTAAATAACAAAAATATTCTATAGTATATGATTAAGATTGGGTACCTTATACGGGTAACACTATTAGATGCGACTTACTTTGTAGCTGTTACAAGTTGTTGTAAAGATACTATAGACGAAGTGATCCAAATTCATTCATGTAATGACATGAGGAGTGGGGGCGTCCTATGCAATGAGTTTGCATAAGATCGAACCAAGAAATAAGTCATTCTTACATTTCAACGTCGTTTACTGTTTAAGACTGACTATTTCACTTACATGACCTAGGTAACTTGATCCTAATCCTGAGCTAACTATGAACTTATGTTTATTCATTTTACAAACTGCGAGTTTTAGGATATAAAACTCAACAATACTCCCACTTGGACTAAAACTCCAGTGGATCAATATATACAAATATATACAATGTTGAGTTTACATGGAGAGAATAAAATGTACAAATACAATAAACTAGGTCATTACAATACCCATATATTCTCCCACTTGCCCTAGTGATACAAAACTCGTAGACCTAGTCCTACTAGGTGACCCTTAAACACATTAGCAGAGAGGGCCTTGATAAATGGATCAGCTAAGTTGTCTTGGGAAGCAATCTGGGTGACGATTACATCTCCTTTGTGTACAATCTCCTTGATGAGATGCTTTCCCCTTTTATGGCTTCGTGGTTCCTTTGAATTTGCAACTGCTTCACTATTGACACAATAGAGAGTGACAGGCAGGTGTATATTAGGAACTACTTTTAGATCTGTTAGGAACTTTCTGAGCCATACTGTTTCTTTTGCTACTTCACTTGCAGCTACATACTCAGCTTCCATTGTGGAGTATGCAATACAACTCTACTTGATGCTCCTTCACACAACTATTCCTCCGTTTAGAGTAAATACTGACCCCAAAGTTGATTTCCTCGAATCAATATCGATCTGAAAGTCATAATCGTGTATCTAGTAGGATCAGATCCTTAGCACCATACACGAGCATATAATCTCTCGTTCTTCGCAGATACTTGAGAATGTTTTTAACAGCAATCCAATGGTCATAACCAGGATTGGACTGAAATTTGATGACAATTCCTATGGCATAGCCTCTATCGGGATGAGTACACAACATTGCATACATCAAACTCCCAACTATAGATGCATATGGAATTAGATTCATCTCCTCAACCTCTTGAGGTTTCATAAGATTCTGTTCATTAGACAGGTGAATTCCATGCCTGAAAGGTAAAAATCCTTTCTTGGAATTTTGCCTTTTATACCTAGACAACATCTTTTCTATATAAGATGCTTGAGATAATGCCAATGTTCTGTTCTTGTGCTTCCAAAATATTTAGATTCCAAGAACATACTATGCTTCTCCCAAATCTTTCATTTGGAATTAAGAAGCCAACCATCTTTTAACGTCAGCTAGATATTCTACCTCATTCCCAATGAGTAGAATATCATCAACATACAACACCAAAAAAGCAACATTTTTGTTGACCATTTTCTTGTATACACAGGATTCATCAACATTTTTTCAAAGCTATAAGATTTGATCACATCGTTAAATCTCATATTCCAGGATCTAGAAGCTTGTTTTAATCCATAAATGGATCGATTAAGCCTGCTAACCTTTTGCTCTTGACCCTGTTGTATAAACCTTTCTGGTTAAGACATATAGATACTCTCTTCAAGATAGCCATTCAGAGAAGTTGTCTTGACATACATTTGCCATAGTTCATAATCATAAAATGTGGCTATGGACAAGAGTATTTTAATAGACTTTATCATGGCAACTGGGGGGAAGGTTTCTTCAAAATCTACCCCCTCTCTTTGGGTAAACCCTTTTGCCATAAGTTTAGCTTTATAGGTCTGTACCTTACCAGCTTGGTCTCGTTTTCTCTTTTAGATCCATTTGCAACTGATGGCTTTTACCTCTTCTAGTTGATCTACAAGATCCCAGAAAGAATTGAAATACATAGATTCCATTTCAAGGTCCATGGCTTTAATCCATTGGTCTTTGCTCACATCGTTCATTACTTGATTAGAAGATAATGGATTCTCTAAACCAACATCTGATATGATGACTTGAGTTTCAGTTAAACCCATGTATCGATCAGGTTATTGTACAACCCTCCCACTACGACGAGGCATTCTCAACTCTTGAGAAGGATGCGAAATATCAGTTTCATCAACAACTCTTGTTGACGGACATGCTCTATCAACGACTCTGTTGAAGGACCCGCTGTATCAACAACTCTTATTGATGCATTTGTCATTTCCCTAGACATTTCTTCTATTACTAGCTTACAGCGAGGTTGATGGTTCTTTATATAATCTTCCTTCATGAAGGTTGCATTTGTCGATACAAATACTTTATCTTCATGAGGAGCTTAAAAGAGACCACCTTTTGTTTATTTTAGGTAGCCTACAAATAGGCATACTTTCGAACGGTGTTCCAGCATTTTAGGATTTTGCACCAGCACATGTTCTGGACAACCCCAAATTCTGAAATGATGTAAATTTCCTTTACGTCCCATCCAGAGCTCGTAAGGTGTTTCAGAGACACGTTTCGAGGGAACTATGTTCAAAATATACACCGCAGTCTTAACTACATGTCCCCAAAAAGAATTTGGTAACTAAGCGTAACTCATCATGGAACGAACCATGTTCAATAAGGTTCTGTTTCTCCTTTTTGCCACACTGTTCTACTGAGGTGTGCCAGGGGTTGTGAGTTAAGGCTAAATTCCATGTTCTATCAAATAGTTCTTGAATTCTATGTCCATATACTCACCACCTCGATCCGATCGAAATGTTTTAATCTTTTTACCTAATTGGTTCTCAACCTCAGCCTTATACTCTTTGAACTTTTCAAAAGTTTTAGACTATTGGTGCATTAGGTAAATATGCTCATACCTGGAATAATCATCTTTAAATCTGATGAAATATTCATACCCTCCTCTTGCTCTAACATTTAGAGGCCCATAAGGTCTGGATGAATCAGTTTTACGGGTTATTTGGCTCTAAGACCTTTTCCAGAAAATGATCTTTTTTCCATTTTACCCTTGAGACATGACTCACATGGTGGTAATTAACTATCTTCCAATTTATTTAGATGACCATTCTTAACCAATCTCTCAATCCTATTGAGATTTATGTGACTTAGTCTCATGTGCCAAAGATAGGCATTTGGAGAAATCTTCCTTTTCTTATGAGTCCCAGTAGTTTTAAACATCTCTATTTTCAAAACGGCTTTGACCTCAGTTGGCTTTAACAGGTACAAGTTATTTTCTAATTTTATAGAGCAAATCTATTTATTTCCCATTTTGATGAACATTTCATCATTTTCGAAATAAACTTTATAATTTTGTTCTAGCAAACAAGAGAAAGATATTAGATTCCTTTTCATAGAAGGAATATAATATACATTTTTCAAATAAATGTACTTATCTCCTATAAATAACTTCATATCTCCCACTACTTTGGCTGAAACAATCTCCACTGTCCCTACTTTAAAGATTCTTTTACCTTTTGTCAACTGTCTCCAGGAACTTGTTTCCTGTGAGATAGTACTTACATGATTAGCGGCATCTTAATTAATTATCTAGGTTTTATCGTTTTCCACCAAACATGCTTCGATAACAAGTAAATCATATTTATCTTGTTGTTCGAATTCAACACTCTTATCTACATAATTCATAATTTCCGATGAGTTGGGAGATAGAAGACAATCATCTGTTAAAACTCTTCTGGCGTAATCAACCACTAGTAATTTGTTCGTTGATTTGATTTTACTGTTATATAAATCGAAACTGAGTATTCTAGAATTTGACATGCTGATAAAAGTCAAACAAATTTTAATGAGCAAATTGTAACTAAATCCAAGATCAAATTTTAGCAAAAAGTAATAATGTACCCATAACCATTATTTATTTGCAACGATATTTTAATGAGTCAGAATATGTGCTACCATTGGGCAGTCAGATACTCCTTCACTAAAACAAACAATTTTGACCAAACACAATCCCCAGAATAACTCTTATTCCTATTGTCTTCGGAATAACTCTTATTCCTATAGTCGTTTAGTTATCATTTTCGGTCAAGATCTTTACTAACAACTCAGTATTTCTTGTAAGTATGACCCGCCATTTTTAGATCTAATAGAACAGTATTAACTTGCCTCCGAAATAGGCGACAATATTCAAGATGGAACTATAAAACCCTATTCATTTTACTGAAGTCTGGGTTGTTCCGAATCCTATGTTACAACCCTCTGAAGGGATAGCTGTCGCTAAATGACTAGCAAAGGGCCGCTTAAAGCTAACCAGCAGGTGCAACATAGGAATCTCACGATTCAGACTAATGGAGAAGACCATAGAATATATTGACACATATCCTTCACCCACTTACTATGAACTACTTCCTCTGTTTACCTTGATATTGATTCATACAAAACACTCTCCATAGGGAGGCCACTTCTAGGGTGACACGAAGCGTCATATGAATCTCACGGTGTAAACTATGTGAACACATGGAAGTTCAAATCTATTTATCATATAATAGACTTATATTTGAACAACTTCCTCTTATTCACCGAAATGTAGATTTAAGCAAAAAATACTTTCCGTAGGGAGGTCACTTTGAAGGTGACACGAAGTACCGCTTAAATCTGGATTGTGAATTCTTAGAGATGTGAGAGCTAAAAATAACGTATCGTATATGTTATTAATCTCCCACTGATATTTTCTAATAACTCTATCATATAGAAGTTATTAAACTTCCACTGAAGTGTTCTGTTTTTGGTAGATTTCTACTTAGGTTCTTTTCGGCTAATAAAACAACCCTGAGTCTATGTGGTTTATCCAAGTATAACTCTTATAATTGGATTTTAACCTACGATGTATAGGTGATAGACCATTTTATTACCTCACATCGCTCACGTATGCTCATAAAACCGGTTACCAATGCTCAATAATTCAGCCATAATCCCTAGGTAGGAGGTGTTCCAAAAACCGTCAATTTAAGTACCCCCAGCCTTAGATAGGATTATATACCGGTTAGGATTATATACCGGTTGAATTTGTAACCTAGGTTTTATAAGTTTTAACAATTAAAATAGGTGGTCAACCTAGTGAGCGTGCAGCTGTTGATTATGGATTTTAAATGTCTAACCCAAGTTTTGTAACAACTTATAAAACATAAGACATGTTAAACACCCATAACATACACAAGGCATTCAATATTTAATATAACACTTATATTAAATACAAGAAACCCTAACATGCATACTATATATTATAATAATTATAACATACTTTTAATGCATGTTGTATGGTGGATTTTAAATCTAAATGGCATACTATAGGCACATACAAGATTTATTTCATTATAACATACATCAAATGCATAAATAATTAAACACAGACTGATATTGTTTTAGTTTTGGTAAAAATAAGGAAATAGAAGCCTAACTATTACAATCAGCTTCAAAACCATCTTTGAACTACTCGAACTGCTCCAAACCGAACCCAAGCATCTTGAACTAGACTCGATGAGTCTGAACTGGACCATTAAAGTCTCAACCGGACCAGCCAATAACACTTTGAGGCTGAACCGGATTGCACCTTGAGAAAATTAGTCGAACCGGTTGCTATCTATCCAACCTTAAAGTCTTGCTAAGGTCGATCGTGTAGTGCTGAAGGCAATCGTCTAGCTCCATCGCCTTATGTTGTGAAGGACTAAACGATCGCTCAGTGATTGCCTCAACTAAACGATCGTTTAGCTTTATCGCATAAAACTACACGATCACTTACCATCTGCCGAAGCTAAACAATCGCTTAGCTCTATCTTATAGAACTACACGATCTCTCAACTCCATCACTTAGCTCTATCGTAAAGAACTAAACGATCGCTTAACACCATCGCCTAGCATTTCATGTCATCATTTAGTATCCGTCGTAGCTAAATGATCGCTTAGCTCTATTGTATATAAAATCATTGCATCGCTTAGCTTTTCGTCTACATGATCACTTAGCTCCACATCTAAACAATCACTCAGCACTATCGCGTAGCACTTTGATGACATGCAGAAATGCATGTCATCTTAGGCCTTCTACTTAGAATTATAAAGGTTGTTACGCAGAATATGCGGTAATCATATTAGGAATTCACAAGAAAAAGAGTTTGCGTCGATCAGCATGATGAATCTCAGCTAACCCATTATTTTGCATTAATTATACGTTCAATATTCTATTTTTGTAGGTAATGTAGGAAATGAACGCAAAAGCGGAAACCAGAGCATCACATAAATGACCGCATGCGGAGAAACTCTCCATTGCAATGTAAACGCATTAGATAAACGCATGGGTGTTGCGGTGATCAGCCGCATGCATCCATCGCATGGGGATTGTGCTCGTCAGGAAATTGCGGTCATCATGTAGAGTTGCGATATTAAGCGAATGCAACCATTGGATGATTGCGGCTACGTGACATGCATTCTAATGGGATCAATGTAAGGTAGGTAGAATGAACGCATCAATGCATCTACCTCGAGAAAATAAAAAAGTTGATGCTGACATTTCACCTACCACGCTTTTAGTGGCAGAGGTTCAAAAAAGGACTAACACGCCAAATGTTAGACTCAAAGCAGTCCAATTAATGCTATCGGCAACCCAAGCTCTATAAATAGAAGCCGATGAGTAGAAATTCAAGTAATCCAAGGTTTTCGCCCGAGGTTCGCCTAGGGCGGATCCTTGTAATCCAGACTAAATGCGTGAAAAGACGCTGAGAGTTCTTCACCTCCTTCATCCATTCTGAGTGACAATCAGAGCCTTCGACCGGAGCAAGATCTCGAAAGAGTCAGCTCCCCTGCCCATCCATGGCACCACCGGCAGCCTTGACGTACATCTACTGGGAGAAAATCTTTGCTTCCAGCCAGTCATTTCCTTTTCCTTTCTTTTCTCATATTGTATTGTATGATATTTTGAATTAAGGAATTAATACAACTTGTTTTCAATGCACTTCTCTATTTCCTTCAACTCCATCTCCATCTTCTTTGCTTAGCATCTTTACTTTTATTGCAACACTTAGTGGGAGTTCTTGGTTATTGCATATTTAGTCATGTGGATTAGGAATATGAAGTATATAGCAACCCACCGAGGGGTGTTCATTGCGCGAGTGTGTGAGTAATCTTATTTTCTTAGTGTGAAGCTGCTACAACTTCTATCTATAGGCTAACGCATTGCTTGTCTATGAGTAAAGTCAGCAACAATCAACTGTCCAGAAGGGTAAATGGTTGGACGAATTAAGCAAAGTATGCGTTGTTCACTAGGGATAGTAACAACCTTGTGTCAACCAAGTTCATGCAATTGTCTTGTAGTATGTATGCTTCATTCGTTCGTTAGGAATACTCGGGAGGGTAGTCTAAGGATAGGATCTAGTCTTGGGAAGGTCAGGTCAGAATCTAGGATCGAGAGAGTTAGATTAGAATGCATAATACAAGAGATAGAAGCTTAGGAATAAGCACTGTTTGCTTTTAACCCATCGCATGCATCCTAGAGATAGGATATGATTGTATACAATCACCTTGCCTTTATGAATTTTGCATCATCGCATAGGACAAGAGTAGAGACTTAGGAATAAGCTCTATGAACACTTTGCATTTAACACATGCGTCCTAGACTTAGGAGCACCGCATTTGCATTGGAAAATGATTTACGGTGAATGAATGCATTCTCAAAAGCTAAGCACAATATTGCGGTGAATGAAGAAAACGTTTTTGAGCAAAGGCTTGCTGGATTTAAACTTAGAAGAGATCTTTTTGAAGAAGCAACCAGAGTGCAGGAGAGCATTGCAGTGATGGTCAGAGGTGTGTGTAAATTATATTATGAGAAGCTGGTCATCGCGAAGGAAAGCATGAAGGTGAGTTAGAATTTCTTGAATATAACGCATGCTTGAGGACAAGCATGATTTTAAGTTTGGGGGTGTGATGACATGCAAAAATGCATGTCATCTTAGGCCTTTTACTTAGAATTATGAAGGTTGTTAGGCAGAATATGCGACAATCATATTAGGAATTCACGAGAAAAAGAGTTTTCGTCGATCAGCATGATGAATCTCAGCTAACTGGTTACTTTGCGTTAATTATGCGTTCAATACTCTATTTTTGTAGCCAATGTAAGAAATGAAAGCAAACATGGAAACCAGACCACCGCATAGATGACCGCGTGCGGAGAAACTCTCCATTGCAACACAAACGTATAGATCAACGCCTGGGTGTTGCGGTGATCAGCCGCATGCGTCCATCGCATGGGGATTGCGCTCGTTAGGCAATTACAGTCATCATGTACAGTTGCGTATTAGGCGAATGCGGCCCTTGAATGATTGTGGCTACACGACAATACATTCTAATGGGATCAACGCAAGGTAGGTGGAATGAACGCATCAACGCATCTACCTCGAGAAAATCCAAAGCTAATGTTGATACTTCACCTACCACACCATTAGTGGAAAAGGTTCAGAAAAGGACTAACGCACTGAATGTCTGACACAGAGCAGTCCAATTAATGCTCTCGGTGACCCAAGCTCTATAAATAGAAGCCGATGAGCAAAACTTCAAGTAATCCAAGGTGTTCGTCTGAGGTTCGCCTAGGGCGGATCCTTGTGATCCAAACAAAATGCATGAGAAGACGCTGAGAGTTCTTTACCTCTTTCATCTATTCCAAGTGACGATCGGAGCCTTCGACCGGAGCTAGATCTCGAGAGAGTCAGCTCCCCCGCCCATCCATGGCACCACCGATAGCCTTGACGCACATCTGCTGGGAGAAAATCATTGCTTCCAGCCGGTCATTTCCTTTTCCTTTCTTTTCTCATATTGTATTGTATGACATTTTCAAATTAAGGAATTAATACAATTTATTTTCAACGCACTTCTCTATCTTCTTCAACTCCATCTCTATTTTCTTTGCTTAGCATCTTTACTTTCATTGCAAAACTTAGTGGGAGTGCTTGGGTATTGTATACTTAGTCATGTGGATTAGGAATATGAAGCATGTAGCAACCCACCGAGAGGTGCGTTGCTCGAGTATGTGAGTAATCTTATTTGCTTAGTGTGAAGCTGCTACAACGCTTGTCTATAGGCTTACGCATTGCTTGTCTATGAGTAAAGTCAGCAATAATCAACTGCCCGAGAGGGTAAGTGGTTGGACGCATTAAGCAATGTATGCGTTGTTCACTAGGGATAGTAATAACCTTGCGTCAACCAAGTTCATGCAATTATCTTGTAGTATGTATGCTTCATTCGTCCATTAGGGATACTCGGGAGGGTAGTCTAAGGATAGGATCTAGGCTTGGGAAGGTCAAGTCCAAACCTAGGCTTAGGAGAGTCATATTAGAACACATAATACAAGAGATATAAGCTTAGGAATAAGCATTGTTTGCTACTAACCCATCGCATGCATCCTAGAGATAGGATATGATTGTACGCGTTCACCTTGCCTTTATGCATTTTGCATCATCGCATAGGACAAGAGTAGAGACTTAGGAATAAGCTCTATGGACACTTTGCATTCAACACATGCATCCTAGACTTAGGAGCACCGTATTTGCATTAGAAAATTATTTGTTGTGCATGAGTGTAGCACGATCGCATTGGCTTGCATCGACTAGGGTTGTCCTTGCAGCCACTCTTAACGGTTGCAATGATAACATCTCCGCATTTTATCTATTTTCTCATATATTTATTTCATGTCAAGGTTTGTCGTATCTCTACCTTTCATGCATATTCTTATTGCGTTGTCTGTTAGCTAGGAGTAGAAGTAGGATTAACGTAGCAACATCCCCTCCATTCTTTTATTTAAACTACCGTATGCACATCACCTCAAACACATAGCTACAAGTCCTTGTGTTTGACCTCGGATTACTCGAGAAACTTGCGTTCATGTTATACTTGGCATGAACGCAAGAAAACTTGTGGTAGGACGTATGGCTTCGCATACATTCATTAGCGCATTATCAGTCCAACACATGACCATCAACATATGACTATCAACGTATATCTTAGGAACATGCATCGCATAACGCGTCCACGGGATTTTTGTTGTCGAGTAAAATTGACTTCCAATTTTCCGCCATCACATATCATCGCATCAATTAGCGCACATCGTAGCTAAACGATCGTGTAGCACCATCGTATAGTAAATTCAACGTATCGTTTAGTTCATACGCCAAAGCTAAATGATCGCTTCGTTCTATCGTATAGCAAATTGAATGCATCGTTTAACTCCCGTCGGCACACAATCATTTAACGTACAACATCAGAACGACCAGTGCCCATTGCTATACGATCATCTACCTTTTCTTCACATGTGTAGCATCTAGAGCTATACGATCGCTTAGCAATTGAACTTCAAGAACGATTTTGAGCAGAAGCTGAAAAAACTGGAACAGCAGCTCGGCCTCCTTCACTTGTTTTTTCAATTTCGTCTTAATTTCAACTCTAATGACTCCAAATAAATTATAGACTCTTGCTAACACATAAAAGCTCATCAAACAAGAGTCAATAACAAATTTAAATGAGAAATTAAAGAGAATTAAAATGCTAAAACTCAGAAAATCATATTAGTGCATTAGTTTCATATTTCTCATATAAAACAACCACGAAACCAAAATTAAACCAAATTGAATGCTTATATAATGCTCCGATACCAATTATAAGATTGTATCAGCAATAGCAGAAGCACAAAGATCATCTAAGTACTCTAATTCACTAATTTTGGCAAAATATAAAGCATGCTCTTGCAGAAAACAAGTGAGTTTCAAGACATACCTCTTGTAGAACTTCTTCAAAGCTCCATTCTCCAGTTGCTATCTTCTCCAAATCTTCTTGTAGACCACCTCAAGATCTTCCTCACTATTCTCTCAGTACTCTAGATTGAGTTGTGGGACTCAAAACAAGCTTGAATCAAGGGAAGAAGAAAAGCTCACAACAGCAATCTTGATGAAGAACACTTTCTTCAATTCGAATTTTCTCTAAAATTCTCTAGAGATTGCATCCCCGATTTTTACTCTAATCTCTTCATTATATTGCATATCAATATAAAAATGAGAGAGTTGCATGAGTTGCAGCTCATGCTTGGAGAAGACAAGGAAAAAGGAATGTCACTTGTGTGAGCTACTTGAAAGATGGATAATGGAAAATCAGTTTTTTTCCATTTTATGTTTTTGTTTTTCTCTTTCAATTTTATCTCAAAGATTATTTTTTTATTTTAAAATTCATTTTGATTTTAAAACTGAAAATAAAATTAATTTCATAAATTAATTTTAAATAAAACTTAATTAATTTAATATCAAATATTAAATTAATTTTAACACATATCCATCTTTATATATTGGAATCATATTCAAATATATAAATTCTCTTATTCTGTTTAATTATCAAATTCAACATGAAATTATATCTCATATAATTACTAATTCCCTTAATTCTAATTTGAATGATTCAAATTAACTTATCACACTATTCTAGAGCTAGTCCGTTACGAGCTAGTAGGGGGACCTCGTGGACCTACAGATCATGGGCTCCAACGATCCGAGATTAATTGGCTAAGCTCATTAGATCAGATTAATCCCCATTCGTTAACTAATGGGTCACTCCATTAAAGCCCATAGTTGCACTCCTCTCACTATAGATATATTATGTCCACATGATTTGACCATAATCAGCAAGTCAACCCTTCACTAGTTGTTTGTAATAACAGTTGGGTCAAATATTTGTTTTCCCCCAAGATTACATCTTATTCTTTATGTTCCTACTGATCCTCTATTGAACAACTGGTTTTGTGATCCAATCACTAAACCAAACTCTATTAACCCAATGAGATGGCGGGGCTTCTTGTTCAAGACCTAGATCCAGTACTTGAGATAACAACCTTTCTCCCATCCCTAAATCGAGTAGGGGGCGTGAACTCCCTCTTGCACCCTATGTCCCCAGCTATCTATCCGGTCTTATCCCTAAAATGGGAGTCTTATTGAGTCGGCACTGTTCAGCCAACCCACACCTATGCAAATCTAAGGGCAATCCCGAATAAACAGGAATTCATAGTTAGCTCAGGATTAAGATCGTGTTATCTAGGTCATCTATGTGAAATTGTCAGTCTTATATAGTAAACAGTGTTATAAAGTAAGAGTGACTTATTTCTTGGTCCTGATCTTATGCAAACTCATTGCATAGGACACCTCTACTCCTCATGTCATAACATGTACGAATTAGGATCACATCGTATGTAGCATTTTACAACTCTTTGTAACAACTACAGACATTTAAATGGTGTTACCAGAATAAGGTACCCAACCTTATTCATGTACCATAGATCATGTTGACTATTTACTCGAACCTAATCCACTCTTATGTCTCCACATAAAGTTTAAGTACTCATACAATAGTCATGGGTCTTAGTTTATTGGATTTAGACTTTCATACAATTTGATAAATCAATAATAAGTATATTGATTATACAAAATGTTTATCATTTTACAAACGGCGAGTTTTAGGACATAAAACCCAACACTATTATCAATAAAAGATGTTATTCAACATTTCTTTAATAAAAGTATTGAATCTATTAATTGCATTCATAGAATGTAAATCCAATAAACTAAGATTCATGACTATTATATGAACATTTGAACTTTATGTAGAGATATAAAGATGGATCAAGTTCAAGTAAATAACCAAAACGTTCTATAGTACATGATTAAGATTGGGTACCTTATACTGGTAACACTATTGGATGTGGCCTACTCTATAGCTATTACAAGTTGTTGTAAAGATACTATAGACGAAGTGATCCAGGATTCGTTCATGTAATGACATGAGGAGTGGGGGCGTCCTATGTAATGAGTTTGCATAAGATCGGACCAAGAAATAAGTCACTCTTACCTTTTAACGTTGTTTACTATTTAAGACTGATTATTTCACTTCGATGACCTAGGTAACTTGATCTTTATCCTGAGCTAACTACGAACTCCTGTTTATTCAAGATTATCCTTAGATTTGCATAGTTGAGGGTTGGCTCAACAGCGTTGGCTCAACAACATTGGCTCAATAAGCCTTCCATTTCAGAGGTAAGATCGAGTAAATAGCTTGGGACATAGGGTGCAAGATGAAATTCATGTCTACCCGATTTAGGGATAAGAGAAAGGTTGTTCTGTTAAGTACTGTATACAGGTCTTGAACAAAGGGCCCCACCCTTTCACTGGCTCGAGAGGGATCCGGCTTAGTGATTAGATCATAAATCAATTGTTCATTAGAGAATCTGTTGGAACGTAAGAAACAAGACATAATATCGAGGGTAAAACAACACATGAACCCAGTCGGTATTACGAACAACCTGTGAAGGACAAACTTATTGATTACTGTTAAATCATGTGGACACAAATATTTCTACAGTGAGAAGAGTGCAACTATCGAGCTATAGTGGTGTGACTCGTAGTTAACAAGTACTGATTAATTGGTCTAAAGAGTTTTTCCAGTTAATCTTAATCGTTGGAGCTCATGATCTATAGGTCTATAAGGTCCCTCTACTAGCTTGTAAAACATGAACACCTTGAATTTTAAAATTGAGTAAATTTGGAATAATGTCAATTTGAATTGCTCGAATTGAATTTCAAATTGAAATTGTTCAAATTTAAATTAGGGTTTTAAGTTTGAATTAGTTCAAAATCCAATTAGTATTTGTTTAATTATATACGATATAATTAACGTTTGGTTTATTAAAATTAAACGAAATTGAAGAGCATTTAATATTTAGATATTAGTTTAAATATTAATTACATGAATATGATTCATGTTTAAAATTAGGTGTGTGATTAATTTGATATTTGATATTAAATTAATTAATTAATTAAATATGTTTAATTATGAAAAAAGAAATTAATTTCTAATTTTAATTTTCAATTTTAGAAATAGAATATTGAAATATGAAAATTGATTATTTATGATTTAATCAAATTGAATTTAATTAATTGAAGATTAATTAAGAGAAATTGGAAATTAAATTTGATTTTGTAAAATTGGTTTTGGAAGTGTGTTTTTCCCATTTTTACTTCGAAGCATGAGCTATTGCACATGCATTTTCACACCAAATTTCCACTCCAATTGAAGTAGCTGTTGGCCAATTCCATTAGTGAATGTTGCCTACATGTTTCTAAATAATAAAAACACCTCTATTATGCTAAGATGAGGTGAATATCAGATTAAGGAGCTGGAAAGTCAATTTCTGCTTGAGTTTCTTCTTCCTCTTCAAACCCACAAATACACTTACAAAATTAACTCAAATATGAGTTCCACCACTCAAATTTAAGGCTGAGAATAGTAGAGAAGAATTCTTGGTGGTTCACGAAGGTATGTAACTTGAAATCCACTTCAATATGCATGCTTTAGTACTCAAATTAAATGTAATTAGAATGCTTATTTATTCTATCTGTTTCCGGTGCATGCTTGTGTATTCCTTCAGTATCAAATTAAATATAGAATTTAGTAACCATGTCATCAATTTTTCAAATTTTCCAACTATCGGGATATTGAAAATCAAAATAGAGGGAAGTTTGATTTCAAATTTTTATCTTATTCCAAAATTATCTTCAATTAAATCTGTCTACCTCTTTGATTTTTGCATCTTCGATTTCTGTAGATAACATCCTTTTTTTATTATTATATTTCTCTCTTACTTGACTTTTCTTTATCCATTTTAATCTATTACTTTTCCTTTAAGTTATGAAATTATATTTTTACCAAATAAAGAAAAAGGGAAATTATTTCAAATGGTAAAACTGTTGCACATCATCTTCTTCACTTTCTTTTTTTTATTTTCTTTCTTTTCTTCGATTTATGTTTCTTTCCTTTTATTTTTTTTTTATTTTCTTTCCTTTATCCAGTTTTTGCTTCTTTACTTCCATTTTTTTTATTCTCTTTTCTTTCTTCGTTTTTTGCTTCTTCCTTTTTTTTATTTTCTTTCCTTTCTCTAGTTTTTTCTTCTTCTCTTATTTTTTTCTTTTTCAATGTTCTTTTCTTTCTCCGATTTTTCTTCTTCCTTTTTTTTCCATAAGAATTTTGAAGTTGAGATTCGTATCCAAGACTTGAAAGTACCTAATTCATGACTTAACACCAACAAGCCAATCATCAAGTTTGTTTATTATAATGAAATATTAAATATAAATGGCAAATGAAAACGGATTTGAAAGAAACTATTTTTTTAGTCAACAAATTTGTACCATTTTTAGAAACATTTCTTAAAACATTGAAATAAGAAATGAGAATAGTTATTAAACAAGTTTGTTTCTAAAAAATAAGAAATGTGAACAATATCAGACATGCCAATAACTTTTTTCTTTTTCTTTTTATAGGATTTTACGTGTATGATGTCTATCAGAAATAAACTTGAAAAACTGGCATAGATGACCCAAAATGAAGGGCATATATTTAAATATGTTTTTTTGTGTACCGTAATATTTTTTTATGAAATCAAGCGAAGAAGAAGGGTTTGGTTTAGTTGTTCGTTGTTTTTATGAAGCTCCCTTGAGAGGCACCGAAAAGAAAAGGGACCATACGATTGTTTGTAAAAGATAAGGAACGAAACATTAAGGTGGTTAGTAGATATCATTGATAGAGCTACCATTGATGGCATGTTATCGGTGATATAAACAGACATTGATAGCACGTTATCGCTGATAGAAGCTACCACTAATAGCACATTATCGATGATAGAAACTATCACTTATAGCACGTTATAGGTGATAGAGAGCTATCACTAATAGCATGATATCAATGACACCGTTGATAGCACGATATCAGTGAGATAATTGATAAAATAATATTCAGTGAGATCATTGATAGCATCTTACCAATGATGTTATTAATGAAACAATCTATCACTGATAACCATGATATGAGTGATATTAATGATATCGGTGATAGAAGTTAGGTGAAATCTATATATCAAGTTTCTTTGAAAGTTCATAACTAGTTATAGAAGTGCATCATTACTAGTATCAAGTGTTAATATTTCAAGGTTAATTCTAATTGATGAAAGCCTATCAGTGATATCGATTGATAGATGTTATCAATGATAGCCACGATAGAAGATTATTAGTGGTAGCTACTGTGTTAATCTTTCAAAATTGACAGTCATTTATGAAAGTCTATCAATGATAGTCACTAATAGTTTTCAAGAACTGGAATAACTCAATCTTTCAAAGTTGTGGGTTTTCTTTCAATGTTGATAACTACTTATAAAAGTCTATCATTGATAGTCACTAATAGCCTTAACTGTTAATATTTCAAGGCTTATTGCAATTGATGAAAGTGTATCAATGTTAGCCACTAATAACTGATAGCAAATTAAATGCTTATATTTCAAGATTAATTTCTCAAATTGAAAGCTACCACTGATAGAAACTATCAATGATAGCAATATATAGCAGGTGATAACAGCTATTAGAAGTTATTACTGATAGCTACTATCAGCGATAACTTTCAAAACGGTGGCTAGTTGTGGGCTTTTTAGTCTTTTACCACTTTTGTTCTATATATGCAATTATTTTATCCTCCTACTACATATTCTATTATTTTGGACATGAACTCCATTTATGCAACTAGCCCTTGTTGTAATCAGGCAACAATCAGATAACAATTAGAATCATTGACAATTTGACAACAATGATCATATAACAATCTATATTATTGACAACCAGTCTTAGAAAGTAATCGGACAATAACCACATACTAATTGGTATCATTGACGATGGAAAACATTCAATATCAAATAGCAATTAGATAACAATCAGTATCAAATAGCAATCAAACAGTAATAAAAAAAATCAATATCATTAAAAATTAGTATATCATATAGTAATCAGATAACAAACATATAACAATAAATATAAAATGACAATCAAATAGAAATTACATAACAATCACATAGAAATTAGATAGCAACCAAATTAGATGCAGGATTCAGTGATCATGGCCGCATGGATGAGATTTTCCATGTTTGCAAAAAACTATAAACCAAGGACACACTCAAAAGTTTCAATTTATTTATTTTTATCAAAGTTCCAATGACCCTTAATAATATTTTGGTCCTTGTACTTTAAAGTTAGTATTTCCATATGACCAACTTCAATCATTGTACTTTTTCAATAAATCTTAAATTTAATCCTTCAAAATTAACTTTTATAGAGATGGGCTAAGTAATAAAAATAATATTGAATATATTTTGAAAATTTATAGTGAAAATGCTAATAGCCAACAATTTCTTTTTGAGAGAAACAATAATTAACAAGCAGAAGGGACTAACTTTAAGTTTTTTTTTTTTTTTTTTTTTAAGTTTAGAAATTAAAACTAGACATTTGAAAATGGTATTTGAACATAATAGTACTAATGTCAATGTAAGCATATAGTTTAAGAAGTAATAGACATGTACTATCAATCTCTTTTATGATCAGAAGTTTAAACCTCCTATACCTCTCTTGTTGCACTAAGAAGATGAAGAAAAAGAAAGAAGAATGTTAAAATACCCTTCCAGTTTATGTACTTTAGGTTAGTTCAATTTTAGTCCATATACTTTTAAATGTCCAATCTTTAGTCATTATGCATTTAATAAATATTAATTTGGGGTATTTGTTGATTCAACAAAAAATAATTGAAAATGGCAAGCGTGTCTACGTTTTTTCTTGTTTGCAAACAGAACAAAAAATTGTCCCAAGCCCAAATAAAAGTTGGAAAATGTCCAATACAATGTGATGGGCCTCCAATTATGTTGCAATATCAAAAAGGAAAGAATAGAGAAGATAAGGGGAAGTCGGCGGTTGAGTCGGTTAAGGAGGTTGGAGGACCACAGCTAAACTACTTTCAATTCTGTTGGGAGAAGTTGATGTTTAAAAGAAGAAAAAATCGAAAGAGAAGGAAGGGAAGTTTGAATACTAGAGTGAGGAAGGTGAGCTCTCGAGAGTGGGAGTTCAGAAATCTCTATCGTGTAGAATCCGTTGTAGTGTGCCACTCATCATATACCTCTTCTACTAAGCGATCGAGTAGCCAAGCCCTGCGATCGTGAAGCATTTGGTAGGCGATCGTATAGTATTTGGTAAGCGATCGTGTAATATCTTGTAAGCGATCGTGTACTATCTTGTAAGCAATTGCAGAGTGTTTTGTAAGTGATCATCTAGTATTACTCAGCAATCGTGTAGAGACTGTAAGTGACCGTATTAAGTTAGTAAACGAACGTTTAGAGTTTGATAAGCGATCATCTAGTCTTTGTTTCACTCATATTATTTAATGAAGAATTCGTTCATCGTTTAGATGCTATTTTGCGTGATTGCACCAACTCGTTACAATAATAAAGTCTTTTAAAGATCAGTGTTCTAACAAATTGGTATCAGAGCAACCACTTGAGCAATCATGACTCAGAAATGTTTTGAAGAGAAACTGGAGTTACTAGACCAAGAGATCTATGTACTCAGAGCCAAAATGCAGAAATTGCCAACCATATAGGAGAATTTGGCGTCATTAGCGAAGAGAATTGAGTGATTGGGATTGCAGGCAGAGAAACATTAATAAATGCTGATTTCCTATGTTACGAAAATGGCCAAGGGAAAGGCAAAGGTGACAAAAGAGGTAGAAGGATTGAATACCCATAATGTGTGCAGAACAAATAGTTCGGTGAAAGCAACCGGTGAAGACGGGATTTGCGACCGAAGTAAATTCAAGAAACTAGAAATGCTGGTGTTTAGCGAAAGTGATCCAGGCGCATGGTTATCAGAGTAGACCAATATTTTCAAATTCTTAAGTAGACTCAATCTGAGAAGAAGACAGTGGTGGTCGTGAGTTTGGACGGCGCCGCATTAGACTGGTACCGGTCGAAGGAAGGTAGAGAGCTGTTCAAAGATTGGGAAGACTTAGAGAAAAGAATGTTAGTCCGATTCGGATCTTTAAGAGAGGGATAGATCTGTGGAAGATTCTTGGCTATTAAACAAGATGTTGGGATTGATGTCCTAATTCTCCCCGAGTCTCGTTGTTTTGTAAAGATACACACTGTTCAATGAATAAAATAAGTGTTATTTAATTCTGGCATTTACTCATATCCAATAAACAAAGCTTCTTGGTTATCTTATCTGAACTTAAGCATGCATATGTGATATACAAGTGGATCATGCCTTAAGTGATAACCTAAATCGGTATGTAGTATAAGGATTAAGGTGGGATACTTGATCCTGGTGACACTACGGATACGACCTTCTTTGTAAAGGTTTGCAAGTTTTGTAAACTGCTACAGATGGCAGATCCTGACCATTCATATGGAGACGTGGAGCGGGGATTTCCTATACAAAGAATTTGTATAAGACCTGGACCACGAGATGACTAGAATTTGTATATAACGCCGTTGATACTAGCGACTTGCATCTCACCTAAACGACCATAGGTGACACGACCTCAATCCTTAGTGTTTTGGAAACTTCTGCCTTTGAGGTCGTTCCATTGATTAGTAT
The DNA here is from genome assembly GCF_027475165.1 of Benincasa hispida. Lineage (NCBI taxonomy): Eukaryota > Viridiplantae > Streptophyta > Magnoliopsida > Cucurbitales > Cucurbitaceae > Benincasa > Benincasa hispida. The sequence continues at coordinate 63,075,062 of NC_143486.1, read as the reverse complement.
GGGTGAGAGTGGCCAGATTGCCAACTTAACATGCCTACCTTTTTGGGGACTTATCTGATCTGGGAGCTGGGAACTCAATCCACAAGATGGAATTTACTCCTTTCCTGAAGCAGAGATAAGTAAAGAGATTTCTCCCTTAAAGACTGATTTTGGGGCTTAAACATAGTGGCCACAGCTTCTCTTAGGAAGAGAAGACTCAGTCATAGTAAGACTATGATTTATGTTCATTAGAGAGATTAGTGGTACTTAAGGAGAAAGATGTAACTACAAGGGCATAATGGTTATTGGCCCAGCTGTACTTACGAGCGATCTGTGAAGGGTTGCTGATTGATTAAGATGGACACATATTATATCTGTAGTAAGGAGAGTTTAGCTGTCGGTCTTTACTGATGTGTCTGACAGTTAACAGATGGTGGATCCCATGACTAAAGAGTTTAGTCAGTTATTTACGTACCATTGGAGCTTTGAGCTATAGGTCCATAAGGTCCTCTTGGTAGCTCAATGGATTCAGTTAAGGATCAGTTCTTGGTGCTGAATTGAAATGTTCAAATTGAAAAGCGGTATTTTGATTATATATTATATAATCGGTTTGATATATGAGATACATCTAGTGGAGGATTGATGTAAATGAGATTTACATTAAGTACCATGGAATAGAAAAAGAACTATGGTTTATACGTTTCATGAGATGAAATATTAAAACTATAGGTTATAAATATAGTATGATAAGTTGGCTATCATTTATGTTTATAATAATATTAATTATTGGATAATTAATTCTTTTTCTTTTAAATAACCAAAGTAGTTGGTGGTTATTGGATCATGGTAACCGTGAGTTTAAAAGGAAAGTGGTTTCCTATTTCCAAATTGAGGTTTTAAAATAGATAGAAAAAGTTCTGAGTTTTCTCTCAGCGCAAAAGAAAATCACGAAGTCGTCAATAAAATTCGGATTTACTAAACGACGGTTGGGCAAGCTAAACCATCGTGCAGTGGCGAGCTAAATGATCAGGAAGTATCTACTAAACGATTGCATAGTTTTGCTAGACAATCGCTAGCCCAAGGTAAACGATCGTGTAGAGTCTGTAAGCGACAAACAGAGCTAAATGATGAGCTAAATGATCGCATAGCTTTTGCTAGATGATCGCTTAGCTTTATCTAAACGATTGGGCATCGATCTATACGATAGGTCTCCGCTTTCTCCCAATTACCCAGTTGTGTACGCAATCAGTGTTTCCTCCCTTCGTCTGCCTCATACCAAGTCTGAACAGAGCTCACCCTCTGGATTCTCACACCGAGAATACAAAGGTCGCCTTGTTGGTGGTGTCAGACTCAACTCGACATTGTTGAGGTTTTCTTGAGGCCGTTCATGGTGCTGTGGAGGCCGTTCGAGTTGCAGAGGAGATCGTGATCGAGGAGATCGTTGAGGACGAGCGCGATGTGTTCGTGCGGTGTTCGTTGTTGTGTTGCGGTCGTGTAAATCGGGCATTCGAGATTGTTGTTATTCGAGCGTTCATGCACAATGAAACATGGAGACGCATCTGCAAATGTGTGTCGAGTTTTCCTTACTGCATTTGTAGTTGTTCATGCTGTAATTTCTCTGTATGAATTGTCTAACCACTTGTTTTGAAGTGGACTATAAATATATGTTCATTCATGATTGTAATTTGGAATTATCTTGCTTCCACTGCTCATGGAAATCTCGCTTATGATTTCCTTCAATTGGTATCAGAGCCAGGTTCTTTGATATTCCAAATTAAAGATCTGAATTGAATGCATTTTTCAGTTACGGTGGGTTTCTGCATTTGTGGTTAATCGTTTTTTGCATTTGTGGATGAAATGACGAATGTTTCGGGTTTAAATTACCTTTTTGTTAAAGCTTTCGATATTACAAAGTTTTAATTCTAAGGGCCCCTGTGTTTTTTAGCGAAATTAACAATGCAATCGAGTTTGTAATTCAAAACGTTTGAGTTCGTCGAGTCGTTCATGATGAAGCTTCAGCGCATGGCGATGCAGTTCTCAATGAAGAAGAAGACCAAGTATTGGTCGGATCGTGTAGCCTCAGGTAAACTATCGAAGGGATTTTACTAAGCGATCATTTAGATATTTTTTTTAGACAATCGTGTAGTATTTTTTAATCAATCGTTTAGCTAATGCTTAGCGATGGGGTAAATCATTTACCATATCGCATAGCGTTGGTTACGCGATCGCGTAAGCGCTGGAGGTAGGCGATCGTAGTAAGAGCATGCAATGCTCGTCGTTTAGTAGAAGGTGTGCGCTAGACGATCGTGTAGTTAGCAAGCTTCATCGCTTAGTTACTACCTATGTGATCACGTGTATGCGATACGGAGACGCTAGCTAAGCGATCACTTAGGCGATGGTTCTTTGCAGCATCGTAGTCGCTTAGACGATCGCGGAAGGTGGGCACTGTGTGTAGCGCGCTAAGCGATCGTGTAATTTGGGCTTCATCACTTAGTAAAGGTACACAATCGTGTAATAATAACTAAATGATCGTTTGGATTTTTCTAGACGATCGTATAGTAAATGCTAAACGATCGTTTAACTATGGAATGCTGGTAAGTGATAGAACGAAGTGTTTGTTTTATCGTGTAGACGATCGCGTGGTGCTTAGTACATGATGGTAGGAGAAGCAATGCTTTGTCGAGCGGTTCAAGACCCGGTTCGCCTGTTTGAACTGGAGACTCCTTGTTTTTGTAATAGTTAGCTTTCCTTTTTGTGTTTTAAGGCAATTTTACCCGGTTCATCAACTTTGATTTCTTATACATGTGATGTATCATTCTTATATACCAAAGTGTTTGTCATATAGTTAAAAACCCACCTTAGGTTGTGCAATTATTCATGCATAATGTATTATAAATGTTATAATCGAGTGTGAAGAAATTACTTGAAAGCATGCGCATGCATCATGAAATATAAGAGTTATATTTTGCATGCAGTGAGGATTATCATGCATCGTCCTTTTATTATAAATGTTATAGTCTAAGGGTGAATGGAAGAATGTTTTGCTTGTTTCATTGCTGTTTTGTATAAGTGTTATATAAAAGAAGTAGCAATGAATGGACAATGCATTGAGTATGACACTTAGGTTTTTTATAAGCGTTATGAATGCCTTGCATGTGTTAGCTTAGCACTGTGGTTGTTTCCGTTTATAAGGGTTATAATGGAAATTAGACCTAAAATCAATAATTTAGAGTTGCATATGGATTTAGAGTGAACTCAAGTTTTAAAAGGGTTTTAAAATTGGAATGAGATAGACCTAAGTTCAAGTGGTTCTAAAAAGTTTAGTAACCTATATTAATCTTTTAAAATCGGTTTAATACGATTAAATTGGTTGGAATAAAAGATTAAATTTGTTGTAAACCTATCTATAAGGGACATTTTGTCTAAGATGGGTTCTGGCCAGGCTGGGGTTCTTAAGTTGACGAAAATGTAACACCCCTACCTGGGAACCTACCTAAAAAGGTGAATTAGATAGATTTTCAACAAGCATGCGAGGTTTTGGTCAAAGATTTCGTTAAAGAGTTAATGGATGATGATCAAAAGTTGTTTCACTATCCAAGGTAAAAGTTACTCTTGGGAAAACCTAAAAGTCATTTAGTTAAAATCCTTAGTCGTGTTTTTTCTATGTAAGCTAAACCCTAGGTTATAAAATACTCAGTGGGAGGAAGAGACATATCAGATATGTCTATGATTCCACTCAACTTTCTCCCTGAGATTCATGCTTGGCCTCGAGATGCCTAGGATGCATCCCCTTTCGGATGGTGTTTCTATGAGTCAATATCAAGGTGGACGGAGAGAATGTTTATAGTAAGTAGGTGAAGGGTATGTGTCAACACGTCCTATGGTCTCTGTCATTGGTTCACACCGTGAGATCATTTTGTACGCCCTCGTGTCGCCTTTGGAGCGTCCCCCTTCGGATGGGTTTTGTGCAGTTGGTCAATATCAAGGTAAACTCCATAAATGAATAGGGTTGCTTTAGATTTTGTCCCAATCGGATTTTTTCCCTTCGAATTGGCCTTTTGGGATGGACCTCTAGGGCTAAAAATGGCGGGTCGCACTTACGAGAGATTGTTAAGTAAGTTAATGATCTCTTAGCCAAATCAATGATGGCTTGTCGTTATATGAACAAGAGTTGTTCAGGTATTAATGACTGGTTGAGATGTCACACGGGGTTCTTCTTAGTTCTTCTAAAACCTTATTGGATGTTGTTTTGTTTTACAATGGGTATTTTCTTAAAACCTAACGTAGGTCAATGTGTTTTTCTTTTCAGCAACTCATTAGTATTTCCGTTTACAGCTTTTAAAAATGATAGATTTCTTAAAGTGGAAATAATCATGTGAAACGAATTTCGTGGCAAACGACCTCTATCCCACTACTCTTCAAAAGAGGAGACAAGACAGTAAATATGATTTATTGGTCTTGGAGACATGTCTGGTAAAGAATGATGATTCTGCCTGGATCCTCAATTCAGGTGCTACAAATCATGTCAGTTCCACTTACCAAGGATTTAGTTCCTGGCAAACGTTGCCACAGGGAGAGATGACTCTTCGAGTCGGTACTAGTGAGGTTGTTTCAGTTGTTGCTGTAGGCAGGCTAAAGTTATTTGTTGACAAGAAATATTATCTGTTACTGGATAATTTTTTTGTAATTCCTCATAATAAGAGGAACTTAATCTCGGTTTCTTGTCTTATTGAACAAGGCTATACCGTATCCTTTTCTGAGAATAAAGTATTTATTTTCAAGAATGGAATGGAGATTGGTTATGGTTCAATGGAGAATAACTTATATGTACTAAGGTCGTTAGTCATAAAAGCCTTGTTTAACACTGAAATGTTCAGTACGACAACAACAGCTAAAAGACCAAAGGTTTCTCCAAAGAAAAACGCCCATCTTTGGCATCTAAGGTTAGGCCACATCAACCTCAATAGGATTGAGAAGTTGGTGAAAAGTGGACTTCTAAAGTGTTTAGAAGAAAACTCCTAGCCGATATGTGAATCATGCCTCGAAGGCAAGATGACCAAACGACCTTTTACTGGAAAAGGTTACAGAGCCAGGGAAGCCTTGGAGCTTGTACATTCAGACCTCTATGGTTCGATGAATGTTAGATCTCGAGGTGGGTATGCATACTTCATCTCTTTCATAGATGATTATTCAAGGTTTGGGTATCTCTTCATAATGCAACGTAAGTCTGAAGCTCTTGACAAGTTCAAGGAGTATAAGGCTGAAGTTGAAAACTTATTAGGTAAGAAGAAAAAAACACTACGATCTGATCATGATGGAAAGTATATGGACCTCCAATTCCAGAACTATATGATAGAACATGGGATTGTGTCCCAACTCTCGGTCCCTGGTACACCTCAGCAGAATGGTGTATCAGAAAAGAGAAATAGAACCTTGTTGGACATGGTCCGATCTATGATGAGTTATGCTCATCTTCCAGACTCATTTTGAGGTTATGCAATGTAGATTGCATGTTATATCCTGAACAACGTTCCCTCGAAAAGTGTTTCTGAAACACCATTTGAGTTATGGAGAGGTCATAAAGGTAGTTTACGCCACTTCAAGATTTAGGGCTGTCTGGCACATGTGCTAGCGACTAACCCAAAGAAGTTGGAACCGCGTTCGAAGGTTTGCCTCTTTGTAGGCTACCCCAAGGAAACGAGCAAAGGATACTTCTATGATCTGAGTGAGAACAAAGTGTTTGTTTCCACTAATACTATCTTCTTGGAAAAAGATCACATAAGGGATCATAAGCCACGAAGTAAGCTTGTTTTACATGAGATCTCAAGTGAGACTGAGACTACAAAGGGTTCAACAAGAGTTGTTGAACAGGCCGACAGATCAAGAATTATTGAGGTCGGAACGTCTAGTCAACCAGCTCAAGAGTTGAGACTGTCTCTACATAGTGGGAGGGTTATGAACCCACCAGATCGCTACATGGGTTTGACTGAAGCCCAAAACATCATTACAAATGATGGGGTCGAGGATCCATTGTCTTTTAAGAAAGAAATGGAGGATGTTGACAAAGATGAATGGGTTAAGACCATGAACCAGGAAACGGAGTCTATGTACTTCAATAATGTCTGGGAGCTTGTTGATCCACCTGATGGGGTAAGACCTATTGGGTGTAAGTGGATCTATAAGCGAAAGAGAGGTGTAGATGGAAAGGTGCAAACCTTTAAGGTTAGACTCGTGGCAAAGGGTTATATCCAGGTTGAGGGAGTTGATTATGAGGAAACTTTCTCACCTATTGTCATGCTCAAGTCTATCCAGATTCTCCTATCCATAGCCACATTTTATGACTATGAAATATGGCAAATGGTCGTCAAGACTGCCTTTCTTAATGGTAATCTTGAGGAGACCATCTATATGACTCAACCAGAGGGGTTCATAGTTCCAGATCAAGACCAAAGAATTTTCAAGCTTAATAGGTCCATTTATAGGCTAAAACATGCATCTAGATCTTGGAACATCATATTTGACACTACTGTCAAGTCGTTTGACTTTGACCAGAATGTTGATGAGCCTTGTGTTTACAAGAAAATCAACAAAAGTTCATTAGCTTTCCTTATACTGTAGGTCCATTTATGCTTGTATATGGAGATAAGGATATGATCCATATAGGATACAACGTTCCTGATCCCTTTACAAAGACCCTCACAGCTAAAGTGTTTGAGGGTCACTTGGAGAGTCTGGGTTTGCAGAACATGCGGCATCTTGTCCATGGCAAGTGGGAGATGATACTGGGGAATGCCCTAGTTTATTGTATATTGTACATTTTTATATTGTATTGTACATTAGTCTCCCGAGTCATTAGGACAAGTGGGAGATTGTTGGGATTGGTGTCCTAATTCTCCCTGAGTCTCGTTGTTTTGTAAAGATACACATTGTTCAATGAATAAAATAAGTGTTATTTAATTCTGGCATTTACTCATATCCAATAAACAAAGCTCCTTGGTTATCTTATGTGAACTTAAGCACGTATATGTGATATACAAGTGGATCATGCCTTAAGTGATAACCTAAATCGATCTATAGTATGAGGATTAAGGTGGGATACCTGATCCTGGTGACACTACGGATACGGTCTGCTTTGTAAAGGTTTGCAAGTTTTGTAAACTACTACAGATGGTAGATCCTGACCATTCATGTGGAGACATGGAGCAGGGGTGTCCTATACAAAGAGTTTGTATAAGACCTGGATCACGAGATGACTAGACTATGTATATAACACCGTTGATACTAGAGACTTGCATCTCATCTAAACGACCATAGGTGACATGACCTCAATCCTGAGTGTTTTGGGAACTCCTACCTTTGAAGGTGGTCCTTTGATTAGTATGGGTGAGAGTGGCCAGATTTCCAACTCAACATGCCTACCTTTTTGGGGACTTGTCTGATATGGGAGCTGGGAACTCAATCCACAATATGGAATTCACTCCTTTCCCAAAGCAGGGATAAGTAGAGAGATTTCTCCCTTAAGGGTTGATTCTGGGGCTTGAACATAGTGACCACAACTTCTCTTTGGAAGAGAAAACTTAGTCATAGTAGGACTATGATTTATGTTCATTAGATGGATCAGTGGTACTTAGGAGATAGATGTAACTACAGGGGCATAACGGTTATTGGCTTAGCCGTACTTACGAGCGATATGTGAAGGGTTGCCATACTCCTGATTGGTTAAGATGGACACATAATATATCTATAGTAAGGAAAGTTCATTGATGGAACACGAGACATACGCAGCGGAATAAGGATCTAATTACACTCTAATTGTTTTTAATTAAAAGGAAATTAGCATGCAACCCTACTTAATTAATTAGGGTTTTTTGAAGAAATTACCTTTGTGTTGGATCGATATGGCAACCCTAGAGGGGGGGTGAATAGGTTTTAATTAAACTTTTTTCCTAAATTAACCCAATTAAACTAATTAATACATTTTTTTATAAATAATACGAAAAATTCAAATTATGCAACAAATAAGAAGACAAAAAATATGATAATTTAATTCTATCAAATTTTAGCAAATAAATAAGAACAAACTAAAAACATACAATAAATTTCTTAAATTAATTGCAAAAAATAAAAAGGAAAGACTTAGAGACGAAGATACCGTAATTTTTATAGTGGTTTGGTCAAACTCGACCTACTCCACTCCCCAAGTACCTCTTGGAAATTTGAATAAAATCTTTCCAACTCTTTCCACGGATTAGAGCCCAACCGCTACACCACCGTTCCTTTTACGAGTTAAAGAACAAACTCGATCCTTTCCACGGTTTAGGATCAAACCGTTATAAATGTTGGAATTTTTGTAGAACACAATACAATTCTCACTAGAGTAGATTTACAAGTTTAAGCACTCAACAAGTTTATCCTTACAATACAATAACACTCTCTCATGAATAAGATGAAAAGAAAAAAAAAATGGGAACGAGAGGGCAACAATGGAACTTTTGAGTTTTGGAGTTATGAAATGTAAAATTTGTTGGTTTAAAATTTGGAGAAGAAGATGGTTTATATAGAGATGAAAAAATTTTTAGAAACCAAAATTAATTTGGACCATTGGATTTTGGAAAAGAAAAATCAATGGTGGAGATTTTAAACTAAAATAGTCGTTAGATACAGACAAAATATAATATTAAATTTCTTTTCTTTTGAAATTCATTTTCTTTTTAAAATTAATCCAAAAAAAAAATATACCATGTGTCAAAAACTAGCCGTTACAAACATAAAATAATATTAAATTCATTTTCCTTTTAATTCATTTTCTTTTTAAATTCATTCTTTTTAAAGTCAATCCAAAAATAAAAAACATACCATGTTAAAAAAGTAGCTGTTAGATACAAATATAAAATAATATTAAATTTATTTTCCTTTTAAATTTCTTTTTAATTTCATTTTTTTTAATTTTAAATCAATCCAAAAATCAAAAGTCCATCATATGTTAATCTCTTAATAATCCACCATTCAACCAATATATTTTCACATGTCTACACACAAATGGTCTGGTTATGCCACGTCATCCACCACGGTATTTTCTCTATAGACTTGTTTCGGTCATATCGTCTTCGTTTCAGCTCCGATTTGAGTAATTCAAGAGGTGTTAGAATCGTTGTTTCAAGCTCTATGCTATGGACATATTAAAACATTAAGATTTTTAGTAATTAAAAAAATTAGTTTGTTATCATTAAAACATCGATTAATTAATTAATTAAAATTAATTAATTTGAGATTAAGGGCCAAAAAGCCAACACTTTGAAGCTCCCAAAACGTTTTCATCTCCATCTAAACACGAACAGAGCACCACTAGAGTTGACCTACTATCCTCTGGACTCAGAACCAGGTTGTGGGACCCGAAGGATGAAGGACCCGAGAGAGAGAAAGAGATGGAAAAAGAAGATAGATTTTTGGGTTGGGTTTTGGGTTATGAATTTTCCTCAAAATAATGTTTTTTTTTCAGCCCAAATATGAAAAATAAATTGGCAAAATGGCCAAAATTTTCAATCTAAATTGAAAAGCCCATATTTATAGAAGAAGGCCATGCACAATTGCAGGAAACAAATTCATAAAAACCTAACACCTCGAATCCACTATCTAAGCGGACTTAATGTCTCCACTATAAGCCAACACCTAGCCCACTATTTTGTTAGTGGAATTATCCAACAAAAGTTTGGATTTTCCCACTAACTTTAGTCAAAGGGCAAAATAGTCATTTTGTCAAAGTTAAACTTTGACCAAAACGTCAACATCTTGACTTTTTATGATTTTTTTCGTCTTGACTAATTTTGACCTCCCGAGCATAAATCCGCATTCATTTTCTCAAAATTAAAATCACATTTAAATATAAGGTCGGTCAAAGTGTGACTTTTCAAAGTTAAAAGTCAACTCTTTGACTTTTTATATCTTTGACCATTTCCATTATTTCCGAGCTTCCGAATATGAACGTATTCATATTCTTGATATTTAAATCACATTTAAATATTAAAGATATATCTCTAAACTGATAAACCGACCACAATATCACATATACTTGTCGGTTTCTCTCTCTTCACCTAATTCGAACTATTCGAATTATTCTATCATATTGTTCTAAACTCATTCTATAGGGAACAACCTATCTACTATCCCTATAACTGGTAGGAGTGAATTCCATCTTGTACCCTATGTTCCCAACTATCCACCTGATCCTACCCCTGAAATGGGAGGCTTATTGAGCCATCGATATTGAGCTGCCCTCACCTATGCAGATCTAAGGATAATTCTGAGTGAACAGGAGTTCGTAGTTAGCTCAGGATTGAGATTAAGTTACCTAGATCCCCAATTAACGAAATAGTCAGTTTTATACATAAAACGACATTTATAACGTAAAAAGTGACTATTTCATGGTTCAGTCTTATGCAAACTCATTGCATAGAATGCCCCCACTCACATATCTCTATATGAATGGTTTAGGATCACATCGTTTATACTAACTACAAACTGGGCTGCATCCATAATGTCCCCAGAATAAGGCGCCCAATCTTATTCATATACTATAGACCATTTTGGCTATATAATTGAACTTGATCTACGTTTATGTCACTACATAAAGTTCAAACTACATTAAATAGCTTCAGGACCTTGGTTTATTGCATTCAAGATTACAATTTCAATAATGACGTTATCGAAAAATAAAACAGAATATGTTTATTAATTTACAAACTACTAGTTTTAGGACATAAAATCCAACAAACTCCAGTTGGACTAAAACTCCTAATGGAGTATCACAATCTTGAATTTAAGTGAGAAACATATGAGTACAATAAACATATGAATACAATAAACTAAGGCATATACCCAAAAGTTCTCCCACTTATCCTAGTTTACAAACTTCGTAGACATACACTCTATAGGTGACCTTCAAACACTTTAGCCATGAGGGCCTTTGTAAAAGGATCAGCAATGTTTTGCTCAGAAGATATCTGAGTTACTACAACGTCTCCACGATGTACAATTTCCCGGATGTAAATATAGGCATGTGCAGCAGAAATGAGAATCGATTTTACTCTAATTGCACAAATTAAACATGCAACCCTAAATAAACTAATTAGGGTTATTTCTAAAGAATACATTTGAAGCTCTCAAAACTCCTCTATTTCCGCTCGAACACGAACCGGACAACCACTAGAGCTGACCGACTATCCCCTTTGAAGCTCCCGAAATTCTCTTCCTCACTAAATCTCGACTTGAACTCTTTCGAACCATCACTAGAGTTGACATACTATCCTCTGGACTCAGAACCAGGTTGTAGGACTCGATGGATAAAGATTCTGAGAGAAAGAAAGAGATGGAAATAGAATAAGGGATTTTGGGTTGGGTTTGAGTTTTTTTTTTTTAGCCAAATTTTAGAAAAATATTTTGGCAAAAAGTTAAAAAGTTTTTAATCCAAAATGACAAGCCCATATTTATAATAAAAAAGGCCATGCAAAATTGCATTAAATAACTTCATAAAAACCCAACACCTAGAATCCACACACTAAGTGGGTTTAATGTCTCCACTATAAGCCAGAACCTAGCTCCCTATTTTATTAGTGGAATTATCTAAGAAAAGTTTCGATTTTCCCACTAACTTTAGTCAAAGGGCAAAATAGTCATTTGGTCAATGTCAATCTTTGACTAAAAAGTCAACATTTTGATTTTTTATGATTTTTTCCGTCTTGACTAATTTTGACCTCCCGAGCATGAATCCGCATTCATTTTCTCGAAATTCAAACCACATTTAAATATAAGGTCGGTCAAAGTGTGACTTTTCAAAGTTAAAAGTCAACTCTTTGACTTTTTACATCTTTGACCATTTCCATTATTTTCGAGCTTCCGAATATGAACGTATTCATATTCTTGATATTTAAATCACATTTAAATATTAAAGATATATCTCTAAACTGATAAACCGACTATAATATCACATATACTTATCGGTTTCTCTCTCTTCACCTAATTCGAACAATTCGAATTATTCTATCATACTGTTCTAAGTTTATTCCATATGGGCTAGTAGGGGAACCTAATACACCTACAGATCATGGACTCCAATAATCTGAGATTAACCAATAAAACTCTTTAACCTAATTAATCAACATTTGTTAACTAATGGGTCATTCAACTAAAGTCCCATAGTTACACTCCCCTCACTGTAGATATATTTTTGTCCATCTGATATAACCATAATCAGTAAGCTAATCCTTCACAGGTTGTTCGTAATCTCGGCTAGGTCATAAAAATCGTTTTTACCCCAAGACTACATCTTGTTCCTTAAGTTCCATTGATCCTCTAATGAACAATTGGTTTAAGGTCCAACCTATAAACCGAACCCTTCTCGAGCCAAGGAGAGGGTGGGGCTCATTGTTCAAGACTTGGATTCAGTACTAAAGGGAACAACCTATCTACTATCCCTATAATGGGTAGGAGTGAATTCCATCTTGTACCTTATGTTCCCAACTATCCACCTGATCTTACCCCTAAAATGGGAAGCTTATTGAGCCAGCGATATTGAGCTGCCCTCACCTATGCAGATCTAAGGATAATTCCGAGTGAACAGGAGTTCAAACGTTTTCATCTCCACGCGAACACGAACGGATCACCACTATAGTTGATCTACTATCCTCTGGACTCAGAACTAGGTTGTAGGACCCGATGGATGAAGGACCCGAGATAGAGAAAGAGATGGAAAAAAGAAGATAATTTTTTGTGTTGGGTTTTGGGTTATGAATTTTCCTCAAAATAGTGTTTTTTTTAGCCCAAATTTGAAATTTTTTTTTGGCAAAATGGCCATATTTATAGAAAAAGGCCATGCAAAATTGTATGAAACAAATTCATAAAAACACAACACCTAGAATCTACTATCTAAATGGGCTTAATGTCTCTACTATAAGCCAACACCTAGCCCACTATTTTTTTAGTGGAATTATCCAACAGAAGTTTGGATTTTCCCACTAACTTTAGTCAAAGGGCAAAATAGTCATTTTGTCAAAGTCAATCTTTGACCAAAAAGTCAACATTTTGACTTTTTATGATTTTTTTCGTGTTGACTAATTTTGACCTCCCAAGCATGAATCCGCATTCATTTTCTCAAAATTCAAATCACGTTTGAATATAAGGTCGGTCAAAGTTTGAATTTTCAAAGTCAAAAATCAACTCTTTGACTTTTTACATCTTTGACCATTTCCATTATTTCCGAGCTTCCGAATATGTATGTATTCATATTCTTGATATTTAAATCACATTTAAATATTAAAGCTGTATCTCTAAACTGAAAAATCGATCAGTATATCACATATACTTGTCGGTTTCTCTCTCTTCACCTAATTCTAACAATTCGAATTATTCTATCATACTGTTCTAAGCTCATTCCATATGAGCTAGTAGAGTAACCTAATGGACCTATAGATCATGGGCTCCAACGATCCGAGGTTAGCTGGCTAAAACTATTTTAGACAGAGCTAATCAACATTCGTTAACTAACGAGTCATTCCACTATAGTCTCGTAGTTGCACTCCTCTCACTATAGATATATTTGTGTCCATATGATATAATCATGATTAGTAAGCTAATCCTTCACAAGTTGTTCGTAATCTCGACTGGGTCATAAAAACCGTTTTATCCCCAAGACTACATCTTGTTCCATAAGTTCCATTGATCCTCTAATGAACAATTGGTTTAAGGTCCAACCTATAAACCGAACCCTCTCGGGCCAAGGACAGAGTGGGGCCCCTTGTTCAAGACCTAGATTTAGTACTAAAGGGAACAACCTATCTACTATCCCTATAACGGGTAGGAGTGAATTCTTTCTTGCACCCTATGTTCTCAACTATCCACCTGATCTTACCCCTGAAATGGGAGGCTTATTGGGCCAACGATAATGAGCTGCCCTCACCTATGCAGATTGAATGATAATTCCGAGTGAATAGAAGTTCATAGTTAGCTCAGGATTAAGATTAGGTTACCTAGATCATCAATTAACGAAATAGTCAGTTTTATACATAAAACGAAATTTAGAACGTAAAAAGTGACTATTTCATGGTTCAGTTTTATGCAAAGTCTTTACATAGGATGCCTCCACTTTCGTGTCTCCACATGAACGATTTACGATCCCACATTGTGTGTACAAACTACAAAATGGACCGCATCCATAGTGTCCCCAGAATAAGGTGCTCAACCTTATTCACATACTATAGACCATTTTGGCTATATATTTGAACTTGATCCACATTTATGTCACTACATAAAGTTCAAACTACATTAAATAGCCTTAGGACCTTAGTTTATTGGATTCAAGATTACAATTTCAACAACAATTTTATCGAAAAACAAAATAGAATATGTTTATTAATTTACAAAACTACGAGTTTTAGGACATAAAATACAACATTCAGCTGTCGGTCTTTAGTGGAGTGCCTCGCAGTTAACGGATGGTGGATCCCATGACTAAAGAGTTTAGTTAGTTATTCATGTACCATTGGAGCTTCGAGCTACACGTCCATGACGTCCCCTTTATAGCTCAATGGATTCAGTTGAGGATCAGTTCTTGGTGTTGATTTGAAATGTTCAAATTGACAAGCGGTATTTTGATTATATATTATATAATCAGTTTGATGTATGAGATACATCTAGTGGAGAATTGATGTAAATGAGATTTACATTAAGTACTATGGAATAGAAAAAGAACTATCGTTTAGATGTTTAATGAGATGAAATATTAAAACTATAGGTTATAAAAATAGTATGATAAGTTGGTTATCATTTATGTTTATAATATTATTAATTATTGGATAATTAATTCTTTTTCTTTTAAATAACCAAAGTATTGGATGGTTATTGGATCATGGTAAACGTGAGTCTAAAAGGAAAGTGGTTTCCTATTTTCAAATTGATGTTTTAAAAGAGATAGAAATGTTTTGATTTTTCTCTCCGCACAAAAGAAACTCACAAAGTCATCAAGTAAATTCGAATTTACTAAACGACGGTTGGGCAAGCTAAATGATCGTGTAGTGGCGAGCTAAACGATCGTGCAGTATTTACTAAAGGATTGCATAGTTTTTCTAGACGATCGCTAGCCCAAGGTAAATGATCGTGTAGAGTCTGTAAGCGATAGACCAAGCTAAACGATGAGCTAAACGATTGGGCATCGACCTATACGATAGGTCTCCGCCTTCTCCCACTTGCCCAGTCGTGTACGCGATCGGTGTTTCCTCCCTTCGTCTGCCTCATACCATGTCCAAACAGAGCCCACCCTCTGGATTTTCACACCGAGATACCAAGGTCACCTTGTTGGTGGTGTCAAACTCAACTCGACGCTGTCGAGGTTTTCTAGAGGCAGTTTGTGGTGCTGTGGAGGCCGTTTGTGTTGCTGAGGAGATTGTGACCGAGTAGATCGTTGAGGACGAGCACGAAGTGTTCGTGCGGTGTTCGTTGCTGTGTTGCGATCATGTAGATCGGGCGTTCGAGGTTGCTATTGTTCGAGCGTTCATGCGCAACGGAGTGTGGAGACGCATCTGCAAATATGTATAGAGTTTTCCCTTACAACATTGGTAATTGTTCATGATATAATTTCTCTGTATGAATTGTATAACCGCTTGTTTTGAAGTCGACTGTAAATATATGTTCATTCATGACTATAATTTGGAATTATCTTGCTTCCGCTGCTCATGGAAATCTCGCTTCTAATCTCCTTCGATATGTATCAGAGCCAGGTTCTCTGATATTCCAAATTAGAGATCTGAATTGAACGCATTTTTCATTCACAGTGGGTTTCTGCATTTGTGGTTAACCGTTTTTGCATTTGTGGATGAAATGATGAATGTTTCGGGTTTAAATTTCCTTTTTGTTAAAGCTTTCCCTCATGAATCAGTTGATTCAGAGTCTTTATTTTCAGAAAAGTCAATCCTTGAATATTTTATTTTATTTTTTCTTTTATAAATAAAAAAATCAGAAATTCGACCTATCTGGTTCTTTTAAAAAGATGGGAACCCTTATAGCATTATTGGGCTATATTGAAATATCTAAGACTAGCTAAGCTTTATCTAATGGTAGGCGATCGTATAGTATCTGATAAGCGATCATGTAGTATCTTGTAATTGATCGTGGAGTGTTTTGCAAGCGATCGTCTAGTATTACTCAGCGATCGTGTAGAGACTGTAAGCAATCGTATAGAGTTAGTAAACGATCGTTTAGAGTTTGATAAGCGATCGTCTAGTCTTTGTTTGACTCATATCGTTAAATGAAGAATTCTTTCATCGTTTAGTTGCTATTTTGGGTGATTGCGCCAACTCATTACAATAATAAAGTCTTTTAAAGATCAGTGTTCTAACACAATGATAGCATTAAAACATATGTTCTCGTAGACTTTTCATAGTGTTCTTGAAACCTAATGAACGTCTCTAACTTTCTACAACGATTTTCTAATGCTAGAAAAAAGGTATAAAAAGTCAAGTTTCAATAGCATATAATTATGTTATATAAACTATTCATCGCATTGACAAAAACGCTATAAAAGGTCTTTTATACTATTTTCTATGGCGGTGAAAAAAGGCCATAAAAGGATTTCTATAGTATTTTCAGGCATGCTGTCATAGATGATGTCATTGAAAGTCATCGACCTTCCATATAATTTTTTTAATGATATAAAAAAAGCTATGAAAAGTTCATTTAAATTGTAAAATTTTAATGTTATGAAGACTTTCTATAGCATTATAAAAAAGCTATGATTTATATTTAGTAGCATTTTTTATTGTTGTAAAAAAAAAAGTTATGATTTAAAAAATGCTATATTAACCTCGTCATAATACCCAATTTAATCCAGTCGTATATCGTTTATATAGAATTTTATGTGTAACAAATTTTTTAAAAGATATTATTATAAAAGAGAATTCCATTATATAAACTTTCAATATAATCAAGTCCATTCACTTCGAAATAAATTTTCAAAAGTTTAAGTTTATATACCACTCATATTATGATGTTTCAATCACAATTACACTTCACAAACATAAATATCATATTTTTTGGGTGAGGTTGCCATATTCTTCAAATTTACATTATAGTAACGAAAAAAAGTAATCTTATATTTTTAGATTCCTTAATATACATATATATATACTTTAGTCTTCTCTTTTTTGACGTGATGCATCATCATTTAGTCCTCACATCCAAACTATTTAACCCATTTGTTATCTTTGAATGCTGCAAATGAAACATATAATTACCATCATAATCATCTCGAAGTCAATCTTACATGGGGCAGAATGTAGAATAAAGTACAATTGAACATGTTACAAAACTAAAAAATCCCCAAAAGTTTAATCGAGAAATTTGCATTCATTTCTTTGAAACTCAGCATGTTTCTAAATCATAAAAGAAACTAGCTCATTGATAACTCTAAAAAAGAGCTATACTTCCTAACTTAATTTAAGTTAGGAATTCATCTTATTTTGTAGATGAATTCATCCCAAGAAGGAAGGAAATTAATTAGAAGAAAATCGAACAGATAATGAGCTAATTTAGAGGTTGGATGCAGAAAATAGGAAAAAGACTAAAAAAATTACGATTCTACCACTAATTGGAGTGTTGCAACCTTTGCTTAACACTCCCATGCAATGCTGAAAGGTAGAATGCATGGATATAGGGCAGCGTTGCAACGCTACATATTTGGACGGAATGCTTCCACCGCACACGCACAAGGAAGCGCCGCACTCAACACCTCAACGCTACTCCAATGTTAGAAGGCTGTGTCAACAAGAACGTTGTAAAGCTCTCACTAGCATTGCAAGGTCGTACCTGGTTTCTATATATATTTTTCTTCAATTTAGGTCAAAAGGGGGGATCCAAGGAGTGGATCTTAGTTCTTCCTTTTCCTTTATTTTTTCAGCACCTTTAAGATAGATTTTAAATTTCTTTTGGGTTGTAATTGATGGATTGGTTCTTTATCTCGAATTTGTCTATGAATTTTTGAAGTAATTTCTATCTAATTCATTTGAGCAAGAGGTTCTATATTAAATTGCTTGAGAATTTTTTAATTGAATTTAATGTTCTTCAATTCTATGATTTTTTTAAAATCTTGATGTAATTTATATTTGCATTTATGTTTTGGATTGACGACCCTATCGTAATTGCATATCTTTGCTAGTTAGTTTCGAGATCACACGTTTCCTTGTATTCATCTATGCTTGAATTTAACCCCATAGCATACGATTGAATATGAATTCTTAGATTTATAGGCTGGACTAGAATCTTAGAAATTCATGTTCAACATAAGTTCAAAGAACAATTTGATTAATTGAATTAGGTTGTCCAATAAATTAATCAACACATCTGCAAATCAATTACTCAACAGATCCGAATCCTCAAATCTATTTCTATATGGACGCTAACGAATCCAAAATTAAGAGCATATAGTTTAATGAGGGAATGGCTTTCCAACTTTAATTAATGTTGAGGATGCTTGATTGATTTGGTTTTAGTTAGTTATCGGCCTTTGTAGGGACTAGTTAAACCAAATTGATTTTGTTGTTGTGCATGAATTGAGTAAAATGTTTGTTTAATTAAAGAACCCCATGATAGAAATTGCATAGAATTCTCCCTCTTATTTAAGAAATTAGATAGACTCTGATCCTAGATTACATTAACGCCTTGAAATTTAATTTCTCACCCCTGTTTTTACTGCTTTACTTGGACAAATATAGCTTAAGAGAGATTTAATTCTTGGCCTCCATGTGGTTCGACCTCATGCTTACAACTTGTGCTACCTAGTAGTATAATTAGTGGTTCGGTAAATTTATAAATATTATTTATTTAGGCTAGGGGTCTAAGAAACGACATTATATTCTCCTCTATGCCCAACAAAATGGTACCGTTGCTGAAGAGGCAAGCCAATTAATCTCTTTTAGTTGAATTTAACTTGTAAATTTTAAAAACCCCAAAAATATTTTTTTTTCTTGTGTCTTCTTGTTTTATCATGGCAAGTGATTTGAACATTTATTATGCGTTTCTTGAAAATCCCAACGAAGAGAGAATAGGTAAGAGAATTTTGTGAGCGTAGAAATTAAATAGGTAAGAGAATTTTTTGGCTACTACGAAATTCTAGAAGATTGAGATATGTCAAGTCTATTTGCTTCAAGGTCATTTATCCAAAGCATGTTTTCAGCTTTCACATGGTTTTGTGCGATCATTCCCCTTGGGATATGCCTAGCCCAAGCTTGACGTCGATAGATGCTTCTTTTGCCAATTCAAGTATTTCGTTGGAGGATTTTGTAAGAGAACTTTCTAACAACTCCGATGAGTTTGTGTAGAAACATCCCTATAATCATAAGGAATTCTCGAGTTACAAGCCAGGATAACTCCTATTTTAGATCCAAAGCTAGAACTGATTTTCAAAGTCTGTGTGATCTCGTTGCTCAGATCACTGAATCAGTTGAGAGATTTGAAGACTCATCAGTGCATCCATCTTCTGAGAGTACCAGGATGGGCAGAGAATTGACCGACATCGATCACCTCGTTGAGCAGCTGATTCCTCATATTCCTAGCCAAGGTATGATGTTAAGTCCTTTAATGTATGAACTTTCTGATAGTTCTTCTCAGTGCGTACAAAAGTCTATTGAGTTTCACCTTGAGCCTCAACCACCCATGCCAATTGATATCGATCATGTTTTTCGACTTACAAATTCCATGCCGATACTGGAGATCTATCCAAAGCTTCACAACGTTTATACTACTAAGCCTGAGTTTATGGAGGAATTTTACCCTTTCAGTGATGATGATGTTTATTCATTATCATGTTCAAAACAAGTTTATGAGGTTGAGTATGAGCTCGAGCTTCATCTTATGGAGCCCTGGGTGATAGAGTTAAAGGTTGTAAAGCCCCATCTTATTCTTCCCTCTTGCATTTCCTTTATCTTTGAATTTTGCTCGTCTTTCCCTCATGAGTCAGTTGATTCAAAGTCTTTATTTTCAGAAGAGTCAGTCCTTGAGTCTTTTATTTTATTTTTTTCTTTTATAAATAAAAAAAATCAGAAATTCGACCTATCTGGTTCTTTTCAAAAGATGGAAACCCTTATAGCATTATCGAGTTATATTGACATATCTAAGAAAGGACCAGACAAGTAAAAGAATTTATTTGTACCTTGATAGGGGACGGGTCACGTCGAGAAACCAACATAAAAAATTTGCCCCTTTTGAAGAGAGCCCGGTGAACAAATTGACTTGCTTTCTTAATTGCTTTCCTAGCCTCGTTTATATTTTTCTTTTGTAGGTTCCCTCTCCTTGGTCCTACAATGAAAGAAAGTCAAATTGAAGTAAGCACCCTCTTACCCACCAACCCATGCACGTAAACGTTTATTGGGGACAATGTATCGATTTAAGTTTGGGGTGGGATACCCGTTGGGTGGTAGTATATTTTAGCTTGGGGTCCTTGAGCACTATGCTCAGACAATGTTGTATGCATAATTGTTTTGATTGCTCTGTTGCTTAGTTTGTTATCACGGTAGTTTATGACACAACTCTTTTTGTGATAAATTTGCATGAAATAATGTTTAGAGAGCATAAACATTATTTTTAACCCAACTTTAAAAAAATTTCTTGTCTCTCATGCATCTATGAGTCACTGCTCTTGCGAAATTAAAGTCTTGCGTGTTTAGAATTGTATTATCTAGTTTGTATTTCTGTTGTCACCCCGAAAGGCCCACTGTTGCCTTAGGAGTAACTCTACTTGTTTTAGAGTAGAACTAGACAAAGTGGATAAAAAAGGCGTAGAGTGTAATAGAAATAAAGAGTTGCACAAAAAATTATAATAAACAAATTAAAAAATGCATAACAAATAAGGCAATTGCTAGTTTGCCTACAAAAAAAATATAATGTGTGTGTGCATGGATAGAGGTGAAAAGAGCTACCTCCGCGGTGTCTAGTTAGGGCCCTACGAGAAAAAAAATGAATAGGTTCCCAACGGTTGAGTGGTGAAAGTTAGCTCTCTAGGTAAAACAAATGTCTTCAATGTTCTGTGTGCATGAGTTTAGGCACTTTTATCTTAGTGTTGTCCTTTTTTTGCAACTTTGGTATGTTCAATGTCGATAACCGAGCAAAACTAGGGGGCAAACGAATTAAGGAGCTTATAAAACCTTGCTAGTTGTGCAAGCTTAACTAGCAAGACTCTAAGCTCATTCATGCATGAATAGATTAAGAATAATTCTTTACGCTTTATTGATTGATTATAATCAAATTTCATTATTGATTACAAATTTATTCATATTTGATTGTTGAGACTAGAGTCACAATCTTACCAATTTGAGCAAGCGTGTTTTTTAATGAATGATTATTTTTGCTTAAATGTATGTTCCTACCTTGCTCGGGATGAGCAAGAATTAAGTTGGGGGTATTTGATAGCTCTCTAAAAGACTTATAATTTATAGCTTAATTTATACTCATAAATGTGTTTTAAATGTTTAATTATCCTATTTTGTAGGTGAATTCATCCTGGGAGGCAAGGAAATTAATTAGAAGAAAATCGAGCAAAAAATGAACTAATTTGGAAGTTGGATGCACAAAATAGGAAAAAAGTCCAAAAATTACAAGTTTGCCACTGATTGGAGCATTGTAACCATTGCTCAATGCTCCCACGCAACGCTAAAAGAAAGAATACATGGATATAAGGCAACATTGCAACGCTACCCATGAGCATTGCAATGCTACGAATTTGGACGAAACGCTTCCACCATGTGCTCACAAGGTAGTGTCACATCCAGCGCCTCAATGCTACTCCACCACTAGAGGGTTATGTCGACAAGAGCGTTACAACGCTCTCACTAGCGTTGCAATGTTGTATATGGTTTCTATATATATTTTTCTTCAATTTAGGACAAAATAGGGGATGCGGATTTTGATGGAGGCCAAGGAGTGGCTCTTAGTTCTTTCTTTTTCTTTTAACTTTTCAGCACATTTAGGATAGCTTTTTAATTTCTTTTAGGTCGTAATCGATGGATCAGATCTTTGTCTCAAATTTGTCTATGAATTTTTTAGGTATTTTCTATCTAATTTCTTTGAGTAAGAGGTTTTATGTTCAATTTCTTGAGAATTCTTTAATTCCATTTAATGTTCTTCAACTCTATGATTTCTTTGAATCTGGATGGAATTTAGATTTGCATTTATGTTTTGGATTAACGACCTTATCGTAATTGCTTGTCTTTGCTATTTAATTTTGAGATCGCACGTTTACCCTAGTAGCATAGGATTAAATGTGAATCTTGGATTTACGGCTCGACTAGAATCTTAGCAATACATGTTTAACCTAGGTTTAAAGAACAGTTCGATTAATTGAATCAATCAATCAACATAATTGAATCCTCAAATCATCATGCATATGAATTTTATTTCTATATGGACTCTATCAAACCCAATAAAATTAAGAGCATATAGTTTAATAAGGGAATTACTTTCCAATGTTAATTAATATTCAGGATGCTTGATTGATTTGGTTTTAATTAGCTACGACTTTTGAAGAGACTAGTTAAATCAAATTGATTTGGTTGTTGTGCATGCATAGAATGGAATGTTTGTTTAATTAAAGAACTCCATTATATAAATTGCATAGAGTTCTCCTTCTTACTCAAGAAATTAGATAGACTCCGATCCTAGATTACATTCACCCCTCACAATTTAATCTCTCACATATTCAAAACAAACCATGTTTTTACTTCCTTCCACAGTCAAATTTAGCTTAGGAGAGATTTAATTATTTGCCTCCCTATTGTTTGACCTCGTACTTACAACTTGTACTACCTAGTAGTATAAGTAATGGTTCGATGAATTTAAAAATATTATATGTTTGGCCAGGGTCTAAGCAACGACATTAGATTCTCCTCTACGCCCAAC
Organism: Benincasa hispida; assembly: GCF_027475165.1. Lineage (NCBI taxonomy): Eukaryota > Viridiplantae > Streptophyta > Magnoliopsida > Cucurbitales > Cucurbitaceae > Benincasa > Benincasa hispida. Next base: position 63,052,151 of record NC_143486.1, on the reverse strand, counting down.
ACTCATTAAATAAGTTTATTCCTTTTGTAAAGTACACAAGTATGTTTGGCTTCTCCTTAAAAAAGAAAAAAAGAAAAAAAGAAAGCACATAACATCATTAGCCTTAAACTCTCCACCAAGTTATAGGTAGCTAAAAAGCAAAGATAATAGTCAAAGCTCCCATTAGGTAACAAAGAAAAAATACAATTTTAAATCTCTAAAACCGATCTTTGGTGTGAAAGTTGTACTCTTTAAAATATAGTTTTGTCTAGCCTTCCCTTCACTTCGTTCGTCTTTGTAAGAAATGACAAAGAACGATTGATGGACCAAAACTGGTTTCATATTAAACAAACAAAAATTACATACACCAATAATTCAAACTTGATTTAGGCATTCCAAATAAGGTATAATCACAAGAACAAAAGATGACCATGAAAATCATCTCATTACCAAACTTGAAACATTTTGAAGAAAAAAGTATAGAAAATAAGATAGAGTGTTAAGTATGAGAGTTAATAAAATAATCAGAAGATGCGAAAGAATAATAAAAGCTGGTAGTTTCTTGTAAAGATGAACTTACAAGTGGAATGGAATTAGTCCAAGTATTGAAAGATAAGAAGAAAATAAACAAGACAAGGTTTACGTAGAAAACCCTAATCCAGAGAGAAAATACCACGATAGAAAAGTTTTATTATCTAAAGTCATGCTTACAAGAGACCTCAACCTCATATATAAAGAGAATGAGGAGAAACCCTAATTTAGTAGGCATGAAGTAAAAGATAAATATGCCCTTAGGGCTACAACACCATATTTCAACATTCCCCTTCAAGTTGGGGCATAGATATCAATAAGACCTAAATTACTAACACAAATTTCAAATGTCTGCCTCGATAATCCTTTGGTCAGAACATCAACAACCTATTGAACTAAAGGAACATAGGGAATACAGATAACCCCGTGGTCTAACTTCTCTTTAATAAAGTGTCTGTCAATTTCAATGTGCTTGGTTCTATCATGTTATACTGGATTGTTGGCAATATTGATGGCAGCCTTATTATCACAATACAGTTTCATGAGACCAGGACTGTCCTAGTGGAGATTAGACAAAAATTTCTGTAACTATATTTATTCACATACTCCTAAGCTTATAGCTCTATACTCTACCTCAGCAGTACTAGTTGCAACTACACCCTATTTTTTACTCTGCCACGTCACCAAGTTTTCCTATACAAATGTACAATATCCCGAGGTTGACTTTCTATCGGTTAGTGATCTTGCCCAATCTGAGTCAGTATATGCTTCGATGTTTCATGTGTCATATTTTCTGTAAACTAAGCCATTCCCTAGGGTGGATTTCAGATTTCTCAGCATTCGAGTAACTGCTTCCATGTGCTCCTCATACAGACTCTGCATGCACTGACTTACCATACTAACAACATAAGAGATGTCGGGTCTGGTATGAGACAGGTAAATCAATTTTCCTATGAGGCACTAATACCTCTATTTATTTACAGGAACTCCTTATGTAGTATTTTTCATTTTTCCATTGGCCTCAATGGGAGTATCAACGGGTTTGCGTCCAGTCATTCTTGTTTCCTTCAACAACTCCAAAGTATATTTTTGTTGAGACACGTATATTCCTTCTTTCAATCTTGCCACTTCCATCCCAAGAAAATACTTTAGACTACTAAGATCTTTGATCTCAAATTCACCTTCCATCATTTGTTTTATCTTAACAATTTCTGCCATATTATTTCCTGATAAAATGATATCATCGACATAAACCACCAAAACAACAATATTCCCTGAAAGTGATTTTTTGGTGAACAAGGTATGATTAAAATGCCCTTGAACAAACCCTTGGGATTTAACAAACATCGTGAATCTATCGAACCATACTCTAGGACATTGTTTCAACCCATATAAGGACCTTATGAGTTTGCAAGCATGGTTCCCAAATTTAGCTTCAAAACCTTGAGAAGGACTCATGTAAACCTCTTCTTCTAACTCATCATTCAGGAAGGCCTTTTTTTACTCCAATTGATGTAGGAGCTAGTCATTGTTCACGACAACAGACAAAAGAACTCAAACCGTGTTGAGCTTAGCCAATGGTGAAAAAGTTTCTAAATAGTAAATCCCACACGTCTAAGTGAACCCTTTAGCAACTAACCTGGCCTTGTATCTTTCGAGCGCTCTGTCAGACCTATAATTCACTGTGAACACCCATTTGCATCCAACTGCCTTGTGACCTTTAGGGAGGGCCACTAAATCCCAAGTCTTGTTTGTCTCAAGGTTCTTCCATCACTGTCACTCTCCACTCGGGAACCTCCATGGCTGCATACACATTAGAACATATTGATAGAGCATCTAGTTCGGTAGTGAAGGCCTTAAACACAGAAGAGATAAAAAAACTGTGCATAGGGTACTTTGTGCATGACCTGATTCCTTTCCTCAGAGCAATTGGCATATCAAGAGTGGTATCATATTGCTAGTTTTCTCTAGCCTCTCTCCAATATCAGAATACTAACTCTGCTTAGATTCCTCAGACAATTCTTCATCTTCCTGAGGATCTACCAGCACCTCATTACCCACTGTAATTTCAACCTTCTCTGAGCTAGTCTCACCATCTTTTATGTGCCCAAAGTTTTCTTCAAGGACCTTCTCTGAACAACAGTATATTGAACCTGAGCTGGTTATGATGTTTGGACAGTTTCCGATGTAACAACAAGGGTTTCCTGGGTTCATTTTTGGACCAGATTCGAGACTAGGTAGACCAGGGACATTTGTATCTGGACTAGGTTCAGGGACATGAGGACTAGGTTCAAGATTCAAAATAATAGGTATAGAGTATGTGGAACTGTTAGTCTCTTCACTCGTGATCTCTCCCTAAAGATGACTAACAGGAAAAAATAGTTTATCTTCAAGGAACATGACATCCATAGTGACAAAGTACTTTATAGAAGATGGGTGAAAATATTTATAGACTCGATGATGAAGGGGATACCCGACAAACACACACTTTTGAGCTCGTGGGGCAAACTTAGTCTAGTGAGAACCATGAGTGTGTATGATAATGGGCAGAAATGGACGTTATTACAGTGCTAAGTTCTTAAACAATGATGGCTTGCATTGATAAAATATATAAGATTGCGTCTAAAAAGCATTAAGTTTATAACATTGCGATCGCATGTGTTCATCACATAGAAACAATTAACTTTTGTATTTTTATGCAGAATATGTGTTGACGCAAGGCGGAAAGCGTGATCACAAGAAATCAATAGACGAGCACAACATTACCGCAAGGCTTTGCGGTGATTTGTGCTCGCAAACATCTGCTCAAGAAGGATTGCTGCATAGAGCCGGCGCAACTTGGTGGGCGCATCTGGATGAAAGGCATAATTAATCATGATGGGACAAAAAGCTGATGACGGTCAAATCCGAATTAAGTTGACAAGCCACAAACGATAACAAGTACATTCAGCTTTTCGGTGACAAATATTCAGCGTATCAGTCAGAGAATTAAAGTCATCCCATCTGTGCAATCATAAAAGAGAAGCCACCTTTCACCCTGAAGGCTCTATAAATACCGAAGGCATCCTTCAGAAAAGGGGTTTAGTTCGGATACTTAGATAATTTTCTCCATAGTTCCATAGTTTTTATTTTAAAACGGAGCGAGAGAAGGGAAGAGACGCCGGAAGGTTGCTCAGGGAAACTCGAGAGAGAACCCGGAGGCGTAGGAAGCAGAGAGCGGTTCAACTCTTGCAAGAGCAAGATTATCTTTTGAAGAAGAGTAGAAAAGACAGTGTAAAAGCCTGGGAAGTAAGAGATTGCTACCAGACTCTTTATTCTCTTCTTGCATTGTTCTTTTGTATTTCAACTTTATATTTATACAATGGAAGTTCTTATTCTACATATGTTCACTCTCTTACACGCATGAGTAGCTAAACTTATCGAATGGGTTGAAAAGAACTAAACTAACATGACCTAGGATCTTCATTACATGCGATTATCTTGTTTTATGTTGTGCCCAATACCCTTTTAGAGCTAATCGAGAGGGAGTCTAAAGAAAGAACCTAAAGACTCGAGAGAGCTAGGTTAGAATGTAGACTCGAGAGAGCAAGATTAGATCTGCATAAGCAAGAGATAGGGATTTAGAGATAAGCTCTGTTTGCCAACCTTCATCGCATGCACCCTAGAGATAGGTTACGATATTATGTGGTCGCCTTATTTGTGTGTGTGTCATTTTTTCATCGCCTAAATAAGAATAGAGGCTTATGTGTAGGTCTCATAGACTTATCGCATATATCGCATGCATTCTAGCATTAGAAGCCGTAGCATTCGCGTCGTAAGATGGTTTACTATTGTATGTATGTTGCATGGTCGCATAACATGAACGCATCCTAGGAAGTGTTAGCTGAATCCCTTATCAACCCATTCACCGCATACTCATCGCATCTCCTGTTTTATCAACTCCTTTCGAAACTTTGCCTCATTTGTTCATTGTTTATTACCGCAAGCAACAAACCAAACAACTATTTAAGTTGCCGGTTACCGCAAAGTCTTCCTAAAAATTACCACTGCATACTGTTTTTCCAAGTCCCTAAGTTCGACCCTGGACTTACCAGGAAACTCAGTGGGGTTTATACTTGGATTTTATTGAGAAAACTTGTTGCTCAACGCAATTCCATCACTTCATTTCATTCCATATTTCTACCTCATAAAATAATGCATCAGTGTACAAAAGCTGTACACCCAAACACACAAAGAGGAACCTCCGAGATAAGATGTGTAGATTGGCAGGACTCTTGAAAGCACTCAGAGGGTGTTTGAAACTTGAGTACATGTGAAGGCATCCTCTTAATAAGATGGATTGCAATAAGAACAACATCTCCCCATAGGTACGATGGAAGAAACGCCAAAATCATCAAGGAATGAGCAACTTTAATGAGATGACGATTTTTGCATTTAGCCACCCTATTTTGTTGCGGGGTGTAAGCACAAGAGTTTTGATGGATAATCCCTTTTGAAGTCGAGAATTCTCGGATGGTGCGATTAACGAACTCACGTCCATTGTCACTCCAAAGAACGACAATCTTCATATTAAACTGAGTTAAGATAGTGGTATTAGGGGGCCAAAAATTTGTTGAGGGTGCGGCCCCCTCAATAGATTCACTCACAAGGGCACGACCAGGCTTCGATTTGTCATTTAGAGGGTAACGTTTGCCATTAAGGGACCGACCATGCAGTTTCCAGCATTGATCCTTCATGTGCCACGACTTTTTGCAATGTTCTCATATTGGGGGCGTTTTGCCATTCTGCTTGTCACCATCTGATCCAGAGGATTTCACCCCAAAGGCAGCTGACTCCACAGTGGTAACAACAAACCCATTCATTGCACTCAATCGATCTTCTTCTAATCGAACCTCTGAACAGACTTCCGTGAGAGACGGTATCGGTTTCTGCTCTAGTATTCGACTCCTAACCGTATCAAATTTGAGGTGCAATCCCACAAGAAATTCATACACACGATCAACATCTTCTATCTTTGAGTACTGAATTCCGTCATGTGGGTAGTTCCAAATGATCTCTCGACACAAATCCATTTCTTGCCATAATAAAGACATCTTGTTGAAGTATCACATTACATCCATGCTCCCTTTTTTGCAGTCATGGACCTATTTACGTAGAGTATACAGGGGAGATTTGTTCTCCTCTAGAATATAACCTTCGGACTGCATCCCAAATATCTCGTGTGGTGGCTGAATAAAGCAGGGGTTTCCCAATTTGTGGTTCCATGCTACTGATCAATATCGAGTGGAGCAATGAATCCTCTCCCTTTCAGACACACTCTTGAGGATCCCCAAGGCTTGGTCGTGGTATTTCTCTAGTCAAGTACCCAAATTTATGGTGCCCTTCAAAGATCATTTTATTGTTTAAGACAAGGAGAAGTAATTCTGGCCATTCAGTTCCTCTCCTGTGATCATCGCTGTAGAGTTTCCTACAGACCCAGATAAAATATTAGCAGTAGGAAGAGTAGAAAACATTGCTACCGAATTTTCTGAGTAGATTGAAAAACCGAACGAATCATGGCCATTCAATTTGGCCCCAAAAGGAGCCATCTATTATTGGAGACTGGCCAATTGCTATTGGAGTTCCCTATGGGATTCAGATATTGAATGTTTCTGTCCATAAGAAATGGAATTTTCTCCAATGGAATCAAACATTAGATATTGTGGCTGAACTGGGTACACGTTTGGGAGAGGCTGTTCACCATGTTGCTGTAGAAAAGAAGCTACTACTGGAACTCCAATTGATGCGAACAAATACTACCCAAACTCGACGCTGCTCCGAAATAGCTGTGAAGTTACGTAGTAAGGGAACTGGAATCGGCCGGCTACTACTGGATGCGAAGGCTTCAATCTGATTCCACCTGGCTACTGGAATCCCTTTGATTGACTGCTATTGCAGCTGGGAGATGCGCGAAGCATCGGCTGGAACAAACCCACCAGCCATCTGGGTGACTCGCTATCCGTCTGGGTTGAGGACGCTCGGCGGCGCAACTCCAGGGGCTACGGCAGATCCAACTGGGTTGAAGAATTTTGACAGTGTGACTTCAGTTGACGGTCATGGTTGCGTCGGGTTCAAAATGATCAGGAGATATCGATCCACGACTGCTTGAATCATGGCCATATTAGTCGTGTCTGCTATTATTCCCTCACCCACCAAGTTTGATGACTGAATTTCTTTTATCGGGGCTAGGGTTTCATCACCTTGCTTTGATACCATATTGAAAGATAAGAAGAAAAGAGACAAGACAAGGTTTACGTGGAAAACTCTAATCCAGGGAGAAAGAACCATGATAGAAAAATGTTATTATTTAATGTTATACTTACAAGAGACCCCAACCTCAGATATAAATAGAATGAGGGAAAACCGTAACTTAGTAGGCATAAATAAAAGACAAATATGCCCTTGGGCTACAACACCATATTTCAACACAAAGCTCATAACTATGATAAAAAGAAGAATGTAAAGCAATAATACGACATCATTCCAAAACCTCCAACAAAAATTCTAGGCCAAGTAAAACTTCTTGAATTGAAAACATTTTAATTTTGAAACTAATACAACACACAATTAAATCAACTAGCTTCCTCTCATACGTTGCAGTGTGGAATAGAACCTAAGGTCTCATGTGCAGCTGATCAAATAAGACATATAAAGAGTTAACACTTGATAAATAACATTTGGCAAGTAGCATCCACTATTCGTACCAAAACATTTACATCAAAGACACACTCTATCCATAACATTGCTTCAAACATGCGTTATCTATAAGTAGGTTAAGTAATAATAAATTAGAAAACAAGATTAGTCCCCACTAAAGAAGATTATTGTTAGGATTTATGTTCTAAATCTTGTAGTTTGTAATCCATAAGCATATCATTTATTAATAAAAATAAGAAGTTATTTTATTTACGGCTTAGACTTGCTTTACTCAAATCCCATAAATGAAGTTCCGAAGTTATTTTATGTAACTTAAACAGGTATGCGGTTGACTTACAGTTGGATCATGTTCAAGTAGTAACGTAAAAGGTCTACCATTTACAGCTTAGACTTGCTTACAGTTGCATCATATTCACAAGTATGAGGTTGACTTACAGTTGGATCATATTTACGGCTTAGACTTGCTTTACTCAATTCCATAAATTATGGATACGACCTAATATGGAATGGATTCATACCTGTGTGGGCTTGTCTTTTGATTTGTATGAGTGAGTGTGGTCTATGTTGACGACTCAATGTGCCTACCATTTTGTAGACAGGACTGAGTGGGGAGCTGGGAATGTAACTTCACAAGCTGGAATTCACTCCTTCCCATCATTAGGGTAAAGTAGATGAATTATTCTCTTAAATGCTGATTCAAGGTATTAAATAATGGGCCCCCTCCCTCTCATTTCCATGAGAGGGACTTTGTTTATAGTTGGACTATAAACAGGTTGTTTATTAGAGGATCGGTGAGATTTAAGGAGCAAGAGGTAATTATAGAGGTAAAATGGTAATTTGACCTAGCTGTAATTAGGAAAGACTCATGAAGAATTGACTTAGTTGAAGTGGTTATATTCATGAACACAAAAATATATCTACAATGCAAAGAGTGCAACTATGGGTCTTTGGAAGAGTTACTTATAATTAATTAGTGTTGACTAAATTTAATTAATGAGATTAATTAATTAAACTCAAATAGGTCCATAAGGTCCCCTGCTAACTCACTAACGGGTAGCAGCAAGGAGTTATAGTTTTGGAAGAATTTGAAGTTATTCAAATTTAATAAAGAAATGTGCATTAATTATATGTGAGAAGATTAATATAATATATGGAGATACATTATAATATAAAGATAAATTTGAATAAGATTGAAAATTAATCTTTAAGATATGGGTGAATTAATACTTGAATGAGATTCAAATATTGTAACATCAATTAGATTTATATTAAAACTATAGGTTATAAGAGAGATGATTTTAGTTGAATATATGATATTTAATTAAAATTAGATAATAGATAGAAGAATTTTAAAAATATTCACTTTATAGCAAAAAGTTCCAAAAGCATAAAGTGTAAATATTTTTAAATATTTTTTTTTATATTTAAGAGCCCTTAAAATTATTTATTTATTTAACTTGATCAATTACATAATTAAGGGTTGTTTTCAAATATAAAAAATTGACCCCAAATATTTACCAATTAACAAAATGTCACTATCTTTCAGTAATTAACACTGATAGACTGATAGACAGTGATAAACTTTGATAGATATCTATTAATGTCATCACCATTAGACTATTGCATTTTGCTACATTTAAAAATACTTTCAATAGTTTTACCATTTAAAATAATTTTTCATTAATTAATAGGATTTAATATAATTAAATTAAATTGTTTTAGTTTAATTATATTAAATCAGTTAACTCCCCTGCAATTATAGCATGGGAGTGGTGGGAGGTAACTTTCCTCACAGTTATTCTTCCTCTGCCTAAAAACGTGAAAGGGAAAGAGAGTTTTGGATCTCTTCATTGATCACTCTCACAAGAAACAGAACTATCTCATGAAAAAATCTCTACATTCTCTAAAAAGAGAATACTCTCTCAAAATTTATCTTTGTTTCCCTTCTCCTCCAAAACAAGACGTTTCCCACAAGTCATTCCTTGTCTCTAAGAGAATAGCAAGGTAACTCTTGTAGTGGTATTCATTCTGTGTTTGAAGAGTTTGTGATCTCAGAGAAGAATTAGACAAGTTATCAAAGAAAGTCTACAAACGTTATATTTCTTCTCTTCTTAACTCGAAAAGCATGCTTAATCTTTTATTTTTCCTCTTTTTTGTGTTGTATGCATTGTAGAATTAAATTGATGCAAAAATGTTTATTTGTTTCCGCATGGGATTCAATCCCTTCCCTTAACTTATTTTGAATGAAGATTGAATAATGGAACTTTTCTACACGGCATTTTATAAAGAGAAGTAATAAGATATTATGAAAAGACAAGAATGTCCTACAAACTTTACCAGTAGCATACTCTTAGAAAAGTTTCGATGATCAAGAGATACTCAATTCAAACAACACCCTTGAAGCAAAATAATAAACACAGAGGAACTCAATACAAACACCTCTTTTGCTCCCTATTACTTGACTTAAAAACTAAATACAACAAACTTTCATAAGTTAAACACAGCCTATATTTCGAAAAGAAATGATTTACTTTCACTATGGTTTCAAATTCTTTAACAACCATAAACTTAACAAGAATGCAACATACTAATGCATAATAATATTGAAAACGTATGACGACTACGAAATTGAACAAACCCAAGAGCGTATTTTGGCAAATCAACAACATAGCAACAGAATGATAAAATGAAGGCAAATTAACAACATTTAGTAACAGATTATAATAGATATGATAGAAGAAAACATGCTTGAAATAAATTTGCTTCTCAGATTCATAACTGGAAGATTCTTTATGAAGATCTCTAAATCATCATCCCATCAAATCAAAAGCAAACATAGGATAAAGAAAACAAAAAAATAAAATAAAATAACTTAATTAGATCCAACAAGGCTCCACGAAGATGGTGCCTTTGTTGTCTTACTATCAAGACATCCCCATCAAAAAATAATATTGAAGCACCTAGCGCACATCAACTGTTGTTACAATCAATGTTACAACATTTCACAAAATGTTCAAATAACAGGTAAAAATAACATCAAAGATTGGTAACTCGATTTGGTCCAATCACCTACGTTTGGGGGTAGTGTATCGAGGAAAGATAATTTCACTAATATAAATGATAAACAATTATAACACAGTACTTATCTATAACAACAACACCATTACAGTGACTTCTATAGAGCTTAATAACTCAACCATTCACCTAGGCTCTCTTTAGATGTGAGATTCTCTCTCTTGGATGCTCAAGCTCCCTTTAAGCAATGATATTAGTGAATATTTTAGACTTTCCCTAAGAATGAAACTTCTTTTCTGCTAGACTTAAACTCCCCTTAAGCCGTGAGATTTTCTCTCACTTGAGCTGTATCTTTTCCACTCGAGTAAAGACCACTTCACTCATCTAGCAGCTCCCCTTAAGCTTGAGAATTTATTCTCAAGAAGTAAACTGATGAAGCACACAAATAGCTTAGAGTATGTCTTCAACCTAACAACAATACATTATTCAACGTTTCAAAAATCACACTTTTGACATAAGAGTTTCACAAGACAACAGCTCTCAAAATGTTTTGTGAAAACAACCAGCTCTAAACCAGCAACTAAAGAGCTTTAAATAAGCACAATGGAAACACAAAATGACGAATCTAACTTTCAAAAATAGTCACATACGGAAAAAGAAAAGATCTGCAAAATTCTGGAAGCAAGATATTCCACATGAAACATGTATTTTGCAAAATCAACATTTCTAGAAAACGTCTCTTAATCAGATAGGCCAAATACAGAGACAACTCAAACAACGTCTGCCTATCTTAGACAAATGTTGCCAACACACAAAGTGTAACAGACTTCCATTTTGACAATATTTTAGTAAGTCTATCCACCAAAAATAAAAAACAAAATAAAACAAAAAAGCCAACAAACAAATGACCTCTACCTTTTTGACAAACTTGAAAAAAAAGAAAGGAGAACAACTACAACTACCAAACAAGAACATCATTCATTAGCAGCATCAAAATCGTGTGCACTAGAGTTAGCCTCTTGATCAGGATCAACAATAGAACCATGGAGAAGATTCAACAAATCATCAACTTCAACTTTTATGCAACAATTCGTAGAAGTAGAAGCCCGAGCTCCCGAGACTCATTGGCCAACACATTTATTGTCTTCTTCCCCCAAGGAGTTTGAAAAAACTTCCTAACTTGGGCCACTCTCAGCAGCAGGAATATCTGTGTGAACTAGGTTAGACACATACTCGCCTTGATATAATCGATACCTAAAAGTAATGATCGAAGGCATTGGTCCAAGAATATCTAAATAAGTTAAAATGTCATGTTTTTGGGTAAAAAAGATTCCAAAAATGAGGTGTGGAAAACACAGGGGAACTTTGATTGCATAAGAACCAATACGTTTCTTAGTCTAGTTAATCACAAACACCCCATAGTTAAATTGAGTACTAGAGCCTATCTAGTAAAGTAGGATGGTAGGACTAGTAGAAAGACCAAATTTGTTAGTGGAGAGATACCAGTTTTCATTGTCAATTTTGTACATCAGAACAAACATCACACTTAAATCAGCATAGGGTAACTGACTTTTTTAAGGTCAAGATATTTTAACTCCACTAGTTAATTGAAACACCAAATCAAACATAGATGGCCTCTATTCAGTAACTTTTTCAGGGACACGTCAATCAAGATACTTGTTTATCAAGGCAGCAGAAAAAAATGTAGTTACCTCTCACATGAACCTTGCAGAAATCATGATCATCAGCCTTACTAAACTGATTAGGCGGATTTACATAGAACTCCAAGGATAATAAACACCAAGATTTTGGATTGTTCATACCAAAACAACCTTCACAATAGTTCCATAATCTCAAGACAATCCTGAGCTTGCTTAGACAAATCTCTTACCACTGCAATTCTTCTATTCAATTCAAATTTCCACATCTTAACATTGTCTTCCGTATAAAATGAGATTCCATCAAAGAGAAATGCGAAACAAAATATGAAGATGTCTTTTCCTAATATTTTTAGGTGACTGCTCTTCTTGAGTTTTAGGAGGACTATCAGGAAAACTTTTACATTCAGGATGATCACTTTGCTCATCAACCCACTCGAAGTCAGAGTCTTTATCATCACCACCTGGTTTAGAAGAGCTTGGACCAACATCACTCTCTTTCGTCTTTCCTTTCTATCTCAATAGATTAATAGGGATGTTATCTTTTGATGTGTCCTTAGCGGAATCGGATATATCAAAACTCCCATGCTCTTCATTTGAATCTTCAAAGCTACTCTCCATAGTTTATGTAATGACCCGAGTTCAGGAGGGGTACATGATTGAATCGATATCACATCCGAATGAGAGAGATCCTGAGTACATGAAAGTATAGTTAAGAAAGGCTTAAAAGAATTAAAAGCTACTACATATACTAACAAGGTGCACCTTCCTTTTGCGGTGGCTCAATGATAGGAACTCCAAAGTTAAGCGTGCTTAGCTTAGAGTACTCCAATATTGGGTGACATCCTAGAAATTTTCTTAGGATGCATGTGAGTGGGACAAAACTCAAACCGTGAAGGTTTAGTTTGGTTTACCGATTTGCCCGACCCGCTTAAGTAGGGTTAGTGAGGGTGATATAACATAATATCTTTGACTTCGATTTCATCTTCTTCGTTCAGTCACTCGCCGCTCCCCTCTCTCCCTGTCCGTCTGCCACTCTCCTTTCTCCCTGTCCGTCCATTAGCATCACTCAACTTTGTCGTCAGCGTCGATAAGGTTTGTTTGAACTGAAATTTATTATGGGTTTTGTTTATTTTTTTTTATTTGAAATTTCTTCCAAGTTTATCGTAGACTTCATCTAAAAATTCTTTTAGATTTACTGTTTTTTTTTTTTTTTTTTTTTTTTTTTTTGTTATCTTGATTTCTGAATCAATTTTTTTATTGACTGCAAATTGTGGGTCTGTTCTAATCTTGATTTCTGAATCGATTTTTAACCTATTTCTTTCAGGAAACAAGCCCTCAAACAAATAGGAAAATCTGGAAGATACTGAAGGCTTGTTTCTTGAGCCCCTGTCCTCAACAAACTCTTCAATCCTTGTCCTTCAAGAAGTCAGCTTCTCTTTCACTTCTTTAATGGCTTTCTCTTCTGCTTCTCCTTCTGTCTTCATCAATAAAAGCAAGTTATTTAGAAATCTTCCTAAAAATTTGTGACATGATTGATATACAAGTCAAACCATAAATTTCATAAAATATATACCTGTTTCTAAATGAAATCAGCCCAAAACCGAATCTGGCTTCGTATATAGGGATCTTGAGGTAGAAGGGAAGGGCCAATGTTCTTCCAAACTTCCTCTGTGTACTAAAAAATTACCGATGGTTCGCAAATGGGTCTTCCATTGTGGAAGAGTACAAGAACGTTCTTGTAAACAGGCTTGTTGCTTAAAAGTAATAGGCAGAAGGCTTGCTTTAATTGTGAAAAAATAGAGGTTATGACTAAAAAGAAATAAAATTAAATTGGTTGAAGGATGAAGTTCTTAGTTCAATTTGAAAATTGAAAAAGAAAGAGAGGATGAAAGAGGGGGATTTGGAGGAGAGAGGAGAGGAGAGAGAATATAAGAGGAGAGAGAAGTGGAAAAAAATTAAAAATATTTATTTATTAAAGTCATCTTGCCACTTCACCATTTAGTCTATTAAATTTATTAGTAGATGGACCTTTTAAATCTATTCTTGAAAACTATGACTATGTCATATTTGATGACTATTTTGTTTTTTGTTTTTATTTTTGAAAATTAACTTTCAAAAAGTTTGTTTTTGTTAGAGAAATTTGGCTAAGAAATCAACCATTGTACTTAAAGTTGCAATTCATGGTAAGAAATATAAATGAAATATGCTTAATTTTCAAAAAACTAAAGATTATTAAACTTAGTAATGTGTTAATTTAAATTTTATTTTTTATAGGATTCATTGTTTGCGAATGAGACTTCAAATCAAAGTCATTCTAGTTCAGTAAGATTGTTAGGAAAAAGAAAACCTAATAAACCAGCTTCATGGGCATGAGAACATAGAAGGAAGTAGTCCTGAATATCGAGGGTTGCTTGCAAGTACTGTAGGGTTATGTATGCATGTGATTCCAAGAGAAATGGTACAACAAATCTAAAAAGACATATAGAGAAATGTAAGAAGTATATAAATAAGTCAAAAGATTATGTTGAAGGAGAGGGAGATTCTGAAAGTAGTTTGATGGCTACATCCTTCACTCAAGAAAATTGTAGAACAATGTTTGCTTGTATGGTCATATTAGATGAATTGCCATTTAAGTTTGTAGAAAGTGAAAGGTTTCGTAAATTTTTTCAGGTATTAAATTCGAAGTTTATAATTCCATCAAGAGTAACTCTTACAAGGGATTGTTTTCAAATGTACATGGGGGAGGAAAAAAAGTTAAAGAGTGCATTAACTCAAAATGGTCAAAGAGTTTGTTTAACAATTGATACATGGACTTCCATGTAGATTATTAATTATATGGTTATAACAACTCATTTTATTGACGACGGTTGGAATTTGCACAAAAGGATTCTTAACTTTTGTCAAATAGCTAATCATAGATGAGATACAATAGGTAGAGCAATTGAAAAATGCTTAGAAAGTTGGGGTATTGATAGCCTTTTTACCATAGTAGTTGATACTGCAAGATCAAATTAAATGATAGAGTTATTACATATTTGGTTAAAAAGTTTAGAGACAAAAATGGATTGGTGTTAGATAGTGAATTTATTCAGGTTAGATGTTGTGCCCATATCCTTAATTTAATAGTTAGTGATGCTTTAAAAGATTTACACATGCCTATCATTCAAATTAGAAATGTTGTGAAGTATGTTAGGTCATCTCCTACAAGATTACAAATATTTAAAGATTTTGCTAAAGAAGATAAGATGTCAACAAAAAATTGTCTTACAATGGATGTCCCAACACGATGGAATTCAACTTTCAGTATGTTGGACGGAGTGATTAAGTGTCAAAAGACATTAGAAAGATTAGAGGAGCATGATCCAAGTTATTTTCCAAAGGATGATATGCCTAGTATTGGATATTGGAATAATGCAAAAGTGTTTGTAGAGTTCCTAAAGACTTTCTTAGAGGTAACGATAAAGTTTTCAGCATCTATGTTTGTGACTTCAAACATATTTTTTCATGAACTATGTTTGATCCAAGAAATAATTCATGAATACTCGTTGCATAAGAATGCATTATTGAGTCAAATGACATTAAGCATGCAGAAAAAATTCATCCAGTATTGTGGTATAACTACAAGTGAGAAGACAAATTTATTGTTATATGTTGCTGTAGTTCTGGACCGTACATACAAGATGACTTATTTGAGTTATTGCTTTAATGAATTTTTGGAGGAAGAAAGTGAAAAAAATGGACGAATAAGGTTGAAGAAGCATTTCGTCATTTGTGTGATGATTATTATATAAGAATGTCAATGCCAAAAGAACAATATCCACAGATACATCATCCACACCTATTAAAGGATTTAGCTTTCAAAGTCAGAGTGAAACACCTTCTATCTCATCTAGTGGATCGAGTGGAACTGGATCTTATAAGGTACGTATTGTGGTTCATGGTAGATTTAAACAAATTAATAAAACAAATCTAGATAATGCTAAAACAGAGGTGGCTTGTTATCTAGATAGGCTCGTATAGAGATGCTAATCGATTTAAGATTATTAGCCAAGTAGCCAGGGATATCTACAGTATTCCAATATTTACTGTGCCATCTGAGATGGCCTTTAGCACTAGAGAATGGGTGTTAGATTCTTTTCAAAGTTCATTAACTCCTCAAACTATAGAGGCACTCATTCGTGCTCAAAATTGGCTTCAATCTAAACCTTTGGATGATATGACTAAAGAAATTGATGGAGCTGAAGAAATTGACGAGGGTAATAAATAATGTTATCATAATGGCTACAAATTTTATTTATTTCATTATTTGGAAATTTTCATTTATGAGCTAATTGTTTTTTATTTTGATCTAGAATTCATAAACATACAAAAGGAGATTGAAGCTGCCTTTGAGAATTTAGATTATAATTCTACGGTTGTAAGTTTGTACTCCTAAATCTTACTTACATATATATATATTTTAACATTAAATCTGAACTTGTTAAGTATTAATTTTTTTTTCTTAGAGTGTTGAAGTATGATGATGCAATTGGAATACAAGATGAAGATGAAGATAAAAGACTTGATGAAGGGTTTTGGGAAGAATTATATAGAATGTTGATGAATTTTCCTTTTCCCCTTTAAACAAATTTGTTTTCATTTTACAAAACTTGTATTTCTTCTCTTTCAATTTGTGTTGTTGATAATTTTTTGTGCTCCTTTGATTTGTACGTGCAGGTGGAGTTTTGGATTTGTTTCTTGTTGACCATTTTTTGATTTATACCTAAAATTTTATATGCAATTTATGTACCGTTGTCATGTATGTTTGTTATTTATTGATGAATTAGTTTTTAAATGGCAATTTTGTGATGAGTTATCCAAGTTTTTGACTATTGAAAATTGTTCCAAGTTAATAATAGTGATAATAACTTAAAAGCAAAAAAGAAGGAAGAAAGGAGAGAGAGGAGAGAGAAGAGAAAAAATTGACCCAACCCGACCGGGATCAAACCCAACCCAGTTTGGGTTGGGTCAGTTTTCATCCATACAGAACCGGCTCGTTTTCGGGTCGGATCGATTTTTAAGAAAAATCAACGTGATCCTGTCAAATTACATCCCTAGTGGGAACAACTTTTACTTGTAGAAGCATTCAAGACATGTAAGGACGACGTAGCCAAGGTCGCAGGAGAATGCAACGACCATCAAGTACCAAATCTGGATTTCGAATCCTAATCCGAATCCTGAGTCTGGAGCCTTAGAAATTCATCAACATTAGCAAACTCAATAGGATTAGTAGTCTCCTTATTCTTAGGATCAACACTTTTAGAGGGCAATAAAGTCTTCTATAGCCTATGCTCATTTTAAGGAATACCTTCCTTGTTCAACACTCCAGATGTAATAACATTGGATAAGACATCAAGTGGGTGATCGACTACTTCAGCAATGACAACATGAATAGTCTCTTGACCTCTAGGGTTAGAAATATCCTCTTCTGAGTTAAGTACACTATCAACAAAATCGGTAATGAGGCCAACAGAACTAATAAGATCATTTATTTCATAAGCCTTAGTTTCTTTCTCATCATTATTCACTTCAAGAATATCATACGCATTTGTCGTCATATTTTCATCATTGTTTGTAACACAAGTTTTCTCACCTTCATCGGACACAATTTTAGACCCGATATGCAACATTCTAGTAGATTCAACAATATTTTCCATTACAGAGATAATTGGTTCATTAATAGAGGGATTCAAAGACCAACCTTGATGTTGAGAGAAAGTCATAACAACCTCTAGGCCAATAAGGTCTTCCATGGTTAGTGATATGGCATAAGTGCACGTGTCGAATAATAATATAGTTAAAATTAAAATGACATAAGAGGTCAAGAATCGTCCTAAGGGAATCGGAATGATTATTCTTTAAGCTATTCATAGATCTTTTCAATTTTATTTACAGGAACAACTGTGATAGAAAAAATTAAACTAATCTACGAAAGCTATAAAAGAGATCGAACATAAAGATTATTAACAAATGAGCATTTTAGGGAATAGAATTCATCAAAGGCATTATTAAATACAATTGCTTGATTCTTGAAATAATTAACAAAACACTTATATCTAAAAGTCTTTTATCCAAATTGAATCTTTCATAAATAATCTTTTAGTTTACTTAAACCTTAATAATTAATTACTTGAAATTAGATGATTAAGCAAAGAATTAAGACCCTTCATCAGTAATCTCTATCATTATCCAACTACACCTTTTGTTTGCAAAGATTGTCTAGCATGCATGATCTAATCTAAAACTCATTTGTTCAAGCAAGACTTTAAATCATGAAATCATTCAAATATTGATCAGACATTCAAAAGAATTAAGAACGGTCATTTTGAATGCGTAAATGAAAATTAATATTCAAGAAACAAAGTGTTCGATAATTAAACCTAAGAATCCATTTACCCCTGAAACTATGAGAAGTTTAACCTAACATGGCTTCCATAGACATAACCATATCAAGAATACAAAAATACAAAAGTAAATTCAAGAAAACAAAAGGCAAAGAAGAGTTATTTGGCTTTCAATCGCCTTCCTATGATGAATTTGATAGAGTAAACCTGCAATAAACGGAAGCTAACAGAATCATTAAGCACTCTAATTACATTAATTTAAAACAAGCATGCTAAAAAAAAGTTTCATAATAAAGAGGGTTTCAATTTTATAACCTTTGTAGAAATCCACTTGGTGCTTGCAATCTCCACGAAATTGACCTTCAATTTCTTCAGTAGACCATCAAGAGTATCTTCTCTACTATTCTCAGTCTTGAATTGAGTGGTGGAACTCTAAATGGAAAGAGAAATTGAGGTGGATTGGAGAGAGTTTGAGAGCAAAAAAAAATTTTCTGCAGAGAAAAAAATTCTATTTGCATGTTTTCAAATCTGATCAAATCATATGTATATCTTCAAATTAAACATGCAAACTCCCTTTATTCAGCTATTTTACACTTCAAATAGCATTAACTAAGTGGAAGAAATGTACTCAAACTCAATTTTGGGATAAATTCACTAATTAAACCATTTTCCAAATTTAGTTTAATTTACTTTTCAACTTAATTAAATTAAACAAAATTAAAATTTTTGAAATCGAATTTCTTAATTTGAAATTGATTAAATTCAGATAATTAAATAAATTTAGTTAATTAAAAATAATAATTTAATATCAAATATAAATTAATAAAAATACCTAATTCAAACATGAATCATGTTCATGTAGTTAAGATTTAAATCATTATTTAAATATAATAAAATCTCCAAATACATTTAATTTCAAAAAAAAATTAAGGTTAATTATATGAAATAAAATTTTCCAAACCGTAAATTGAATTTGAACACTTCAAATTCACTCAATATTCTAATCAAAGGTTGAATCTTTTAGAGCTAGTAGATGAACCTTATGGACTTACAAATCATGAGCTCCAATAATTAAAGATTTAATTGGCTAAATCCTTTAAACCAAAATAATCAATATGTGTTAACTACTGAGATATACGACTATAGCACGATACTTTGGTTATTTAAAAGAAAAGGTGTTAATTATCCAATAATTAATATTATTATAAACATAAATGATAACCAACTTATCATACTATATTTATAACTTATAGTTTTAATATTTCATCTCATGAAACATATAAACCATAGTTCTTTTCCTGTTCCATGGTACTTAATGTAAATCTCATTTACATCAATCCTCCACTAGATGTATCTTATACATTATACCTATTATATCATATATAATCAAAATTCCTCTTGTCAATTTGAACAATTCAAATCAACACCAAGAACTGGTCCTCAACAGAATCCTAGCTAACAAGGGGACCTCATGGACATGTAGATCCGAAGCTCCAACGGTATGTGAATAACTGACTAAAATCTTTAGTCACAGGATCCACCATCTGTTAACTGCCAGGTACTCCACTAAAGACCGACAGTTGAACTCTCCTCACTATAGATATATTATGTGTCCATCTTAACTAATCAACAGTGCGACAACCCTTCATAGATCGCTCGTAAGTACAGTTAGGCCAATAACCTTTATGCCCCTATAGTTACATCTGACTCCTTAAGTACCACTGATTCCTCTAATGAACATAAATCATAGTTCTACTATGACTGAGTCTTCTCTTCCAAAGAGAAACTATGGCCATTATGTTCAAGCCCCGGAATCAGTCCTTAAGGGAACAATCTCTCTACTTATCCCTGCTTCGGGAAAGAAGTGAATTCCATCTTGTGGATTAAGTTCCCAACTCCCAAATCAGACAAGTCCCCAAAAAGGTAGGCATGTTGAGTTGGCAATCTCGCCACTCTCACTCATACTAATCAAAGGACCACCCTCAAAGGTAGGAATTCCCAAAACACTTAGAATTGAGGTCGTGTCACCTATGCTCATTTAGGTGAGATGCAAGTCTCTAGTATAAACGGCGTTATACACAGAGTCTAATCATCTCGTGGTCCAGGTCTTATACAAACTCTTTGTATAGGACAACCCCCCTCCACGTCTCCACATGAATGGTCAGGATCTACCATCTTTAGTAGTTTACAACACTTGCAAACCTCTACAAAGTGGGTCGTATCCGTAATGTCACCCGGATTAGGTATTCTACCTTAATCCTTATACTACAGACCTATTTAGGTTATCATTTAAGGCATGATCTACTTGTATATCGCATATATATGCTTGAGTTCACATAAGCTAACCAAGGAGTTTTGTTTATTGGATATGAGTAAATGCTAGAATTAAATAACACTTATTTTATTCATTGAACAATGTGTATCTTTATAAAACAACGAGACTCTGGAAGAATTAGGACACCAATCCCAACAATCTCCCACTTGTCCTAATGACTCGGGAGACTAATGTACAATACAAAATAAAAATGTACAATATACAATAAACTAGGGCATACCCAGTATCATCTCTCACTTGCCCTAGACAAGATGTCGCATGTCCCGTAGACCCAGACTCTCCAGGTGACCCTCAAATACTTTAGCCGTGAGGGTCTTTGTAAAGGGATCAACAACGTTTTGCTCTGATGCGATCTGCTCAACTATCACATCACTGTGAAGCATAATCTCCCTAATCAGGTGATATTTCTGTTCTATGTGTTTACCTCAACGATGACTCCAAGGCTCCTTCGAATTTGCCAGAGCTCCGCTGTTATCACAATAAAGAGTGATAGGCAAATCCATATTTGGAACAACTTTTACATCTGTAAGGAACTTCCTCAGCCAAATAGCCGCTTTAGCTGCTTTATAAGTTGCTACGTATTCGCCTTCCATAGTGGAGTCCGTGATGCATCCTTGCTTGCTAAACTACAGCCCCTCTATTCAAAGTAAACACTGACCCCAATGTCGATTTTCGAGAATCTCAATCGGTGTGAAAGTCGGAGTCTGTGTGTCCTGTAAGGATCAGATCCTTATCTCCATACACAAGCATGTAGTCCCTCGTTCTCCAAAGATACTTGAGGATCGTCTTGATTGCCGTCTAGTGATCAAATCCTGGATTGGACTGATACCGACTGATAATCCCTACTGCATAGCAAATGTCGGGTCTGGTACACAACATTGCATACATCAAGCTTCCTACAGCAGAAGCATAGGAATCCATTTCATCTCCTCAACCTCTTGAAGTGTCTTAGGACATTGATACTTAAACAGAACGATTCCATACCTGAAAGGTAACAAACCCCTCTTGGAATCCTGCATTATATATATGATCAACATTTGATCAATGTACGATGCCTGAGACATGGCTAACTGTTTGTTCTTGAGATCCCGAATGATCTGGATCTCGAGAACATACTGTGCCTCACCCAAATCTTTCATTTGGAACTAGGCAGCTAGCCAACTCTTAATGTCAGTCAAATATCCTACATCATTCCCAATGAGTAGGATATCATCCATATACAGTATCAGGAAAGCTACTGAGTTGTTGATGATCTTCTTGTAAACACAAGGCTCATCAACGTTCTGGTTAAAGCCAAACGACTTGATAGTAGTGTGAAATGTGATGTTCCAAGATCGAGATGCTTGTTTCAGCCGATAAATGGACCTATTAAGCTTGCAAACTCTTTGCTCTTGATCTGGAACTACGAACCTCTCTGGTTGAGTCATATAGATGGTCTCCTCAAGATTACCATTCAGAAAGGCAGTCTTGACATCCATTTTCCATATTTCATAATTATAAAATGTGGATATGGACAGAAGAATCTGGATAGACTTAAGCATGACAACAGGTGAGAAAGTTTCCTCATAGTCAACTCCTTCAACCTGGGTATAACCCTTTGTCACGAGCCTAGCCTTAAAGTTTTGCACCTTTCCATCTACACCTCTTTTTCACTTATAGAACCACTTGCACCCAATAGGTTTGACCCCATCAGGTGGATCAACAAGCTCCCAAACGTTATTGAAGTACATAGACTCCATTTCCTGGTTCATGGCCTTAACCCATTCATCTTTGTTAACATCCTTCATTGCTTTCTTCAAAGACAACGGATCCTCGACCCTATCATTCGTAATGATGTTATAGGCTTCAGTTAAACACATGTAGCAATCTGATGGGTTCATAACCCTCTCACTACGTTGAGGCAGTCCCAACTCTTGAGCTAGTTGACTAAACGTTCTGACCTCAACAACTCTTATTAATCTATTGGCCTGTTCAACAACTCTTGTTGAACCCTCAGCAGTCTCAGTCTCACTTGAGATCTCACGTAAAACGAGCTTACTTTGTGGCTTATGATCCCTCATGTGATCTTCTTCCAAGAAGATAGTATTAGTGGAAACAAACACTCTGTTCTCACTTGGATCATAGAAGTATCCTCCTCTCGTTTCCTTGGAGTAGCCCATAAAGAGGCAATCCTTTTAACGCGGTTCCAACTTCTTTGGGTTAGTCACTAGCACATGTGCCGGACAACCCCAAATCCTGAAGTGGCGTAAACTACCTTTACGGCCTCTTCATAACTCAATAGGTGTTTCAGAAACACTTTTTGAGGGAACGTTGTTCAGGATATAACATGCAGTCTGTACTGCATAACCACAAAACGAGTATGGAAGATGAGAATAACTCATCATAGACCGAACCATGTCCAACAAGGTCCTATTTCTCCTTTCTGATACACCATTCTGCTGAGGTGTACCAGGGGCCGAGAGTTGGGACACAATACCATGTTCTATCATATAGTTTTGGTCTTTTAGCTGTTGTTGCCGTACTGAACATTTCAGTATTAAACAAGGCTTTTATGACTAACAGCCTTAGTACATATAAGTTATTTTCCATTGAACCATAACCAATCTCTATTTCATTCTTGAAAATAAACACGTTATTCTCATAAAAGGAGACGGTATAGCCTTGTTCAATGAGACAAGAAATCGAGATTAAGTTCCACTTAATATGAGGAACTACAAAAAACATTATCCAGTAACAGATAACATTTGTTGTTAACAAATAACTTCAGCCTACCTATAGCAACAACTGAAACAACCACACCATTAATGACTCGAAGAGTCATCTCTCCCTGTGACAACGTTTGCCAGGAACTAAATCCTTGGTATGTGGAACTGACATGATTGGTAACACCCGAATCAAGGATCTAGGCAGAATCATTATTCTCTACCAGACATGTCTCCAAGACCAATAAATCATATTTACTGTCTTGTCTTCTCTTTTGGAGAGTAGTGGGATGGAGGTCGTTTGTCACGAAATTCGTTTCACACGATTCTTTCCACTGTAATAAATTGGTCATTTTTAAAAGCTTTAAATGGAAATACTAACGAGTTGCTGAAAAGAAAAACACATTGACCTACATTAGGTTTTAAGCAAATACCCGTTGCAAAACAAAACAACATCCAATAAGGTTTTAGCAAAACTAACATGAACCCCGTGTGCCATCTACTTTTGCAGTGATGCTTCAAAGGTTTAGGACAAAAGCCGCCTAAGGGAGGTCAGTTATCCCTCCTCTGAATTGAGAAGTTCTCAACCAGTCATTAATACCAGAACAACTCTTGTTCCTATAACGACTAGCCATCATTGATTTGGCCAAGAGATCATTAACTTACTTAACAATCCCCCATAAGTGTGACCCGCCATTTTAAGCCTTAGAGGTCCGTCCCAAAAGGCCAATCCTAAGGGAAAAATCCGATTGGGGCAAAACCAAAAGCGAACCTATCCATTTCTTGAGTTCACCTTGATATTAACCAAATGCACAAAACCCTTCCTAAGGGGGCCGCTACCAGGGCGACACGAGGGCGTACAGAATGATCTCACAGTGTGAACTAATGACAGAGACCATAGGACATGTTGACACACACCTTTACCCACTTACTATAAATACTCTCTTCGTCCACCTTGATATTGACTCATGCAAACACCATCCTAAAGAGGATGCATCCTGAGGCATCTCGAGGCCAAACATGAATCTCACGGTGTGAACATACAGGGAGAAACGTGAGTGGAATCATAGACATATCTGATACGCCTCCTCCTCCCACTAAGTATTTTCTAACCTAGGGTTTAATTTACTTAGAAAAAACACGGCTAAGGATTTTAACTAAGTGACTTTTAGGTTTTCCCAAGAGTAACTTTTACCTTGGATAGTTGAACAACTTTTGATCATTATCCATTAAACTCTTTAACGGAGTCTTTAACCAAAACGTCGCATGCTTTTTGAAAATCTATCTAATTCACCTTTCCAAGTAGGTTCCCAGGTAAGGGTGTTATATTTCTGTCAACTTCAGAACCCTGGCCTAGCCAGAACCCGCCTTAGACAAAAGGTCCCTTATAAATAGGTTTACAACAAATTTAATCTTTTATTTCAACCAATTTAATCCTATTAAACCGATTTTAAAAGATCAATCTAGGTTACTAAACTCTTTAGAACCAATTTGAACTTAGGTCTATCTCAATCCAATTTTAAAACCCTTTTTTTTAAAAAAAAAAAACTTGAGTTCACCCTAAGTCTGCATGCAACTCTGAATTATTGATTTTAGGTCTAATTTCCTTTATAACACTTATCAACGGAAACAACCACCACAATGCGAGGCTAACACATGCAAGGTATTCATAACGATTATAAACAGCCTAAGTGTCATGCTCAATGCATTGTCCATTCATTTTTACTTCTTTTATATAACACTTATATAAAATAGCACTGAAACAAGCAAAACATGCTTCCATTCATCCTTAGACTATAACAATTATAATAAAAGGATAATGCATAATAATGCTCAATGCATGCAAAATATAACTCTTATATTTCATGATGCATGCGCATGCTTTCAAGTAATTTCTTCATGCAAGATTATAACATTTATAATACATGATGCATGAATAATTGCACAACCTAAAGTTGGTTTTTAACTATATGACAAACACTTTGATATATAAGCATCATACATCACATGTATAAGCAATAAAAGTTGATGAACTGGGTAAAATTGTCTTAAAAACACAAAAGAAAAGCTAACTATTACAAAGACAAGGAGTCTCCGGTTCAAACAGGAGAACCGGGTCTTAAACCGTTCGGCAAAGCATCGCTTCTCCAATCATCCATCGTTTACTAAGCACTCCGCGATCATCTACACGATAAAACAAAAAATTTTCTCTATCGCTTACCAGCGCTCCGGAGTTAAACGATCATTTAGCATTACTATACGATCGTCTAGAAAAATCCAAGCGATCGTTTTGTTATGACAGCTCGATCGTGTACCTTTACTAAGCGATGAAGCCTGAAGTACACGATCGCTTAGCGCCCTCCGCACGATGCCCGCCTTCCGCGATCGTCTAAGTGACTACAATGCTGCGAAGCATCATCGCCTAAGTGATCGCTTAGCTAGCGTCTCCGTATCGCATATGCACGATCACATAGGTAGTAGCTAAGCGATGAAGCTTGCTAACTATGCGATCGTCTAGCGCGCGCCTTCTACTAAACGACGAGCATCGCATGCTCCCACTACGATCGCCTACCTCCACCGCCTACGCAATCGCGCAACCAACGTCACGCAATATGGTAAACGATTTAACCCATCACTTAACATTAGCTAAACGATCGATTAGAAAATACTATACGATCATCTAGAACAACAAATCTAAATGATCGCTTAGTTAAATCCCAACGATCATTTACCCGAGGCTACACAACCCAACCAATACTTGATCTTCTTCTTCGTTGAGAACTGCATCGCCATGCACCGAAGCTTCATCACGAACGACTCGACGAACTCGAACTTTTCGAATTACAGACTCGATTGCAAAGTTAATTTCGCCCAAAAACACAGAGGCCTTTAAAATTAACACTTTGTAATACCGAAAGCTTTAACAAAAAGGCAATTAAAACTCGAAACGTTCATCAAATCCATCCAAAAATGCAAAAAAAGGTTAACCATAAATGCAGAAACCCACCACGACTGTTAAAAAACGTTCGATTCAAATATGTAATTGGAATATCAGAGAACCTGCCTCTGATACCAATTGAAGGAAATCGGAAACGAGATTCCCAAGAGCAGTGGAACAAGACTATTCCAAATTACAATCATGAATCAACAAATCATTTACAGTCAGCTAGTAAACAAACGGTTATGCGATTATACAGAGAAATTACAGCATGATAAATACAAATGCATAGAAAACATATTCTACGCACATATGCAGAAACGTCTCCACGCCCAATGCGTGACTCTGATCGAACAACCGAAACCACAAGCGCTTGATCTATACAACCGCAACACCGCATGAACACTTCACACTCGTCCTCAACGATCTCCTCGATCATAAACTCCTCTGCAACATGAACGACCTCCACAGCACCGCGAATGGCCTCTAGAAAACCTCAACGGTGTCGAGTTGAGTCTGACACCACCAACAAGGCGACCTTGGTATTCTTAGTGTGAGAATCCAGAGGGCGAGCTCTGTTCGGACTTGGTGTGAGGCTGACGAATGGAGGAAAGAACGATCGTGTACACGACTGGGCAAGTGGGAGAAGTCGGATACCATTGTACAGGTCGATGCTCAATCGTTTAGATAAAACTATGCGATCGTTTAACAAAAGTTATGCAATTGTTTAGCTCGGTCTGTCGCCTAGAGACTCTACACCATCGAGTACCTTGGGCCAGCGATCGTCTAGCAAAATTATGCAATCGTTTAGTAAACACTGCACGATCGTTTAGCTCGCACCTGCACGATTGTTTAGCTCACCCAGTTGTCGTTTAGTAAATCTGTATTTACTTGACGCCTTACGTGAGTTTCTTTTCGCTGGAGAGAAAACTCAAATTCTTTTCAAACTTTTGTAAAAACTTCTTTTCAAAATAGCAAACCACTTTCCTTTTAAACTCACGGTTACCATGAACCAATAACCACCCACTACTTTGGTTATTTAACAGAAAAAGTATTAATTATCAAATAATTAATATTATTATAAACATAAATGATAACCAACTTATCATACTATATTTATAACCTATAGTTTTAATATTTCATCTCATAAAACATATAAACCATAGATCTTTTCCTATTCCATGGTACTTAATGTAAATCTCATTTACTTCAATCCTCCACTAGATGTATCTTATACATCATACCGATTATATCATATATAATCAAAATACCTCTTATCAATTTGAACATTTCAAATCAACACCAAGAACTGATTCTCAACAGAATCCAAGCTACCAAGGGGACCTCATGGACCTGTAGATTCGAAGCTCCAATGGTACATGAATAACGGACTAAACTCTTTAACTGCCAAGCACTCCACTAAAAACCGACAGCTGAACTCACCTCATTACAGATATATTATGTGTCTATCTTAACCAATCAATAGTGTGACAAACCTTTATAGATCGATCGTAAGTACAGCTGGGCCAATAACCTGTATACCCCTGTAGTTACATCTGTCTTTTTAAGTACCACTGAACCCTCTAATGAACATAAATCATAGTCCTACTATGACTGAGTCTTCTCTTCCAAAAAGAAGCTGTGGTCACTATGTTCCAGCCCTGGAATCAGCCCTTAAGGGAGCAATCTCTCTACTTATCCCTGCTTCGTGAAAAGAGTGAATTCCATCTTGTGGATTGAGTTCCCAGCTCCCAGATCACATAAGTCCCCAAAAAGGTAGGCATATTGAGTTGGCAATCTGGCCACTCTCATCCATACTAATCAAAGGACCACCCTCAAAGGCAGGAGTTCCCAAGATACTCGGGATTGAAGTCGTGTCACCTATGGTCGTTTAGGTGAGATGCAAATTTCTAGTATCAACGGCGTTACATATAGAGTCTAGTCATCTCATGGTCAAAGTCTTATACAAACTCTTTGTATAGGACACCCCTACGCCACATCTCCACATGAATGGTCAGGATCTACCATCTGTAGTAGTTTAGAACACTTACAAACCTTTACAAAGCAGAGCCTATCCGTAGTGTCACCAGGATCAGGTATCCCACCTTAATCCTTATACTACAGACCAATTAAGGTTATCACTTAAGGCATGATTTACTTGTATATCACATATACATGCTTAAGTTCACATAAGATAACCAAGGAGCCTTGTTTATTAGATATGAGTAAATGCCATAATTAAATAAAACTTATTTTATTCATTGAACAATGTGTATCTTTACAAAACAACGAGACTTCAGGAGAATTAGGACACCAATGCCAACAAGATCAGGACGAAGAAATAAGTCATTCTTACTTTATAACGCTATTTACTGTTTAAGACTGACTATTTCACCTAGATGACCTAGGTAACTCGATCTTAATCCTAACCTAACTATGAACTCTTATTTATTCGAGATTGCACTTAGATTTGAATTGTTGAGGGTTGGCTCAACAACACCGGCTCAATAAGACTCCCATTTCAAGGGTAAGATCGGATAGATAGTTGGAGACATAGGGTGCAAGACGGAGTTCATGCCTACCCGATTTAGCGATAGGAGAAAGGTTATTCTCTCAAGTACTAAATCAAAGTCTTGAACAAGGGGCCGTACCCTCTCACTGGGCTGAGAGAGTTTGGTTTGATGATTGGATCACAAAACAGTTGTTCATTAGAGGATTAGTAGGGACTTGAGGAATAAGACGTAATCTTGAGGGTAAAACAGATATTTGACTCAGCCGTTATTACGAACAAGCTGTGAAGGGTCGACTTGCTGATTATGGTTAAATCATGTGGACATAATATATCTACGGTGAGGGGGGTGCAACTATGGGCTTTAGTAGAGTGGCCCATTAGTTAACGAATGAGGATTAATTTGGTCTAATGAGTTTAGCCAATTAATCTCGAATCGTTAGAGCCCATGATCTGTAGATCCGCAAAGTCCCCCTACTAGCTCGTAATGGACTAGATCTAGAATAGCGTGATAAGTTAATTTGAAACGTTCAAATTATAATTAAGAGAATTAGTGATTATATGAGATATAATTATATTTAATTTTAGAATTAAACGGAATAGGAGAATTTATATATTCAAATATATAAAGATGGATGTGTTAAAATTAATTTAATATTTGATATTAAATTAATTAAGTTTTATTTAATAATTAATTTATGAAATTAATTAATTTTTCATTTTAAAAATCAAATAGATTTTTTAAATCAAAATTTTATTTTTAGATAAAATTGAAAAAGGAAAAGAAAACAAAAATACAAAATGGAAAAATGGTTTTTTCCATTATCCATTACTTAACTAGCTCACACATATAGTAATATATTTGCCTTGTCTTCTCCAAGCATGACCTGCAACTCATGCAACTCTTCTCTTTGCATGTTGATCTTCAATATAATGAAGAGATTAGAGTGAAAATTGAGCATGCAATCTACAGAATTTTGAGAGAAAATTTGGTTTGAAGAATGGTTCTTCAACAAGGTTGCTGCCGTGAGCTTTTCTCCTTCATCCCTTGGTTCAAGCTTGGTTTGAGTCCCACAACTCAATCTAGAGCACCAATAGAATAGTGGGGAAGATCTTGAGGTGGTCTACAACAAGATATGGAGAAGATAGCAGCTGGAGAATAAGCTTTAAATAAGTTCTACAAGAGGTATGTTTTGAAACCCATTTTTCTACAGAAGCATGCTTTATATTATGCCAAAATTAGTAAATTTCAATGCTTAGATGATTCTTGTGCTTCCGCTGCTGTTGATACAATCCTACAATTGGTATCAGAGCATCAAATAAGCATTCAATTTGGTTCAATTTTTGTTTGGTGGATGTTTTATATGAGAAATATGAAACTGATGCACTCATATGGTTTTCTGAGTTTTGGCTATTTAATTCTCTTTAATTTTTCATTTAAATTTGTAATTGGCTCTTGTTTGATGAGCTTTATTATGTTCCCAAGAGTCTGTAATTTATTTGGAGTCATTAGAGTTGAAATTAAGTTGTAATTCAAAGAAACAAGTGAAGAGGCCGAGTTGCAGTTCTAGAAAATCAACCTCTGTTCTTATCGTCGTTGTGGTTCTAGTTGCTAAACGATCGTCTAGCTCCAGATGCTACACGATCTGAAGAAAAGCTAGACGATCGTATAGCAATGGGCACTGATCGTTGTGATCTTGAACACTAGATGATCGTGTACCTACAGAAGCTAAATGATGAGATCAATTTGCTATACGATAGCATTAAGCGATCATTTAGCTTTGGCATGGGAACTAAACGATACGTTGAATTTACTATACGATGGTACTATGCGATCATTTAGCATTGATGTGCTCTAAGCGATGTGATGAAGTGCTACGCAATAGCACTGAGCGATTGTCTAGATGCGGAGCTAAGCGATCGTATAGACGAAGTCCTAAGCGATGCGTTGAAGTTTCTATGCAATGGAACTAAAAAAAACGCTTATCTACAATGCTGAAGGACGCGATGATGTTCTATACGATGGAGAGTGTTTTGTATGAGTCAATATCAAGGTAAACGAAGGAAGTAGTTCATAGTAAGTGGGTGAATGATATGTGTCAATATATCCTACGGTATCCTCCATTAGTCTGAACCGTGAGATTCCTACGTTGCGCCTGCTGTTTTGCTTTAGGCGGCCCTTTGCTAGACGTTTAGCGACGGCTATCCCCACAGAGGCTTGTAACATAGGATTCGGAACAACCCAGACTTTAATAAAATGAATAGGGTCTTATAGTTCTGTCTTGGATGTTGTCTTCTATTTCAAAGGCAAATTCATATCATACTATAGGATCTGAAAATGGCGGGTCACACTTACAAGAATTACTAAGTTGTTAGTAAAGATCCTGACCGGAAACGAGAACTAAACGACTATAGGAATAAGAGTTATTATGGAGAAAAAAGGAATAAGAGTTATTCCGGGATAGTGTTTGGTCAAAATTGTTTGTTTTAGTGAAGGAGTATCTGACTGCCCCATGGTAGAACATATTCTGACTCACTAAAATATCGTTGCAAATAAATAATGGTTATGGGTACATTATTACTTTTTGCTAAAACTTGACTTTGGATTTAGTTACAATTTACTAATTAGAATTTGTTTGAATTTTATCAGCATGTTGAATTCTAGAATACTCGCTTCCGATGTACATAACAGTAAAATCAAATCAACAAACAAATTACTAGCGGTTGATTATACCAACAGAGTTTTAACAGAGGACTGTCCTCTATCTCCCAAGTCATCTAAAATTATGAATTATGTAGATGAGGATGCTGAATTCGAACAACAAGATAAATATGATTTACTTGTTATTGAAGCATGTTTAGTGGAAAATGATAAAATCTGGATAATTGATCTAGGTGTTGCTAATCATGTATGTACTATCTCACAGGAAACAAGTTCCTAGAGATAGTTGACAGAAGGTGAAACAATCTTTAAGGTAGGGACTGGGGAGATTGTTTCAGCCAAAGCAATGGAAGATATGAAGTTATTTATAGGAGACAAGTACATTTATTTGAAAAATGTATATTATATGAAAAGGAATCTAATTTCTGTCTCCTGTTTACTTAAACAAAATTATAATGTTTATTTCGAAAATGGTGAAGTGTTCATCAAAATGGGAAATAAACAGATTTGCTCTGCAAAATTAGAAAATAACTTGTACATGTTAAAACTAACTGAGGTCAAAGATGTTTTGAACATAGAGATGTTTAAAACTGCTGAGACTCATAAGAAGAGGAAGATTTCTCCAAATGCCTATCTTTGGCACTTGAGAATGGGTCACATAAATCTCAACAGGATTGAGAGATTGGTTAAGAAGGGTCATCTAAATAAGTTGAAAGACAGTTCATTACCACCATATGAGTCTTGTCTTGAGGGTAAAATGACAAAAAGATTTTTTCTCGAAAAGGTCTTAGAGCCAAAGAACCCCTAGAGCTGATTCACTCAGACCTTTGTGGGCATCTAAATGTTAGAGCAAGAGGAGCGTATGAATATTTCATCAGTTTTATAGATGATTATTCCAGGTATGGGCATGTTTATCTAATGTGCCAAAAGTCTAAAACTTTTGAAAAGTTCAAAGAGTATAAGGCTGAGGTTGAAGACCAATTAGGTAAAAAGATTAAAACACTTCGATTGGATCGAGGTGGTGAGTATTTTGACTTAGAATTCAAGAACTATTTGATAGAACATGTAATTCAGTCTCAACTCATAGCCCCTAGCACACCTCAGCAGAACAGTGTGGTAGAGAGGAGAAACAAAATCTTGTTGGACATGGTTTGTTCCATGAGAAGTTATGCTCAGTTACCATATTCTTTTTGGGGACACGGAGTTTGGACTGCAGTGTATATTTTGAACATAGTTTCCTCGAAAAGCAATTCTGAAAGGCCTTATGAGCTCTGGATGGAACGTAAAGGAAATTTACGTCACTTCATGATTTGGGGTTGTCCAGTGATGACATGCACATATGCATGTCATCTTAGGCCTTTTACTTAGAATTATGAAGGTTGTTAGGCAGAATATGCGTCGATCATGCTAGGAATTCATGGGGAAAAGAGTTTGCATTAAGCAGCATATCGAATCTCAGCTAACCCATTACTTTGCATTAATTATGCTTCCAATAGTCTATTTTTGTAGCCAATGCAGAAAATGAATGCAAACGTAGAAACCGGACCATCGCATAGACGACCGCATGCGGAGAAACACTCCATCGCAAGGTAAACGCATCGATCAACGCATGGATGTTGCAATAATCAGCCGTATGCGTCCACCGCATGGAAGTCACGCTCGTCAAGCGATTGTAGGTCATCATGTAGAGTTGCGGTGTTAAGTGAATGCGGCCATTAAATGATTGCAGCTACATGACAACGCATTCTAATGGGATCAACGCAAAATTGGTGGAATGAATGCATCAACGCATCTACCTCGAGAAAATCCACAGCTGATGCTGACATTTCACCTACCACGCCGTTGGTGGCAGAGGTTCAGAAAGGACTAACGCACCGAACGTCAGACTCAGAACAGTTCAATTAATGTTGTCGGCGGTCCAAACTCTATAAATAGAAGCTGATGAGCAAAGTTCCAAGTCATCCGGGGGAGGATCCTTGTGAACCGGGGACTTTCCCCGCAATCCAGACAACTGCGTGAGAAGATGGTTGAGAGTTCTTCACCTCCTTCATTCATTCTAAATGACGACTGGAGCTTTCGACTGGAGCTAGATCTCAAGAGAGTCAGCTTCTCTACCCATCCATGGCACCACCGGTAGCCTTGACGCACATCCGCTGGAAGCAAAT
Organism: Benincasa hispida; assembly: GCF_027475165.1. Classification (NCBI taxonomy): domain Eukaryota; kingdom Viridiplantae; phylum Streptophyta; class Magnoliopsida; order Cucurbitales; family Cucurbitaceae; genus Benincasa; species Benincasa hispida. The sequence goes on along the minus strand of NC_143486.1, from coordinate 63,018,575 downwards.
CTTTGCTTCCAATCGGTCATTTCTTTTCCCTTTCTTTTTCTATAATATATTGGATGACATTTTGGAATTAAGAAATTAATACAATGTGTTTTCAATGAATTTCTCTTTTCCTTCGACTTCATATCCATCTTCTTGCTTAGCATCTTTACTTTCATTACAACACTTAGTGGGATTGCTTGGGTATTGCATACTTAGTCATGTGGATTAGGGATATGAAGCATGTAGCAACCCACCGAGAGGTGTGCATTGCGCGAGTATGTGAGTAATCTTATTTGCTTAGTGTGAAGCTGATGCAACGCCTGTCTATGGGCTAACGCATTGCTTGTCTATGAGTGAAGTCAACAACAATCAACTGCCCAAGAGGGTAAGTGATTGGACGCAGTAAGTAAGGTATGCGTTGTTCACTAGGGATAGTAGCAACCGTAGGTCAGCGAAGTTTATACGATTGTCTTGTATTATGTATGCTTCATTCGTCCATTAGGGATACTCAGGAGGGTAGTCTAAGGACAGGATCTAGGCTTGGGAAGGTCAGGTCAGAACACATAAAACAAGAGATAGGCGCTAAGGAATGAGCACTATTTGGTATTAACGCATCACATGCATCCTAGAGATAGGATACGATTGAATGCGGTCACCTTGCTTTCATGCATTTTGCATCATCGCATAGGACAAGAGTAGAGACTTAGGAATAAGCTCTATGGACACTTTGCATTCAACACATGCGTCCTAGAATTAGGAGCACCGCATTTCCATTGGAAAATGACTTTCTATGTATGGTTGTAACATGATCGCATAGTCTGGCACTGACTAAGGTTCCCTTGCAGTCACTCTTAAGGGTTGCAATGTAAACATCTCCGCATTTTATCCATTTTCCCATTCATTTATTTCATGTCAAGGTTTGTCGCATCTCTACTTTTCATGCATATTCTCATTGCGTTGTCTGATAGATAGGAGTAGGAGTAGGATTAACTTAACAACATCCCCTCCATTCTTTATTCAACCGCCACATGCACAATCACCGCAAACGTATAGTTACAAGTCCATGTGTTCGACCTCGGATTACACGAGAAACTTGTGTTCATGTTATACTCGAACACAAGAAAACTTGTGGCAGGACACATGGTCATCGCATACATTCGTTAACGCATTATTCACTCCAACACATGACCATCGACGCATGACTATCAACGCACATCTTAGGAACATGCATCACATAATGTGTCCAAGGGAAGTTGGTTGTCGAGTAAAATTGACTTCCAATTTCCACCCATCATCCAGCACATGTGTTAGTAAAAAATCCTAAAAAGCTAGAATACCGTTCAAAAGTATGTCTATTTGTAGGCTACCCAAAAGAAAGTAAAAGTGCTCTCTTTTATGATCCTCGGGAAGATAAAGTATTTATATCGACAGATGCAACCTTCCTGGAGAAAGATTATATAAATAACCATCAGCCTCGCAGTAAGCTAGTAATAGAAGAAATGTCCGGAGAAACGACAAATGTATCAACAAGAGTTGGTGATCGAGCAGGTCCTTCAACAAGAGTTGTTGATAGAGCAGGTCCATCAACAAGAGTTGTTGATGAAATTGATACTTAACATCCTTCTCAAGTGTTGAGAATGCCTCGTCGTAGTGGAAAGGTTGTGCAACAGCCTGACCGGTACATGGGTTTAGAGGATCCATTGTCTTTTAATCAAGCAATGAATGATGTGGACAAAGACCAATGGATTAAAGCCATGGACCTTGAAATGGAATCTATGTATTTCAATTCTGTCTGGGATATTGCAGATCAACTAGAAGGGGTAAAACCCATCGGTTGCAAGTGGATCTACAAGAGAAAATGAGACCAAGTTGGTAAGGTACAGACCTACAAAGCTAAACTTGTGGCAAAAGGGTTTACCCAAAGAGAGAAGATAGATTTTGAGGAAACCTTCTCTTCAGTTGCCATGATAAAGTCTATTAGAATATTCTTGTCTATAGCCACATTTTATGATTATGAAATATTGCAAATGGATGTTAAGACATCTTTACTGAATGGCTATCTTGAAGAGAGTATCTATATATCTCAACTAGAATGGTTTATACAGCAGGGTCAAAAGCAAAAATTTTGCAAGATTAATCGATCAATTTATAGATTAAAACAAGCTTCTAGATCCTGGAATATGAGATTTGACGCTGTGATCAAATCTTATGGCTTTGAATAAAATATTGACGAACCCTGTGTCTACAAGAAAATCGTCAACAAAACTGTCGCTTTTCTAGTGTTGTATGTTGATGATATTCTACTCATTGGAAATGAGGTAGAATATCTAGCTGACGTTAGAAGATTGTTGGCTTCACAATTCCAAATTAAAGATTTGGGAGAAGCACAATATGTTCTTGCAATCCAAATAGTTCTGAATCGCAAGAACAGAACATTGGCATTGTCTCAAGCATCTTATATAGACAAGATGTTGTCTAGGTATAAAGTGCAAAATTCCAAGAAAGGATCTTTACCTTTCAGGCATGGAATTCACTTGTCTAAGGAACAGAGTCCTAAGACACCTCAAGAGGTTGAGGAAATGAATCGAATTCCATATGAATCTGCAATTGGGAGTTTGATGTATGCAATGATGTGTACTCGTCCCGATATATGCTATGCCGTAGCAATTGTTAGCAGATTTCAGTCTAATCTTGATCATAACCATTCACTGCTGTTAAAAACAGTCTCAAGTATCTTCGAAGAATGAGAGATTATATGTTCGTATATGGTTCTAAGGATCTGATCCTTATTGGATACACTGATTCTAACTTTCAGACCGATATTGATTCGAGGAAATCAACTTCGGGGTCAGTATTCACTCTGAACAGAGGAGCAGTTGTGTTGAGAAGCATCAAGCAAAGTTGTATTGCGGACTCCACAATAGAAGCTGAGTATATAGCTGCAAGAAAAGTAGCAAAAGAAGCAGTATGGCTCAGAAAGTTCCTGACAGATCTGGAAGTAGTTCCTAACATGCACCTGCCTGTCACTCTCTATTGTGACAACAGTGGAGCAATTGCAACTTCAAAGGAACCACGAAGCCATAAAAGGGGAAAGCATATCGAATGAAAGTACCATCTCATCAGGAAGATTGTACATAGAGGAGACGTCATTGTCACTCAGATTGCTTCCCAAGACAACTTAGCTGATCCATTTACGAAGGCCTTCTAGGTTAAAGTGTACGAGGTGGTATATATTTGTATATATTGATCCACTGGAGTTTAAGTCCAAGTGGGAGGATTGTTGGGTTTTATGTCCTAAAAACTCGCAGTTTGTAAAGTGATAAACATTTTCTATATTAATATACTTGTTATTGATCTCATAAATTGTATGAAAGTCTAAATCCAATAAACTATGACCCTTGACTATTGTATGAGTACTTGAACTTTATGTGGAGACATAAGAGTGGATCAGGTTCGGGTAAATAGTCAAAATGATCTATGGTACATGAATGAGGTTGGGTACCTTATTTTGGTAACACCATTGGATGTGGCCTACTCTATAGAGTACAAGACAGAGTTCACGCCTACCCGATTTAGGGATAGAAGAAAGGTTGTTCTCTCAAGTACTGAATCCAGGTCTTGAACAAGGGGCTCCACCCTCTCACTGGGCTGAAAGAGTTCGGTTTGGTGATTGGATCACAAACAAGTTGTTCATTAGAGGATCATTAAGGACTTGAAGAATAAGACGTAACCCCGGGGGTAAAACAGATATTTGACCCAGCCGTTATTACGAATAACCCGTGAAGGGTTGACTTGCTAATTATGGTTAAATCATGTGGACATAATATATCTACAGTGAGGGGAGTGCAACTATGGGCTTTAATGGAGTGACCCATTAATTAACGAATGGGGATTAATTTGGTCTAATGAGTTTAGCCAATTAATCTCGGATCGTTGGAGCCCATGATCTGTAGGTCCGCGAGGTCCCCCTACTAGCTCGTAATCGACTAGCTCTAAAATAGCGTGATAAGTTAATTTGAAACGTTCAAATTAGAATTAAGGGAATTAGTGATTATATGAGATATAATTATGTTTAATTTTAGAATTACACGAAATAGGAGAATTTATATATTTAAATATGATTTAAATATATAAAGATGGATATGTGCTAAAATTAATTTAATATTTGATATTAAATTAATTAAGTTTTATTTAATAATTAATTTGTGTTTAATTAATCTTTCATTTTTAAAATAAAATACATTTTTTAAATCAAAATTTGATTTTTAGATAAAATTGAAAAAGGAAAAGAAAACAAAAACAAAAATGAAAAAATGGTCTTTTCCATTATCCATCACTTAACTAGCTCACACATATAGCAATATATTTGCCTTGTCTTCTCCAAGCATGAGCTGCAACTCATGCAGCACTTCTCTTTGCATGTTGATCTGCAATATAATGAAGAGATTGGAGTGAAAATCGGGCATGCAATCTACAGAATTTTGAGAGAAAAATCGTTTTGAAAATTGGTTCTTCAACAAGGTTGCTGCAGTGAGCTTTTCTTTTTCATCCCTTGATTCAAGCTTGTTTTGAGTCCCACAACTCAATCTAGAGCACCAATAGAATAGTTGGGAAGATCTTGAGGTGGTCTACAACAAGATATGGAGAAGATTGCAGCTAGAGATGGAGCTTTGAAGAAGTTCTACAAGAGGTATGTCTTGAAACCCATTTTTCTGCAGAAGCATGCTTTATATTATGCCAAAATTAGTGAATTTGAATGCATAGATGAGCCATGTGCTTCTGCTGCTGTTGATACAATCCGACAGTTTCACCCTTGTAAATACATCTTGCTCCTTAAGTCTCCACTAATTCTCTATTGAATGATTGGTTTATAGTCCAATAAACCATATCCCTCTCTGTCATGAGAGGGTAAGACCCCTTTGTTCAAGACCAGAAATTAGTACTTAAGAGAACAACATATCTGCTAACTCTAAGATGGGTACGAGTGGATTCCATCTTGTAGAACTATGTCCCTAACTATCTATCCGATTTTATAACCAAAATGGGAGGCTTATTGAGCGGTGATATTGAAGTACTCTCACTTATGCAGATCAAAAGATAATCCCGAATAAACAGGAGTTCATAGTTAGCATAAGATTAAGATCGAGTTACCTTAGGTCATCAATTTAAAATAGTCAATTTTAACAGTAAACGGTTGTTATAAAGAAAAGGGACTATTTTGTGGTTCGGTCTTATGCAAACGTCTTTTCCATAGGATGCCTCCACTCGCATGTCTTCATTTGAATGACTTCAGGATCACATCGTTTGAATCAATATACAATGTGGGCCGCATCCATAGTGTCCCCAGGATGAGGTACCCAATCTCATCCATATACTTATAGTTCTTTTTGGCTATATCTAAAACTTGATCCTCTTTTATGTCTTTATATAAAGTTAAAACCTTTATACTATAGCCATTGGTTTGTTTATTGGATTTTATAATAGAATGCAATTTCAATAACACTTTTATTGAATGAAGTCTCAATAATACTTTTATTGCAAAAATAGAATATGTTTAGTAAATATAAACAATGAGTTTTAGGACATTCCGAACAAAATTTTGTCTTTGAACGGTCTTCAATCACTCAGGCATCAAGAACACTCCATACTCTGCTCTAAACCTTCTCTCTAGGTCTTAAGAACTCCAAAATTGGATGTGGTGACTGGCAAAAAACCCTATGGTTTATTAAGGAAAATTTCCAAAAGTGCAAAATTTTTTCCTAAAATAGCCTAGCGCCTTGGCGCTTCAGGATAGAGCTGCAACATGCTTGCCCTCTAATGTATTTGCGCTGTGCTCCCTCTAGCACAATGCTTTTTTGTAGTGCCCGATGCTTACATGTCTACTACAACACTTCGATTCTGTGAAGCAATGTCGTGACATTGCCCTGTTGATCGAACTCGAGGATCGATTTCGTTAATTCGACTCCAAACCGAAACAAAAGAAAATTTATAATTACCCAAACTACTTCTATTACTACTAAAACGTAGCAACAATGATAAGTGCGAGGTCAAAACATAGAGAAATGAAGAATTAATTTCTTTTGCATTAGATTTAATCGTGAAAAAATAGTAAAAACTGGGTTTTGGTTTGTGGTTTTGAGATTGAAAACATGCAGGTAAAAAGTAAAGTGCAATAGATATATGAAGCGGTAATGGATTCATTTAGTTCTCGGATCAAGTAGTCATTCAATGTAAATTAAATCATTGTTTTCAGCCAACATATCATATATTCGAATTATGCATGCATAGCTACTCAATCGGTGCAAATTAACTAATATCTATAAGCCTTAAAATCATTAATCTGAATCGATCAAGCGTCCTAATTCATAGTTAAGGCTGGAAAGTCATGCCCTGACTAACCTACATAATTCTAGATGCAATTGAGTCCTCATTGGTCATAAAGAACTAGAAACACATGCATTAAGATTCAAGATTCAACTATGTTGATTAAGTGTCAGGAAAGTCGTGTTCAAATAATCAATTTGTTCCTTAAATCTAGATTAAACTTGCAATGCAAAGGTTCATGGGCAACCTAAAAAAATCCTAAGCATGCTTATCTAATATGTGCTACAAGGGTGAATTCAAAGCATGGATGATACAAGGATATGTGCGAGCTTGAATTTAACTAGCAAGGACATGCATTCATGATAGGGGCGTCAATCCACACACAAAAGAAAATATAAATTAAACAAGATTTAAGAAATACATAATTCTAGATTAAAGCATAAAAATCGAACTGGAAACTCATCAAAATACAAAGAGTGCTTAATCCAAGAACTAATTGAGAGATTACATCATTGATTCGTGGACAAACCAATGGGATACAATCCAATACATGTTCATAATCCAAAAATAAAATAAATCTAACCTAAGGACACTAAAAGTTAAAGGGAATAGAAGAAAAAAGAAAGACTGACTTCGGCCTCCATGCTTCAGCTCCAACAATCGGCCTAAACCCCCTAAAATTTAGCATATTTTGACCTAGGGTCGAGGAGATATAATTTTAGGATTCATCATAGCATTGCAACGCTTGGAGTGGCGTTGCAACGCTAATGCGGCGAGAGAGAAGCCTCAGACAAGCAATCCAAAGCTAGGTTGTGCGCACGCGCTCAGCTCCATGTCTATCATTCTTTGCAGCATTGCAATGCTTTAAGGAAGCATTGCAACACTGATGCTTCTACCTTCAAGCGTTGGAGTGAAGCGTCAGAATGGTTGGCACGCTGGTGTTGATTCAGCTCGAAGCGTCGCGACGCTTGGAATAGCGTTGCAACGCTGTATCCACTACTAGAAACTCGATGGTCGATCCTCGCTCACTCGCTAGCATTTTCTTGATTACTCGACAGCCTCTTACTCGATAGTACTCGATGGTGCTCGATGGCTACCTCAAACTTGGTGGAACTCAATGGTATTTTTGTCTTTTCAACTCCTTTGAAGCCCGGATATTCAAATTAACTCCAAATTGCTTCAAATAAATCTCGTTCTTCACCAAATGATTAATTCTACCTCTTGATTGCTCGATACCTACAAAATAGGAAAATAAACACATAAAATCCGCTAACGAGCTCGAAGTAAGCTAGGAATATTAGCTCTTTTTTAGAGCTAACACCTATTCTTAGGCACATCTTTGTTTTTCTCCTATTTTCTTCTCCACTTGATACACTTTGTCCCTGTTTATCTCGATTATGCTTTATTGGACCAGTTTGACTCTTTTAGCTCCAAATTTCATTCTTTTGCTAAAATCCTAAAAATCATGAAAATCACTTACAAACAACATCAAATCTAATAAAATCAAGTGAAATTCATACTAAATAAAAGGTAAATAAAGGCACCTTTTAGGTGATTTTTTAGTTAGTGCAAGAGAGGTCTCACCACGTTTCTTTTTCTTTATCCTTTGGTAACACAAGAAGGCCTTTTCCACTTGGTGACAAGATAAGAAGCAACAATTATAGGGCAGATCTCATCATTCCCTAGGTTTATACCAGGGTTTGCTTCTCCAGCCACGGTAGGATCAACCTCTTCTAGAATCTCCAAAAACATTTGGCAATTAGCTTTTTGCTTGTATCACACCATCTTTGGTAACTCAGTATCAGTCCCTCTATGTGTGCTTACAATTTTGAGAAGCAGATGTTCAATCAAGACACAATCACAAAGGAAGTTATAGAGATTGTTGGTGAACGAACTTGAAAATTAAAAAATGTAGCTTCTTGCCAAAACATAAGTGGCAAGCATGAAAAATAATCATCCTATGGCAATAAATTTTCACCTTACTAAGACTATATCTTGGCAAGCCTTAATGAAGTCTTGGCCAAGAAGCATGAGTCCATGCTTACGGCTCGTGAGATCATGGAGTCCCTCAGGGGAATGTTCGGAAAACCGTCTACACAGCTCAGGCATGACGCTCTCAAGTACATCTTCAAGCCCGTATGCAAGAGGGGGCATCTGTTCGAGAACATGTTCTCAACATTATGATCCACTTCAATGTGGCGGAGATGAAGGGTAAAACATCGATGAGGCTAGCTAGGTTAGCATAATACTGAAATCTTTACCTGAAAGTTTCCTGCACTTCTGTAGCAATGTTGTTTTGAACAAGATTGACTATAACCTGACCACCCTGCTCAACAAGCTACAAACCTTCCAATCCTTATTGAAAAGCAAGGAGAAGAAGGGTGAAGCAAATGTTGCTTCATCTCCTAAAAAGTTCCAAAAAGGTTTGACCTCTAAAACTAAGTCTGTAGCTTTTTCCTTCGGCACCAAAAAGTGGAAGAAGAAGGGTGGAAAGGGGAAGGCTACTAACCCAGTAGTTGTTGCTAATAGGGGTAGACAACCTGTCAAGGCCGACAAAGGAAAATGTTTCCATTGCAACCAAGATGGGTATTGGAAGAGGAACTGTCCCAAATACTTGGCAGAAAAGAAGAAGACCAAACCAAGTAAATATGATTTGCTTATATTGGAAACTTGTTTAGTGGAGATGATGATTTTGCCTGGATTATTGACTTTGGGGCCACTAACTCTATTTGTTCTTCATTTCAGAGAATTAGTTCCTCGCGGCAACTAGATTCTGGTGAGATAACGATGCGAGTTGGAACCAAGCACGTCGTCTTAGCTGTGGCGGTGGGAGGTCTCCGGTTGACTTTACAGAACAAATTTCTTATATTAAAAAATGTATTTGTAGTTCCTGATTTGAAAAAGAACTTAGTTTCTGTAAAGTGCTTGTTAGAACAATCCTATAAAATCAATTTTTCTTTTAATAAAGTGTTTATTACAAAGAATGGTGTTGATATTTTTTCTGCAAAACTAGAAAATAATTTGTATGTGCTAAGGTCGTTAGTAACAAATACCCTCTTTAACACAAAGATGTTTAAAACTGCAGTAACTCAACATAAAAGACTTATAATTTCTCCTAAGGAAAGTGACCAATATTGGCACCTAAGACTCGACACATCAATCTCAATAGGATTGAGAGGTTGGTGAAGAATGGACTTCTAAACGAGTTAAAAGAAAATTCTTTACCTGTGTATGAGTCATGCCTTGAAGGCAAGATGACTAAGAGACCTTTTACTGGAAAAGGTCATAGGGCCAAAGAACGTCTAGAGCTAGTACATTCAGACCTCTGTGGTTCGATGAATGTAAAAGCTAGGGGAGGTTATAAATATTTCATCACTTTTACTGATGATTATTCAAGATATGAATACGTTTATTTAATGCAACATAAGTCTGAATCTTTTGAAAAGTTCAAAGAGTTCAAGGTTGAAGTTGAAAATCCATTAAATAGAATGATTAAAACATTTCGATCTGATTGTGGTGGAGAGTTTATGGAGTTAACTTTCCAGAACTATATGATAGAACATGGAATAGTATCCCAACTGTCAGCACTTGGTACACCTCTCAGAAAAGAGAAATCGAATTCTGTTGGACATGGTTCGATCTATGATGAGATACACTTCCTTACCTGACTTGTTTTGGGGTTATGTAGTAGAGACTGCAGTACATCCTGAACTGCATTCCCTCTAAGAGTGTTGTCAGAACACCTTTGGAATTATGGAATGGTCGTAAAGCTAGTTTACGTCATTTTAGAATCTGAGGTTGCCCAGCACATGTGCTTGAGGTTAATCCTAAAAATGTGGAACCACGTTCAAGGTTATGCCTATTTGTAGGCTACCCCAAGGGAATGAGAGGTGGTTACTTCCTTGATCCTAAAGAAAACAAAGTATTTGTATCAAAAAATGCTACTTTTCTTGAGGAAGATCACATAAGGGAGCACAACCCAGAAGTAAGATTGTGTTGAATGTGATTTCCAAAGAAATTACTAAATCTTCAACAAGAGTTATTGAAGAACCTAGTACCTCAACAAGATTGCTTGAAGTAGGTTCATTTACATTGAAAAATTCGATGGGAAAGGCGATTTTGGCTTATGGAAAGCCAAGATCAAGGCTATCTTGGGACAACAAAGGGCACATAAGGCCCTAGAGGATCCGGCCAAGTTGCCAATCACTGCAACTGAAGAAGAAAAACAGAACATGGAGCTAATTGCTCATGGAAAACCAGTTTTAAACTTGTCTAACAGTGTTCTAAGGTAAGTGATCGACCAAGAGAAGGCTTTTAAGAAGTGGAGCAAGTTGAATGAGCTATATGAGACTAAAAATCTGCCCAACAAACTTTTCCTAAGGGAAAGGTTCTTTACCTTCAAGATGAGTGCTTCTAAATGCTTGACAGAGAATTTAGATGATTTCAAGAGGATAACTACTAAATTCAAGACTCACGGAGAAGAGATTGGGGTAAATAATGATGTCTTTGTGCTTCTCAACTCATTGCCAGATTCCTACAAAGATGTGCAGACCACCCTAAAATATGGGAGAGATTCTCTAACTATTGATATTATAATTTCTACTCTCAAAATAAGAGAAATGGAGCTCATAACTAGCAAGGAAGACAAACCTAGTGCAGAGGACTTATTTGTCAAGGGTAAATCAAAACAGAACAATAAGAAAAAAGGAAAACAAAGCTCAACTGAAGAGGGGAAAGAAAAATCCAAGGTTAGATGTAAATATTGCAAAAAACTTAGACATCTAATCAAGGATTGCAGAACTTTGAAGTGGAAGAATGAGCAGAAAAACAAGCAGCCACAACCTCAACAGAAAGTCCAACCTAATAAGTCAGGTTAAGCCTTAGTTTGTGAGGACTCTTACTTCTATTCAGATGCTTTGGCTACCTCCAATTGGAAGGCAAATGAAGAAGCTAATAAGAACCTAGATTTGGTTCTAGATTCAGGGTGTTCTTTCCACATGACATCCCATAAAGACTGGTTTAGTACCTATAGAGAGTTGGATGGAGGATCTGTCTACATGGGTAATAATAACTCATGTCCAGTGGTTGGGATTGACTCAGTCTCACTAAAACTTGAAAATGGAACAGTCAAGCTATTGAGGAATGTCAAACATGTGTCTAAGCTAAAGAGAAATCTAATTTCACTAGGTATGCTTGATTCTATTGGCTGTGAATATAGAGGTAAGGAAGGTTACTATGAAGTATTGAAGAACAATAAGCCTATCCTCAGAGGGGTGAAGGTTAATGATGTGTATGTTGTTCAAGGAGTTCAGAAAATTCACTCAGCTTTGATTGTGACTCGGAAGAAGCCTACTGAAGGAGATCTTTGGCACAAAAGACTCTCATTCATTAGTGCCAAAGGTCTACAACCTCTTGCCAATCAAGGAATTCTACCTAAGGGAGTTCATCAAAGCCTATCCTTTTGTGAGCATTGTGTGATAGGGAAGGCTACTAAGTAGAGTTTTGTGAAGGCTCAGCACACAACCAAGGCCATCCTTGACTATGTGCATTCAGACCTATGGGGTGCTTCACCTTTCCAGTCCTTAAATGGAGCCAAGTATTTCTTAACCTTTGTTGATGACTATTCTAGAAAAAGTTGGATCTATTTCCTTAAATATAAGGATTTAGTTTTTGAAAAGTTCAAAGAATGAAAGATTATGGTTGAAAAATTATCTAATTGTCAAATTAAGTGTCTAAGAACTGATAATGGGCTTGAGTACTGTGCAGAGGAGTTTAATATTTTTTTGTAGACAGCATGGTATTACTCGACATAAGACAATTAAGTATACACATCAGCAAAATGAGGTGGCAGAGAGATTGAACAGAACAATAATGGAGAGAGTAAGAAGTCCATTGTAACATGCTATACTTTTTGAGAAATTTTGGGCAGAAGTAGCCTCATACACTGTCTATACACTAAACAGATGCCCCCATGCATCTCTTGTTGGGATTAATATCTTAATTCTCCTGGAGTCTTGTTGTTTTGTAAAGATACACATTGTTCAATGAATAAAATAAGTGTTATTTAATTCTGGCATTTACTCATATCCAATAAACAAAGCTCCTTGGTTATCTTATGTGAACTTAAGCATGTATATGTGTTGTACAAGTGGACCATGCCTTAAGTGATAACCTAAATCGGTCTGTAGTATATGGATTAAGGTGGAATACCTGATCCTGGTGACACTACAGATACGGTCCGTTTTGTAGAGGTTTGCAAGTGTTGTAAACTACTACAGATGATAGATTCTGACCATTCATGTGGAGACGTGGAGCGGGGGTGCCTATACAAAGAGTTTGTATAAGACTTGGACCACGAGATGACTAGACTCTGTATATAATGTCGTTGATACTAGAGACTCGCGTCTCACCTAAACGATCATAGGTGACACAACCTCAATCCTGAGTGTTTGAGGAATTCCTACCTTTGAGGGCGGTCTTTTGATTAGTATGGGTGAGAGTGGCCAGATTGCCAACTTAACATGCCTACTGTTTTGGGAATTTGTCTATTCTGGCAGCTGAGAACTCAATCCACAAGATGGAATTCACTGCTTTCCCGATGCAGGGATAAGTAGAGAGATTGCTCCCTTAAGTACTGATTCCAAGGCTTGAACATAGTGGCCACAACTTCTCTTTGGAAGAGAAGACTCAGTCATAGTAGGACTATGAATTATGTTCATTAGAGGGATCAGTGGTACTTAAGGAGACAGATGTAACTACAGGGGCATAAAGGTTATTGGCCCAGCTGTACTTACGAGCGATCTGTGAAGGGTTGTCGCACTGCTCATTGGTTAAGATTGACACATAATATATCTGTGGTAAGGAGAGTTCAGCTACCGGTCTTTAGTGGAGTGCCTGGCAATTAACAAATGGTGGACCCCGTGAGTAAAAGTTTAGTCAATTATTCACGTACTGTTGGAGCTTCGAGCTACAGGTCCTTGAGGTCCCCTCGGTAGCTCAATGGATTCACTTGAGGATCAGTTCTTGGTGTTGATTTGAAATGTTCAAATTGACAAGAGACATTTTGATTATATATGATATAATCGGTATGATGTATAAGATACATCTAGTGGAGGATTGATGTAAATGAGATTTACATTAAGTACCATGGAATAGAAAAAGAACTATGGTTTATATGTTTCATGAGATGAAATATTAAAACTATAGGTTATAAATATAATATGATAAGTTGGTTATCATTTATATTTATAATAATATTAATTATTGGATAATTAATTCTTTTTCTTTTACATAACCAAAGTAGTGGGCAGTTATTGAATCATGGTATCCGTGAGTTTAAAAAGAAAATGGTTTTCCTATTTTAAAAAGAAGTTTTATAAACGATTGAAATTTATTTTTGAATTTTCTCTTGCGCAAAAGAACTCACGAAGTCGTCAAGTAAATTCGAATTTACTAAACAACGGCTGGGCTAGCTAAACGATCGTGCAGAGTAGAGCTAAACGATCGTGCAGTTTTTACTAAACGATCGCTTAGTTTTGCTAGACGATCGCTGGCCCAAGGTAAACGATCGTTTAGTGTCTGTAGGCGACAGACCGAGCTAAATGATCGCATAGCTTTTGCTAGACGATCGCATATCTTTATATAAACGATTGGGCATCGACCTATACGATAAGTCTCCGCCATCTCCACTTGCCCAGTCGCGTACGCGATGGTTGTTTCCTCCTTCGTCTGCCTCATACCGAGTCGGAATAGAGCCCACCCTCTGGATTCTCACACCAAAAATACCACAATCACCTTGTTGGTGGTGTCAGACTCAACTCGACACCGTCGAGGTTTTCTAGAGGTCGTTCGTGGTGTTGTGGAGGTCATTCGTGTTGCGGAGGAGATCGTGACCGAGGAGATCGTTGAGGACAAGTGCGAATAGTTCGTGCTGTGTTGCGGTCATGTAGATCGAGCATTCGAGGTTCTGTTGTTCGATCAAAGTCGCGCAACGGAGCGTGGAGACGCTTCTGCCATTGTGCGTAGAGTTTAATCTCTTTATGCATTTGTGTTGTTCATGCTCTAATTCTTGCATTTTAATTGTATAACCGCTTGTTTGAAGTCGACTTTAAATATATGTTCATTCATGATTGTAATTTGGAATAGTCTTGTTCCGCTGCTCATAGAAATCTCAAAATCAGATTTCCTTCATCTCTCAACCTTCTAACCCCTGAAGAAAGGTGGACTAAACAACCTCCTAGCCTAAATAACCTAAAGGTGTTTGGTTGCACTAGCTTTGTAAATCAGAGTAAAGCGAAATTAGCTACCAAAGCTATGAAGTGTATGTTTTTGGGCTTCACAGAAGGTGTTAAGGGGTTTAGAATGTGGCACCCTACTGAGAAGAGATGTAACACCAGCAGAGATGTTGTTTTCAGGGAGGATGAAATGTATATGCAGAGATCTAATTCTAATGTGTTAGCACACCAAATGAAGAATGATAAAATTGAGATTAAGCAAGTTCTTATCCCTAGTTCTGATCCTTCAAGCTCTAAATCACCTTTTGATCAACTACCTCAACTTGAAGAAGAAGTAGAAGATACCATTACTGATCTCGAGCAAGAAGAACCAGATTTGAGAGGGTACAGCCTAGCTAAAGATAGGCAGAGAAGAACTATTGTGCCACCTTCAAGGTATGAAGACTACTTAACTTTGAATGCTTCTGACTTATCTAATGATTCAGCACCCTCAACCTTTGAAGAAGCAGTGAGTTGTCCTAAAGCTAAGTCGTGGATAGAAGCAATGAATGAAGAGGTTGATTCACTAGTAAGAAACAACACTTGGGAGTTGACACCTTTGCCAAAAGAATGCAAGCCAATTGCATCCAAATGGGTGTACAAATTGAAGGAAGCTTTCCCAAATGATCAAGGACCTAGATATAAAGTTAGGTTGGTTGCTAAGGGTTTTACACAAAGGTCGGGTGTTGATTTCAATGAGATATTTTCTCTAGTGGTCAAGTAGACTTCTATCAGATTGTTGTTGTCTATTGTGGCTCAGAATAACCTAGAGCTGGAGCAACTAGATGTTAAAATATCTTTTCTACATGGCTTCCTAGAGGAAGTTATCTATATGAGCCAACCTAAAGGGTATGAGGTCAGAGGGAAAGAAGACTATGTATGCCTACTTAAAAATTCTATCTACAGCCTTAAATAGTCCCCTAGATGCTGGAACAGAAGATTTAGTGATTTTGTATAGAAGAATGACTTTTATAAAAGCTCCTATGATAGCTGTGTTTACATAAACACAGATACCTACACTCATCATGTCTACTTGTTACTATATGTGGATGACATGCTTTTATCAGGAGCAACTATGAAAGAATTAAAAAAAGTAAAAGATTTACTCAAGTCATAATTCAAAATGAAAGACATGAGCAATGCAACAAGAATACTAGGCATTGACATTATAAGAAACAGAAAAGCAAGTATTCTAAGCATTGATCAGTCACAATAATGCCAAAAATTGTTTAAAAAGTATCACATGACAAAGGCCAAATCAGTATCTACTCCTATAGCTAATCATTTCAAACTCTCAGCAGAGAATTCACCTAGAGAATCTGACATTGAACATCAAAAGATAATGTCAACAGTCCTCTATTCCCAAGTTATGGGAAGCTTAATGTATCTAATGGTGTCTATAAGACCTGACACTGCCTATGCTACTAGTATAGTGAGTAGATATATGGCTAATCCGGGTAAAAGGCACTGGGAGGCAACTACGTGGATAATGAGGTATCTTAAGGATACTTCTAATGCTAAACTAATGTACCAACAGCTTTCAGACAGTGAACCAGAGCTGATTTAGTATGTTGACTCAGACTATGCTGGAGATCTAAATAAGAGAAGATCCTTATCAGGGTATATCTTCCTATATGGAAGGTGTGTCCTAAGCTGGAAGACTACTTTACAATCAGTAGTAGCCCTTTCTACTACTAAGGCAGAGTTTATTGCCCTTTCAGAGGCAGTAACGGAAGGTCTATGGCTAAAAGGTCTCTTATGTGATTTTGGGATCAAATAGAATAAAAAAATTTTGTGACAATCAGAGCACCATAAATTTATCTAAGCATCCTCAGTACCATAACAGAACTAAACATATTGATGTTAAATATCATTTCATTCGAGAACAGATAGAAGCAAAACAAGTTGAAGTTCTGAAAGTACATACCTCAGAGAATGCCTCTGACATGTTGATAAAGACAGTCACTCAGCTCAAACTTCAGAAGTGCCTTTATATTATAGGGTTTAAGCTGAGAGACAAAGGTTAAAGAAGAAGACAGTCAATCCAGAGAAGCTGAAGAAACACTTGAAGTTTATTTCAAGGTGGAGATTATTATTACAAAAAGGTGAAAACAACTTCATGGTTGTTACAGATTAGTTACATACAAGCTACCTTTATATACATTTTGTAACTACATGTAAATGTAAAAGACTAGAAAAATACAGAGTGTTCAAGAAAGGTTTGCAACTTTTCTTGTATCATTCTTGTAACTCCCCTAATAAAAACTCCCATCAGCTTCTCCGTGGACGTAGGCTATCCTTGGTCGAACCACGTAAATCATCGTGTTTATCTTCTTCTTCGATCTTCTTTGTTCTATCGTTTACCATTTAGCCATCGATCATGTAGCATTTATGTGAACCCCGAGCCCTAATTTCTCTACTTGAGTATGTTCCTTACTGAGACCAGTGTGGTAAGTAGGTTGATGTGGAAATTAATGTGTAATTGTAGAGAAAAGGGTGAAAAATTAGAGGAAAAGTGTGAATTTGAAAGCTTGACTCTTGGGTAAAGCTTGGAAAAATTGGCTAAGTGTAACCCATGCGTTGGAAGCTAGAAAATTGGCTAAGTATTGTTCCATGCGTTGGCCTTGCTCATTTAGATGTTATTTGGACGTTGAAGGAAGCCAAAGTATGGCCAAGAGAACCGCATACGGCAGCCAATGTCGTGAGAGGTTAGCAAAGCATGCGACAGCCTCAAGTTTGCGCGGGCATGGGCGTTGGACGATCGTGTACAAAAGAAGTGGCGTTACACGATGAGGTAGACGATCGTATAGTAAATAAGCAGTGCTACACGATGAGGTAGGCGATCATTAAGCAGGCACTGGACGATCGTGTAGCAATGCGGGGAGCCAAGCGATGCGATATGCGATCGTGCGGTAAAGTGCAGTGCTAAACGATGCGAGAGTCACGCTAAACGATAGCGCTATGCGATGGGCGATAGCATTAGACGATGAAACGTTGGCACTACACGATCGACATCAGCATTAGATGATGATGCTGGGCGATGGCGCTACGCGATGGCCGTGTGCGCTAGACGATGGGCGTCAGCGCTACACGATGAACAAGAGTTGTGCGGTAGAATGGTGCTATGCGGCAACGCTATGCGATGGTGCTATGTAGCAACACTATGCAATGGTGCTATGTGGCAACACTATGCGATGGTGCTATGCGGTAATGCTATGCGATGGTGCTATGCGGCAACAGTACTAGACAATGAGCTATGTGGCGATGAGATAAGCCATGGTGGATGCATGGTGAGATGTCTTGCATTACTAAGGCTTGCGATACGTAAGCTTATTATGCGTTGATTGATTTTCTATATGCGTTGGATATCCGAGGGCATGTTGGTGCATAGGACAAGGCTAATAGTATGCGCTGGAAGAGTATTGGTCATTATCCTAGTTGAGCACACAGGGCAAAGGTAAGCCATGCGAAAGAGAAGGATATGTGGCCAAAGATGAGCCTTGCGAACATTTAGCATATGTATGAGCCCATTAGAATCATTTCAAGCCCAACAGTCTTACAAGAAGAAAATGGAGGATATTGACAGAAATGAATAGATCAAAGCCATGGATCTCGAAATGGAGTCTATGTACTTCAATTTCGTATGGGATCTTGTAGATCAACTTGTTGGAGTTAAACCTATAGGTTGTAAATGGATCAACAAGAGAAAATGAGATGTTGATGGGTAGGTGCAAACCTCTAAAGCTAGACTAGTGGCAAAGGGTTATACCTAGGTTAAGGGAGTTCATTATGAGGAGACTTTCTCACCTGTTACCATGCTTAAGTTTATCCGGATCCTCCTATCCATTGCCTCATATTATGACTATGAGATTTGGAAAATGGATGTCAAGTCTGCTTTTTTTTAATGGCAATCTTGAGAGACCATTTATTATTGGGGATGATGCCCTAAACTCTCATTGGGTCCTATAGTTTGTAAACACTATATTGAACAAACGCTTATGATGTAATAATATATGATATTTTCTTCACTATTATCTATGAAAAATTGGATGTTTTAATTACTTTACCACAAATAAATAAACTAAGATCCCTGGTTGTCGTTGTAACTTAAGCATATATGTGGAGACATATAGGTGGATCATGCCTTAAATGATAACCAAAATGGTTTATAGCATATGGATATAGGAGGGAAACATTATCTTGGTAATGCTACGGATGTGGCCCGCTTTGTAGAATAGTTACAAGTGTTGTGACTTGCTACAGATGGTCTGATCCTGATCATTCATGTGGAGACATGTGAGCGGGGGCGTCCTACGCAAAGGAGTTTGTATAAGGTCGGATCACGAAGTGTTATAGTCTCGTTATATAACACCGTTCATGACAAAGACTTCACTTCATTAGGATGACCATAGATAACATGACCTTCATTCTGAGTGAGTTGGGAACTCCTGTCTTTGAGGGTGGTTCTTTGATTTGTATGGATGCGAGTGGCTAGATTGCTGACTCAAATCTACCACTTTGGGGATTCGTCTGATTTGGGAGCTGGGAACTCAGCTACACAAGATGGAATTCACTCTTTCCCCGAAGTAGGGGTAAGTAGATAGATTGCTCTCTTAAGGGCTGATTCTGGCGCTTGAACGATATGGCACCACACACCTTCTCATGGCCCAAAAGGTGTCCACACATAGTAAGACTATGTTGTATTGTTTATTAGAGGGATCAATTGTACTTAATGAGTTAGATGTAACTACAGGGGCAAAACGATAAATTGGCCCAGCTGTATTTACGAGCATTTGTGAACGGTTATCGTACTGTTGATTGGTTATATCCGATGGACACAAAAATATATCTGTAGTGAGAAGAGTGCAGCTATTGGTCTTTAGTGGAATGCCTGGCAGTTAACGGATGGTGGATCTCGTGGCTAAAGATTTTAGTCAGCTATTCACGTACGGTTGGATCTTCAAGCCACAGGTCCATAAGATCCCCTTGGTAACTCAATGGATTCAAGTTGAGAATCGATTTTTGGGTTAGTTTGAAGTGTTCAGATTGACAAGAGGGAGTTTGATTATATATGATATAATTAAACAAGTAAATTATATATTATATATTTGACAAGATGTATGAGATACATTAATTGGAGGAAAAGGATATAAATATGATTTATATCTAGTGGAGGAGAAAAGGACTATAGTTTATATGTTGCATATGATGTGATATTAAACTATAGGTTATAAATATAATATGATTATATTTATTTCTAATTAAACAATTATAAGATAATTGTTGACGTTTTTTTCTCCGTAACCGAATGAGATAGTGGGAGGTTGCATTTAATTTTTATAACTGAAGGATCATTTTGCAAAATGATCGGATAATCGCTACACGAATTAGTACACTACTTATCTCCTAGCAAACGAGAGCATGCACGATAGCTCAAAGCTTACTAAATGATCGTGTACATGCACGCATTACCTAAATGATCAAATAATCTTTACTAAACGATCGCGAGCCCAAGTGATTTTACTAAACGATCAAGCCCCTTTTACTACACGATCGTGCACCTTTTACTAAACGATCAAGCACTCGTTTATACGATAGACTTCAGATATCTCCCACTTGATTGGTCGCGGTTAACAATTGTCGTTTCCTTCTCCCCTCTACCAAATCCAACAGAGCCCACACCTCCTGGATTCTCACTCCGAGAATACCGAGGTTTTCGAGTGGTTCTGTCCTTCTTTCTACCTGTTCGTGAGAAGTACGTTCGGTGGTAGATGACAGCGAGATTTGGTGGAAGATAGACTTGACGATCTCAGCGACAGCAAGAGTTACTGCCTTAACGAGAGGGAGATTTGAAGAAGAGTTCTTCAACTGGTATGTCTCTCGTCCCTTTGTTGTTTATTAGTTCAAAGCATGCCTTAATTTGTTGTTAGATGCACAACTTATATGTTTGTTTGTGAATGAAGTGTTTCTGTCACAATAAATTTGGAACGATCTTGCTTCCACTCATAGATACTCTTTGATAAGAGTTCCTTTTTATTGGTATCAGAGCCAGGTTTTGATATTCCAAATTCATTGATGCAAAGAATAGCATTTACTTTCGCGATGGGTAAACCATGTCTGCACTCTGTTTAATTGTTAAATATTTTTGTGGATGTGGAATAATGGAGTTTTCTGGGATAATGCCTCTAGTTATTTAATTCTTTTTTATTCAGAGTTAATTGTAAGGGCCCCTATGTTTTTGGGCATATTAACTTGCTATCGAGTCAATAAATTCAAAGTGTTTGAGTCTCTTTTGAGTCGCTCGTAATGAGGCTTCAAGGCAAGGAGTTGTTGTACTTCGAGGATGAAGAAGACGACCAAGCGTTGGTCGGGTCGTGTATATGATGGGGTAAATGATCGTTGAGATCGGATATTCGGGAGCATGTTGACGCGTGCACTAGACGATCATGTAGCTCAGCAAGCTTCATCACTTAGTTCCTGAATACACGATCACGGAGTAAATTTGTTACTTAAGTGCTTGTTATGTGATCGTTTAGACGATCGTGCTTCACAGCAATGTAGGTAACATGACCTGAATCCTGAGTGAGTTGTGAACTCCTGCCTATGAGGGCGGCCCTTTGATTTGTATGGGTGAGAGTGGCCAGATCGCTGACTCAATAAGCCTACCATTTTGGGGATTCATCTGATTGGGGAGTTGGAAACATAGCTACATAAGATGGAATTCACTCCTTCCCCGAGACAGGGATAAATAGATAAATTGCTCCCTTAAGGGTTGATTCCAAGTCTTAAACAATGGGCGCCATGCTCTCTCCTAGCCCGAGAGGGGTTTAGTCATAGTTGGATTATGATTTATTGTTCATTAGAGGGATCAGTGGTACTTAAGGAGTTAGATGTAACAATAGGGGCAAAACGTAATTTGGCCCAGCTATCCTAACGAGCAATTTGTGAAAGGTCACCGGACTGTTGATTGGTTATATCCAATGGACACAGTCTGTAGTGCAAAGAGTGCAGCTATCAATCTTTAGTGGAGTGACCGACAGTTAACGGATGGTGAATAATGTAATTAAAGAGTTTAATTAATTAATCATGTACTGTTGGAGCTTCAAGTTCCAAGTTCATAAGGTCCCCATAGTAGTTCAATAAGATTTAGTTGAGAATCAATTTTTGGATTAATTTGAATTGTTCAAATTAATAGAGAGATTTAATTATATATGATATAATTAAATTGTTTCAATTATATGTGATATAATTGTCATAATGTATTTGATAAATTATAGCTTAATGGGAGGAAATAAATATTTGAATGAGATTCAAATATAGTTTCTATGAATTGGATTCATAGTTGTTAAATGTAATATGAATAAGATTTATATTTAATGGCATATAATAGAAAAAAGAAACAATAGTTTATATTATATGTGATACAATATATATATAATATGATAAGTTAGTTATCATATTTATATTTATATTATTATTATTATTTTGATAATAAGGAAGGGAGTTGTAACTCCCTTCCCCATCTTTTCTCTCCGCCTACATTAGTAAGGGTGGTTATTTTCATGGCAAGTAGAAAAAGATAAATGTTTTCTTCTTCTTGTTATCATATTATATATATATTATTATTATTATTTTGATAATAAGGAAGGGAGTTACAACTCCCTTCCCCATCTTTTCTCTCCGCCTACATTAGTAGGGGTGGTTATTTTCATGGCAAGTAGAAAAAGATAAATGTTTTATTCTTCTTGAACTAATGCTGCTAAACGATTGAGAAAAAGAGAGAGTTTTTACAAAAGTGTTTTGTGTATTTGTATTCTTGAGAGAGATCCCAATCTTCCTCCACCTAAAATTTTCCCTCTTAACCAAAATAGTCAGAGCCCACCGCTCTTAGGTTCTCACCCTGAGAATACCAAGGTAATTTTGTGGTTGTATCCAAGTTTTGTTCGAGGTTATCTTGAAGAAGGTCTTCAAGTCGTTCATGAATTTTTTCAAGGGAAAAACACGAAGAAAAAGGTCTTCAAAGGTGAGGTTTCTTGAAACCCTTTTCTTTTAAAGCATGTCGTAATTTAGATTTAAATACATATCTTATTGATTGTTTACTGTAAAACTTTATATTCAATGAATTATAGAATTTTGTCGATCCGCTTTCGCTTAAGGTTCTCCTCAGGACCGCCCTCATAGGCAGGAGTTCACAACTCACTCAAGATTCAGGTCATGTTACCTATGGTCATCCTGGTGAAATGTAAGTCTCTATTATGAACTGTTAGAGTAAGAAAACATGTAGCAGAAGTATCAAGGATTCATAAGCATTCAAATTCACTAATTTTGACAGAAACTATAGCATGCTCATCTAAATAAGATGGTTTTTAGATCATACCTTTAAAGAACTGTTCAAGAACTTGATCAAACAGCAGCAATCTAAATCAAAGATCATCGTGAACCACCTCAAGATCTTCCCCACTATCCTCTTGGATCTTTAGATCGAGTTGTGGGACTTAAGAACAGCTTGAAACAATGAGGAACATAGACATGCTCACAGCAGCACACTTCCGAAGAACCCTTCTTCCAGCTGAAATTTTCTCTCAAAATTTCTGTGTAATGCATGCCTTCAATTCACTCCAATCATCTTTATTTATTGCAGATGAACATGCAAAGAAGAGATATGCATGGCTTACAACTCATGCTTGGAGTTTTAATGAAGCAGAGAAAGTGAGCTTTGTGTGACCATGAAAAAGATGATAATGGAAAACCAAGTTTTTCCATTTATGCATGCAATCTAATTTTCCAATTTTTCTTTAAAACCAAAATTTGATTTCAAAATCCATTTTGATTTTTAAAACTTAAAAATGAGTTTCTAAAATCAATTTCATAAATTAATTTAAAATATTAATTAATTTAATATCAAATACTAAATTAGTTTTTGCAGAATAATCATCTTCATATATTCAAATCATATTTAAATATATATTCTCCTAATTCGTTTAATTTGAATATTTCAAATTAATTTCTCAAGCTACTCTAAAGCTTAACCATTTATGAGCTAGTAGGGGGACCTCGCGGACCTACAGATCATGAGCTCCAACGATTTGAGATTAATCGGCTAAACTCATTAGACCGATCTAACCCCCATTCGTAACTAATGGGACACTCCACTATAGCCCATAGTTGAACTCCCTTCACTGTAGATATATTATGTCCACTTTATAACCATAATCAGTACGTCGATCCTTCACAGGTTGTTCATAATCATAGTTAGGTCAAAATTATCGTTTTACCCCTGTGAATACATCTTGTTCCTTAAGTTCCTACTGACCCTCTAACGAACAATTCTGATTCATAATCTTTATGAATCAAATCCTTTCTCTATCATGAGAAGGCAGGTCTCGATTGTTCAAGCCTTGGAATCAGTACTTAAGATAACAACCTATCTATTAACCCTAAATCGGGTAGAAGTGAATTCCATCTTGCAAGGCTATATCCCCAGCTATTCATCCAGTCTTATCCCCAAAATGGGAAGCTTATTGAGCAATGCTGTTAGACTACTCTCACCATTTGCAGATCAAAGGATAATCCTGAACAAACAGGAGTCATAGCTAGCTTAGGATTAAGATCGAGTTAACCTAGGTTATTTGATAAATGAAATAGTCAGTTTTAACAGTAAACATTTGTTATAAAGAAAAGTGACTATTTTCATGGTCCAGTCTATATGCAAACTCATTGCATAGGATGTCCCCACTCACATGTCTCAACATGAACGATTTGTGGATCACATCGTTTGTAGCATTTTACAACTTCTTGTAACAACTACAGAGTGCGTCGCATCCAATAGTTTTACCAGGATGAGATACCCAATTTCATCCATATACTTATTAGACCATTTAGGCTATATACTGTCAACTTGATCCTGTTTATGTCACTACATAAAGTTACAGTATTCAGATTATAATCATGGATATGTTTATTGGATTTTCATAATAAGGTTCAAAATCAACAAATCATTATTATTGATAAATAGAATGTTTAACACGAACTGTGAGTTCTAGGACATTCTCAACATGAACGACATTATATAATGAGACTAAACATTTAGTGGTTCGGTCTTATACAAACTCCTTTGTATAGATTATCCACGCTCAAATGTTTCCACATGAATGATCAAGATTAAACCATTTGTAGCACTTTACAACAATTGTAATACCTACAAAGTGGGTCACACTCATAGTGTCACCAAAATTCCAAACTACATACCCAACACGTGGTTTGTTCCAAAACTTAAATCCATCCTACACATTGATCACCCATGAGAATTATAGACTCAATTTATGACAAATGTTCCCAATACACCATAATCACAAAGCCTTAAAACTTACTAAAAAAACAAACGGAATCATAAATACACATCGAATTTACTCAAAAACAAATTTTGAATTAATATATTTTTTAAAATTGTTTCTTAAGTTTTGAATTGAATTTTTGATGTCTTAGCTTAGATCTTTGATAACAAAAGAACAAACAAAAACTAATAATATTTGTCTTTATAATAAGAAAATTCTAAAATAAAAACTAATTACTTTTATTAGAAAAAAAACATCTTTTTGGTTCTCTAAGTTTAAGTGTAGGTGCATTTGGTACTTGAATTTTTAATTTAACGAATTTAACCCTCGATCTTTGGAAATAGGGTTAAAAGGTCCCTCCAATATAATTAGGCATTTTTATATCATTTAAACATATTTTTAAACTATAAAAATAAAAGTCATTTTATCTCTCTTCTCCCCTCCTTCCATCCTCGTTCCTTCTCAAAATCAAAAGACACCAAACATCCGATAAACAAACCGAAAAAAAAAGGGAAAAAAAAATTAAAAAAGTATGGAGATTTATCTTTGGACCTTTTTCCTCAATCAGAAATTGATACCCGAGAAAGGTGATATAATACTGTTGGAAGCGAGGAGCAGAATTCGATGGGAATTCCATCGACACAGATTATGTTTATCAGATTGAGAGTGGAGAATGACAATTGAAGAAGAGGGTAAGAGAGGGGAAAGAGTGGAGAAAAGATGTTGTTCATATATAATTTAAAAATATTTTAAAACAATATAAAAATACCTAATTAATATAATAGGGACATTTTAAACATATTTCTAAAGACTGATGGACTAAATTGGTAAAATTGAAAACTGAAATACCAAATCAACCTATACGTAATAACTCAACGATAAAAAAAGTATCTTTCCCATAAACCTATTTCTAATATATTTCTAATTACAATTTAACTTCGTTTAAAAAATGACTATTCTTTTATTTAAGGAAAAATAAAAAGATAAGATAAAAAAAATTTAAAAAGTTAACATACCATTAACAAATAAAAAAAAAAATTGAAATGTGATATTTAGCTACTTCTAATCCTCAAAAAAGAAAAGCAAAGAACAAATTAAAAAAAAAATACTTAGAAAAATTGTAGTTGATACTTACTCTTAGAGCTAAGAAACTTAAAATGTTAAGAAAGTAAAACAAAAAAACAAAAATATGGTACTAATACTTAACGAAATAAAAAATATATATATTTTTGAATGCTACAAAAACATTCATACAAGTTAATAAAACTAAAACCAAAACAAAAAAATGACAAAAAGTATAGGTTTAACGAAATAAACTAATTACTTTTATTAGAAAAAACAGCTATTTATGGACAAATCAGAAAAAATTTATATTTGAAATCCTAATTTGATTCTACATAAATAATTTAGTTAGATAGATCTTTTTTTTAAATCCCTTAATTTAATATAGAGTAGAAATTAAGTTAAAGAAAAAATGAGTTTTCTAACAAAAAAAAAATGGTTTATTATACATGATGTAGAGATTAGTTAGAGATAAAAATGTGTTTTTTCTAATTATGAAACGTGAAGTAGAGATTAGTTGGAGATAAAAATTAAAAAAAAAAAAAAAAAAAAAAAACTATTATTAAACGTGAAGTACATTAGTTAGACATAAAACATGATTTTTTAAAAATATTTTTCTTTATTTAAGGTAAAGTAGATATTAGTTAGAGACAAAATGTGATGTTTAAAATAAAAAATATTTTTCCCGTTATTAAGAGTTAGTTTGAGATAAAATGTACTTTTTTTGGAAAAAAAAAATTACCTTTACTAAAGGTAAATAGATAATCAATTAGAGATAAAATGTGATTTTTATTTCTCAATTTATTAAATATGAAGTAGATATTAGTTAAACATAAAATGCGATTTTCTTAAAAATATCTGTATATTTAACATGAAGTAGATATTAGTTAAAGATAGAATTAGCTTTTTTTTAGTTCCTTCCGTTTATTTAATGTGAAGTAAATTTTAGTTAGAGAGAACATATGATTTTTTAAACGATAAAATATGGTTGTTTTAAAAAAAATATTTGTGCTTTATTTGATGTGGAGTATATGTTAGTTAAAGTTAAAATGAGATGTTTTCTAAAAAGGAAATTCCACTTTATTAAAGGTGTAGCAGAAATTTTCTTTTTTTCACTTTATTTAACATGGAGTAGATATGTGATTTTTTTAATAAATTGTTTCTCTTTATTAAAAGAAAAGTAAGGATTAGTTAGAGATAAAATGTGATTTATTTTTAAATATTTTTCCTTATTAAACAAGTGGATATTGATTAAATATAAAATGTGATTTTTTAAACGTCAAATTATCTAACATAACCTTATGACTATTATCCAAAACGACCAAAAGGAAAAATCAAAAGCTTCTCCCGTACTTTTTTAAATAGTATAGATTTATTTAACATGAAATAGATATGTGTTTTTTTTTTTTTAAACTTGAAGTAGGGATTAATTGGAAATAAAATGTGATTTCTTAAAGTCGCATTACCGAAGATGCCCCTATCACCATCAATTAAAAGGGTTAAAAGAGAAAATCTAAAATTTCTCCCATATAGCCCTTTTAGATAGCAATAGATGAAGCATCCATTTAAATAAAATAAAGAAGCACCTTTAAAAAAATAAATGAAAAACCATTTTCAAAAACAAATTTTTTAAAAAAATTCATAACATTTTCAAAAACAATTATAAAATTAAAATTAAAAACTCAATTGTATAACCATCATACTCGTTTTTCATAAAACTAAAAAGTAAAAAGTAAAAACTAATTGATTACCAAACGACCTTAGAATCTTTAGAGTTGGGTTGAATATTGGTTCAAATTTTGTTGGTTCTAAACCTAATCGAGAACTAAATCGATGTATTTCATTTTTTTCAAAATAATGACCTGAAATGGTTACACTATGATTTGACTTGTCTGACAATAAATTGTGTGATTCACAGTGTAAAAAGTTAATCATCATGAATAGATGTATTTAGTCGTAGAGCACATGAATACTTTGAACCAAACAACTTCACTTCTATTAATTCTTGTTGCCTGATCCAACCATGTCCTTTGTATTATTAGAAAAAAACGTGGAAGACAAATATGAAAAATGAGAGATATATTTTCCATTCAACTGAGCATGCCTTTATATAGACTTACAAACATAACCATAGGAATGTCAATGGTTTAAAGCTATAAATGTCATCAAATGATCATAATTCACATAACTCCTATAACTCAAAAATCACTATTGATTACAAAAAAAACTAAAAGTTACAAAATTAAAAAATTACACTAAATGTCATAAATAAAGTTTAATAATGACAAACTTTTCAACATGTATCACCAGTGTCAAAACTGTTTTGCACCATCCATTTAATCGAGAGGATAACATTATTGCTTCAAACGAAACTGCCCCACTGTCTAACCAGGTATAGAAAATCAAGGCATTATGAGCATCGGCTGCAATTACACCGGTGACCGGATACACAATCATTGCAAAAACATCTAATAAAAATTTGTCATGTGATATTTTTTTTAAAAAAATATATTAGAATTATTTTTATTTTATTTTTACTATATAAATATAAGGAAAAAGAGGGTTGCACCTCATTATTACATATTCTTAAATGCAAAGGTATTATATAAATTTTGAATTTTTAGGCCGTGCGCCCACCTACAAATTAATAATTAAAAAAATACTTGAATGCACTACAAATAGTATCAACTTTCTACAACCTTATCAACTTTCTACAACCTACCATAGTCATCCAATCATAGTTTACCACTTAACAAATATTTATTTATTCTATTTTATAAATATTTTTTTTTTGTTTATTTTGTTGCGTGATTAAAGTAGATGGTAAAAATGTGGTTGTAACTCTTATAATACACCCAAATATTAGTCATAATCAAGTAATACTTAGTTGCATCTTGTTGTATCCATCTATGTGTAACTCGTTCACTAGTTGTGGAAAAAAACTAACTATAAAATATTTTTTAAAAAAAAAAAATTGTCAAGGGAAAACTATGATTGTACAATTAAGGGCATGTTTGGGCCTAAGGTTAGACTGAGGTGGAGTGGGCTATAATAGCCCACTCCTTGTTTGGGGCTCCAATATTTTTTAGTTGGAGCTCCAATTATACTTCACACTTTTAACTCTAGGCAAACTGTTCCCAACCCCACGATACACTATTTATATCTCTCCTGTTCTCCATCGCATTCCTGTCTGATCGTTCTCCTCGATTTTTCTCCTTTCTTGTCCGATCAAATGGTATGCTCAAGTTTCGTTCTTCCTTCTCTTTACTTTTTCGACTTCAGATCTGGTTTCGTTCTTCCTTCTCTTTACTTCTTCAGCTTCAAATATGGTTTTGGTGCCGTCTTCAGATCTGGTTTCGCATTTGTTGCACGCTTTTCTTCAGATCTGGTCTCTCTTCCCCTGTCGCTCCAAACAACCTCTCTCACTGCTCCAAAACTTTTATTCCCTTTTCTACTTTATTATATCTTCTCACTCTATCGAAATAGGCCTTGGAACTTGATAGGGGGAGGTCGAGATTTGGAGCTTGGTAGGGGGGAGGTCGAGATTTAGAGCTTGGTAGAGGGATGTCTAGATTTGGAACTTGGAAAGGGGGGACATCCAGATTTTGAGCTTGGAAAGGGGGGACGTCGAAGGTAGTCTTATTTTTTCCTTTTTTAGCCGATGATTAGGTTTTGAATTTTTTTATTTTTTTTTTCAATTTTAACTCAAAATTTTGTAAATAAGTGGACAAATTATTTATATTCCTTATTTTGTTTTCAAATATTTTGCTTCCAAATTATGTTTTTCATTCTACTCAATTCATTCTTTTGCTTTGAGTTACTAGTGTCTCTGAGAATATCATAATTTGTTTGTCCATTGGTTGTCCAAATTTCTTTGAGTTACTACTGTCTCTGAAAAATTTTGTAAATCAGTGGACAAATTTGGGAAATTTCAGTCTCTATTTGTCCATTGGTTATTTAATTTGTAACTTTTGACCTCCGTTTGACCATTGTTTATTGTATATTGATTGTCAACAACTATTAGGCACTGTTTATTGCATTCATCATTAGCATATCCCCTATTTTTAGGATGATTTATTGTATATTGATGGACAGTAGTTGTTAGGTACTGTTTATGGTATTCATCATTACCATATCCCTTTTTTGGATGGTCTATTCTATATTTACTGATAGTGGTTGTTAGTTTACTGTTTATTGTATTCACACAACTATATATATGTATCTCACTTCACTTCAACTTAGGCCAAACTCATTCCATCTACTTGCTTAATGCAATTGGTATGTTATTTCTCTAGTCTCCAACATTTTTTTATTCTGTTTTATTTCTCTTGTCTCCAACATTTTCTTATTCTGTGTTATTTCTCTTGTTGGTTTACTGCATTCATCTTCTTGGTTTCTCATTTTGTTGTTATTTTTTATTGCATTCATCTTGTTAGTTTCTCATTTATCATATTCATGATACTATTTTAAATTCAAGTTTCAATGAATGAATTTGATAACTTTGAGGTTGGACCCTATTCCATTTTTTGTTTTTTTTGTACTTTATAATTATTCTCTCACTTGCCTTCAAGTGTAAGGACAAACACATTCCATCTACTTTCTAAATGAAAATGGTATGCGTTCTCTCTCTTTATCCAACATTTTCTTTTATTATGGTTTTTGACTAGTATACTAATGTTGTGTTGTGAAATCGACAATTAAAGAACACAAAAAGGAACGTAGAGTAGGGGAGTCGACACACAGATATAGGTGATTCACTAATAGTGTGTTAGCTACGTCCACGGGTAGAGGGAGAACAATATTATTTCGAGAGAATGTTTTCAGAATTACATCGAGAACGGCGCCTCTAGGTTAGAGAGATTATATATCGCACTGCTCTAAACCCTAGGGTCAAAATCATAAATAACTGCAAATAAATAAATATGTTGAATATAAAATCTGACTAGCGAGGCCCCCGTACTAGGTTGTTCGAAGCGTCGGCAAACAAATTCAAGGCATTTCAACATGTTGTTTATTGTAATATGTTTTAGGGTTGGTCTTATACGAATCAGCCAGATCAAACATTGTTTACCAACTTTCTCTTGCTAAGG
This sequence comes from Benincasa hispida, assembly GCF_027475165.1. Taxonomy (NCBI): domain Eukaryota; kingdom Viridiplantae; phylum Streptophyta; class Magnoliopsida; order Cucurbitales; family Cucurbitaceae; genus Benincasa; species Benincasa hispida. The sequence goes on along the minus strand of NC_143486.1, from coordinate 62,987,513 downwards.
TGTTTACATGCACTTAAATATATGTTACTTTTGTTAATTGTTTCTGATGTTTATTACTTTTGTAATCTGTTTTTCACTATATTTGGATGATTGACTGTAATAATATCACGATCCAATATTAGTTGCTATATTTGTAATTTGTTTTTATTTTTATTTATTTATTATTTTTTTGTGTTCATTATTTTGCAGCTTTAAATTAAAAACAAATTTTCATGATAATTAGTTAAAAAATATATATAAAATTTGGGAAATTTTTGCAATTGGTATGCATTATTATTATGAATTGGTATGTATTATTATTATGGAACAAGAAAAAGTAACAAAAACAACCACTAGAATAAAGGCATTAGAAAAAGTAACAACCATTATTATGAAACAAGATCAAGTAACAAAAACAACCATCACACGACAGTAGACATCGTATTAAACAATTAGCATACATTCGACTCATTCATTTATGTTGTCGTCAAAGTGCAAGAATGGATAGGAGATGTTTGCCATTTTATGTCAGTTACTTAAGACAACTGGCAGATTAGTTGGAACTGAAGTTATAGATGTGGAGGAGATGGTTGCTATATTCTTACATATTTTAGCCCATGACGTTAAGTTACATATCATAACATCCACCTCACTCTTTATGCAAAGTCATCCTGCAGCAAAGGGGCTTCTACACAAGTCGTTCCCATACTATGATGATCTGGCCTACGTGTTTGGCAAGGATCGGGCTACGAGAGGACGGTCAGAGACCTTTATGGACGTCAGATCTAACGTGCCAAGCTATATGAATGATGGAGTTCCTATTCATGAATCACAGGATCCAAACATCCCCACGATATCTAGTGAGGTAATCAACATGTCACAGGATGACATGCATGGAACACGTATCGGTCGAAGTACTACAACAGAAAATGCTTCGAGAGGATGTAAGAGGAAGCAAAGTGGGAATCAATATGAAACAACAAAGATTGTTAGGAATGCGATGGAGTTCGCAAATGACCAATTGAAGGCGATTGCAGAATGGCCGAAAGAGAAGCGTACAACTGAAGTCAAACTACATGCGGAAGTCGTAAACCAACTTCGAGATATTCCTGAATTGCATAACCAACAAAGGGTGAAGCTTATGCAAATCATATTCCTCATGATGCAAGATACGGAGAGCTTCTTATCCGTTCCCACGGCCCTCAAGTTGGACTATTGCAACCTCCTCCTTGAAGAGAATGTTTGATCAACCCGTGTTTTGGCCTACTTTTCAATAATGAATAATGATTAGTTTATTTCAATTATGCATTTAAGTTTGTAGTACATTTGGTACCTAAAAAAAATGTCATATTTTAAAACTGCAATCATGAGTTAGTTATTTTATCTTAGAGATGCTTGTACCTAAAAAAAAAAGCTTTATATATGAAACACATGAATTGCAACCGAATGAAATGCATTTTTTTTTCTTTCTTGGCCATGTTAACCAAGCTATCTCTAAAAATGACAAAAAAATCGTTGTTAGCTTTTAATATAAATTACAATGAAATTAATTTTGTATAAATTGATGGAACATATTTCATATGTATAATTGTTAGTATTATAAAATACGGTAGTAGAAAAAGTTACACATGGTCTAAAATAATCTACATTCAAGTTAGAGACTTATAATTCATACTATAATAACTTGCACTCCAAACACAGTTATAAGACAGAATACAATACTCTGCACCCTAAACACAGATTATTATAATATAAAATACAATATTCGGCACCTCAAACACGGACTATTATAAACCAGATTTTAATAGTCTGCATCCCAAACATATACTATAAAAAAAGCCACAGACTATAATAACCTCTTCTGTCCCAAACACCCCCTAAATGGTTAAGAATATGCGGTAGAATGCATGTAATTAATGTTGTTATGACATTAAATTATTAATGGTCCTTGTGGCACACAAGTTGCATCTCATTTTCAATAAAAATTTCATCACCGAACTTTAATTTGAGTTAAAATAAATAGCATGTCTCTGGACAAATAATCAAAATTCCTTCAACTTTGAGACAACACAAACACAAACAACCCACTAATGGAACCATCATCTATCCCCTCTACCGAACTCACAGCCGGAATAATCATAAGTTTTATCTTGTTATTGTATGCTCTGGTCAGGATATTCACTTCCCAACGGCAGAAACTGCCACCTGAAGCCGGTGGCACGTGGCCGCTGATCGGCCATCTCCATTTACTATGTGGGTCGAAACCCACCCACAAAATCTTAGGGGCTATGGCGGATGCTCATGGACCAATATTTACATTGAAATTAGGAATGCATAGAGCAGTGGTTGTCAGCAATTGGGAAATAGCGAAAGAGTGTTTTACTACAAACGACAGAATCCTTGCATCCCGCCCCATCTAGCTAGCGGCTGCAAAGCATTTGGGGTATAATAATTCCATGTTTGCGTTCACTCAATATGGTCCCTTTTGGCGCCACATGCGCAAAATAACAACGCTCCAACTGCTGACGAGCCACCGGCTAGAGCAGTTCCGACGCATTAGAGCATCGGAAGTCATGAGTTTGATTAAGAAGTTGTATGAGTTATATGTGGAGAGGAGAAATGGAGAGGAGAAAGCATTGTTGGTGGATATGAAGACGTGGTTTAAACAAACAACTTTGAACATTATTTTGAGGATAGTGGTCGGAAAACGACTATTCGACGACGACGATGGGAGTGGTAATGAACAATATCGTAAGGTATTGAGGGATTTTGTTGAATTGTTTGGAATATTCATTCCATCAGATTCGTTTCCGTTTCTAAAGTTGTTGGATTTAGGAGGGTATGAAAAGGTTATGAAGAAGACGGCAAAAGTGTTGGATGAGATGATTCATAAATGGTTGACACAGCATAAGCTGAGGAGAAGTTGTGGCCAAATAGAGAAAGAAGAGCAAGATTTCATGGATGTTATGATGTCGATTGTTAAAGATGGCGATAAAGAACTTTCTTACCATGATGTCGATTCCGTCATCAAAGCTACATGTTTGGTAAGTATTTTTTTTTAGGAAAATATATTAAAATAGCACTATTCAGTTGTGAATTTCTTCTACTCAAAATACTTGATTAAGTAATGAACTTAACTCAAACCAAATCAACTATAGAATATTGAGTGCAGTCGGATAAATTGTTTGAGTCATCTATTCAAATAAAATTAAAAAGGTGTATAATTTTTATATGTAAATAATTTATTTAATCGTTTTTAAATATTGAAATAAGATAAACAATTCAAATTTAATTTATATTTTAGAAATTTATTACGTCGAAAATAATTAACATTATTTTTATCGGTAGTTGGAGAATAAATAGTTCAAAAATATTTATGAAATTGAATATAGTTAAAATAAAGATATGTAATATATCTGTATTGTATGTAAAAAAATAATTTTCATATAAAACGAATAAATTTGGGTTGGTTTGAGTCAATTTAAGTGAAATCATGTATCAACCCAAACTCTACGAATTGAGTTAGAATTATCGAATTTCTCAAGTCATGGAATTTTTTGGAACACCCCTACACACGGTAGAATAATGTAAAAAGTATTATAAAAAAAAAAAAATAGTTTTTCATGTGGCAAACCATGACTAAGCTACGAAAATATAAATACAACTAAGGATGCATCATGTATTTTTCATATTGCTATGTTAGTATTTAAATCATTTTTAGAAAAAATCATGTCATCTTTCTATTAAAGTAACTAAAAACTAATCAAAGTAAGTATGCCAACTAAGCTATGGCATCTAGTACCTCATTTGAGGTTAGAGATTCAATTTTTCAAATTCTATTTGTTGAACTAAAAAAATAAAACAAAAACTTAAAGATTAAACGTGGTCGTTTGGAATAAATTTCTCCAAAACGAGGGTAAATTAGAAGTATAATAATTTTTTTAAAGAAAAAAATTATGTATAAAGAGTTCTAGGAGGATCAAACTTCTGACTTCGGGTTGAAATTAAAACATAAATACTATGTTAATTGAACTAGACTCATTTTGCCAATATAGAATATTAATTGTAATTTTAGTTTATTTGAATGGAATATTGATTTTTATATAAAGTTATAATTTAAAATGACTTCTTTTAATGGTATGTTAATTTATTTGAATGGTATATCAACTATTAATGACTTCGAATTCTTTAGCTCAACTACATGTAGAGTTCGAGAAAACTTCTAACCTTTTGTCGAAAAAATATATATATATATATTTTTCAAAATGGTTTCAAATGGACTCGTATGGCCTAATTTTTTTTCTTTTATTTTTTTTTAAAAAACTCTATTATTCTTTTAGTTTATCCCCAAAATGAATATAGGTGGATTTACAAATTTGAGGTCTATATTTTTATAAGTCAGAATTTGATCCTATAGTACGAAATTTTAACTTTCTCCCAAATATAGAAATTAAATTTGTAATTTAACAATAAAAATATATAAAAAAAACTTTAAAAGTTAGATTTCAAATGAAATTATTATCCAAATTTTAGGTAGTAAAATAGATTTTTTTAAAAACAGAAAAACAAATATAATATAACTCTATGAACTATTAATTTGAGCATCAATAATCCTAAACATGGTTGAAACTTATGTAGAGTATGATATTAGCTGGATCAGATACCACAACAACATCAATGACATGGGCTCTTTCTTTACTCGTCAACCATCAAGAAAAACTTAAGAAGGCCCAACTTGAACTAGATGAACAAGTTGGGAGATAGAGACAAGTTGAAGAGTCAGACATAAAAAACCTAATATATCTTCAAGCTATTAAAAAGGAAACAATGTGTTTGTACCCTGTAGCACTGCTATCAATTCCTCATGAATCAATGGAAGATTGCACTGTTACTGGCTACGACATCCCTACAAGGACACGTCTTATAGTGAATCTTCAGAAGCTCCAAAGAGACTCCATTGTTTGGAAAAATTCTAGTGAATTTCAACCAGAAACATTTCTAACCGGCCATCACAAGGACTTTGATGTTAAAGGGCAAAGCCCCAATTGATACCATTTGGAAGTGGTCGAAGATGTGTCCTGGGATCTCATTTTCTCTACAAATCATCATCTTACGCTTGCAAATCTACTCCATGGATTTAAAATTGAAAGGCCCTCAAAAGAACTACTTGATATGGAAGAGAGTGTTGGAATTACTACTACTAAAAAAAGCTCCACTCAATGTTGTTTTAACTCCACGCCATTCTGCTCAATTTTATGAAGATATTTTGCAATCAAATTGAGAATAAATGATCAAACTGTTGCAAAGGTAAAATAATTAGTAAAATGTGTGGTTGTGATATAGAAAGACTAGTTTGTTAATCAAAGAAGTACATATGAATAATATTTTGTTACACTTATGAAAAATTTGTCTTAAAAATAAAATCATTTTTTGAAGAACTTTTAGATTAGAGTATATATCAATATCACTAAACTATATAGCATAGACATGAATACAAATATGGGATATAGATATAATAGGATACAATGATTCGTCAATTTTTAAAAACACTAAGATATGGATACCATAAAGTGTTATATATATATATATATATATTTTGTCTCTTTCTTTATTAATAACATTGTAATATAAATATAAATAGCGAAGTTTTTAAAATAGTAAAACAAATAACACATATTAAATAACTTCAAATGGTCAGTATTGAAATCCTGAATAATTCATGATCATAAAGAGAGATAAAAAAAACTTTCGAAAAAAAAAAGTAAAAACAATAAAAAATGGTGAGGAAAAAAATTGAAAGGTCACATCACATGGGAGTTGGGACACGTGTATGAGAGAAAGAGAACTAAAGATTATTTAGCATGAAATGATATTTGATATTTTGATTTTAATTATATTAAATATACTTTTAAATTGAAAGATATCAAATATAATAAATATTAAACATGTTAGTATTTAATATATTAAATATTAGTTGTGCCTTATCCGGATGTCAAGGCGAGTGACTTGACACTGTAGATGTCCACGGGTATGATAGGGGATTTCATTTCCCATCCAATCACCTATATTTTTTTTTAATAAAAAATCAATTAATTAAATCATTAATATAAGTAAATTGTAATTAAATAATTAATTTTATCACTAAATTGGTTATTGTGATAACTTTTACATGACAATTTAATTTAAAGATAAATTACTCAAAATTTGACCTAAAAAGTTAATTAAATTTTTTAGTAGAAATAAATAAATATAAATCAAATTATTCACACATATAATCTAAATTTAAATATTTAGTTTAAACATATTCATTATCTTTCACAATAAATAATCAAATTTGAAATTTAAATATAATATTTATACAGTAATAATAACAACCTAACATTAGATAACTATACTAAATAAATATGTAGAAGCTAATCGGGGTGAGGACAGAGAATGCATTCCCTGTCCCCGTCCCCGTTTATTTCATGGAAAATTTTTCTCCCACTCCCTCCCCCATTCCCGCCTAATCGGGGAATCCCCGCCCCGCCCCATCCACATGAAGAAATATGACATCTCTACTTGACACTTTTTAGATTTCATTTAATTTCTCTTGCTTCTTCAACACATAGTAGTCTTTTCATTTTCCACCCCTCTTCAACTTCCCTTTATTTTTCACATTTTTCTTCTCATTGTAGTGGTAAAGAATAGTGTGATCCATGAAGTCGTCTTCTCCGAAATTTTAAAAAAAAATTCAAAATCAGATACTTCCCTTCACATATTTGACACGTATCTATCACGTATATAGACGAATTAATATCAGATATGTATATAATATCGATTTTTTACATATTTTGAAGTATATGTGCTTCATAATCATTTAGCTAAGCTCACCTTGACTTCGTTTTACAAACTTTAATAAATAAAATACTTTAAAAAAAATATATGTTCTAATAATATTTTCGAAGAAAAATGCTTGAACGGGATCCAAAAGGGCTTTAGTTAAGTCGAATTCAATTTCAACATCACTTATAAACATGATATTTGATATTTAAAATCACTTTAGAAAAATTTGTACGGATGGACCCTATTTAGGGGCCACTTGAAATTTGGTCTCACTCTTATAAATAAATGAAATTTGGTCTTTTGCTGATGTCATCATGGGTTAAATTTTACACTTTAACCCTTCTTTTTTCTTCCTCTCTCCTCCTCTCTTTTGCAACACTTTTTTTTTCCTACTTTTCTTCTTCTTTTTTCTCCTTTTTTAGTTTACGCTGTCCTCTAGGCGATTTTCCTTTTTCTTATTTGTCGATCTCTGTTTATGTTGTTCTTTTCTTTTTTCGTTTTTCTCTATTTATTCTTCGTTTTGAAGAAAAAAGTTGCAAGTGTGTCTAATGAAGAACAAGACTAAGGAGAGATGAGGGAGAGTATGGAGCAAGAAGTGGGAGTAGGGTTGGCAAAAAAACCCGGGACCCGACCCATTCGGGTCAGGGATTTCTCGGTTGGACCATGGGAGGGGTCAAACCGGGGAAATTAATCGGGGCCCCATCTGGGGACGGGGTGGGGACGGGGACAATATCCCCGGCCCGACCTCAACTCGGATCTAGATTAATCTCTGACCCCGATTTTATATATTTTTATTTTTATAAATATATATTTATAATAATATAAAATAATTAATTTATATATATGTCTATAATTTGGAGTCAAGAAGGTCTAAAAAAAAGCTCGAAATTAAAAACTAAAAAACCCAAAAGGAAAAGCCTATTTCTCCTCTCCTTCCTCTTCCTTCCCTTTCCCTAATTCCCTTCTCTTCTGTTCTGACCGTGAGTCCCCACTCCCCAGCTGCCCCTTCCCTTCCCCTACCTTTCTCTTCCCTTTCGGCTTTAGCTTTCCCTAGTACCCAGCCACCCAGCCCTACTCGAGTCCCCAACGAGGCTTTCGCTTTCTGAAAACACGAGGCTTTCGCTTTCCGAAAACGTCGCGTCGTGTCGTGCTCTAGTATCCGCGACTGCCGAAAAATAAAACACGACCATCACCGAAAATGAAAACACGACCGCCGTCTGCTAGCTCGACTCCTGCCCTAGTTCTCTAATCTCTAAGGCGACCGCCGAGTCTTGAAGCTGGTAAAAATTTCCTTTCGTTTTCCTTTCGAGTTTCGTTTTTTCCCATGAATTTCTTAGTTTTCTTCTTCAGACTTTTTTTTTTGTTTGTTAATTAAGTATAAATATGTTCAAAGTCCACAATGGTAAAAATATAAATATGTTAATTAAGATTTGTTTGTGTGTTTGGTTTGTTTGTGTGTTAATTAAGATTTGTTTGTGTGTTTGGTTTCAAAGTCCACAATGGTAAAAGACTCTTGAAGGAGAGATGATAACTAAGTAAAAATGAGAGAAATTTCTCACAATAAGATAAAAGGATATAGTGCTTATTCAATTTTTATTTTTCCAAGTAGTAGAGAAGTTTTTCACTCAACTTTGAAACTTTTTGTAATACTAATATTTTGTAAAATCTTTCATGTCAAAATCAATAACAAATTGAGTGGTTTACGTATAAGTAGGCATTTTTTCCTATAAGGATTCCATTTAACATAAGTTTCTCAAGTTTGTAGTTCACCATGTGATCTAAAGACTAAAGAGGTGTTTTTAAATTAAATTTTTGGTAGGTTGAAAACAATGTCTTTATCACATTCTTCAAATAAAGATTCTCCAAGTCCAATTCCAAGTCCAATCCCAAATCCAACCCCAGATTCAACCCCAGATTCAACCCCAAATTTAACTCCATGCTCTTCGAATGATGATAATTTGAATGTTGATAATTGTGTTATTCTTGGTGAGGATATTGAGAAGGGATCTTTAAAGAGAAGATTGGCATCGGTTATTTGGAACCATTTTAAGAAACAAAAAATAGATGGAGTAGACAAGGCAGTTTGTAATTATTGCAAACGAAAATTAGGGGGTGAAAGTAAAAATGAAACCAAACATTTGCATGATTATATTAAGATATGTCTATATAAAGGACAAAAGAACATACGACAATCCCTATTGAACCCTAATAGGGAAAAGAACAATACATTGAGTTTAAATAACTTCGATCAGGAAGCTACAAAGAATGCATTAGCTAGGATGATAATAAGATAGGAATATCCTCTCTCAATAGTTGAGCATGAAGGTTTTAGGGAATTTTGTAATATCATCCAACAATTATTTAAGATGGTGTCAAGAAACACAATAAAGAATGAGATTTTAAAACTTATGAGACTGGAAAGTTGAAAATCATGACATTGTTGAATGAGATCAAAGGAAAAATTGCCTTTACAACGAACATGTGGACTTCCAACCACCATACAAAAGCTTATATGGCTGTCACTGCTCATTTTGTTGATGATAGTTGGGTTTTGCAAAACAAAATAATCAGGTTTATATATGTCCCTTCTCCACACACTTCAAAGATGCTTCAAGAAGAAATAATGGAATGTCTGTTAAATTGGAATATTGATCGAAAATTGTCATCTGTAACTGTAGATAATTGTAGTAGAAATGACTCCATGGTTAATATGCTTGTTGATAGTTTGTGTGAAAACTTAATATTGGATGGGAGTTTATTTCATATGCGGTGTTGTGCTCATATTCTGAACTTGATTGTGAAAGATGGGTTGGCAGTGATACGAGATGGGATCGAAAGAGTGCGTAGTAATGTGTCTTTTTTGGTGCATACACAAAAAAAGAAGGAGAAAATTGAGGAAACTGCTCGACAGTTGAATGTTTATGATGGTCAGATGTTGAGTCTTGATTTTTGTACTAGGTGGAATTCTACATATTTTATGTTAGCCACTACATTAAAGTATAAAGCTGTTTTTTATCGATTAAAACAACGAGAACCAAAGTACAAGTGTTTGCCCTTGGATCAAAATTGGGCATTACAAAAGAGATATGTGAGAAACTAAAAATATTTCATCACGTGACTGAAATATTTTCTGGATCCAAATATCCTACTACTAATCTTTTTTTTCAAAAATTTGTAAATTAAAATTGGTTATTTCTGAGTAGACTACTTGTGGCATTCAAAAGATAAGAGACATGACTTCAAATATGATGTCAAAGTTTGATAAGTATTGGAAGAAAATTCATGGGGAATAGTCATAGCTGCAATTTTAGATCCATGTTACAAATTGAAGTTGATTGAGTTTTACTTCCCTAGAATTTATGGAGATCATTTTTTTCTTGAAGTGGAAAGGATCAAATTTTTTTTTTCCAGATTTGGAAACAGAATATCAGTTGAAGCATGAAGGTGAAGGTGATGATTATCACGCTAGAAATTTATATGGAACCTCACAGAATATAGAATTTGATGATTTAAATGATTATGACTTGTTTGTATAAAAAATTCCAATAATATGAATCACAAGCAATAATTTGATGCATATTTGGATGAACCTGTTTTACCTTGAACATCCGATTTTGACATTTTGAGTTTGTGGAAATTGAATGGTGTCAAGTATCTAATTTTACAAGAAATTGCAAGAGACATATAGCCATCCTGTTATCCAGTGTTGCATCAGAGTCTACTTTTACCTGTGGTAGGATTGTAAGCCCACATCGTAACAAACTTCATCCGAAGACGGTAGAGGCTTTGATGTGCGCTCAAAATTGGATTGCAACTGAAGTTTTGACAAGTTAGTTTGTTTATTTTGTTTTACCTCTTTTTGGCATTTAATATATTAATAAATATTTTCTTCTATTACAAATATTTGACAATATAAGGTACTAGCACGGAAAAGAAATGGTTAAACATTTAGCAACTATTTTAGAAGATGCAGACGATTCTGATAAAGATCTAAAGTATGCTTGGGATTAACATTATTTTGTGGTCTAGCTTTTTTTCTTTGTGACATTATTTTTTTTTATTAAATTTTAAATGTAGGAATGAATAATACTCACAACTAAGGATGGGATGATGCCAAGAAAGGAGAAAGATTTGATTGTGAAGCCATCGTTGAAGAGAGAAAGACAAGCTTTATTGAATTTTAAGTTGTAAACTTATTTGAATGTATAAGACGTTTGCCTTTAATTGATTTCTTTATTCAAACTTTATTGAATTTTAAGTGGTAAACTTATTAAATGGATTTGTTAGTTTTTAAATTGAGTTTATTTGAATGTATAAGATGGATTTTGAAGATTTTATTCTATGTTTCGAAACGATATTGAACATATGAAAAAGTAATTTTGATTTTCAAAATCACACCCAAACACATTGTTAGAGATTTGGAATTTGCTATATAATTGTTTAAAGTTCTTGAGTTTGTTTCTTGGGTTGTTTCGATGGTGTCTCAAAAGTTGTCTCACATAATGTCTCTCAAGATACTAATCTTGCAGAGATTTATTTTTGTTTTCTTACTTTTTGTTGGATTTTTTTCTTGTTCATGCTCTGCAGGTTTCGAATGAGGATGTTTTCCTATTTGTGTTGTGTCTATTTAAATACAAGATGTTGTCTTGCTAGAATTGCTACCTTTGAATAAGTTTCTGTTTGAAGCCTTTCGATTTTAGTGTTGGCCGAATGTTGCAATTTCAGTTTTGAATTATTATTATTGATCTTGAAGTTGTTTCGCTAAACCGTCATTAAAGGCTTTCTTCATAAGAAGGTTGTCTTGGTCTTAAGGGGAGCCTAAGACATCATTACTCGAGAAGGGATTATCTAACTTAGGGAGAGCCTAAGTTCTTCTAGTGAAGGTGGATTCACAAGAAGGGAGAAGACTGCATTTTGGATGCATTTTGGAAGGAGTCTCACACTTAGTAGGAGAGTAAGTGATTTGTTACTAACGTACTCATATTTAGAGGGAGCCTAAATATGAGTATATTAAGATGTGGCTTAACTGTTAAGTGTTTGATTAAGAAGTTGTATGAGTTATTATCGGGAATCTCGGAAACTAAATTATATCTAAAACTTCCACTTCCACATGTTAGGGCAAAAAAAAATAATAATAATAATAAATCATAACAATCATAAATTTACCAAAATAATTAAGAGAAGGGAAAAGAAAACGACACCAAAAATAATACTGGTTCGCCCCAAATTCGGACTACATTCAATCTTTTGCAACTGTAGGTTCTACTACATGAAGATTGCAACGTTCTAAAACTCGCACTACAAAACCCTCCCAAATAGCCCAATACGAACTATTTGATTCCCTATATCAAAATTTGGTATTTTGAAATTAACAATAAAAGAGAAATATACCAAAACCCAAAAATACACTGCATTTTATTTTTTTTCACTATCGTCTGCCACACCACATTAAAAATCAAATTTTACTTCTGGGTTTTTTTCTTTTGCCGGCACCACAACCCCATGAAAAAACCACATCGTACAATATATATGTGTTACAAAATTATATCCTAAAGCCACAATGGGCCTAAGCCCAAATACAAAGAAACCTCCAATAATTTAATTTCATGCGTTGATATGACATAATTCCTTCAATCTTGCCTTATCCCATCAATTTGACTTTGGTCGAATATATATACATATACAAATACATACATACATATATATACATACACACACATATATCAATTTCCGTCAAGTATGTGCCTCCATGGAGTTTTGTCTCCACAATCCCAACCTTCTCCCAATTGGAGACAAAAGAACAATTTTGCCTCTCATTACAAAAAACTCACATCTTGCCAAACTACGAGACTAATAACATCTTCTTCAATCCTGAACACAAGAAGGAGACTTTATGATTGACCTTACAACTGCTTTGGTCTTCCACTTTGATGCCCTTATTCGCATCCGACTTCATCAATTCATGCGACTGTCTGACAATGGGGGATCCGTGATAGCCATAACTTTCTCTTTCAGACTTCCCAATTTCTTTTAAACTGATGAACTTTGATCTGATTGATCAACACTAGCTATCATTGCTACTGGCTCAACTGTACCTCCACACTTGCCATCTACAACTTGAACTAGCATCCAATATTTCTCTGATCATTTGACAACACTAAACCAGCATCTATACAGTGTGGAATTTTTGTGGCCAACTACCATTACCTAGGATCCAACATGAGTTTACATTGGCGACGACCAAACTCACACCTGTAACCTTTATCATCCAATTTTCCAATAGAGATTAGATTTATCTTTATTAAACACAAACTTGACATCTTATAGTACTAGCTTTTCTCTAAAGTCTTTCTTCATGTTCCCAATCCATTAAATCTTGGAAACTTTACCATTCCCCATTCTCACTAGACTACGATGTCCTGATGCGAAAGATGTTAATAGACTACTATCAGAAGTTATGTGTGCTGAAGTTGCACTATCAATTATCCATTCAGATGAGTGGCTACTACTTTCAGTATAACTCTCAACACCGAAATAAGCATCACTAATTATTTCTTCATTAATTTTAGCTAGATTTATCGTTATTTATTCATTTTCAACCAATTTTACCTCATGTTTTCTTTTTCGATCCTATTCTAATTTCCTACACTGATTTTTAAAGTGACATTTCTTGCGATAGTAAAAACACTCTATCTTCTTATTCCTATACTTCCATTTTTTATTACTGCTACTCAATCCATCGTTTTCAGAGTCCACCTTGATATAGTAAACATACATGCAGTGGAAGAAAACAGAATCAATAAGCACTCTAATTACACTTAATTTGAGTTTAATAGCATGCATGAAAGCTGTTTTCAAGGAAGAGGGTTTCAAGAATACAATACCTTTGAAGAACCACTGAAATTCTTGCTCCTCTCCACGAATTCAACCTCCAAATCAGTAGTGAACCACCAAGAAGATCTTCTCTACTGTCCTCTAACTTAGATTGTGTGGTGGAAATACTAAATTGAAGTCAATTGAACGAGGGAACCAAGAGGGTTTGAGAGAGAGTATACGGTTTCTACATAATTTCAAAAATTCAACGATTCATCCATTTCAATTTCTAAAATTTCATGTATTTATGCCAAATGACACTTCTATTGACACTATTATGGTGGGATAGGTGTTGATCAACAGATTAATCCAACAAAAGTTGGATTAATCTACTAACTTTCATTTTTTTCATTTTCTTCTTTTTAATTTTAATAAAAAAATAAGATTAAATTGAAAATATTTTGACAATATTTTATTTAAATAATTAATTAAATAAATTCATTTAATTAAATAAATAATTAATAATTTAATATCAAATATTAAATTAATAAACACCTAATTTATACATGAATCCTACTCATGTCAGTTAATATTTAAATATTGTAAACTCTCCAATTTACGTTTAATTTTGACAAATTTAAACGTTTTAATTAAATCTAATACAATTGATCAAACCCTAAATTTGATTTGAACACTTCAAATTCAAAACCCTAAAATGAATTTGAACACTTTAAATCTGCTCAATTCACTAATACAAGGTGTAATTTTATGAGCTAATAGAGGTTCTTTATGGACCTGCAGATCATGAGCTCCAACGACTTGAGATTAATTGTCTAAACTCTTTAGACCTAATTAATCAATATTCATGAACTACCAAGACACACCAATAGTTGCACTCTTGTAGATATATTTCTATCTACTTTAACCATAATCAGTAAGTCGACCCTTCACAGGTCATTCGTATTTACAACTAGGTCAAAATTATCATTTTATCCCTGTGAATACATCTTTCTCCTTAAGCTCTCACTGATCCTCTATTGATTAATTGATTTATAGTCCAACTAATAAACCATATCCCTCTTGGCCATGAGAGGGCGGGGCCATTTGGTTCAAAATCAGTAGTTAGTACTTAAGAGAATAACCTATCTGTTAACCCTAAATTGGGTAGGAGTGAATTCCATCTTCTAGAACTATGTCCCTAGCTATCTATCCAGTCTTATCCCTAAAATGGGAGGCTTATCGAGTAGTGCTATTGAACTAGTCTCACCTATGCAGATCAATGGATAATCGTGAATAAACAGAAGTTCATAGTTAGCTCAGGATTAAGATCGAGTTACCCTAGGTCATCGAATTTGAAATAATCAATTTTAATAGTAAATGGTCGTTATAAAGAAAAGTGACTATTTCGAGGTCCGATTTTGGGATCACATCATTTGTATCGATATACAAAATAAGTGCACCCAACAGTGTCACTAGGACGAGGTACCCAATCTCATTTGTATACTTATAGACCATTTTGGGTATATACTAAAACTTGATCAACTTTTATGTCTCCACATAAAGTTAAAGTATTCATATTATAGCCTATGAATTCGTTTATTGGGTTCTTATAACATAATGCAATGTCAATAACATATGAAAAAACTCAATAATTCTTTTATTGATAAATAAAATATATTTTCAATATTTATGAATTACGAGTTTTAGGACATTCCTAACACACCTTGTCTTTACTTTTAGTCACCACTAAAGCTGAACCTACAGTAGATTCCTTACTACTGTCTTTCCTAGAATTTCTTCAGATATAGCTTAATCACCAATTGAAAACTTTAATGTGTTATCCCCTATTGAATTAGACACTGCAGTTTTCATGGTCTCCAAACTATGAGGTAAAGACATCAATAACTGAATAACATACGCCTTATCAGTAAATTTTATCTTAACTGATTTTAACTTATTAATTAAAGTGGTAACCTCATTAACATAGGAATTTACAAAAGCATCCTCAGCAATTTGCATATTGAAATACTTCTTAAAAAGATAAGACTTACTTTTGGCAGATGATTTCTCATACCTGTTTGTAAGCACTTCCATCAACTTCACTGCATTAGTCTCATCAATTACAAGACTAGCAACATTCATTGACAAACACGTTCTGATGATTGCAACTACTTCTTCATTCAGGTTCTTCCAATCTTTAACTAAAATCCTTTCAGTCTCCTTTAATGCCTTATGTAATTTTTCCCATCAAATTTCAGGGTTCCCCTAGAAACCTCATGGCTATAATAATCCCATGACTCCCGAACCAAAATGCTTTGATACCACTTATTGAGAATTTATAATTAGATATAAATAAAATGCAGAAACTAAATTATATCTAAAATTCCCACTTCCATAGGTTAGAGCAAGAAGTAAATAAATAAATAAATAAACAACAATCATAAAATTACCAAAACAATTAAGAGAAGGGAAACGAGAACGATGCTGAAAATTATATTGGTTCGTCTCAAACTCGAGACTATGTCCAGTCTTCTGTAACTACATGTTCTACTATGATGAAGATTGCGAAGTTCCAAAATTTGCGCTATGAAACTCTCCCAAATAGCCCAATACGAACCATTTGATTTCTTAAACAATAATTTGGTATTTTGAAATTAACAATAAAAGAAAACCATACCAAAATCCAAAAATACACTACATATCTTATTTTCTTCACTACTATCTGCTGCATCGCTTCTCGGTTCTTTTATTTTGCCAGCACTACCACCCCATGAAAAAAACAACATTGCAAAATTATAACCTAAAGCCGTAATGGGCCTAAGCCAAATACAAACAAACCTCCAGTAAATTAATTTCATGTGTTGATGTGAGGTAATTCCTTCAATTTTGTCTTATCCTATCAGTTTGACTTTTGGTCAAATATATATATATGTATGTATATATTTATTGATTTCCATCAAGTATGTGTCTCCAGGAGTTTTATCTCCACAATTTTAACAGTTATATGTGGAGAGGAGAACACGACAAAAGTGTTAGATGAGATGATTCATAAATGGTTGATACAGCATAAGCGGAGGAGAAGTTGTGGTGAAATAGAAAAATAAGAGCAAGATTTCATGGATGTTATGATGTCAATTATTAAGGATGGCGATAAAGAACTTTCTTACCACGATGTCAATTCCATCATCAAACCTACATGTTTGGTAAGTTTATTTAATTTTTTTTTTAAGAAAATATATTTAATTATTTTTTAGGATCATGACTTTAACATTTTTGTAATTGCAGGTCCCGTAATCGTATAGCAATCACATAGAAATCAGATAACAATCACATAATAATCACATACAAATTAGATAGTAATCAAATTTTCAGACGAAAATTTTATGACATGTTTGCAAAATAGCAAAACTTAGGGACACACCCAGATTTCAATTTTTCTTTTATTAAAGTTGCAATTGCCACTAAAATATTTTTGCCGATTTTGGTGAATATTTTGAGTCATTCATTAAAAAAAATTATAAAAAATGTATGATTTTTATATATCAATCATCTATTTAACCATTTTCAAATATTGAAATAAGATATGCAATCAATTATATATATATATATATATGAAATTTTATTGGTTGTCGAATTTTTTGAAACACCCTTAACACAGTAAAAAAATTAGAAAAGATTTTATAAAAAAAGAAGAAGTTAGTTTTTCATATGGCAAACCGTGATTGAGCAACAAATATATGGATACTACTCAAAATGCATAATATATTTTTCATATTGCCATGTTAGTGTTTAAATAAGTTTAAGAAAAGCCATGTCATCCTTCTAGTAAGTAACTAAAAACAATTCAAAGTAAGTATGTCAATCAAGCTAATTGACATGTAATGTAATACATCATTTGAATTAGAGGTTCAAATTTTCATATCTTATTTGTTGAACTCGAAAAAACAAAAAAAATTAGGAAAAATTAACTTAAACCTAACATTACACTTATAAATTTGAGCCTTATATCTTTAAAAGTAAGAATTTTATCTATACAATACTAAATTTTAACTTTTTCTAAAATATAGAAATTAAATTTGCAATTTAACAATAAAAATATAAAAAATCTCAAAACTTAGATTCCTAATGAAATTATTATCCAAACTTTAGATATCAAAACAGTTTTTTTTTTTTTTTTTTTTTTTTTTTTTTTTTTAATATAGCTCATGAACTATTCATTTGAGTATATATCCTCAATAATCCTAAACATAGTTGCAACTTATATAGAATATGATATTGGCTGGATTAGACAACAATAACATAAATGATATGGGCCTTTCTTTATTCGTCAACCATCAAGAAAAACTTGAGAATGTCCAACTTGAACTAGATGAACAAGTTAGGAGACGAAGACAAGTTGAAGAGTCAAACATAAAAAATCTGATATATCTTTAAGCCATTATGAAGGAAACATGTGTTTGTATCCTACAATACCATTGTCAACTCCCCATGAAACAATGGAAGATTGCCTTGTTACAGGCTACCACATTCTTACAAGGACACATCTTATAGTGAATCTTCAAAACCTCTAAAGAGACTCAACCATTTGAGAAAATTCTAGTGAATTTCAACCATAAATATTTTTAATCGGCCATCACAAGGACTTTAATGTTAAAGGGCAAAACGTCCAATTGATACCATTTGGAATTGGTCGAAGGATGTGTCCTGAAATCTCATTTTCTCTACAAATAATGTATATTACGCTTGCAAATCTGCTCCATGGATTTAAAATTTATAGACCATCAAAAGAACTACTTGATAGGAAAGAAAGTGTGGGAATGACTAGTACTAGAAAAGCTCCACTCAAAGTGGTTTTAACTCCACGCCATTCTGCTCAATTTTGTGAAGGTACTTTCAAATTTGGAATAAATGATCAAATTGTTGCAAAGCTAAAATAATTAGCAAAATGTGTGGTTGTTGTAATATAGAAGACTAGTTTGTTAATTAAAGGAAGTACATGTGAGTAATACTCTGCTACACTTCGAAAAAATTGTCTAAAAAATAAAATCGTTTTCTGAATAATTTTAGAAAATTAATAATATAAAGTGTTTGTAGTATAAGTGGTGAATGAATGTAATTTCTTTTAAAAACTTTAATAAATAAAATACTTGAAAAGTTTTAATAATTAAAAAAATATTTTTGAAGATAAAAAACACTCGCGACCCAAAAAGAGCTTTACACTTAGTTTGGGATCACTATAACTTTCGAAATAATTGCTGACAACTATAGTTCAAGAAAAATCAGCTGTTATATGAAGTAAATTGATATTTGATAAATGTCAGCTTAAACTTTTAAAAGTAGGTTATAGTATTTGGTAAATAAGTAAAAAAATCATCTTATTTAGATATAATAACTAAAATAGACTTATAAATAACTTTTCTATTTTTTTAGTTAAAATTTTTATAAATAATTGTTTAGAATGATATATTTTGTTTATTATAGATTAATTTTTAAATATTAAGAGAAATAACTTTACTTAAAAAAATATATGGTATACTTCTTTTAAAAAAATTGATACATTCAACTCATGGAATTCAGAAAAAAGATTTGACTAAGTGAGAAATAAATAGAGATATAAAATAAATATAAATTTGCATATATAGAAAAAATGTCAAATTATTTATAGAAATAGAAAATAAAAATCCCTGATGGACACTGATAGACATTTCTATCAATCTCTATCAATGATGGGCTTGCGTTAGTTTTTAACACTGATCAATGATAGACTTGTATTAGTTTTTAACACTGATTGTATCAATGATAGACTTGTATTAGTTTCTATCACTGATAAACTTCTTTCAGTCTTTATTAATGATAGACTTCTATCAATTTCTATCACTGATACACATTGATGGACTTCTAGCAACATTTATTAATAATAGACTTAGATTAGTTTCTATCATTGATAGACGCCGATAGATTGTGATAGATATTCATAATAATGTCTATCAAAACAATCTAACAACAACAAAATTTTAAATAATAATGTCTAGTGCATATATCATAAACTGTCTAAAAGCAAAAACTACCAACAACTAGCAACAACAAAATGATTATCTATTGATATATAATTGATAATAGTCTAACATTGATAGATAATGATAGACTACTATCGGTATCTATCTTAGATAGAATGTGATATCAATGTCTATCACAATTATCTAAAAGCAACAAAATTTTCATATTCAATAACAACGTCTAGTGTATAGTTGATGACAACAAAATTATGAACAAAATAATTATCTATTGATAGACCATTGATAGTAGTCCATCATGGTTTATCACTGATAGATTGTGGTAGAACTATTATTGTCTATCTGTGATAGACAATGATAACAATTATCCGTGTCTATTCATAGATTATGAGGAGAAGAAGAAGCGGAGGAAGAGGACAACAACGAGAATGAGCAAGAGGAGATTTATAATTGAAGAAGAATTGATTAACAAGCAACAAAACACTAAATATTTATTAAAACCCTACCTAATTTTAGAGGAATCTAAAAGCTAATAGTCTTTTAAAATATGCATGAAATTGACCTAATTTTAAGATTGATTTTAACAAATTTATGCCTAAAGCAATCTCAAAGGCATGCTTATTTAAATCGAAAATCTATCAAATAAAATATATCTTTGTGATATGAAAAAGTAAAAAGCACAAAATAACTAAAACTATTTTTTTTCAATTTCAAAATCACTTATAAATATGTTATTAAGTATTTAAAATTATTTTAATACATAAAATTATTTTAAATGGTTAAAAATACAATTACAGACCTGAAATTTTAAATTTTAAGATCACTCAAAATCATATCTTTAATTCAACATTAAATTAAATGGTTAAAAGAAAATTTTACTTGTCCTAATAATTGAATGGAATCATTAATATAATTATTGTTTGAGGATGTCATCCTTCTAGAACATTTTTTTAAAAAAAAGAAAAGAAAAGAAAAAATCTCAAATGCATTGTGGGCCAAACTCAAAATTATAATAGGAAAATTTATGGTTCCACAATCAATTGAAAACCAATAATTCAACATGCACCGAGTATAAATCTTGAAATTGAGAAAAGTTGTAACGTCTAAAGTTTGACACGACAACAAGCGAAGATAGTGACAACTGACTGTGATATATCTATTATGACGGTTGGGGAACTTTTATTTTATTACGTGAGAAATAAGCAAATCAAATTGTACTTTGCTTTTTATTTTTCTTATTTTTAAAAATTAAGTCTCTTCTCTTCTCTTCTCTTCTCTTTTTTTTTTTTTTTTTTTTTTTTTTTTTTTTTTAATGATTTACATTTTCTTCAAAAAAATTATTTTAAATGATAAAAATCTTGAAAATATTTATAAGATAGAGTAACATTTTAGAACTATCAATGATAGTTACTGATAGACACTAATTGACTTCTATTAGTGTGTGACATGGATAGAAGTCTATCAACGTCTATCATTGATAGTTCTAAAATTTTGCTATATTTTGTAAATATTTTGATTTATTTTTTATATTTGAAAACAACCATTTTTTAAAGTAAAATAGTTAAAATTGTAGTCAAATTTAAAAATATAAATAATTTTTTAAAAGTTACATTTTTTTAGTTTTCAAAATTTGACTTGATTATTTAAACTATTAATAATAAGTAAATATCAAATGAAGAAATTTGGAGGTGGAAAGTAATATTTATACGTTTAATTTTCAAAAAAAAAAAAAAAAAACCAAAAACCAAGTAGTTACTAAATAAGGTCTTGAATATTTAACCAATTTGAAAAATTATGAATTAGCACATAACACAGGTGACACATAACGTTGTAACAATATGAGTGACAAGAATGTAGACAAAGAAATAAACAAAGATAGTGAGACGCACAAATTGGTAATCCACTTCGATGCAATATCACCTATTTTTTGAGGCAGTGTGTCTGGTGAAGAGAAACTCCACTAATAAAGAGTCAAAACCAATATCACGAAGTACTAATTATTGATAATACATTCAAAGAACCATATTTGTTAAATAAGAAAATGATGATCATATATATATGAGGACAACTATCTTTATTTGGTATGAGGTTTCTTGGATTGAAATTAAAAGTAAAGTAGGGTTTATGTGCATAGTTGATTGTCTTTCTACTTATTTTAAATGTTTTTGAGTTTTTTCCCCAAAAGTGTGGTACAACAAGAGCAATACTTGTGTGCATCTCAAGATATAACTATCTCTATGCATCACTCTCTCATGTATCATCACACACAAATTAAGATTTCATTTTGTAACTATTTTGTTTTTTGTTTTTGAAAATTAAGTGTATAGAAACTGCTTCCATCTTCAAATTTCTTCATTTATTATCTATTTTTTACCAATAGTTTAAAAAACAAGCAAATATTTGAAACTAAAAAAGTGGCTTTTAAAAATTTTTTTTTATTTTTGAAATTAGACTAAGAATTCAGCTATTGTACCTAAGGAAGATGCAAATCATTGTAAAAAATATGAAGAAAATAGGTTGAATTTTCAAAAACTTAAAACAAAAAACAAAATGGTTATTAAAAGTGGCCTAAAATATTTAAATAAAGATTTAAGAAGAATTTATCATTTACAAATTATGATTTGGGATCCATAAAGATGAGTATCATTTAAGATGCATCTAAGTATTTTCTATACAAGTGGTAAAGTGGGTAAGCTGACCTTACTTTTAAGTTTTGAGAAAATTAACTATTGGTTAAATTATAAAAAATATCTCACCATTTTGAATTTGTTTCAATTATCCTTATAGACCTTAAAAGGTATAATTTTTTCTCTCAAAGGACATTAAACATTGTTTTTTTTTAAAAAAAAAATACCCTGAGTTTGACAAAGTTGAAGAATATCTTTTACATTAAAATAAATATTGAAAATCCATGCAACAGTTAAGGGGTAAAATGTAAAAATAAATGTCATATTATTTATAACTATATATAAGACTAAAATCAAATATCACCTTATATTTCCATTTGAAAAGATATCATTAAATCCAAATCATATAAAATCATCTTACCTATGACTTTTAAATCAAATATTACCTTTTATTGCATTTCAAAAATATCATATAAAATCATTTATTTATGTATGACTTTTAGGACATGAAATAGTTAAAATCAGTTTTGCCATTTTCAAAACCACTATAAAAGGTGTTTTTAATAATTCAAAATTAATTTTCTTAATATAAAACTTAAGATATTTTTAATCATTCAAAATTAATTTTTATAATATAAAATAACTTACATTAAAAAAATTAATTTAGATAATTGTATTATATGTTTCAAAGTAATTTTGAACATATGAAATAAATTATTTTATCAATTTAAAAATCACTTTCGAACATACACTTACCCTTTACCTATCACCAAACAAATCTAAAAAATTCAATACTACAAATTCAATAGCGTATATATATATAAAAAGGACTTTTTCCAGCCTAATTTGAACATACTCCAAAAGTTGATGGTATTGTATACGATCTAATTAACCTTACATAATTCTCTCTCTCAAAAAAAAAAAAAAAAAAAAAAAAGTTTAACCTTTCATAATTGAACCCGCATATTCGGCAATGGTATCCCTCTGTTCTCTTTAATTTTCAGTCATTATCATTTCCTCACCTCTAATTTAGACCCAAAATATCATATCAATTCTGGAACATTCAATTTCTTTTAAGTAAACAATCTAAAATCCCCCATTCTTAAACGCCACAACACAAAAGTAGCACCTCACTAATGGATATGAAATTACCATTCTCAGCTTCATTCTCTTCTGCCAAAACAATGATCATGTCTGTATTATTTCTACTCATATTCTTTCTCTATACTCTCTTCTGGGTTTTATCTAAAAGCTCATTGTTCAGTTCTCAACATCGGAATAAGAAACCGCAGCCACCACCAGTAGCCGGTGGCGCCTGGCCGGTGATCGGCCACCTTCATCTACTAAATGGATCCGAACCAGCCCACAAAATCATAGGGAAAATGGCAGATTCTACTGGACCAATTTTCACATTAAAATTGGGAACACATACAGCAGTAGTCGTCAGCGATTGGGAAATAGCGAAAGAGTGTTTTACTACAAACGACAGAGCATTTGCATCTCGCCCCAAATTAACTGCCACAAAGCACATGGCGTATGATAATTCCATGTTTGGGTTTGCCCAATACGGCCCGTTCTGGCGCCACATGCGCAAAATAACCTCTCTTGAACTCTTGTCCAATCACCGCCTCCACCAATTTCAGCCCATCAGAACATCAGAAATCCAGAGCTCCATTAAGAAGCTATACGAGTTATGTACCATTAACAAAAATGGAGAGAAAGTGTTGGTCGATATGAAGACATGGTTCGAAGACATTACTCTCAACATCATATTTAAAATAGTGTTCGGAAAGCGATTCTCCGACGCTAAGTTAGAAGGAAGTGAAGATTATCGAAAGACTTTTAGGGGTTTACTTGAATTGTTTGGAATGTTTGTTCCTTCAGATTCATTTCCATTTCTAAGTTGGTTAGATTTGGGAGGGTATGAGAAGGCTATGAAGAAGGCTTCAAAAGTGGTGGACGAGGTGTTTGATAAATGGCTTAAAGAGCATCGTCAGAGGAAAATGGAGAGTAATAATAATAAAGTCGATCAGGACTTCATGGATGTGATGATTTCTATTGTTAAAGATGATGATGAACAACTTTCTGGCTATGATGGAGACTCGGTCATTAAAGCTACTTGTTTGGTAAGTACATGCTTACTTTTTTTTTTTTTTTTCCTTTTTTTTAAGAATTTAACTTGAGAGTGAATCAATAATCGTAAATTTGTTTGGAAACTTGTGTAGGCTATGATATTGGGTGGATTTGATACTACCGCAACAACAATGACATGGGCTCTTTCTTTACTTCTCAACAATCAAGAAACGCTTAAGAAAGCAAAGCTTGAATTAGAAGAACAAGTTGGAAGACAAAAACAGGTGAGAGAGTCCGATGTAAAAAATTTAATATATCTCCAAGCTATTGTGAAAGAAACATTACGTCTTTATCCTGCTGCACCACTCTCAATCCCTCGTGAATCTATTGAAGATTGTTCTATATTTGGCTACCATATCCCCTCAAGAACACGGCTAATAGTAAATCTTCAAAAGCTCCAAAGAGATCCACTTGTTTGGGAAGAACCTAATGAATTTCAACCAGAAAGATTTCTGACAAGTAAAAAAGAATTTTTTGTTAGAGGTCAGAGTCCTCAACTAATTCCATTTGGAAGTGGCCGAAGAATATGTCTTGGAATATCTTTCGCCCTCCAAGTTATTCATCTTACTCTCGCAAATCTGCTTCATGAATTTGAAATTGATAGGCCATCGAAAGATTTACTTGATATGGAAGAGAGTTTTGGATTGACTAGTACTAAGAAATCTCCACTTGAGGTTGTTTTAACTCCACGCTTGCCCGCTTAAGTTTATGAATAATTTAGCAAAGCTAGGGAAAGGAAACTAAACGTTGGGAAAGTACTTTTTTTAGGGGAAAAAAAAGGAAAGTACTGATTAGTAAATTGGTTTGATTATTGTTGAGACATGTTGGTTTGATAATAATAAAATTATTGTCGTGGTTCCTTTTTTCCCGTGGAAACTATGTATGTACACACAGACAAAAATATATATACACACACATACATACCTATTTATTTATTATCTAGGTCAACATTTAATAAAAAGGAAAAGGATTATGAGTTGTTGATGGCAAAATCCATGTAGGAAAACTCACCTCATTGTCACGTGCCTTTGATAATGAATTTATAACTCCAAGGAAGGAAGATGACCTGCAAGACAAGAAAAGAAAACAAAAATGCACATTAAATGTGCATTATTTGCTTAATATTTCGTATGGGTTTTAATGTGATTTTATGTGATTTGATGTATTTGCTAATGATTTTTAGCGTTTATATTTGAGAATCAAATTCATAGTCAAAATGAGGCAAAAATGGACCTAAATTTACCTAAAGAGGTCAAAATTGAGTAATGGATCAAAGAGAGAGAAGAAAGGAGAGGAAAATATCCCACATACAAAAAAGTAGGACAATAAAGCGCAGAGCGCCGCGACGTTGAAGACCTGAGAGCTATTAATTTTGGACATCAAGCAAGCGCCACCTGCATTAGATGAGCGTTGTTGCGCTCAACCAGAGCGCAGTGCTATGCTTCGACAAGGAACCATATGTGAGGGTTGAAATCAAGAGAGCGTCGCGACGCCAGCTTTTCTTAAATAAAAAATTTGTATTTTTGGCAAGTTCATAGTTTCCAAGTTTTCTTCTTATTATATTTGGATGACCTTCAGCACTTAAAGGACGACATTAAGCACAAAATTCAGATCTGAAAGAGTGAGTTGTTACACTAGAAAAGTTAGAGAGTATGGAGAATTACTTTTGAGACTGTTCGAGATTCCGATTTGAAGACCAAGAGGAGATTGACTAGTTCCATAAAAAAAGAGAAGCATCGTGATAGTGCTCTTTTCTGGTTTTCACTTTTCTAGTTTTTTACTTCCCTTAATTTCATGCTATCAAATTTGTACACAAGTATGTATTTGAGAGCCATGGGTGGCTAAACTCTCTAGTTTTAGGATGTTGATATATTTACTTATGAATTTAAATTAATATTTAGTGATTTCATGGATATTGCAGAATATTTTTCAATCTATTGATTGGCCTTCAATGTATGCTAGATTAAATGTTCAATTTGATAGATGCATGTTTAATCGGATTGATAACATTGGATTGCTATTAACCTTTCAGGGAATAGTAATAGTTGTTGATGAAAATGCTTAATGCCACGAGTCTTAATTTAGTTTTAAGATGTTAGTTATCATATAAGATTGCCCCAAGCAGCCATTTATGGAGTTCACTTTGATCTTGACCAACTGCACAAAACCCATCTGAAGGGGGACGCTTCCAGGGCGCCACGAGAGAGTACAGAATGATCTCACGGTGCGAACTAATGATAGAGACCTTAGGTTGTATTGACACACATCCTTCACCCACTTACTATAAACACTCTCTCCGTCCACCTTGATATTGACTCATACAAATACCGTCCGAAGGGGGATGCTCTCAGGGCACCACAAGGCTAAGCATGAATCTTACGGTGTGAACATTCAGGGAGAAACGTGAGTGGAATCATTGACATATCAGATACATCTCTTCCTCCCACTGAATATTTTATAACCTAGAGTTTAGTTTACTTAGAAAAAAACACGACTAAGAATTTTAACTAAGTCATTTTGTAGGTTTGTCCAAGAGTAACATTTACCTTGGATAGTTGAAACAACTTTTGATCATCATCCATTAAACTCTTTAACGAAGTCTTTGACCAACCGTACATGCTTGCAAGAAAAACTATCTAATTCACCTTTCTAGGTAGGTTCCCAGGTAGGGGTGTTCCATTTTGGTTAACTTAAATACTCCAGCCTAGATAGAACTTGTCTTAGACAAAAGGTCCCTTATAGATAGATTTAATACAATTTTAATCTTTCCGATCAATTTAATCCTATTAAATCGATTTAAAAATATTAAACTAGGTTGCTAATCCCATTATAACATTTGAACTTAGGTCTAACTCAATCCAATTTTAAAACCCTTTTAGTTATAAGTTCTATTATAATGCTTATAACATAAACAACCAAATTCATTCACAACGCCAAGCAAACACATAAAAGGTATTCATAACTCTTATAAACAGCCTAAATGTCATGCTTCATGCATTGTTCATTCATTGCTACCTTTTTATATAACTCTTATACAAACAAGCAATGAAACAAGCAAAACATGCTTCCATTCACCCTTATACTATAACGCTTATAATATAAAGATGATGCATGAATATGCTTACTGCATGCACACATATAACTCTTATATCCTCATGATGCATGTGCATGCTTTCTTGTAATAGTTAGGATCTACCATCTATAGTAGTTCACAATACTTGCAAATCTCTACAAAGTGGGTCGTATTCGTAGTGTCACCAGGATCAGGTATCCCACTTTAATCCTTATACTACAGACCTATTTAGGTTATCACTTAAGACATGATCTGCTTTTATATCTCACATACATACTTAAGTTTACATACAATAACCTTGGAGCTTTGTTTATTGAATATGAGTAAATGCCAGATAAAATAACTCTTATTTTATTCACAACAATGTGTATAAATTACAAACTACGAGACTCCGGGAGAGTTAGAACACCAATCCCAACAAAAGGAGTATTGGATTATGTCCATTCTGACCAATGGTTACCATCTCCTACCCAAAGCCTTAGTGGCTCAAGGTATTTTCTAACCCTTATTGATGATTTTTCTAGGAAAATCTAGATATACTTTCTTAAAACTAAGGACCAAGTATTTGGAAAGTTTAAAGAATGGAAAGCCATGATAGAAAATCAAACATCTAAAAGGTTAAAATATTTTAGAATCGATAATGGGCTTGAATTATGCAATGAACACTTTGATAAATTTTGTAGTGAGAATGATATAACTAGGCATAGAATAGTGAGGTATACACCTCAACAAAATGGAGTTGCTAAGAGGTTAAATAGAACCATAATGAAAAGAGTTAGGTCTTTGCTTTCTGATGCTATCTTAAGGGAAAGTTTTTGGACATAAGCTACATCCTATACCGTGTATACCTTAAATAGATGCCCTCACACGTCTTTAGATTTGTTTACACCTGAGGAACAGTGGACTAAACATCCCCCTGACCTAGATAACCTCAAGGTATTTGGTTGTGTAGGGTTTGTACACCAAAATAAGGGAAAGTTAAAGGCCAGAGCAGTCAAGTGTATGTTTGTAGGCTTTACGGAGGGTGTCAAGGGGTTCAAAATGTGGCATCTTATTGAGAAGAAGTTCCTAGTGAGGGGAGACATCACCTTTAGGGAAGAGGAAATGTTTATGCAAAAGGAGAAAGAGGTAGAGGATGAAGGAGAGTCATCAAATACCGGTTTTGAGGTGGAGTTACCATCCGAGCAGCCAAATGAGTCTAGCCAACCTAGTAACACAAGAGAAATAGAGGAAAATGTAGGGGAACATGAGGAGATAACATGTGAACAACCTGA
The DNA here is from genome assembly GCF_027475165.1 of Benincasa hispida. Taxonomy (NCBI): domain Eukaryota; kingdom Viridiplantae; phylum Streptophyta; class Magnoliopsida; order Cucurbitales; family Cucurbitaceae; genus Benincasa; species Benincasa hispida. Next base: position 62,958,775 of record NC_143486.1, on the reverse strand, counting down.
TTTAAGTCAATATGTCTTAGCTAGGGATAGTCAAATAAGAACTATCACACCTCCAGCTAGATATACTGAAATGAATTACATGAATCTTGAGTTTAAATGTCGTAGTAGCTCCTACTAGCCAAAACCAACTTCCTTTGAAGAAGGAACAAGTTGTTCTAATCCAAGGGATTGGATTGAGGTAATGAATGAGGAGATGCATTCACTAAAAGTGAATGACACTTGGTCCTTGGTTCCTCTACCAAAAGGGTATAAACCTATTGCTTCTAAATGGATTCTTAAACTTAAAGAAGGAGCATCCTGTGATCAAAAGCGTAGGTTTAAAGCTAGATTAGTTGCTAAGGGGTTCACTCATCGTATAAACCATGTTGAGATTTTCTCTCCTGTTGTAAAACAAACTTTAATAAGATTTCTTCTATCCTTAGTTGCTCAAAATAATCTAGAATTGTATCAACTAGATGTCAAAACTGCTTTTCTTCATGGACATCTAGAGAAGACAATATATATGATGCAACCTAAAGAATTTGAAGTTAAAGGAAAAGAAAATCTCTTCTGCTTACTCAATAAGTCTATATATAGGTTAAAACAGTCACCTAGATGTTGGTATAAAAGATTCAATGACTATATTTCTAGCATTGGGTTCAAAAGAAGCTCATTTGACATATGTGCTTATGTAAACACAGGTTCTTATAAGGACAAAGTTTACCTACTCATATATGTAGATGACATGTTGCTAGCAGGAAGGTCTAAAGAAGATCTAACCCATATTAAAAACCTCTTAAAAAGAGAGTTTGATATGAAGAACTTAGGAGAAGCAAGCAAGGTCCTAGGAATAGAGATCCATAGGAACAAAGAAGAGTCTATTCTAAGCATCAGTCAGTCCAACTATTGTGAGAAAATCCTTAAAAGGTTTAACATGATTGATATCAAACTTGTGAGTTTACCCATTGCCCAACACTTTAAGCTTTCCTCAACTAACTCTCCTAAGGATTCTTACCAAGAACACTAGAAATAGATGGCTGTCATACCCTATAGTCAAGTTGTTGGAAGCTTATGTATTTAATGATTTCTACTTGACCTGATCTCTCATATTCAGCAAGCTTAGTTAGTAGATATATGTCTAATCCTAGTAAGAGACATTGGGAAATTACTAAATGGATCCTAAAGTATCTAGTTTGGTCTAAAAACTCTAAGTTAGTCTATCAAAAGTCAGCTAAACCAAAACTAGAGCTTTATGGATATATTGATGCCAACTATTCTGTGATTTGGACAAAAAGAGGTCCTTAACAGGCTACCTTTTCTTGTTTGGTCCTAATCTAATCAACTGGAAAGCATCTCTTCAGCTTATAGTAGCCCTATCTATAATTGAAGTTGAATATATGGCTCTAACTTAAGCAATCAAAGAGGCTTAAGCCAAACACATGCTTATTTAAGTCGAAAGTCTATCAAATAAAATATATCTTTGTGATATGAAAAAGTAAAAAACACAAAATAATTAAAGCTATTTTTTTCAATTTCAAAATCACTTATAAACATGTTATTAAATATTCAAAATTATTTTAATACATAAAATTATTTTAAATGGTTAAAAATACAATTATAGATCTGAAATTTTAAATTTTAAGATCACTCAAAATCATATCTTTAATTCAACATTAAATTAAATGGTTAAAAGAAAAATTTACTAGTCCTATAGAATCATTATTATAATTATTGTTTGAGGATGTCATCCTTCTAGAACATTTTTAACAAAAAAAAAAAAAAAAAAAAAAAAAAAAAAACTCAAATGCATTGTAGACCAAACTCCAATCATCTCTATGTTTTATCTTTAAAAATATATATTTTTTAAGTAAAAAAAATTATAATACGAAAATTTATGATTCCACACTTAATTGGAAACCAATAATTCAACATGCACCAAGTATAGATATTGAAATTGAGAAAAGTTGTAAGTTCTAAAGTTTGACAATATATAAACCCCTCTATTATGACGGTTGGGAACCTTTTATTTTATTACGTGGGTAATAAGCAAATAAAATTGTACGAAATTCAGTGGGTTATTTAGATAAAGTGGTGTGGATGAAAATTTTGAAAGTTGATTGGGGAAAAGCGGTGGATGAAAACCTATTTAGGGAAAAATGGGTTATTTTATTTTTTTATTTTCATCTTCTCCTTCACCGAAACCTTCATTTCATCTTCCCCTTCATCTCCGAAGCCCTCATTTCATCTTCACTCAAAAGAAAATTTCCGTCATTTCTTCCACATTCTTCATTTATTTTCAAATACCGATCATTTTCTACCTTCATTTGTTTCAGTATAGTATTTTATTTGATAAGTTGATATATTTTTGTTATTTAACTTTGAATTAAGTTTTTGATAATTTTTACTGATTTTTTTAATGTCTATTTTGATTACAGTGGATATTATTTAAAGTTTTTATGGTAAGTTGGAATATTTGGTAAGATGCAAAGTTTTTTTTGGTAGTGTGTAATATTTTTCTTTTAATAAGTTGATATATATTTTTTATAGTGCACAATATCTGTAACTATGTTAATATATTTAATAAGTCGATATATTCTCTGTTGTTACTTTTCTGATTGGTATTTGGTTGATATTTGGATTTAAACTAAAATGTTCAATTATTTATTTTTAAACACATAAAAAAATCATTAATAAAAAAAATACTACATAATAAAAATAATGGTTTTTTTTTTCATATTTTTAGTAAAAATAATCTAACATAAATTTTTAAAAATAAAAAATTATCCTTAATTCACATTGAAAGAAAAATTTAACGGAATTTAAAAATAGGTATTTAAATATGTTCTTAATGGAAAAAATGAATCTTTTTAAATGTAAAAGTTATATAAAAGTTATATTTAAATAGTGATATTAAAAAAAGTAGTGAGATTAATTTATTTAGTGGAGAAAAGAAAAAAAAAACATATAAAAAATTAATAGCTAAGAGTTTAGAAACATATAAAAAAGTCATTAATAAAAATAATTAATATGTTCCTAATGGCTATTAATGTAAAATTATTAATACGTTCCTAATGTCTATTATTTTATTAATACGTTCCTCATGTCAATATAAAAGAATATTTATCATTGATTTATGGTTAAATGATGATGCATATTTTAATATTTTGTTTGTTTATTAAAAAAAAATCCTTTATTTGTACATATTAAAAAAATAGTAATAACACATCAATATAGCTGGCCTAATATATACTTATAAATATTATGATAAATATCATATTGCATTTGCCAAACTACGATAGAAGTTGTGGAATTTTTATGTTATATGCACGAAAACATTGTTAATGGGCCAAACAGGATAGAATATGATAGACAACCATCTCTTCTTATAAACATGTACTTCAACACATTAATCAATGGATTATGTGATGCATTATCCATAAATAGAGATGATGGAGTAGAGATAATATTTAGATATGGTAGTTATGTAGCGAGATCTATTTTCTATATCCCCATCTCATTACGAAGTGAGACTGATGTACGGTTCATGTGAGCAACGCTCCATACCCTCCAAATAGAGTTGAACTGTATATATCCAATCCAGTGTCCCATGTCCAGCATCAACGAGAGAAGAAGTTGAAACTACTATTCAGTTGGAAAGCCATGTTGTGGAAGATGAGCAGTGTGATTTAACTATTGCCACAAACAACGAAGAAGTTGAAATAGACGATGATGATATCGATCTAGATCAACTACCTGGTCAAATTTATGGCGTACATGAAGTCCTTGAAACATATACTGAGATAGACCTGAACGAGATGACCATTGAACCCGATTCGACAACGGGAGATGACAGTAATATGAGGTTTGATTCACTGCTTAAGAGGATGATATTCAATTCCAAATTGAATTTAAAAAATGTAGTGAAAAACTATTCAATCATTCGACATCAAAATTTTGAAGTCATTGAGTCAAAGAAAACAACATGGGATGTCAGGTGTAAGAGATATGGCAATGGGTGCACGTGAAGACTTCGCGCTGTTTGTTGTAAAAAACACGGTAAATTTGAAATTACCCAGTTGCATGGAGAGTGTATAATTACACTTTCCACATGTTGCATGGACAGTGTGCAATTACACTTCAAGATGTAGCCATCCAATTTAGACTCCTGATTAATGGAAGACCATTGATCGGGTCTCTAAATTATGACTGGGAACAAATTTGTGCCCTTCTCTTAGGCGTAACCACGAATGACGCCATTCTTAAGGGATGTCATCTAAGCCTGCCATGGTTAGCTAATCAATTTAACAACTTTACTCATCTACCAGACCATGCAGATGAAGAGGACCTGCAACGATATGCTCGAGCATATATTCTCACGTTGATTGAACGATTGGTATTTTCCAATAGATTCAACAGCAGAGTGCACCTGATGTATCTTCCTCTCTTGATGTTGTCGGGACTTACAGTTGGGGCACTGGATGTCTTGCATGGTTGTATATGTAACTATGCAAGAGTGCAGTTATAGATAGAAAAGACATTGCAAGCCCACGTTTATTGCTACAAATTTGGGCATGGGATCGATTTCCTCTTCTAGCGTCTCGATGACTGCATAGATACGAGAATAACTTAGGCGATAGACCACTTACAGTAAGGTAAGCATATTTACCACATTATTGTTGTTTTCATTATAAAAATACTAATAGCTAAAACTTAACTTCTGATCATTGTAGATGGAATGACAACTATTCTGTAATTAGAGTACCTACGCATGTTCTAGTATAGGCACATAGTCGATACACATATGCCTAAACATATAATATTTTATTCATTCATATATCATATATTCACAATGTTTCAATCTTCTGGTTAATTCATTTTTTGACACATATGCATGCAGATTATTTGGGAGCCATATAATCATCTGATCTAACTATTGCCGCCATATTGTCTTGATGGAAATGAGATATGGACATCCAGATGTCCACTCATATGCTTCTTTGTTGTGGAGTGGCATCACCCAGATCGTGTGATGCGTCAAATTGGGATGTTGCAACAAATTCCTCAACCTTGCAACACGAACGTCTGACTTCATTCACACGATCTAAGGGGCAGGCATGAGCGAGATTGGTAGGTTATTTTATTAAGTGGAAATATGGATGATATGCATTGATGGATTGCATTGTGCACTCAAGTTTCCCCAGCGGAATTCAAGTGTAAATTTCTCTGAGTTTCTTGGTAAGTCTAGGGTCGAACACAGGGACTTGTGAAAATAGTTGCGTTGGTAATGTTATGAAAACATTGTGGTAACCGAGTAAATAAATAAAGTGTGGATGTGTTGTTGCGTTGATGAAAAAGAAGTAAATAAAGGCGGTGGATTTGAGAAAGATAGTTGCGTTAATAGATGCAATGAGTATGCGATGAACGGGTTGAGAAGATCTTTAGCTAGCATTACTCGGGAATGCATCAAACCTTGCGATCATGTTACAACCATGCACAGCAAGTCATTGCCCAATGTAAATGCGATGCTCCTAGGTCTAGGACACATGTGTTGAATGCAAAATGTCCATAGAGCTTATCCCTAAGTCTCTACTCTTGTCCTATGCGTTGATGCAAAATGCATGAAAGCAAGGTGACCACATACAATCATATCTTATTGCGAAGATGCATGCGATGCGTTAATAACAAATAGTGCTCATTCTTAAGCGCCTATCTCCCGTTTATACATTTTAATCTGGTTCTTCCAAACCTAGATTCTGACCTGACCTCCCAAGTCTAGATCCTATCTTTAGACTACCCTCTCGAGTATCTCTAATAGATGAATGAAGCATACACAAACGAGATAACCGCAAAGATGAAGATTACCTCGTTATGCTAGGTAACTACTTCTCAACCCATTCAACTAATTTAGCTACTCATGCATAAATAACAGAGAGTGAATAGATATAGAGAAAAACATTCCATTCTTATTACTGAGTTGAGTACAAAATGACAATGAAAAGTAAAGGTAGAGATTCTGGTAGAAATTCCTTGCTGACCGAGGCTTTTTACACTAAATCTTTATACTGATCTACAAATGTTCCTACTTCCGCAGGCGTCGGCCCCCTCTCTATCTTGGAGCTTCCGGTGCTTTCCCAAGCTTACCGGAACGATCTACCGACACACCTTCTTCCTCGCGTCTGCCTTAAAATGAAAGAAAACTATGGACAGAGGTGTGAGCTTGTAAGTGATTAATTGTGAGATAAAAAAAATATTTCTTATCGATTTTTTCAATTAGTTGAAAATTATTAACCCCATTTTTAGTATTTTTATTACTGTTCGTGTCAGCCTCAATATTGATCCAAGCCCGATTAATCGACTGCTTAACCATTTCTCTGAAGAATGCACTTGGTATTTATAGAGTTTCCATGGTGAAAGGTGGCTTCTCTCTCTCAGTTGTACAGATGGGACAACTTTAATTCCTGATTGACACGCTGGATGATTGTTACTGATAAAGCTGAATGTACTTTGTGACTGTTATCGGCTGTCAACTTAATTTGGATTCGATTGTCATCAGCTTTCTGTCCCATCGTTCTTAATCATCCTTTCACCCGGATGCGCTCACCATGTTGCGTTGACCAAGTTGTGGTGATTCTTCTTGGGCGAATGTTTGCGAGCACGATCAATGCAAAGTCTTAGGTGAAGTTGCGCTCGACCAATGTATTCCTGTGATCGCACTCTCTACATTGCGTTAACGCATATTCTGCACAAAAATGTAAAGATCAACTGCTCTAATGCGTTGGACGCATGCGATCGTAATATTATAGAATTTATGCTTAATGGACGCAATTTAACATATTTCATCGACGCAATCCAATATTGTTTAAGAATTTAGTACTATGATAATGTGCATTTCTGGCCGTTATCACACCCACAAATTTAAACAATACTTGTCCTCAAGCATAAGCTAAAGATTCCTTTAGCAAGTTAACCACAAAGTTCTTTGACTAGATTTCTCAAGGATACTTCGTTCAAATCCTATATGCCAGAATTTTCTTAAGTCTTATTCAAGTCTCTTCCTAAAATATTTCTAAGACTTAGGGATTGCAAGCTTAACTTTCAAAAGGACTTTACTAAATTCCAAAACATCGCATGATTTATTTCAAAAAGAAAATTTTCCACCGGGGTGTCAAATAATTTATCCTTGCATAAAAATTTTCTTCATTGCTATTTTTTTTCTGACCTTGCACTTATCCGAGTGCCTTGCCTTCGTTTTGGCTTTCCCCCACGTGTGTCATGTGGACATCCAACTACGAGCAATGCACTTTTTCTCAGACTAAACGCATACCGATTTGGTAGTGGAGTTGCGGTCATTGATTTATACGTTGATCCTGGTGACTTACTTTCGTTTTGGCTTGCTCCTACGTGTGTCATGTGGACATCCAACTACGGGTAAGTGTCTTTCACAACTTAAGTCATGCGATGGTCATAGAATGCGTTGTAAAGGAAGTTTGAAAGAAAGCTAGCAAATGTTTCATGAGGTGACTATCTTAAGACTTCAATTGACTCCAGTATATACGAAAGAGATAGAAGCATATTTTTCATCATGGAAATCATACTTCTTAAAGGACAACATGCGCTAAACTACTAAAGTTATCTACTTGGTAAATGATTGCGGTAATCAAGGAAGATGCGATGATAAGACTTTGAAAAGTAAAATGCAATATGATAGCGAAAAATTTGAAATAAAGATAAGGAAGAGTACACCCCCAAATTTAGTGTTGTCACCCGCCTTGTGCATTGATGCATCCATCCTTGCGGTGATCTTTGCACCTGTGCCTTAATCCTTGTAAATAGACAAAGAGAGGATCAAATGATTTTAAAACAAAACAACAATTTTTTTTTCTTTTTTTCTTCTTTTTTTTAGAGAAATAAGTGAAATACTGATAATAGTAAAATGATGAAGAGTTAAGTGTTCAAGAGTTGAGTAAGGGATAGTCTGGGTTTTTCAACTTTGTGGAGACTGTTTCCAGCTGGAAATCTCCTCTGCAATATGCCTTTATCCATTGTCCATTAACTTTAAATGTTCGACTGCCATCCTCGGTGATCAGTTCCACCGCACCATGTGGAAATATTGCTTCGATGATGAAGGGACCGGACCAACGTGAGTTTAATTTTCCCGGGAAGAGCCACAATCTCGAATTGAAGAGTAAGATCTTTTATTTGATTTGGAGGTTTCTAGCGTATATGCGTTTATCATGCCAGCGCTTGGTGCGCTCTTTGTAAATCTTTGCATTCTCATATGCGTTGACCCTCCATTCTTCTAGCTCGACTAGCTGTAGTTTTCGTGCTTCCCCTGCTTTCTTCAAATCAAAATTCAGTTTCTTAACCGCCCACAATGCTTTATACTCCAACTCCAAAGTCAAATGACACGTCTTGCCGAATACCAACACATAGAGGGACATACCTATAAGTGTTTTAAATGCGGTCTGGTATGCCCACAACGCATCATCAAGCTTCATTGCCCAATCCTTCCGCGAAGGTTTTACTACCTTCTCAAGTATCAATTTAATTTCACGATTGGGCACTTCAGCCTGGCCATTTGTTTGCGGATGGTATGCAGTGGCCACCTTGTGGAGGATATTGTACTTGCGCAACAGCTCCTTTATATTGTGGTTGACAAAGTGTGATCCTTCATCACTTATGATGGCACGGGGAGTGCCAAAACGAGTGAAAATATTTTTCTTAAGGAACTGGTAGACTACCGCTGCATCACTTGCGGCACATGCAATTGCCTCTACCCATTTGGAAACGTAATCGACAGCCAATAAGGTATAATGCTTGCCATGCGAAGGAGGGAATGGTCCCATGAAATCAATCCCCCAGACGTCAAATAATTCCAGCTCCAAGATAGTGTTCATTGGCATTGCGTTCTTCCATGAAATGCTACTGGTGCGTTGACACCGATCACATTTCATTGCGTAGTCAGTAGCATCCTTAAATAATGAAGGCCAAAAGAATCCACTTTGCAAAACTTTGGCTGCAGTACGTTGTCTTCCAAAGTGCCCTCCATATGGTGAATCGTGGCACTGTGACAATATGCGTTGTTGAGCAGCGTTTGGTACGCATAATCGAATGATTTCGTCTGTACCTCTTTTATACAGATTCGGCTCATCCCAATAATAATGCTTGCATTCATGCTTGAGCTTCTTCTGTTGATGGTATGTGTAATCTTCAGGAAATTGTTCATAAACCAAATAATTAACGATGTCCGCACACCATGGAAATTTTTCTATGTGGAAGAGCTGCTCGTCTGGAAACACGACACTCATTTCATACTCATTACAGTCAACCTCAGGATTTTCCAGTCTGGACAAGTGATCCGCAACTTGATTCTCTGTCCCCTTTCGATCAATTATCTCGACATCAAATTCTTGAAGGAGGAGAACCCATATGATCAACCTCGACTTTGCGTCCTTATTTGTCATCAAATATTTGATTGCCGAGTGATCAATGTGAATGAGTACCTTGGTCCCCAATAGATATGCCCGGAATTTTTTCAACCCAAAAATCACAGCCAGGAGTTCTTTTTCAGTGGTGGTATAATTGATTTGAGCAGGGTTTAGAATTTTACTCGCATATACGAATGGGTGCAAAATAGTTTTCTTCTTTTGCGCTAATGCGGCTCCCATCACATACCCACTTGCATCGCACATGATTTCGAACAACAGTGTCTAATCCGGCGTATTCAAGACGGGCGCGGTAATCAGCGCATCTTTTAAATCTCGGAATGCGTTGAGGCAATTGTTGTTAAATCCAAACTTTCTGTCCACCTCTAACAACGCATTCAGTGGTCGTGCAATCTTAGAAAAGTTTTTAACAAAACGTCTATAGAATCCAGCGTGCCCCAAGAAGCTTCGCATAGCCTTCACACTGGTTGGAGGTGGAAGCTTTTCAATTGCGTCGATCTTTGCTTTGTCCACCTTCAACCCTTTTCGGGAGACCTTGTGTCCCAACACTATACCCTATTTCACCATGATGTGACATTTTTTCCAGTTGAGCACCAGGTTCGTCTCTTCACATCTTTTCAGAATTTTCTCCAAATTGGCCAGGCAGACTTCATAAGTGTTCCCATAAACGGAGAATTCATCCATAAATATTTCCACTGAGTCTTCGAGAAAATATGAAAAGATCGCCATCATGCACATCTGGAACGTGCTTGGCGCATTGCAGAGACCAAATGGCATGCGGCGAAAAGCGAATGTCCCATATGGTCAGGTGAATGTGGTCTTGTCTTGGTCTTCAGGAGCTATCATGATTTGATTGTACACGGCATATCCATCCAAGAAGTAGTAAAAATCATTCCCTATTAGTCTGTCTAGCATTTGATCAATGAATGGTAGAGGGAAGTGATCTTTCTTTGTGGCCGTATTCAATTTGCAGTAGTCCATACATATGCGCCATTCAGTGATGGTTCTTTGTGGTATTAATTCATTGTTCTCATTGGGGACTACCGTCATTCCGCTCTTCTTCGGTACACATTGCACGGGGCTGACCCACGTGCTATCTGCAATGGGATAGATAATGCCCGCATCTAGCCATTTGATAATCTTCTTTTTGACGACCTCTTTCATCACAGGGTTAAGTCTGCGTTGATTTTCAATAGTTACTTTGTGGTCATCCTCAAGACGAATGTGGTGCATGCAGTACGCGGGGCTAATTCCTCTGATGTCAGCGAGCGTCCAGCCAATTGCTTGCTCATGTTTCTTGAGAATGCTCATCAATGCATTCTCTTGATCTGCGTTGAGTGCAGAGGAAATTATCACTGGTAACTTCTCATTCTGCCCCAGAAATGCATACTTCAAATGTGTTGGTAGGGTTTTTAGTTCAAGTGTTGGTGGTTCCACGAGGGAAGGTTGCGTTGTTTTTCTTTCTTCTTTTGGTTCTTCTTCTTGCGTTGCGATCATTCCTTCTTCTTTGTTTGTTTTTGCTACGATCGCATTGCAGGCAGCTACGGATGCGTTGGCATCCTCTTCTTCACACTCTTCATCAGACTTTTCTTCCTCAATCAAATTCAGGCCATCGTCAGAATCTTGTAGATCTTCCTCATCTAGGAATTTCATGGCACGAATTATATTAAATTTGAGCTTCTGTTCGTTTATGCTCAAAGTGATTTCTCCCTTGTGCACATCAATTTGAGCACGACCCGTTGATAGGAAAGGTCGCCCCAAAATGATGAGCACATCTTTTTCGGCCTCATAATCTAGGATGATGAAGTCAGCTGGCAAAATAAATTTATCAATCGTGATCAGCACATCTTTCACCTTACCTTCTGGATGAACCAGAGATCTGGCAGCCAATTGGAGAGTCATAGAGGTGGGCACAAGTTGCCCCACATTTAATTGTCGAAAGATTGACAGCGGCATCAAATTTATGCTGGCCCCCAAGTCACACAGGGCTTGCCCAATATAGATTCCTCATATGGAGCAAGGAATTGTGAAGCTCCCAGGATTGCTCATCTTCAGTGGGATTATGGATTTGGAACCTTGCGTTAATGCCACCGTGGCAAATTTTCCAGCCTCTTTTCTTAGTTACCATGTCCTTCAGAAACTTGGCATAGGCAGACATTTCCTCAATCGCTTCACTGAAAGGAATGTTAACATGTAATTTCTTTAACATAGATAAGAAGCATTGGTTCTGTACCTCTTCGGTTTTCTTCTTTCTTAGCCTTTGAGGGAAAGGTGGTAACTGGACTTTCACAGTTCCTGTTGCATTTGATTTTGAGGTTGACGCAACCTCAGGTTCCACTGCTTCATTCTCTCTTTCTTCTTCTTGAGTTACCGCAATCTCGCGCTCAGTTGCGTTGGAAGTTGTTCTACTCTGATCCTTCTTTTCTCCCTCCACAGTCTTTCCACTGCGCAATGTCACAACCTGACATTGCTCCTTACCTGATCCCCCTGGGTTGCGTGGAAGCTCGGTAGAACTTGGCAACGCCCCTTGTGGTTGACTCTTCAGCTCATTCGCAATCTGGCCCATTTGCAATTCAAGGTTGCAGATGGACGTAGCCTGACTTTGAAGCACCGTCTCATTTTTCTCTATATATTGCTTCAATAGGCTCTCTAGAGAAGAAGATTCCATTTGTTGTTGTAAGCTACTTTCTTGGTTGCTCTGTTGACCATTGTTGCGTTGGAAGAATCCTGGTGGCCCTTCTTTTTGCGCCACAAATTGAAAATTTTGTTGTTGATTCTTCCAAACAAAATTGGGGTGGTTTCTCCACCCGGGGTTGTAACTGTTTGAAAAGGGATTATACAGACTGTGGATTTTGCGGGCAATCTTCCATTGCATGCCCATCACTGCAAGTCCCACACCTTGCAGTGTTTTGACTTATTGCGTTAATTTGCCCACCTTGCGGTGTTGGGCTGCTGATCGCCATTCCTTGAATCAAATTCATCATTGTGGTCATTTGGTTTTGTAACAAAACAATGGCACCATTATTTGCGTCAGAATCTTTGAGTCTCAATCTCTGGTCACTCTCCCTTCAGTCTTTATGATTCTTGGAGATGCGGTCCAGAATATTCTTCGCCTCCTCATAAGTTTTTTCAAGCAGACTATCAGTGGCTGCCGTATTGGCAGTGGTCTACGAAGCAGGATTCAAATCGTGATAGAAAATTTTCATTTGAAGGTAATCTGGTAGCCCATTATGCGGACAATCTCGGACCAACCTTTTGAACCTCGCCCAAGCATCACTGAGCGATTCGTCCATATTTTATTCAAAATTAATAATAAGCTTTCTTCGTCTTGCGTTCTCGGTAGGTGGAAAATACTTTTTCATGAATTTCTCCACTACCTGCTCCCAAGAAGTAATCTCTCCTAGTTCGAGTGAATAAGCCCATTTCTTAGTCTGGTCATAGAGAGAAAATGGGAACAACGTTAGTTGAACTTCTTCACCAGAGATGTTCGGGAACACAAAAGTATTGCAGATTTCAATAAAACTTCAGAGGTGGCAGATCCTCGCCACGCCTTCCTCCGAATTGACCTGCAGTCTGCATCATCTGCAGCATCATCGGTTTCATCTCGAATATGCTTTCGTCGAGGGCAGGCCTCATGATTCCCGGAGAGAAATCATAGAAGTTTGGCGATGCATAGTCCCTAATGGGCCTACTGCGATCGATTGCCAACAGAATCGGATTCGCCATGACATTATTATAATTTAGTGTTCCATCTCTAGGCTGCTCCACCATCTCTTCTTTATCGGATTATGGTTGTTGTTGACGGTCTCGTAGTCTCCTTCATAGTTCGCCAGAGATTGAGAGTTTTGCAAAGAAATCACAAAAATTACCGTTAATAACTATTTTATCGAAGTCCCTAGCAACGGCGCCAAAAAATTGATGGGTTATTTTATTAAGTGGAAATATGGATGATATGCGTTGATGGATTGCATTGTGCACTCAAGTTTTCCCAGCGGAATTCAAGTGTAAATTCATCTGAGTTTCTTGGTAAGTCCAGGGTCGAACACAGGGACTTTGAAAATAGTTGCATTGGTAATGTTATGAAAACTTTGTGGTAACCGAGTAAATAAATAAAGTGTGGATGTGTTGTTGCGTTGACGAAAAAGAAGTAAATAAAGGCGGTGGATTTGAGAAAGATAGTTGCGTTGATAGATGCAATGAGTATATGATGAACGAGTTGAGAAGATCTTTAGCTAATGTTACTTGGGAATGCGTCAAACCTTGCGATCATGTTACAACCATGCACAGTAAGTCATTTCCCAATGTAAATGCGATGCTCCTAGGTCTAGGATGCATGTGTTGAATTCAAAATGTCCATAGAGCTTATCCCTAAGTTTCTACCCTTGTTCTATGCGTTGATGCAAAATGCATGAAAGAAGGGTGACCGCATACAATCATATCTTATTGCGAAGATGCATGTGATGCGTTAATAACAAATAGTGCTCATTCCTAAGCGCCTATCTCCCATTTATGCGTTCTAATCTGGTTCTTCCAAACCTAGATTCTGACCTGACCTTCCCAAGTCTAGATCCCATCTTTAGACTACCCTCCCTAGTATCTCTAATAGACGAATGAAGCATACACAAACGAGATAACCCCAAAGATGAAGATTCCCTCGTTATGCTAGCTAACTACTTCTCAACCCATTCAACTAATTTAGCTACTCATGCATAAATAACAGAGAGTGAACAGATATAGAGAAAAACATTCCATTCTTATAACTTAGTTGAGTATAAAATGACAATGGAAAGTAAAGGTAGAGAGTCTGGTAGCAATTCCTTGTTGACCGAGGATTTTACACTAAATCTCTATTCTGATCTACAAATGTTCCTGCTTCCGCAGGCATCGGCCCTTTCTCTATCTTGGAGCTTCCGGTGCTTTCCCAAGCTTACCAGAACGATCTACTGGCACACCTTCTTCCTCGCGTCCACTTTAAAATGAAAGAAAACTATGGACAGAGGCGTGAGCTTGTAAGTGACGAATTAATCGACTACTTAACCCCTTCTCTGAAGAATACACTTGGTATTTAGAGAATTTCCATGGTGAAAGGCAACTTCTCTCTCCTGGTTGTACAGATGGGACAACTTTAATTCTCTATTGATGCGTCGGATGATTGTTACCGATAAAGCTGAATGTACTTTGTGACCGTTATCGGCTGTCAACTTAGTTTGGATCCGACTGTCATCAGCTTTCTGTCCCATCACTCTTAATTATCCTTTCACCCGGATGCGCCCACCATGTTGCGTTGACCAAGTTGCGGTGATTTTTTTTGGGCGAATGTTTGCAAGCACGATCAACGCAAAGTCTTGTGGTGAAGTTGTGCTCGACCAATGTATTCCTGTGATCACACTCTCTGCATTGCATTAACGCATATTCTACACAAAAATGTAAAGATCAACTGCTCTAATGTGTTGGACGCATGCGACCGTAATATTATAGAATTCATGCTTAATGGACGCAATTTAAAATATTTCATCAACGCAATCCAACATTGTTTAAGAATTTAGTACTATGATAACGTGCATTTCTACCCGTTATCAAAAATCGACACAGTTTGGTTGTTAATGGACCTCCTATTAACAACGGTGTAGGTACCAATCCTGGATATATTGAATGGTATTGCACTGTGAGCAGGCGATACATAACTAAAGCAGGAGCATCCTATCACTTGTTGGTATGAGTTTATTGTTTACTATGATTGTTTGATTTTATTTCTTCATTGCATACCAAAATAAATTTTAAAGTCATTAACTTGTTATTCAATTCTTTTTCAGTCCGAGCTTCCAAATTCGCTAATATATGCTCAAAGAGCCTTGCATAGACTCACCTCGATATCTCGAGTGCGATATTTCGATGGTGACATTCCAATGGAAGAACAAGTTGATCCAGCAAGACATGAGGAAGTTCCTATTCAACCTAATGTTTGGAATGAATATCCAACAACACCAGTCGATTAGTACACTTCCATGCTGTCATCTCCCTCAAAATTTGGTTTTTTTCCAACAATCCTCAATACACTAAGCATGGAAAAAGGACAAACTTCACATGTCTATCCAAATATCCATGACCAGTATGTTACATATTGACAACTTAGTGAGGGTATACACTTTCCAGAGAAAAATCAACCATCAAGTGTAAGAGGGCGTGGCGATCGTGGACACTATGTCACTCAACATGATCGATCTAGGCGTAATAAAGGATCTTCTTCCAGTTGTGAATAAAGAACATTGTACATATGATTAAATTTATTAATGAAATTTAATTACGAAAATGCACTTGCAGTCTACAATACATCCTAAAGAACCTTGACTATTATTTACGATAGTCGAAAGTTAATATCTATATTTTTGCATAAGTTTCTAACAACTTTAAACAAAAAAAAAAAAAAAAATTGAAATTAAAAATTAATATGGAGTATATCAAATCAATCATAGCAATTTCTTAATCTCAAAATAACAATATTACTATCAAATCAATTATAGATATTACTAAGCGATCAGAGAGAGAATACTAAACGATCGGAGAGAACACAAAGCGATCAGATAGATATTACTAAGCGATCGGAGAGAATACTAAGCGATCGTTGGGCTAATACTAAGCGATCGGTTAGATAATACTAAACGATCGGAAAGATATTACTAAGCGATCGGAGAGAATACTAAACGATAGTTTGGCTAATACTAAGCGATCGTTTAGATAATACTAAGTGATCTGATAGATATTACTAAGCGATTAGAGAGAATACTAAGCGATCGTTTGGCTAATAATAAGCGATCGTTTAGATAATACTAAGCGATCGAATAGACATTACTAAGAGATCAGAGAGAATACTAAGCGATTAGATAGATATTACTAAGCGATCAGAGAGAACACTAAGCGATCGGATAGATATTACTAAGCGATCGAAGAGAACACTAAGCGATTAGATTGATATTACTAAGCAATCGGAGAGAATACTAAGCGATCGTTTGGCTAATACTAAGCGATTGGTTAGATAATACTAAGCGATCGGATAGATATTACTAAGTGATCGGAGAGATTACTAAGCGATTGTTTGGCTAATACTAAGCAATTATTTAGATAATACTAAGCGATAAGATAGATATTACTAAACAATCGGAGAGAATACTAAGCGATCGTTTGGCTAATACGAAGCGATCGTTTAGATAATACTAAGCGATCAGATAGACATCACTAAGTGATCAGAGAGAATACTAAGCGATCAAATAGATATTACTAAGCGACCGGAGAGAATACTAAGCGATCGGATAGATATTATTAAGCGATCAAAGAGAATACTAAGCGATCATTTGGCTAATACTAAGTGATCGTTTAGATAATACTAAATGATTAGATAGAAATTACTAAGCGATCGGAGAGAATACTAAGCAATTAGATAGATATTACTAAGCGATAAGAGAGAATACTAAGCGATTGTTTGGCTAATACTAAGTGATCGTTTAGATAATACTAAGCGATCGTTTTGCTAATACTAAGCGATCGTTTAGATATCCATTACGCGATCGTGTACTAACTTATAAAGCAATCATTTGGCTAATACTAAGCAATCATTTAGGTTTTGTTATTCGATCGTTTAGATAATACTAAGTGATCGTTTAGGTTTTGTTAAGTGTTTAGAGACAACTAAGCGATCGTTTAGCTAATTGTTTCGTGAACCTTTTAATACCCATTTACGATCTTTTGGCTAATACTAAGCGATCGTTTAGATAATACTAAGCGATCTTTTAGCTAACTGTTAGCGATCGTTTAGATATCCTTTACGCGATCATGTACTAATTTATAAAGTGATCGTTTGGCTAATACTAAGCGAATCGCTTAGGTTTTGTTATTCGAGCATTTAGATAATACTAAGCGATCGTTTAGATTTTGCTAAGCGATTGTTTAGATAATATTAAGCGATCGTTTAGCTAATTATTACGCAATCATTTAGATATCCATTACACGATCGTGTACTAATTTATGAAGCGATCGTTTGGCTAATACTAAGCGACCGCTTAGGTTTGTTAAGCGATCGTTTAGATGATACTAAGTGATTTTTACCTAACTGTTACGCGATCATTTAGTTTTTGTTTAGATAAATTTGTGCTAAATTTGTAGAATACAATTGGTGTTGTACATTTGACTAAGCAAATAAATAACTAAGCGATCGTTTAGATAAATTTGTGCTAAAATTACATATTATGCAATACAATTTGTGTTGTACAGAATATAATTGGTGCTAAAATTACATATTGTATAGTACAATTGATGTGTATATCAAACACAGTCGTTAGTGCATCATACTTACTAATCACAGACTTTTATATCATTTATGATTTTCAAACCTTTCATATGACCACCATCATAATTTCTTTCAGACTCATCCCAACCTCCACCAAATCGTACAAAGATGTGAAGTATAAATTGATAAGTGAACGATCGTGTATAGATTACTAAGCGATCGTGTATAGATTTTAAGCGATCGTTTATAACTTACTAAGTGATCATGTATAAATTACTAATCGATCGTGTATAATTTACTAAGCGACCGTGTATAAATTACTAAACAATCGTGTTCAACAGACGCATTAATGCGGCATACGGGGGAAAAATAATAAAATATTCTCGAATGACCGGTTTAATTTTTCTCTTAATGCGGCATACAGGAGAAAAATAATAAAATATTTCTGAATGCATCTATTCAAGAGGTGCATTGGGATGGGGACAAAAAAACCTACCCCATTCCCCTAATAAGTTGGAAACCACCCCTTTCCTCAATTAACTTTCAGAACAACCCCCCTATCTAAATAACCCAAATTAAATAGACCATTTATTTTAATCGATAGGATTCTCCAGAGATAAAAAAACAAACGAAGTAGCATTCCGAACAACAAAATAGACCATTCATTCTTCTAATTTAGGTTGGTTTTGTAATTACTTTGCTTTTTATTTTTTTATTTTTAAAAATTAAGTCTCTTCTCTTCCTATTTTTTATAATGATTTTGATTTTTTTTTTAAAAGAAGAATAGTTAAAATTTAAGTCAAATTTAAAAAATATAAATAATTTTTTAAAAGTTACATTTTTTAGTTTTCAAAATTTGACTTGATTTTTTCAACTATTTATAATAAGTAAATAATAAATGAAGAAATTTGGAGGTGGAAAGTAATATCTATATGTTTAATTTTCAAAAAACAAAAAAAAAAAACCAATAATCAAATAGTTACTAAATAAGCTCTTCAATATTCAACCAATTTGAAAAATTCTAAATTAGCACATAACAACACTAGTGACACATAATGTTGTAACAGTATGAGTGACAAGAATGTGGACGAAGAAATAAACAAAGATAATGAGATGCACAAATTGGTAATCTATTTCGATGCAATATCACCTATTTTAAGAGACAGTGTATCTCGTGAAAAGAATCTCCACTAATAAAAAGTCAAAACCAATATCACGAAGTACTAACTGCTGAGAATACCGTCAAAGAACCACATTTGTTAGATAAGAAAATGATGATCATGTGTATATGAATGAGGACAACTATCTTTATCTGGTATGAGGTTTTTTGGATTGAAATTAAAAGCAAAGTAGGGTTTATGTGCATAGTTGATTGTCTTTCTACTTATTTTTAAATGTGTTTGAGTGTTTCCCCCAAAAGTGTGGTACAACAAGAGCAATACCTGAATGCATCTCAAGATGTAACTATCTCTATGCATCTCACTCTCATATATCACACACATACAAATTAAGGTCTCATTTTGTAACTATTTTGTTATTTGTTTTTTTTTTTTTTTTGAAAATTAAGTCCATAGGAACTACTTCCAACTTTAAATTTGATCATTTGTTATCCATTTTTTACCAATGGTTTAAAAAACTAGCAAATATTTGAAACTAAACAAATATAGCTTTTAAAAACTTATTTTTGTTTTTGGAATTTGACTAAAAATTCAACTATTGTACTTAAGAAAGGTGTAAATCATTGTAAGAAAATGTGAAGAAAATAGGCTTAATTTTCAAAAATAAAAAACAAAATGATTACTAAACGTGGACTAAAATATTTTAAAAAAGATTTAAGAAGAATTTATCAGTTGATAAATTATGATTAGACAATTTAGTGGAATGCATAAAGATGAATGTAGCATAACATGTATCTAAGGATTTTTCGTACAACAAACTGGTAAAGTGGGCAAGTTGACATTGCTTTTAAGTTTTGAGCAAATTAACTGTTGGTTAAATTATAAAAAATATCTCATAATTTTGAATTTGTTTCAATTATCCTTATAGACCTTAAAAGGTATATTTTTTTTTTCTCTTAAATGACATTAAAATTTGTTTTTTTCAAATACCCTTCGAGTTTGACAAAGTTGAAAAATATCTTTTACATTAATTAAAATAAATATTGAAAATTCATGCGACAGTTGAGTGGTAAAATGTAAAAATAAATGTCATATTATTTATAAGTATATATAAGACTAAAATCAAATATTACCTTTTATTTCATTTCGAAAGATAACATTTGAATTAAATCATATAAAATCATTTATTTACATATGATTTGTACATTAAATATTATCTTTTATTTTATTTCAAAAGATCTCATTAAAATCAAATCATCCGTTTAGCTGGAAATGACTTTTACTACTTTCTGAATGGTTATGCCAGGTACAACCAAATTATGATAGCTCCAAAAGACTAAGACAATACCACATTCACCTGCCCATATGAGACCTTTGCTTTTCGCTGCACTCAGTACTCCTACAACTTAGATGTCAAACCAAAAAGATCTGATCTCGAGGCTCTAAGTCAGAAAGGTGATGAAAGTTTCAGTGCCTACGTAGGCAGGTGGAGGGCTGTTGCTGCCCAAATGCGAAAAAAAACTCTTTGAAGAAGACTCCATCAACTAGTTAGAAGAAGACTTTTTGGCTCATTCTTCGATTGCTGGCTATCTGATGTCACAGACCTAGACCACATTCCAAAGCAGCAACTTTCCCCTTTTCAAAATTCTCATAATAATAAAGTAAGCTTTCAAGCCCCTATTGATTGAATTAAGATTCCATTTGATTCATCAGGGTAATTTTTTGTTGTCATGACGCTTTGATTAGGCCGACTACTTACTTTACGAGAGGCTACTTCTAGCTTCTATAGTAGCCCTTCCACTTTAGTGTAGTTGTAGTTTGTATTGGTACTTAATGAACATATTAAACAAAGGCGATCAGTATAAGCCCTTCTCCGGCCTAGGAAAAGCAGCGAACTCTAGAAGCTAGGGCTTTATTCACCTTTGGACACGAACACTATTCCGTTCCGCTGTTTGGCCTCTGCAATATGCGAAGCACGTTCCAAAGGTGCATGATGGCCATCTTTTCAGATTATCTCGAGAACTCTGTTGAAATCTTTATGGACAAATTCTCTATTTATGAGAACACTTATGAAGTCTGTCTAGCTAACTTGGAGAAGATACTAAAGAGATACGAAGAGAGGAATCTGGTGCTTAATTGGGAAAAATGTCATTTCATGGTGAAGAAGGGCATAGTATTGGGACACAAGGTTTTCCGGGATGGGTTGGGGGTGGACAAAGCAAAAATTGAAGCAATTGAAAAACTTCCACCTCCAACAAGCGTGAAGGTTGTACGAAGCTTCTTGGGGCACGCTGGATTCTACAGACGCTTTGTCAAAGATTTTTCTAAGATAGCACGACCACTGAGTGCATTGTTAGAGGCTGACA
The DNA here is from genome assembly GCF_027475165.1 of Benincasa hispida. Classification (NCBI taxonomy): domain Eukaryota; kingdom Viridiplantae; phylum Streptophyta; class Magnoliopsida; order Cucurbitales; family Cucurbitaceae; genus Benincasa; species Benincasa hispida. The sequence goes on along the minus strand of NC_143486.1, from coordinate 62,937,585 downwards.
TCAAATTTGAGTTTGACAACAACTGCCTCAATGCATTCAAAGTTTTGAAGAATTTGCTGATTACCGCACCCGTGTTGATTACACCTGACTGGATAGTTCTTTTTGAAATAATGTGCGATGCAAGCGGGTATACGATAGGAGTAGCTTTGACACAAAAGAGAAAAACAATCTTGCATCCCATCGCATATGCGAGTAAAACATTAAACCCTGCTCAGATAAATTATACCACCACATAGAAAGAGCTTCTGACGGTAATTTTTGCGTTGAAAAAATTTCGGGCTTATCTATTGGGAACAAGGGTACTCATCCATACTGATCACTCAGCGATCAAGTACTTAATGACAAAGAAGGATATAAAGCCGAGGTTGATCAGGTGGGTTCTTCTCCTTCAAGAATTTGACATAGAAATAATTGACCGGAAGGGGACATAGAACCATGTTGCGGATCACTTGTCTAGACTGGAAAATCCCGAGGTTGACCGCAATGAGTCTGAGGTGAGTGCGGTGTTCCCGGTTGAGCAATTGTTCCATATTGAAGAATTGCCCTGGTATGCAGATATAGTTAATTATCTGGTTTGTGAGCAATTTCCTGAAGATTACATGTACCACCAACAGAGGAAGCTCAAGCATGAATGCAGAGATTATTATTGGGATGAGCCGAATCTGTATAGAAGAAGGGTAGACCAGATTTTGCGATTATGCGTACCAAATGCTGCTCAATAACGCATATTATCGCAATGCCATGACTCACCATATGGTGGGCACTTTAGAGGACAGCGCACCACAGCTAAGGTTTTACAGAGTGGATTCTTCTGGCCCACATTGTTTAAGGATGTAGTTGACTACACCATGAGATGCGATCAGTGCCAACACACAGGTAACATTTCTTGGAAACATGAAATGCCAATGAACACCATCTTGAAGCTTGAATTGTTCGACATATGGGGGATTAATTTCATGGGACCATTCCCTCCTTTGAATGGTAAACATTATATTTTGCTTGCTGTCGATTATGTATCCAAGTGGGTAGAGGCAATAGCATGCACCTCAAGCGATGTGGCGGTCGTCTCCCAATTCCTAAAGAAACATATTTTCACTCGTTTTGGCACAACCCGTGCCATCATAAGTGATGAAGGGTCCCACTTTGTCAACCATAATATTAGGAGCTGCTGCGCAAATACAACATTCTCCAAGAAGTGTCCACGACATACCACCAGCAGACGAATGGTTAGGCCAACGTGTTCAATCGGGAAATTAAATTGATACTTGAGAAGGTAGTAAGGCCTTGGTGAAGCGATTGGGCAACAAAGCTTGATGATGCGTTGTGGGCATACCGGACTGCATTTAAAACACCAATAGGTATGTCCCCATATGCGTTGGTATTTGGTAAGGTGTGTCACTTGCCTCTGGAGTTGGAATATAACGCATTGTGGGTGGTAAAGAAGTTGAACTTTGATTTAAAGAAAACAACAGAAGCGCGAAAAATGCAACTGGTCGATCTAGAAGAATGAAGGATGAACGCATATGAGAACGCGAAGATTTACAAGGAGCGCACCAAGAACTGGCATGACAATCACATATGCGGCAAAAACCTCCAAGTCGGGTAGAGAGTCTTACTCTTCAACTCACGTCTACGGCTCTTCCTGGGAAAACTAAAGTCACGTTGGTCCGGACCATTCATAGTTAGACAAGTATTCTCGCATGGCGCAATGGAATTATCAAATGATGACGGAACCAACATATTCAAAGTTAATGGGCAATGAGTAAAGGCATATCATGGAGAAGGATGGCATCGCCAAGTCGATTCCGTGGAACTAAATAACTTTGAATAAAGAAGAAAGTAGGTGGTCCTTGCATTATCAAACGATTGCAATCCATCAAGGGCGCATGTTTTGGGAAGCATCAATTCTTCAATTCTTCTCTACTATTCGGAATTCTCACTATATCTTTTTAGTCTTTATCTATCCTTATTCTACATAAAAAAAAAAAAAAAAAAAATTGGAGATTGCAATAAAAGAATTCTGTTTTGTTTAAAATTATATGACCCTCTCTATGTTTTTCTTACAACGACCGAGGCGCTGGATTGCGAAGATGATACACGAAGAAGCAACTCATTTTATTCTGTCACAGCAATCCAGAGAAGAGAGATCGCCGCAAAGAAGGATGCGTCAATATACAATGTGGGCAACAACGCAAATTTGGGGGTGTATTCTTCCTTATTTTTATTTCAAATTTTGCCCTATCACATCGCATTTTAGTTTTAGATGTTTTTATCACCGCATCCTCTTTGATTACCACTATCGTTTGACATGGATAAATTTAGTAAGTTACCGCATGCTGTCTCTTTGCCAATTATGATTTCAATGATTAAAAATATGCTTCTATTTCTTTCATATATACTAAAGCCAACTTAACTTTAAGATAGTCATCTCATGAAATATTTCTAGAAGTTAGAGGTTTGCTAGCTTTCTTTCAAACTCTCTTTACAAAGCTTTCTAAGAACATCGCATGACTTATTCCAATCTTTTCGCAATGAAGACATTGCCGCATTTTAAATTTAGGGGTAAGGTATTTATTTTCGACCTTGCTATTTTTTAAAAAAAAAAGCAAAAAGAGAGAAAAATTTTGAAAATAACAACTCCTGTCAACGCAATGGGAAACCCATGTTGATAAGAGTTAGGTTGTGAAAGGCATTTACATGTTGTTTGATGTCTGCATGACACATGTGGGGGCAAACCAAAATGAAAGTAAGTCACCAAGATCAACACATAAATAAATGACCATAATTCCACTGCCAAGTAGGCATGAGTTTAGTCTGAGAAAAAGCACATTGCTCGTAGTTGGATGTCCACATGACACACGTGGAGGCAAGCCAAAACGAAGGCAAGGCACTTGGATCAACGCAAGGTCAGAAAAAATAATAATGTCAAGAAATATGCAAGGATAAAATCATTTGACACTCCAGTGGAAAATTTTCTTTTTGAAATAAATCATGCGATGTTCTAGAAAGTAATAAAGTTCTTTTGAAGGTTAAGCTTGCACTCCCTAGGTCTTAGAAATATTTTGAGAAGAGATTTGAATAAAGACTTAAGAAAATTTTGGTATATAGGATTTGAACGAAGTACCCTTGAGAAATCTAGGAAAAGAACATTGTGGTTGACTTGCTAAAGGAAGTCTTTAGCTTATGCTTGAGGAGAAACATTGTTTAAATTTGGGGGTGTGATAACGGGCAGTATTGCATGTTATCATAGTGCTAAGTTCTTACACAATGCAGGATTGCGTTGATAAAACATGTTGAATTGCATCCAAAAAGCATTAAGTTTATTACATTACGGTCACATGCGTCCATCGCATAGGAACAGTTGATTTTTTATTTTTATGCAGAATATTCGTTGACGCAAGGTGGAAATTGCGATCAAAGGAAATCATCGGTTGAGCGCAGCATCACCGCAAGGCTTTGCGGTGACTGTATTCGCAAACATTTGCCCACGAAGGACTGCCGCAACTTGGTCAGTGTAACTTGGTGGGCGCATCTGGGTGAAAGGCATAATTAATTGCGATGGGACAGAAAACTGATGACAGTCGAATCCGAATTAAGTTGACAGCCGCTAACGATAACAAGTACATTCAGCTTTTCGGTGACACATATTCGGTGCATCAGTCAGGGGAATTAAAGTCATCCCATCTGTGCAATCATAAGAGAGAATCTGCCCTGCACCCGAAGCTCTATAAATACCAAGGGCAACCTTCAGAAAAGGGGTTCGAAAATTCATACGTTCGGATTGCACGCCTTTGTCTATAGTTTTCCTTTTTATTTTAAGGCGGAGCAAGAGAAGAGTGGTGACGCCAGAGATTACTTAGGGCAACTCGAGAGAGAACCTTGAGACGTAGAAGCAGAGAGCGGGGCGACTCTTGCGAGAGTGAGATTATCTTTTGAACACGAGTAGAAAAATAGTGTAAAATCCTGGGATGCAAGAGATTGCTACCAGTCTCTTTATTCTATTCTTGCATTGTTGTTTTGTACTTCATCTCTACATTTATACAATGGAAGTTCTTATTCTATATCTATTCACTCTCCTAGTATGCATGAGTAGCTGAACTAGTTGAATGAGTTGAGAAGAACTAAGCTAACATAACCTAGGAAGTTCACTGCTTGCGATTATCTTGTGTTATGTTGTGCCAAATACCCCTTTAGAGCTACTCGAGAAAGAGTCTGAAGAAAGAACCTAAGACTCGAGAGAGCTAGGTTAGAATCTAGACTCGAGAGAGCGAGATCAGAACTGCATAAACAAGAAATAGGGACTTAGAGATAAGCTCTGTTTGTCAACCTGCATCGCATGCATCCTAGAGATAGGAATGATATTATGTGGTCGCCTAATTTGTGTGTATGTTAATCTGTCATCGTATAAATAAGAATAGAGGCTTATGTGTAGGTCCTATAGACTTATCAGATATATCGCATGCATTCTAGAATTAGAAGCCGTAGCATTCACATCGAGCGATGGTTTACTACTGTATGCATGTTGCATGATCGCAAAGCATGAACGCATTCTAGGAAGTGTTAGTTGAAACCCTTCTCAACCCATTCACCGCTTACTCATCGTATCTTCCGTTTACCAACTATTTTCAAGCTCCGCCGCATTTGTTTATTTTTCATTAATGCAATCAACAACAAACCAACAATTAATTGAGTTACCGGTTACCACAAAGTTTTCATAAAAATTACCAACGCAATCTGTTTTCACAAGTCCCTGAGTTCGACCCTGGACTTACCAGGAAACTCAGTAGAGTTTACACTTGGTTTTTGTAACGCTGAATTTGATTGTCTTTAAAATAAGCATGTGGACAAATATGGATAATGACGAATGTGAATCCTACAAGCTCATGTTGCCATAAACTTGATGACCTGGAAAGATGGAGATGGAGTGTGGATGCTGTGTTATGCTTATTGACACTTTATGAGATACTACTTCTAGATGTATGCGTTATTAATAAAATGCTTGTAGTATGCTATGCGTTGTCACAAGTTTCCTTGAGCTGAAATCAAGTATAATTCCAACGCAAGTTTCTCGAAGTGATCCGAGGTCGAACACAGGGATTGTTGTCGTTAATGTGCTACATTTGTGATATATGCAACCGGGGTTTTTACAATTAACAAAAATTGTGTGTTTGTACAGGAAAATAACTTGCGGTAAAGTAAAATTGTGCAGATGACCTAAAGTTGCGGTAATAAAATAAAGTGCGATAAACCTAAGCTAACATGATGCGAGATACAAGATACATGATATACATGATGCTGAGTTCGAGACTAACTGCGAAGTTTATACAAAGGATCGTGGTATGCGATAGCAAGGCTTAATGGATGAAGCATAAAGAGAAAGAATACTTGGTACAAACATCACAAGTTTGTTAATTGCGTTAAAGATACAACTAAGGTTCCGCTTTCCCTTGGTGTACACCTCTTGGTGATCGGTCGCATTCCCATATCTCTATGGTGAAACAGGGATGAACGTGGTGAATGCAAGGTTGCTTCCATCTCTGGAAGTACTTCTCGCTTTATTGAATGTATTCTTCCAACCCTCTCTCGATAGGCGGAATGGCATCTTCACTTCTGCTCTCACAGGTGAAGATACCGTCTAGCATGCTTTGACTAAACTTAATTATTTCCTTAACCCAATTAATTTACTTGCTCAATTATTGCTAATTATCCAAGGGATTAAGAAAACATCATGGAGAAAGTGAAATATGGATGAACGAAAATAGGCAAAGAGATGGAGATGGAAGTGATCATAACATTCAATTATAGAATTAAGCGTCTGATACATGGTGTGAATGATAGAGTAAGAAGATGAATACAATTGATGATAAAGAGATAGAAACAAATACAAAAGAGTGTCAACATCTTGACACAGATCAGGGCGGTGGTTTTGCTTACTGGCATGTGAAGTGGATGAAGAGAAGAGCTTCCCTCTTAGGCTTGCTCGTCCGGTAGAAGTGGCCTTCGTATAGAGCTTAAACGGCGGGGATCAGAAGGATTCTTGCTCTGAGACTCACCTCTCGGCCTTGTCTCTTAATTCTTCCCGGATATACTCTAATTAGTCGCTCAACCAGTCTCTCTCTCAAATCAGTATATATAATTTTCTCTGTATCCCAGCATATCTTTTCAGTGCAATGGTCGGAGCTATTTATAGGCTCAGCTTTGACTCTTTGCATTATGGTCCCCACTATATTGTTAAGGCAGTTCCGGAAATGGTGGAGTGAATATTCCTTCTGTTATGCAATCAATCCCTTCAGAAATGCACAATGGTCAGCTGTACACGCATCAAAATCCTCCGCAATTGCGTTGCTCTTTACATCTTCGATCATTTGCCCGCATGTGGTGTTGTTTTTTATTACCGCATGCGGTTGAGATTGCGTTGATCGCTTAGCTCTTGATCGATTGTCGCATGCACTGTCATTGCATTGATCGTCTATTCATTCTTGAATGATTGGCGCAATGTGACGTAGATGCGTTGTTCAGATTATCTTGAGCCATGAATGCATGCAATGACTTGATTTCCTGCAAAACAAACTTGAAATATTCTTTTCTATCATTGCAATGGTGTCAGTGTGTGTATTGACGAAAATTTATAATTCTCGCATTTCTTAGCTAATTTCCATACAATTGACACAACTTTTCTTTCTTTTGGCCACAATATCTAAATAAAACAGTATAAATAAGTCGTATTTCTACAAGTTATCAGATTTCGTTGAGGACCTATCTGAGAAGAGAGGCCCCTTCTTTCATGAGGACTGCTTGCTCAACTTGACCAGTGGGAGATGGTGCTGTTTGATGATAATCTTATCTGCTTTTTTATCTTGTAATGAATAAATTGTATATATTTTTGTTGTGAATGAAATGTTCATTTTCGAAAATTATGTTTGTTCTATATCATAGCAACTTCTGTTAAAGAACCAACCTAGTTAAAAGCCATTTGCAAAGATTATGATATTTAGAACAGCTAGAAATCAATTAAGGCAAATAGTTATTTAACTGAACACTTGAAACGTTCAGAGTGTACAAAACTTGTTAGGTAAAATAAAACCAAAATACTTCGATTCGATAAAAGTATACAAAGTTTAATATTTCTAGGTCTATTTGATAGAACATGAAATCCAGTGACAAACTTTCGAGTTGCCATAGATTGTTTTCTCAACATCCTTAGAATATTGTTCCAGATCACCTTGTATTATTTGTTTCCATAAAACTTGCATAAATCAATAAAGAGTTATTCAATTAACACTGTAAACAAGAGTTGTTTAGACAGGTTAGAGGCATCTTACAAAAAAAGTTGAGAATACCTCGATGTAGTGGGAGGAGAGTATGACTTCCTGGTCATTATTGAGAATAAGATGCATTCCCCATATAGTTTAATAAGAAGTCTATTATACACTAACATGTTTACAGTGATTCTCTCGGTTAAAGTGTTCGAGAATCACCTAGTAAGACTAGGAATACCAAATTAATAACCTAGGGCAAGTGGGAGAAAAATTGGGTATGAGATACCGTATGGTAAACCATGGGGTAGTGATGCCCTAGTTTATTGTGTTTCTCTGTAAAACTCAAAAACCTAGTTTTATATATTCGAATATATAAGTTACCATTGGAGTTATAGTCCAAGTGGGAGTTTCTTGGGTTTTATGTCCTAAAACTCGTTGTTTGTAAACAATAAAACTTATTCTGAAAATTCAATAAGTTGTTATTGAATATATGAATTGCTTCTTTCGTTTAAGAAATAAATCCAATAAACTAAAAGATCCATGACTATTACTGAGTACTTGAACTTTACGTGGACATAAAAGTGGATCAGGTTCGAGTAAATAGTCAAAATAATCTATAGTATATAAACGAGGTTAGGTGCCTTATTCTGGGAACACTAATGGATGTGGCCCATTCTAAAGTTGTTACAAAGAGTTGTAAAGTGCTATAGACGACGTGAACCTAATTTGTACATGTTATGACATGAGGAGTGGGGGTGTCCTATGCAATGGGTTTGTACAAGATCAGACCACGAAATCAGTCACTTTTATTTTTTAACGCTATGTATTGTTTAACATTGATTATTTCAAAGAGATGACCTAGGTAACTTGATCTTAATCCTAATCTAACTATGAAATCCTATTTATTCAGAATTATCCTTAGATTTTTATAGGTCAGGGTTGGTTCAATACGCCAGCTCAATAAACCTCCATTTCAGGGGTAAGACCAAGTAGATAGCTGTGAATATAGGGTGCAAGATGGAATTCACTCGTACCTGTTCTCAGGGATAGTAGAGAGGCTGTTCCCTTAAGTGCTGACTCCGGGTCTTAAACAAGTGACCCCACCCTCTCATTGACTCGAGAGGGACTTGATTTGTTTATTGGATCACAAACCAATTGTTCATTAGAGGATCAGTGGGACTTGAGGAACAAGAGGTAACCTCAGGGGCAAAACAGACAATTAACCTAATCGTTATTACGAACAACCTGTGAAGGGTTAACTTACTAACCATGATTCTATCGAGTGGACATAATATATCTACAGTGAGGGGAGTGCAACTATGGGCTTTACTGGAGTGACCCATTAGTTAACGAATTGGGGTTAATACGGTGTAAAGAGTTTAGCCATTGAATCTCGGATCCATGGAGCCCATGATATGTAGGTCCACAAGGTCCGCTACTAGCTCGTAAATGGATTAGCTTTAGAGTAGCGTGATGAGTTAATTTGAAACGTTCAAATTAGAATTAAGGGGATTAGTAATTATATAAGATATAATTACTCGTTTAATTTTAGAATTAAACGAAATTGGAGAATTTAATTAATATTTAAATATGATTTAAATATTAAATTCATGAAGGTGAATTTGTGTAAAATTAACGTTATAAAATTAATAAAAAATTTTCAATTTTTGAAATAAAATTGATTTTTGAAAATCAAAATGTAATTGGAAAAGATTGGAAAAACACAGAAAGGAAATATTTGTCCACTAACAAACAAGTAGCTCACTCATTTTTCCACCATTTCTTTATTCAATCTTGCAAGCATAAGTTGTACCTCATGTAGCCTTCTTCTTTGCATGAATGTCCTGCAATAAATAGAGAAGATGGAAGTGGAATTAAGGCATGCATTAGTTGAATTTTTCAAGAAAAAATTGATTTAAAGAAGGTGTTCTTCAAGTGGGTGCAACAGTGAGTTCATGGAAGTGGAATTGAGGCATGCATCAGTTGAATTTTTACAGAAATATTTGAGTTGAAGAAGGTGTTCTTCAAGTGGGTGCAGCAGTGAGTTCTTCTCCAAATTCCCTTCATTCAAGCTTATTTTGAGTCCCACAACTCAATCTAAAGCTCCAAGAGAATAGTATGGAAGATCTTGAAGTTGTTTACAATGAGATTTGGAGAAGATTTGCAGTTGAATTCCTGATTCAAGGTATTCTTCAAAGGTATTACTTAAAACCCTCTTATTATTGTATGATCATGCTTTATTTACAACCACAATTAATGAATTAGAATGCTTAATGATCCTCGTTGCTTCCGCTGCATGCTGATATGCTCCTACATATGAAACCCTATATATGCATACTATATATTATAACACTTTATAACATACTTTCAATGCATGTAACATGCTTTTTATGGTGAGATTTAAAATCTACATGGCATACTTTATGCACATAAAAGATTTATTTAATTATAACATACATCACATGCATAAATAATTAAACACAAACTAATATGGTTTTTGTTTTGGAACTTTCAAGCAAGCAAAGGCCTAATTATTACAAATATTAGCAAAAACTGACTCCAAACCACTTCTGGATTGCTCGAACCACCTTGAACTATGACCCAAACCTCTCGAACTGGACCTCTAATGCTCAAAACTGTGTTGAACCGAGCAAATACCATTGAGTACAATCAAGCATCAATATGCCTCGAGTAATTCACTAAATACAAGCACTGGGCAAAAAACCATCGAATATGCCCTCGAGTACCATCTTGTATCAAATATTTCACTAAATACCATAGAGTATAACCATCGAGTACCATTGAGTATGGTAACATGCATCGAGTATTTCATGAAATACCATCGAGTATGAGCATCGAGTACCATCGAGTATGGCATTGTGCATCGAGTATTTCACAAAATACTGTCGAGTTGCTCATCAAGTAATGCATTATACATCGAGTTTTTTAGCATCGAGTATCGAATTCTTGAGTATCGAGCATCAAGTATTGGGAAGTTACTGAAACTCCAGTTCCTGCTGCTTAACCTTCTTCACTTCTTTCTTCAATTACAACCTAATTGCAACTTGAATGACTCCATACGAATTAAAAACACTTAAACATACATTAAGGCTCATCAAACAAGAGCTAATTATAAGAATTACAAGATAATTGAAGAGAACGCAATGTCAAAACAAAAAAAAAGCATATCAGTCCATCATTTTCAAACAACTTATGGAAAAACACCCACAAAGCCAAAGTTATGATGGAACACGAGACATACGCAGCGGAATAAGGATCTAATTACACTCTAATTGCCTCTAATTAAAAAGAAATTATCAAGCAAATGTAAAAAAAAAAAAGAAAAGTAAACTAAAAGGGATAGTGTACAACCTTTGTAGCTCTCGAAAAATGCTTTTTCTCGCTGAATCTCAACCCGAACTCTACTGGACCACCAGTAGAGTTTTCTTGCTATTCTCTAGACTCAGAACTGGGTTGTGGGACCCGGTGAATGAAGGAATGAAAAGAGAAGAAAGGGAGGTTCAAGGTTAATGTGAGAAAAATGGAGTTTGGGTGAGAATTTGGAAACGCAAAAAATATAGAAAATCCAACTTGCTAAAAATATAGTCAAAGCACTAAACCAAAGTGGGTTGTGTGTCATTCTATAATGGCAAGTAACACTTCGAATTAATCCAACATACTGTTCTAAGTTTAATTCATATGAGCTAGCAAAGGGACCTATTTGACCTACAGATCATGGGCTCCAACAATCCAAGATTAACTAGTAAAACTTTTTAACCTAATTAATCAACATTTGTTAACTAATCGGTCATTCCACTAAAGTCCCATAGTTGCACTCCCCTCACTGTAGATATATTTCTATCCATCTGATATAACCATAACCAGTAAGTTAATCTTTCACAGGTTGTTCGTGGTCTTGGCTGGGTCAAAATACCGTTTTACCCCCAAGAACACTTCTTGTTCCTTCAGTCCCACCAAACCTCTAAAGAACAATTGATTTCTAGTCCAATCAACAAATCGAGTCCCTCTCAGCCTACAGAGAGGGTGGGGCCCTTTGTTCTAATTTCGAAGTCAGCACTTAAGAGAACAACCTATCTAGTACCACTAGAGATGGGTAGGAGTGAAGTCCGTCTTGCACCCTATGTCGCCAGCTATTTACCCGATCTTACCCATGAAACAGCACTGTTGAGCTGCTCTCACCCGTGCAGATCTAATGATAATCTCAAATAAACAAGAGTTCGTAGTTAGCTCAGGATTGAGAAAAGAGATTCTAGGTCATCAAATTTGAATTAGTCAGTTTTATACAGTAATCGGTGTTATAAAACAAAAGTGACTAAGTCGTGGTCCAGTCTTTTACAAACTCATTGCATAGAATGCCCCCACTCACATATCTCTATATGAACGATTCAGGATCACATCATTTGTACTAACTACAAAGTAGGTTGTCCATAGTGTCCCCAAAACAAGGCGCCCAACCTTATCCCTATACTATAGACCATTTTAGGCTATATACTCGAACTTGATCCATGTATATGTCATCACATAAAGTTCACATCTATATTAAATAGCCTCACGATCTTAGTTTATTGGATTCAAGATTACAATTTCAATAACAATTTTATTGAAAAAAAAAAAAGAATATGTTTATCAATTTACATACTACGAGTTTTAGGACATAAAATCCAACAAGTTAAACCGAGTTGAATACTTAAATGATTCTCTAATACCAATTGTTGGATTTAGGAAGCAAATAGCAGAAGCAAAACATGATCATTAAGCATTCTAATTCATTAATTTTGGCTTCATACTAAGCATGCTCATAAACTAAAATAGAGTTTCAACACTAACCTTTGAAGTACCTTTGATTCACGATCTTCAGCTGCAATCTCCTTGATTTCTGCTTGTAAACCATCACAAGGCCTTTGCTACTATCCTCTTGGTGCCTTGGATTGAGTTGTGGGACTGAAAATACGCTTGGATTAAGGCAATAAGTGGAGAAGGTTTCTGGTTTTGACAATATGAAGAATAGTTCTTCAATCACTCTTTCTCAACAAATTGTAATTGATTGCATGCCTCATTTCTACTCAATTTTAAAGTTTATATTGCATGATCATCATGCAAACTCATTTCCTGCATGAGATACAACACCTACTTGCAATTTGAGGTGGATTTGGAAGTTTAAATATGACTAAGAAACTTGCTTCCTTAATGGGAAAATACCACATTTGGGAATTTCCGATTTCTCATTGTTTTTTAAAAAAATGAAATTGAATTTCAGAAACTAAAAACTTGATTTTAGTCTTTAATTCATAAATAAAACTAAATTTTTTTATTAATTTTACAAAATTAATTTCTAATAAAATTAATAATTAACAATTAATTAAACAATTTAATTAATTTAATATCAAATATTAAATTAATTTAACATCAATTCCACCACCATGAATCCCTATTCATGAATTTAATATTTAGATCATATTTAAATATGAATTGATTTTCCAATTCTGTTTAATTCCAAAATTGAATATGTAACTATATCACATATAATTACTAATTCCCTTAATTCTAATTTGAACGTTTCAAATCAACTTATTACACTACTCAAACGTTAATCTGTTTGTAAGCTAGTAGGGGGACTTAGTGGACCTACAGATCATAGGCTCCAACGATCCGAGATTAATTGGCTAAACTCCTTACACTAAATTAACCCTCATTCATTAACTACTGGGTCACTCCACTAAAGCCTGTAGTTGCATTCATCTCACTGTAGATATATTGTGTCCACCCGATATAACCATGATTAGTAAGTTAACCCTTCACAAGTCATTTGTAATAACAGCTGGGTCAAAAGGTTGTTTTACCCCTGAGATTACCTCTTGTTCCTTAAGTCCCACTGATCCTTTAATGAATAATTGGTCTATGATATGATCATCAAACCAAGTCCTCACGGGCCAATAAGATGGTGGAGCTCCTTGTTCAAGATCCAAAATCAACACTTAAGAGAACAACCTCTGTACTATTCCTGAAGTCGGGTAGGAGTGAATTCCATCTTACAGCTTATGTCTCCAGCTATATACCCGGTCTTACCCATGAAATGGGAGGCTTATTGAGCCAACGATGTTAAGCCAACCCTCCCCTATTCAAATCAAAGGATAATCCTGAATAAACAGGAGTTCAAAGTTAACTCAGGATTAAGGTCAAGTTACCTAGGTCATCATTTTGAAATAGTTAGTCTTAAACGGTAAACAACGTTACAAACTAAAAGTGACTTATTTCGTGGTCCGATCCTGTGCAAACTTTGTCATGACATGTACGAATTAAGATCACTTCGTCTGTAGCACTTTACAACTCTTTGTAAAAACTACAGAGTGGGCTACATCCGATAGTGTTACCAGAACCCAATCTTATTCATATACTATAGATCATTTTAACTATTTTCTTGAACTTGATCCACTTTTATATCTCCATATAAAGTTCAAGTACTCATATAATAGTCATAGATCTTTTAAGTTTATTGGATTTTTTTATAACGAAATAAGCAATTGATATATTCAATAACAACTTTACAGAATGAGTTTATTGTTTACAAACCACGAGTTTTAGGACATAAAACCCAACACCACTATAGCCTGTAGTTGCACTTGTTGGGAATGTTCTAGAACTTGCAGTTCCTGTTAAACATTATGTTTATCAATAAAAATATTATTGAGTAAGTTATTCAATAAAGTTGTTGATTTTGCATTCTATTATGAAAATCCAATAAACATATCCATGGCTATAGTGTGAATACTTTAACTTTATGTGGCGACATAAACATGATCAAGTTAATAGTATATAGCCTAAATGGTCTAATAAGTATTTGAATGAAATTGAATATCTCAACTTGGTAACACTATTGGATGCGGCCCATTTGCTGTGATCCACAGATAATTCATGTAGAGACATGTGAGTTTTCATATAGACTGGACCACGAAAATAGTCACTTTTCTTTATAACGATAGTTTATTGGTAAAACTGACTATTTCATTTTATATAACCTAGGTTAACTCAATCTTAATCTTGAGCTAACTATGAACTCCTGTTCATTCGAGATTATCTTTTGATCTGCATGGGTGAGAGTAGTCGAACAACATTGCTCAATAAGCCTTTCATTTTGGGGATAAGACTTGAAGAATAGCTGGGGACATAGCCCTGCAAGATGGAATTCACTCGTACCCGATTTAGGGTTAGCAGATAGGTTATTCTCTTAAGTACTAATTTCAAGACTTGAACAATTGAGGCCCCACCTTCTCTTGATAGAGAAAGGGCTTATGAATCAAAATTGTTCATTAGAGGATCAGTAGTAACTTAAGGAACGAGATGTATTCACAGGTAAAACGGTTATCTTGACCGAACTGTGATTACGAACGACCTGTGAAGGATCGACTTACTGATCATGGTTATATGAAGTGGACATAATATATCTACAGTGAGAGGAGTTCAACTATGGGCTTTAGTAGAGTGACTCATTAGTTAACGAATAGGGGTTAATTTAGAGCTAATGACCCATAGGTTCGCGAGGTCCCCCTACTAGCTCGTTAATGGATTAGCTTTATAGTAGCATGATAAGTTAATTTGAAACGTTCAAATTAGAAATAAATGGAATAGAAGAATTTATATTTAAATATGATTTTATATGAAGGTGGATTTGTGTAAAATTAATTTAATATTTCAAATTAAATTAATTAAATTAATTGAATTATTTAAATAGTTATTTATTAGTTTTATTATAAAATTAATTTATGAAATTAATTTTACAAAATTAATAATATTTTCAATGTTTAAAATCAAATTAATTTTTGAATCATTTGATGAAAAATTGAAAAATTGGAAAATTTACACAAAATGAAAAAATGGATTTTTCCATTATCATCTTCAACTAGCTCACACAAAACCTATTTACATTTGCCTCAATAAGTCAAAGCATGAGTTGCATCTCATGAAGCCATCTTCTTTGCATGATAGCCTGCAATAAATAAAGAAGATTGGAGTGGAATTGAGGCATGCATTCAAAGAGTTTTACAGAAAAATTCGGGCTGAAGGAATTTTTCTTTAATTGAATAGTAGCAGTGAGCTTTTCTCCATGTTTTCTTTCGTTCAAGTTGTTCTTGAGTCCCACAACTCATTCTAAATCTCCAAGAGGATAGTGGGAAGATCTTGAGGCAGTTCATAGTAAGTTTCGGAGAAGATACAGCAAAGAATGAAGATCTTGAAGAGTTCTATAAAGGTATGACTTCAAACCATCTTATGTTAGATGAGCATGGTTTAGTTACTGACAAAATTAATGAATTATAGTGCTTATTGATTCTTGTTGCTCCTGCTACATGTTGATATACTCTTACAATTGGAATCAGAGCATCATATAAGCATTCGATTCAGTTTAATTTTGGTGTGGTGGGTGTTTTTCATGAGTTATATGAAAGTGGTGCACTAATATGGTTTTCTGAGTTTTGGCATTTTATTTCTCTTTGATTTCTTGATTAATTTTTGTAATTGGCTCTTGATTCATGAGCTTATATGTGTTCTCAAGAGTCTGTAATTTATTTGGAGTCGTTAGAGTTGAAATTAAGATGTCATTGAAGAAACAAATGAAGAAAGCCGAGTTACAGATTCTAGTTTTTCATCCTTTACTCAAATATCGTCGTTGAGGTTTAAATGCTAGACGATCGTCTAGCTACGAGGGCTAAACGATGTGAAAAAAAGCTAGATGATCATGTAGCTATGGGCGCTTGTTGTTGTAGTGGTTTGTGCTAGACGATCGTGTAGCGGCGTGTTCTAAACGATGGGTTGAAGTGCTATACGATGGCACTACACGATCGTGTAGCTGCGACACTGAACGATGCGTTAAAGTACTATACGATGGCACTACATGATCGTGTAACATCGACACTAAACGATGCGTTGAAGTGTTATGCGATAGCACTACACGATCGTGTAGCTTTGCCCGACATTAGACGATGGCGATACACGATAGTTGGAAGATGATGGCGATCGTGTACCTCTACCTGGTGCTAGACGATGGCGATACACAATTGTTGGAAGACACTACACAATCGTGTAGCTCTGCCAAGATGATCGTGCTAGACAATAGACACTAGTGCTACACGATGAGCCTTAGCGAGATTTTGAGAATTGAACAAGAGTAGCCGGTTCGACCAGTTTTCTCTAGGTCTTGTCTGGTCAACCTCAAAAGGTTTTTGGCTAGTTCGGTTTAGAATTTGTTGGGTCGGTTCAGACTTTTCCAGTCTAGTTCAAGTTATTTGGGTTCAGTTTGAAGTGGTTAGAGTGGTTCAGAAGCAGTTTTGAAGCTGTTTTGTAATAATTAGGCATTTGTTTGCTTGTTTATGCCAAAACTAAAACCCTTGTGGTCACTCGTTCCTTCCTTGTTCCAATCCTAGTAAAGAGCCTCAGATCCGATTCTACACTACATATGATATTCCACAACATGTTGTACCAAAGGCTTCTTTCGGTTGGTTGAATAAGGGGGCCGTTCAATCTAAGACAGCGCTGTCTTAGATTGAACGACAATAAGTCGACGTTCAATCTCTAAGGCGGGTTTCCGCTGAGAACGGAATAGTGTTCGTGTCCAAAGGTGAATAAAGCCTTAGCTTCTAGAGTTCGCTGCTTTTCCCAGGCCGGAGAAGGGCTTATACTGATCGCCTTTGTTTGATATGTTCATTCAGTACCAATACAAACTACAACTACACTAAAGTAACCAGCTCGCTGCTCTAACGGGTGAGTTTGAGCCAGGGGTTACGCAGGTTTCGACCAAAGTATGGTTGGGGTTCCGCAGCATATAAGTTTGTGTTTAATTGTTTATGAATATGATGTATGTAATAATTGAATAAATCATGTATATGCATACAGTATGCCATGTAGATTGAAAACCCCACTGTAAAAAGCATGTTACATGCATTGAAAGTATGTTATAAAATGTTATAATATATAGTATGCATGTTAGGGTTTCTTTTATTTAATATAATTGTTATATTAGATATTGAATGCCTTTGTTGTATGTTGTGGATGTTTAGCATGTCTACAAATTTGTAAGCTGGGTTAGACGTTTAAAATCCATAACAAAGAACAGTTGCATGCTCATTTAAGTTAACAATTAGTTTTAATTATTAGAATAGATTGCTACCTTATAAAATTTGGTTACAAACTCAAATCGGTTCATAAACATATCTAAGGCTGGGATACTTAAGTTGACGGTTTACGGAACACCTCTTACTTGGGGATTATGACGAATGATTGAGCAATTTTAATTGATTTTATGAGCTTGCATGAGCGGTGTGAGGTTTAAAAATGGTTTAAACACTTAGAAATTGTAGGATTATATCCAAATATAATTGTTATTCTTAGATAAAAATGATATAGACTTAGGTTGTTTAAATTTAGCCGTTTAATACCTAAGTAAATACAAAAATATATGGAACACTTCAGTAGGAGATATTTGATATATAGTTATTAGTTCTCACGTCCTCAAGAGTTCACACGGTGGGATCCATGCTCGGCTTCGTGTCGCTTTTACCTCGACTACTCTATTCGAAAAGTGTTTGTGTGGGTCAATAACAAGGTGAATGAGGGAATTAGTTCATAGTAAGTGGGTGAAGGAAATGTGTCAACATTATCCTACGACCTCCTCCATTAGTTTGAACCATGAGATTCCTATGTTGCACCTGCTGTCGTTTTGAGGCGACACTAGCTAGTCGTTAACCACGACGATCCTCTTGGAGGGTTGTAACATAGGATTCGGAACAACCCAGGCTTTAGTAAAATGAATAGGGTCTTATAGTTCCGTCTTAGGTATTGTCTTCTATTTCAGGGACATATTCATACTGTTCTATAAGATCTAAAAATGGCGGGTCATACTTATAAGAATTACTAATTGTTAGTAAAGATCTTGACTGAAAAGGATAACCAAAAGAACTATAGGAGTAAAAAGTTATTCTGATATAATATTTGGTCAAGAATTGTCTTGCTTCAGTGAAGGAATTATTGACTACCCCTCCATAGCAATTGTTCTTGATTACTAAAGTATCGTTGCAAATAGATAAAGATTTATTGGGTACTTTATTATTTTTCTAAAATTGGATTTAGATGCATAAATATTTAAATTGTTTCAAGAATGTCGAATTCAATCATACCATTGCTAGCTTTCGATATATTTAACGGTGAAGGATATTCAAACCGGAATTCCAACATCAATAAAATGTTAGTTTTGGATGATTTGAGGTTTGTGTTGACGGAGGAATGTCCTCCAGTTCCCAGTACAACAACGAACCGAAATGTTCGGGACATCTATAATAGGTGGGTAAAAGGCTAATGAGAAAGCTCGGGCCTACATCTTAACAAGCATATCTGATGTACATAATAAGAAACATGAGGTTATGCCGCCCGTGAGATAATGGCATCACTTCAGGAGATGTTCGGGCAACCGTCATCCTCTGTTCGACATGAAGCTCTTAAGTATGTCTAGTTATTCGCATGAAAGATGGAACCAACTTAGAGAACATGTTCTCGATATGATGGCCAATGTTAGTGTTGTTGAGGCTCATGGGGAAATGATAGACGAAACGAGTCAAGTAAGTACGATAATGGAATCTCTCCCGGAGAGTTACTTGCCATTCAGAATCAATGCTATTATAAACAAAATTACTTATCATCTTACCACGTTGTTGAACGAGTTACAGACATATCAGTCTATGGTGAAACTGAAGGAGAAAGAAATAAATGTTATTTCTAAACCTATGAAGTTTTATAAGGGGTCAACGTCTGGAATGAAACCCATTGATAACAAGAAGCTTGTTCCTTCTTCTTTGAAAGACAAATTTGTACAAATGAAGAAGAAAGGAAAAGGGAAAAAAAAACCACTGCTGAGAAAAAAAATACTCCCAAAGGAAAATGTTTCCATTGTGGAGAAGATGGGCACTGGAAGCGTAACTACCCAATGAAAAGAAAGCGGAAAAAGACGAAACAAGGTAAATTTGATTTACTAGTAGTTGAAACATGTCTAGTGGAGAATACTCACCTTACCTGGATATTGGATTCAAGCGTCGCTAATAATGTTTGCACTTTTCTACAGGAAACTAGTTCTTGGAGAGTACTTTCTGAAGAGGAAATGACTTTCAAGGTGGGAACGGGTGAAGTCATTTCAGCTCATGCAGTGGGAGATGTCAAGCTATTTTTTGGAGGGTTTTTTTATCTTACTTAGGAATGTATATTATGTACCTAAGATGAAAATAAACTTTATCTCCATTTCCTGTCTGCTAGAAAATATGTATAGAACATCTTTTGAATCTAACGAATTGTTTGTTTATTCAATATATGTTCATATTTGTTCTACAAGACTCGAAAATAACTTGTACATATTAAAACTAACCGAAGCGAAGGTCATTCTAAATATAGAGATGTTTAAAACGACCAAGACTCAAAATAAGAAATGAAAAATTTCTCCTAACGCCTATCTTTGACAGCTCAGACTTGGTTACATTAATCTCAACATGATTGAGAGATTAGTAAAAAAAGGTCATCTAAATCAGTTAGAAGATAGTTCTTTACCTCCATGTGAAATCATGTCTTGAGTGAAAAATGACGAAAAGATCTTTTTCTGACAAATGCTTTGTGCCAAAGAGCCTCTCGAACTTATACATTAAGACTTATGTTGTCCGATGAATATAAGAGCACGAGGAGACTATCCGTATTTCATCAGTTTTATTGATGATTACTCTGGATATGGCTACGTTTACTTAATTAGTCATAAGTATCAAACTCTTGAAAAGTTCAAAGAATTTAAGACTGAGGCGAAATTTTTTTTAAGTAAAAGAATTAAAACATTTTGATCTGATCGAGGCGGTGAGTATATGGATTTAAAATTCCAAAACTATCTAGTAGATCATGGAATTCAATCCCAACTCACTGCACCTGAAACAGCACAACAAAATGATGTTGCTGAAAGGAGAAATTGAACCTTGTTAGACATGGTCCGATCAATGATGAGTTATGCTCAATAACCTCAATCCTTTTGGGGGCATGCAGTACAGACCACAATATTTATTCTAAACGTTGTTCATTTGAAAAGTGTTTCAGAAACACCATATGAATTATGGAAAGGATGCAAAACTAGTTTACGTCATTTTCATATCTGAGGTTTTCCAGCACATGTGTTGGTACAAAATCCTAAGAAATTGGAAACACGTTTGAAATTATGCCTTTTTGTAGGATACCCCAAAGAAATGACCAAAGATACTACAGAAATATCAACAAGATACTAAAGAAGAAAAAGTATTTGTATAGAAAAACGCTACATTCTTGAAAGAAGATCATATAAAAAATTATCTACCTCACAGTAAACTAATATTGCAAGAAATGACCAAAGATACTACAGAAATATCAACAAGAGGTGTTGATCAAGCTGGTCCATCAACAATTATTGTCGCGTCGTCACGTCCATCCTAAAAGTTGAGGATGCCTCGACATAGTTGGAGGATTATTCAACAACCTGAACCCTATATGGGTTTAACAGAAACTCAAATCATCATATAAGATGATGGTTTAAAGGATCTATTAACCTTTAAAAAGGAAATGGAAGATGTTGACAGGGAACAGTGGATAAAAGTCATGGACATTGAAATGGAGACTATGTACTTCAAATATTTCTGGGAACTTGTAGATCAACCATATGGGGTTAAACCTATAGGTTGCAAATGGATCTACAAGAGGAAACGAGACCAAACTTGCAAGGAACGGTGTCCTAAGACACCTCAAGATGTTGAGGAAATGACAAGGATTCCATACGCATCTGCAGTTGGGAGTTTGATGTACGCAATGTTATGTCCACGCTCTAACATATGCTTTGTAGTTAGAATTGTCAGCAGGTTCCAATACAATCCAGGACACAGTCATTGGACTGCTGTCAAAAACATCCTCAAGTATCTAAGAAGAACGAGGGACTATATGCTTGTGTATGGACCTAAGGATTTGATCCTTTTAGGATACACTGATTCTGATTTCCAAACTGACGTAGATTCCAAGAAATCTACGATCAATTTTCACTCTCAATGGGGGAGCTATAGTTTGAAGAAGCATTAAGCAATGTTGTATCACCGACTCCACAATGGAAGCAGAATACGTGGCTTCATGTGAAGCTACTAAAGAAGCAGTATGGCTACGCAAATTCTTGGTTGATTTGGAAGTAGTTCTAGATATGCACCTACATATCACACTATATTATGACAATAGTGGTGCTGTTGCCAACTCAAAAGAACCAAGGAGCCACAAACGTTGAAAATATATTGAGAGAAAGTACCATCTTATCAGAAAGATCGTACACCGAGGAGATGTGATCGTCACAAAGATAGCCTCTGAAGACAACCTTGCTGATCCATTTACAAAGGCCCTCTCAGCTAAAGTGTTCGAAGGCCACCTTGTTGGACTAGGACTCCGAGTGGTGTAATCTAGGGGAAGTGGGAGAATGTCTATGGTATTAAAGATGCTCTAGTTTATTGTATTTTCCCTTTATGTTTCTCAACATTATAATGTATATATTTGTTCTGACTAGAGTTTTAGCCCAAGTGGATGATTTTCCAGAATGTCCTAGAACTCGCAGTTCGTGTTAAACATTCTATTGATCAATAAAATATTATTGAGTAACTTATTCAATAAAGTTGTTGATTTTGCATTCTATTATGAAACTCCAATAAACATATCCATGGCTATATTGTGAATATTTTTACTTTATGTGGTGACATAAACAGGATCAAGTTAATAATATATAGACTAAATGGTCTAATAAGTATATGGTGGATATCTAATCCTGGTAACACTATTGGATGGGGCCCATTTTATAGGTAATACAAATGATGTGATCCACAGATCATTAACGTAGAGACATCTGAGTGGTGGCATCCTATGCAATGAACTTGCATATAGACTAGACCACAAAAATAGTCACTTTTTTTTTTATAACGATCGTTTACAGTTAAAACTGACTATTTCATTTTAAGTAACCTAGGTTAACTCGATCTTAATCCTGAGATAGCTATGAACTCCTGTTTGTTCGGGATTATCCTTTGATCTGCATGCGTAAGCGTAGTCCAACAACACTGCTCAATAAGCCTTCCACTTTAGGGGATAAGACCGAATGAATAGCTGGGGACATAGCCCTGCAAGATGGAATTGACTCCTACCCGATTTAGGGTTAGCAGATAGGTTGTTCTCTTATGTACTGATTCTAGGTCTTGAACAATCGGGGCCTCACCTTCTCTTGATAGAGAAAGTACTTGATTCATAAGTATTATGAATCAAAATTGTTCATTAGAAGGTCAGTAGGAACTTAAGGAACAAAATGTATTCACAGGGGTAAAACGGTGGTCTTGACCCAACTGTGATTACGAACGACCCATGAAGGATCGGCTTACTGATCAAGGCTATATCAAGTGGACATAATATATCTACATTGAGGAGAGTTCAACTATGAACTTTAGTAGAGGGACCCATTAGTTAATGAATGGGGGTTAATTCAGTATAATGAGTTTAGCCAATTAATATCGGAACGTTGGAGCTCATGATCTGTAGATCCGCGAGGGCCCCCTACTAGCTCGTAAATGGATTAGCTTTAGAGTAACTTGATAAGTTAATTTGAAATGTTCGAATTAGAATTAAATGAAATAGAAGAATTATATTTAAATATGATTTAAATATATGAAGGTGGATTTGTGTAAAATTAATTTAATATTTGATATTAAATTAATTAGAATTAAATTAATTACATAAATAATTATTTATTATTTTTATTATAAAATTAATTTTACAAAATTAATAATATTTTCAATATTTAAAATCAAATTGATTTTTTAATCATTTGATGAAAAATTGGAAAATTTACACAAAATGGAAAAATGAATTTTTCCATTATCATCTTCAACTTGCTCACACAAAACCCATTTACATTTGCTTTAATAATTCTAAGCATGAACTGCAACTTATTCAGCCAACTTCTTTGCATGATAGCCTATAATAGACAAAGAAGATTGGAGTGGAATTGAGGCATGCATTCAAAGAGTTTTAATAGAAAAATTCGTGCTGAAGAAATTGTTCTTCAAGTGAGTAGTAATAGTGAATTTCTCTCAAAGTTTCCTTTCGTTCAGGCTGTTCTTGAGTCCCACAACTCATTCTAAAGCTCCAAGAGGATATGGTAAAGATCTTGAGATGGTTCACAGCAAGTTTCAGAGAAAATAACAAGTGAGAATCAAGATCTTGAAGAGTTCTACAAAGGTATGACTTCAAACCCTCTTATGTTAGAAGAGCATGCTTTAGTTACGTCCAAAATTAATGAATAAGAGTGCTTATTGATCATTGTTGCTTCTGCTACATGCTGATATACTCTTACAACATTCCCCTCACTATAGATATATTTTGTGTCCATTTAATATAACGGTCATCGATAAGTTGATCCTTCACAGGTTGTTTTCAACCTTAGCTTGGTAAATTACCATTTTACTCCTGAGTTATATCTTTTCTCCTTCAGTACCATTGTCCCTCTCATGAAGAATTGATTTAGGATCATAATCAGTAAATCCATTCCCTTTCAGTCGAGCGAGAGGATGAGGCCCCTTGTTCAAGATCCAGGATTAGCCCTTAAGGAAACAACCTTTATACTATCCCTAAAATGGGTAAGAGTGAATTCCATCTTGGAAATTCTATGTCCTCAGTTATCTACCCAATGTTATCTCTGAAATGGGAGGCATATTAAGCAATTCTGTTGAGCTTATCCTCACCTATGCAGATGACAATTCCAAATAAACAGGAGTTCATAGATAGCTCATGATTTAGATCAAGTTATCTAGGTCATCAAAAAGTGAAAATCAGTGTTAACAGTAAACCGTGTTGATACTTAACAATGATTATTTTATGGTCAATCTTACACAATCTCATCTTGTAGAACACCCCCACTCACATGTCTCTACATGAACGAACAAATCACATCATTTATGACACTTTACAGCATTTGTAATAATTATAAAGTAGGTCGTATTCAATAGTATCTCCATAAATAGGTACCCAACCTAATCCAAGTACTATAGATCATTTAGTCTATTTTACTCGAACTTGATCTAATTTATGTCTCCATATAAAGTCCAAGTATTCATGACAATAGCCAAGGGTATGTATTTTATTGGATTTATAGTCATTAAACTATTAATTCATTTTCATTCAACAACATTTGTCTGAATAAAGTTCATATATGTTATTTGTTTACAAACTACGAGTTTTAAGACATAAAACCCAATATGGCATAGCATCAAGCGAGGATGCATTGTAGACTCAACCATGGAGGCTAAGTATGTAGTTTCCTGTGAAGCAACAAAGGAGACAGTTTGGCTAAAGTAGTTCCTAAGTGATTTGGAAGTTATTCCAAACATGAACTTGCCGATCACCTTATACTGTGACAACATTGGGGCTGTGGCCAACTCAAAAGAACCTCATAGCCACAAACAAGGAAAGCACATTGAGAGGAAGTATTACCTGATTCGAAAGATTGTGCAACGAGGAGATGTAATCGTCACAAAGATCACTTCGGAGCACAACATTCCTGATCTATTTACAAAGGCTCTCTTGGCTAAAGTGTTTGAGAGTCCTCTAGAGAATCTAGGTCTACGAGATATGTACATTGTGTAATCTATGACAAGTAGGAGATGTGTAATGGGTATGAGATGCCCTAGTTTATTGTATTTTTCTTTCTATTTGTAACATCCCCGTTGTTTCATGTAATGTACATCCCACTAACTAGAGTTTTAGTTCAAGTTGAAGTTTGTTAGATTTTGTGCCCTTAAAACTCATAAATGTTGAATGTAATTAAATGTCCGTCATTAATAAATAGTTTATTATCATTTTTATCAATAAGTGTTATTAATGTTTTATTTAATTTTGTCTTATTAACCCTAAAATCCAATAAACTAGCATCTTAGGTCGTCTTATGAGTCTTGAACTGTATGTTGAGACATATAGGGATCAATGTTGAAGATACACCCTAAAGGCTCTACAGTATAGGGATAAGGTTGGGTACCTTATCCTTGTAACACTATGGATATGACCCACATGTATTTGATACAAACGAAGTGATCCAACACATTCGTGTAGGAGATACCCAAATGGGGGTATCCCGTGCAATGAGTTTGTACAAGATAGGACAGAAAAATAGTCAACACTAGATGTAACTCCGTTGACTAGTTAGGTTTCTATTTCAATAGATGTAACTCCTGACTATATTACGAACTACTGTTCACGAGGCATTGTCCTTTGATTTGTATAGGTGAGATTGGCCAGTTTACTAACTCAATATGCATACAATTTTTGGGATAAGATCGAGTGGGTAGCTAGAAGATAATCATACAAAATGGAGTTCACTTCTTCTCGATTTCAGCGTAAGTAGACAAGTGTTTCCTTAAGTGGTGTCTCTAGGACTTGAACAAAGAATCCTACCCTTTCAGTGGCTTGATTAGGGTTTCGTTTTAATGGTTCAACTATAATCAGGTTGTTCATTAGAGGCGCACTAGTACTTAAGAATGTAGAGGTAACCCAGGGTAAAACGGTAATATGACCAAGCTGGTGTTATAAACACTCGTGAAGGATTAACTTGCTGTTATTGATCTATATTCATGGACATAAAAACATATATGTAATGAAAAGAGTGCAGCTGTGGGTCTTTAGTGGGTGTACCAACAGTTAACAAATATTGATTAATTTGGTTAATGAGTTTAGCCAATTAATCTCATATCATTAGAGCCTCTGATTTGCAGGTCCATTAGGTCCCCTTCCTATCTTGTAAACTGTATGGAGGTAATTTATCATTAAATTGAACTTGAAATATTTAAATTCAGAATTGGGAATTTATTAATGTATGTTGATACATTTTAATATAAAGTTTAGTTTTAGACTCTATTATTAATTTTGGATATGATTCTAAATTAATAAATGAGATAATGAAATATTTGAAAGGAGTTCAAATATTAATTTAATATTAATAATATTCATATTGAAAATTATAGGTTAAAAATAATGTGCATTGGATGCGCATTAAAATTATAGTTAGTTATTTAATTTAATTCAGATTAATTAAAATCAAAATCAAATCAAAGTAAATTAATTAAACCAAAACTATATGTTAAATTTAATGTACATTAGATGCACATTAAAACTACAGGTTGTGTGAGAGAAAATCATTTAAATATGTTATAAATGATCATTTAATTAATTTAATTTAAACAAATGAACTCCCAAAAGGAAAGTTATGAGAAAATGTGGGATCAATCCCACATTTTTCTCTTCCTCTCTTACCATCCCTCTCTCTCTAACAAAAGGGTTTTGTTTTGCAGAGGGAGAAAAAAGGCGCTCATGCTTTCTGTGTGTGTTTTATGCTTCTTGAGAAAAGAAAGAAAAAATTGTTATGTGATATTTTCATATCCCAAAAGAGAGAATCCCACAATTCTCCAAGCCTCAATTCCTATAAGAATATGGAGGTTTTCAAGTAGTGGTGCCCAATCCCAATTCAAAATAGAAATTCTACGAAATTATCAAAAGGTTTGCGGGGTAGGGTTTCTTCCCCTATATAATTAGTCTGATTGGGAATAGCATTCTTGATCATTATTACTTTTTATTCCAATGCAAAATTGTTTTGGTTTTAAATGCCAATAAAAAAAAAAAGAAATGGTTTTGTGCTTTGGCTTTCGCTGTGCCTTACGGTTTTCATCCTTTCAAAAGCAATATCAAGAACTCTTGTTGAAGTGCTCGCCTCTTTAATAACTCTTGTTCAAGTTTTAGTAGTTTCTCTGGAAATCACATTTAGTACGATTTGGTTTCTTGGCTTATGTTCTCTAATGTGGTTTTCTTTGAAGAAAGTAGCATTTGTCGATATAAATACATTGGTTTCATTTGGATTGAAGAAAACACCACCTTCCATTTATTTAGAATAACCTACAAATAGGCATAATCTTGAACATGGTTCTAATTTATTTGGATTTTCCATAAGCACATATGTTGGACATCCCCAAATCCTGAAATGCCATAAACTATATTTACAACCTCTCCATAATTCAAAAGGTGTTCCGGTAACACTCTTTGATGGAACCTGATTTAAGAGGTAATCTGCAGTCTCCACTACATAACCCTAAAACGAGATAAGTAGAGAAGTATAGCTCATTATAGAGTGAACAATGTCTAATAGGGTTCTATTTCACCTTTCTAATATACCATTTTTTTAGGAGTACCAGGTGCTGAGAGTTGTTATATGATTCCATGCTCTATCAAATAGTTCTTGAATTCAATATCCATGTACTCCTCACCTCGATCTAATCAAAATGTTTTAATCTTTTTACCTAACAAATTTTCAACTTCAATCTTATACTCCTTGAAATTTCGAACTATGTCTGACTTATGTTACATTAGGTAAACATGCCCATATCTTGAATAATCGTCTACAAAGTGACAAAATATTCAAATCCTCCATTGGCTTTTACACTTGTCGGACCATAAAGGTTTGAGTATATAAGCTCCAAGGGTTCTTTGGTTCTATAAATTTTTCAAGTAAAAGGCCGTTTTGTCATTTTTCCTTCTTGACAAGCTTCACACACAAGTAAAGAATATTATTCTAATTCGTTTAGAAGTCTATTCGTAACCAACCTCTCAATCCTATTGAGATTAATGTGACCTAGTCTTAGATGTTAAAGATGAGCATTTTCTTTAGGAGAAAATTTTGTTTTCTTAGTTTTAGTGGTTCCAGTTCCTTTCATTTATTGCAGAACAAATATCAATACCATTTTTCGAGATAAACGCTTTATCCCAAATAAAAGATACATTAATATATTTTTCTAAGTAACATGAAACTAAAATCAAGTTCCTTTTAAAATTAGGAACATAGTAAACATTGTCTAACAACATAAACTTTGATTAAAAAAAACAACTTCAAACTCCCAATTTCAAATGCCGAAACAACCTCTTCTGTTCCAGCCTGTAAAGTCATCTCTCCCACTGGCAGTGATAGCGCTTCAAGTTTACCGTCGCTCGTAAACCCGCGCCTACGCAAATATTATTTATAAATCACTAAACTAACTACTTATAATAACTGGTAGTATAAGCAGCAAGTCCGGGGTCGAACCTCAGGGAAGCGTAGAAGATTAGTTCATCAAAGCTTGTTTTCAGTTAAAGTGATAAATGGGGGGATTGGTGTGTTTGAATAATTGAAATTGCATAAAAATAAAATGCGAGAAAAGTAAAGATAAAAGCACAATTAACCTAAATATCTTAGTTTAGAGGAATGGATTTACCCAATGTAATTTAGATCATAGACCCAATTAGGACTTAAATTTCTTGTTTATGCTTAGCCCAGTTGGTTGGATCCCAACCACTTTTCCTAATTATCTAATTAATCAAAATGCACAAAAAATGAATCCGCTCCATATAAATTAATGAATCACATTAAGTTCTACGGATTACGCTAAGATGAGTTTTTAATTTCCAACGTCCAATTAAACAATCAATACGATTTTTTCTCTAGGTTGCTAGGAACAGTCCTTTTTGCCTAACTAACCTATTGCTTCCAATGGGATTATTCTATAAATATCTGATATTACAATGTAATCTCAAAGAATTAAAATTACACGATAAAATTATTGGGTGCCAATCAACAACTAAAATCATGCAATTTATACATATAGATTCAAATCAAAACCCATAAACAATTCTGAATGCATCACTACATTGAAATCTCATAAATTATATCAAGTTCCTACAAATCCCTAAACTAAGAAACCAAAATCTTACCTTCCCATAGAGGTCAAAAAGTTACAATTCGGCATTATTCGATTAACTACAAAAGAAACCCCAAAAAGACAAGTGGATGAGGGAAAAGAAGGGAAAAATTTGCTGAGGCCGAAGGTAGGTGTCCTCTTTTCTGTCCTAAAAGGGAAGAACATATATAGGGCAGGGTCGCAGCATTATAATGCTGCCTTGTGCGTGCATCCGTCATTATGTTCGGGCATTGCATAGTGTTGCAACGCTGCTCTATTTTGTCCAATACAGGTAACTACTACCTTATAGCATTGTGCAACGCTTGTTTTGGCATTCAAATGCTCCGTCTAGGGGTGTTTTCATCTATTCACGTCCCTTTGAAGCCCTGTTGTTCAAATTAGCTTCTAATTGCTCCAAATTAACCCCAAATAGCTCGTAATGAACGATTCTACGTCTAAGATGCTTGATACCTACAAAATCATCAAATAAACACATTAACATAGTAACGATGTAGAATTAAGTAGAAAAAAATAGCACATTTTCGATGCTATTAAGTACCACCAACTTAAGTCTTGATTGTCCTCGAGCAAGGTAGAATCAAACATTCATACAAAAGATTGTGCTTGCTCAATCACAAGGGTTGTTACTCTAGTTTCAACAGTCTATAAGGATTAGATTTGCAATAAAAAACATATAATCAGATTACAATAAAACAATGAAGCACGTTTAAAAATGATTCTAAACATACTCATGCATGAGTGAGTCAAAAGCCCTACTAATTAGGCTCGTAAAACCTGAAACAGTTTTTTAAGGCTCTCAATCTGTTTTCCCCCCACACTGGCTATGATGGAATACACAAGCATGCAACGGAAGAAAACAGAATCAATAAGCACTCTAATTACATTTAATTTGAGTTCTAAAGCATACTATTTAAAAAAAAAAAACTAAAGTGGGTTTCAATTTGAACTTACCTTTGATGAAATCTTCCAATTTCAAGTTGCTCTTCACTTCAAATCAGCTTCAAATCGACAGTAAACTACCAAGAGATCTTCTCTACTATTCTCAGCATTGAATTTGAATGGTGGAACTCGAATTTGAGTGAATTTGTTGAATGAAATTGAGAGAGTTTGTGAGGAAGAAGATGAAGTAGCAGAAACACAGTTTTTCTAGCTCAAGTTCCTCTCTTTTTTCTTCAAATCTGACAGTTTTTATTGAAGCTCGACATGCAACCACCTTCAATTTCATTGATGGCTAGCAACTACTTCTCACTTCAATTGGGGATTGTGTGATTGTGCATGAGAAGCACCTCATGCTCTAGAAAGGGTGGGAAAAACCCACATTCTCAAATTTTCAATTTCAAATTAATTTCTTAATTTCCAATTTTTTAACTAATTAAAAATTAATTAAAATCAATTTGATTTTTAATTAATTAAACAAGTTTAATTAATTAAATAATTTAATATCAAATATTAAATTAATCACACACCTAATTTTAAACATGAATCTTATTCATGTAATCAATATTTAAATATTATAAACTCTCCAATTTCGTTTAATTTTAACAAATTAAACTTTAATTATATCGAATATAATTTAAAAAAACCCTAATTTGATTTTGAATTTATTCAAACTCAAAACCCTAATTTCAATTTGAACATTTTGATATCATTCCAAATTCACTCAATTTAATAATTCAAGGTGTTCATGTTTTACGAGCTAGTAGAGGGACCTTATGGACGTACAGATCATGAGTTCCAACGATTAAGGTTAATTGGCTAAACTCTTTAGACCGAATTAATCAGTACTCGTTAACTATCAAGTCATACCACTATAGCTTAATAGTTGCACTCTCCCCACTGTAGATATCTTTGTGTCCACATGATATAACCATAACCAGTAAGTCGAACCCTCACAGTTTGTTCGTAATAATGGCTTGGTCAATTTTACCCCCAATATTACGTCTTGTTTCTTAAGTTCTCACTGACCCTCTAATGAACAATTGATTTATGATCCATTCACTAAACCAGATCCCTTTCCGGCCATTGAGAGGGTGGGGCCTCTTGTTCAAGACCTGGATTCAGTACTTAAGAGAACAACATTTATTCTATTCATAATTTAGGTAGGCGTGAATTTCATCTTGCACCCTATGAAATGGGAGGTGCATTGAACTAGCATTGTTGAGCCAACCCTCACATATGCAAATCTAAGGATAATCCCGAATATATAGAAGTTCATAGTTAGCTCAAGATTAAGATCGAGTTATCTAGGCCATCTAAGTGAAATGGTCAGTCTTAAACAATAAACAATATTATATATTAAGAGTGACTTATTTCTTGGTCCGAGCTTATGCAAACTCATTGCATAAGATGCCCCACTCCTCATGTCAATACATGAACGAATCAAGATCACTTCGTTTGTACCACCTTTACAACAACTTGTAATAGCTACAGAGTAGGCCGCATCCAATAGTGTTACCAGAATAAGGTACCCAATCTTAATCATGTACTATAGACCGTTTTGGCTATTTACTCGAACTTTGATCCATCTTTATGTCTTTACATAAAGTTCAAGTATTCATATAATAGCCATAGATCTACATAAAGTTCAAGTATTCATATAATAGATTCAGTAATAACATTATCGAAGAAATGTTGAATAACATATTTATTGATAATAGAATATGTTTAACTTTACAAACTACGATTTTTAGAACATAAAGCCCAACAGGCTCGAAGGTTCAGTGGTCAAGCTTCCTAGACTCAATTTTGTAATGACACATTTAAGGAAACCATTACACCCTCTTTTCTTTTATATATATATATATATACATACACATACTTGTACAAAACAAGAAGCATTATCTGATGGAGTAATATAACATGCAATGGAAAAATTCAGAATCAACATGCACTCTAACTACACTTAATTTGAGTTTTAAACATGCTACTCATGAGATATACATAAGAGGGTTTTAACAATATATTATCTTTGAATATCTTTCCACGAATTCAGCAGAATTTCCATGAATTTGAGCTTGATTATTCAAGTAGACCACCACTAAGATCTTCTCCACTAATCTCAAGAAGGAATGTGTGGTGGAAACACTCAAACTAAGTTAAATTGGTGATGAACTTTGGGGGGTTTTTGTGGGTTTTCAGTTTTGCAACATTCCAGGTGTAGAAACTCATACTCCTTTCCAATTCCATGCATGAAGCTTCAATTTATAGGATCATTTTGTGCAGGAAGGAGGGCTGCATGTATGGCAACTCCTACTTAGAGTTTAATTGAAGATTAAAGTGGATTTAGATGATAAACCGCCCAAATGAAGTTAGTGCCCACCTCAAATCAATTTTATTTAAATTTATTTTTCTTTTAGATGAAACTATTTTATTTAAAATTTAGTTTTATAAAATTAACTCAAAATAATTAATTTAAATAAAACTAATTTCAATTTTAATTAAACCTTTTAATTAAAAAAGTATTAATTTAATATCTTAATATTAAATTAATAAAATACCAATTACACCAATATGATTCAATCTCATATAATTAATATTTAAATCATAATTTAAATATTAATCGATTCTTCAATGTCGTTTAATTTTGACTAAATTAAATGTTTTAATTGTATCGTATACAATCAATTGAAAACCCTAAAATTGAATTTGAACATTTCAAATTCATAACCCTAAATTCAAATTTCATCCAATCAATAATAAATTTATTATTCCAATTTATGAGCTAATAGAGGGAGCTAATGAACCTACAGATCATGAGCTCCAACAATTTGTAATTAATTGGTTAAACTCTTTAAACCAAATTAATTACTATCCGTTAACTATCAAGGCACACCGCTATAGCTTGATAGTTGCACTCTCCTCAATGTAGATATATTTCTGTCTATTTTAACTATAATCGGTAAGTCGATCCTTCACAGGTCGTTCATATTTACAGCAAGATCAAAATTACCATTTTACCTCTGTAAATGCATCTTGTTTCTTAAGCTCCCACCTCTACTGAACAACTGATTCATATATATCACTTATGAATCATATCCCTCTCTATCACGAGAGGGTGGGGCCCCGTTGTTTAAGATCGGGAATCAGTACTTAAGAGAACAACCTATCTACTAACCCTAAGATGGGTAAAAGTGAATTCCATCTTGCAAGGCTATGTCTCCACCTATCTATCTGGTCTTATTCCTAAAATGGGAGGCTTATTGAGCAGCGCTGTTGGACTACTCCTACCTATGCAGATCAGAGGATAATCCCGAATAAACATGAGTTCATAGTTAGTGGGTGAAGGAAATATGTCAACGTTATCCTACGGTCTCCTCCAGTAGTTTGAACCGTAACATTCCTATGTTGTGTCTACTGTCGTTTTTAGGCGACACTAGTCGTTAATCACGACCATCCTTACGGAGGGTTGTAACATAGGATTCGGAACAACCCAAGCTTAAGAAATGAATAGGGTCATATAGTTTTGTCTTGGATATTGTCTTCCATCTCGGGGGCATATTCTTACCGTTCTATACGATCTGAAAATGGAGGGTCACACTTACAAGAATTAATAATTGTTAGTAAAGATCTTGAAATGATAACCAAATAAACTATAGAAATAAGAGTTATTCTGATATAGTATTTGGTCAGGATTGTCTTGCTTCAGTGAAGGTCTTTTTTACTGCCCTACAATAGCAACTATTCTAAATCACTAAAGTATAATTGCAAAATAAATAAAGAAATATGGGTACTTTATTTATTTTCTAAATTTGGATTTAGATAGCATAAGTTTAATAGAATTTGTTTAATTTTTCAGCAATGTCAAATTCAATTATACAGTTACTTGCTTCTGATAAGTTTAATGAGAAGGATATTCAAACTGAAAATCCAATATAAATACGATATTACTTGTGGATGATCTGAGGTTTGTGTTAACGGAGGAATGTCCTTCAATTCCCAGTTCAACAACGAACCGATATGTTTGGGACATCTATGATCGGTGGGTTAGGGCTAACAAAA
The DNA here is from genome assembly GCF_027475165.1 of Benincasa hispida. NCBI lineage: Eukaryota > Viridiplantae > Streptophyta > Magnoliopsida > Cucurbitales > Cucurbitaceae > Benincasa > Benincasa hispida. The sequence goes on along the minus strand of NC_143486.1, from coordinate 62,903,483 downwards.
AAAGCCAGGACTTATATCTTAGCAAGTATATCTGATGTATTTAATAAGAAACATGAATTAATGCCACTGCCCGTGAGATAATGGCATCGCTCTAGGCGATGTTCGGGCAACCGTCATCCTCTGTTCGACATGAAGCCATTAAGCATGTTTAAAACTAAAGCAATATCTCCTAACAGGGTGCCAAAGCTTACTCATTCCTCGGGGTACTTTAGCTCAGATGGAAATTACGGGTGTCATAGGTGCCCCAAGTTAATCATAACCCAAGAAAGAGGAGTAATCCCTTTAAAAAATAAGATACAAACTTGCTTCTACTTTACGACACACTCTGCCTTTAGCAAACTTGCTTTTTACATACTCTACACTTGGCTTTTACAATACAAAACAAGTGTTTGGCAAAAACTTATGCATGCATTACTAAGTTGAGCATCAGTCACTTAACACGTATCACCTAGGCCTTACGGGATGACAAAAAAAAATATAAGCCCCAAAATACGACTCTAAGGATGCAAGACCTAACTTCGTTGGACAAGGGACTTAAAGATGCATGAAAGATAAGAAATTTTTTTTAAAATGGGCTAAAAATCATGATCATGCTCTTTAAACATAATTTCATGCAAACCTAATCATAAAAAGGTTTTGTCATCAACTACTTAATCGTAACAAACCAAGCAAGAGAGCAAGCAAGAAAATTAAGCACACAAATATCGTCCGAGCACAATGCTCAAGGACCCTAACAACCACCACATATCCCCACCCCCAATTTAAAATAATACATTGTCCCCAATATATTTTTCAAATAAAGCTTAATAAAATAAAATAGTCAAGGGAGCAGAAAACATCCCTTGATAACGTTTCTACACATGGGATGGTGGTAAGAGGGTTGCATTAAGTTGATCTTCTTCCTCTTTTAGGGCAGAAGGAAAGATCATACAAATAAACAAAAGAAAGAAAAAATAACAAAGGTAGAAGAAAAGAAAGAAAAAACCGAGGGCACATAGTAGAAAGAAAAGACTAGCCTCAATCAGAATGTGGAAAGTCTAGATCCCTCTGAAGACCACTCTGGAAACTAATGCTAGCGTAGTATTGACGGTTCTCCTCAGCGATGAAGTTCATTATCTTTTCCATACGCCTTTTCCAACGAGCAGTCTCTTGACTTACTCTCAGCGACTTGGTGGCTACGTTGAACACTTCTAGGATTTCAAATAACATGGAAGTGGTGTCCACGAACTTTGAGGAGGAAAAGGGGTAAAAATTCTAGAGAGAAGTTAGAGAGAAGATGGAGGCTAGGTTTTGAATAATAATAAAAATTAGAGAGAAGATGGAGGCTAGGTTTTGAATAATAATAAAAATTCTTTTTTTTTTTTGCCCAAAATGAAATATAAGGATATATTTATTTAGAGAAGGGTGAACCACTTCTCCAATAATTTTCCTTTATACCCGGTGCTAAGTAATTAAATAACCCTTATTTAATTAATTTGCACATTAATTAAATAACCATGTATTATATCTTAGTGGTCTTTTTAAATATAAAAAATATTTAAAAATATATACACATTATAGCAAAAAGTTCTAAAAGTACAAGCACTTTTAAAACTCTTTGTTATAAAGTGTAAATATTTTTTGGATTTTTCTATTCATAAGAATTTTCGTATATCTTATTTAATATATATTTAATTAGTTATCATAAATATCATATATTTATGTTAACCTCTAATCTTCGTTATTTCTTAATCAATTAATTAACTAATAATTAATCAATTAAATAACTATATTAAATCATATTTATTATTGAGTTGATTAACATATAAATATCACATATTTATATATATACATCTCTTTATGAATCTAATTCATATGAATCTAATATTTGAATTTTATTCAAATATATCTCTCTTACATAATTTGATTATAGATCATACCATTCATATAAAACTCCCTAATTTGATTTGAAGAACTCAAATCATTCCTCATTACTATCCTTTAGTGAGCTAGCAAGGGGACCTTATAAATCTACAGATTAGAAGCTCTAATGATGTGAGATTAATTGATTAAACTTCTTTAATCCAAATAATCAATATTCATTAACTACCGATCATTCCACTAAAGACCGATAGCAGCATTCTTTGTACTGTATATATATTTCTATGTCCTTGGATATAACCAATCAACATAGTGATGACCCTTCACAAATGCTCATAGGTACAGCTGGATCAAAATACCATTTTACCCATGTAATTACATATAGCTTCTTAAGTATCACTGATTTCTCTAATGAACAAATAGTTTATAGTCCAACTATAAACTAACACCTCTCGGGCCAGTGAGAGGTTGATGTCACATTGTTTAAGATCCGAAACAAGCTATTGAAGGAGCAATTTATCTACTTTCCCAATCAATGGGAAGGAGTAAATTCCATCTTATGTAGCTGTGTTTCCAGCTCCCCAATCAGACAAATCCCCAAAATGGTAGACCTAATGAGTCAGCTATCATAGTCACTCTCACCCATACATATCAAAGGTCTGTAGTTATAAATAGAAGTTCACAACTTACTCAAGATTAAGGTCAAGTATCCTATGGTCATCCTAATAAAATATTAGTTTCTTCAAGTACCAGTGTTATAATGAGAAATAAACATTTTGTGGTCTGGTCTGTGTATAAACTCCTTTGTACAAAATACCCCAATTCACATGTCTTTATATGAACAATATGGTTCATATTGTTTGTAACACTTAGATCTCATGTCTATTCATAAATGATCAGGATCAGATCATTTGAAGCACTTTACAACAATTGTAACTCCTACAAAGTGGGCAATACTCGCAGTGTCACCAGGATAAGGTACCTAGCCTTATCCATCTACTACAGACCATTTAGGTTATTGCTCAAACATAATCCACCCGTATGTCTCTACATACATGTTTAAGTTACAAGATAATCTTGGATGTTAGTTTATTGATTTGTGGTTAATGCAACTAAAATATCATATATTTTATAGACAATGAGTTTGAATAAAATATCATATATTTTATTAAATAGACAATGAGTTTGTACAATACATTTACAAACTATAGAACTTTACAAGATTTAGGGCATTAACTCCAACACCAACAACGTTACGTTATTATTGAATTATGAATCAAACACTTGTTCATCTAAATTTTAATTTGCACATTATTCAAGTTACTATTTATTTGTACAACATTTGGTTCTATGTATTTTTTTTTAACTCATTTACTATTTCGATATATCTTTTTCACATAAATTTCATTCACATCCTATTAAAATCGTGAATATTTTGGTAGGTATCGGGGGTATTTCACCATGTTCTCGTGGATATTTCACCATGTTCTCGTGGATATTTCACCGATATATCGTTTCATTATCTCTATATTTTGTTTTTCCCCTTTTTGCTAACATCAAGCTTTTTCAATGGGCTACCTTTTCCAAATTTCTAAATTTTATAAATTTTCAATCAAAAAACATGTCTATTTTTTTAACATACCAGGACCTGAGGACAACATTATCATTATTGGATAAATTACCCTAATGCTAGGCTAATATCTTCTAGACCATCTTGTTACTAAATTTACTATTCAATCTTATGTTTGACCCTTATTTTGTATGGCTTATACTTTATTAATGAAATATTCATTTATATTAATTTTTTGGATTTTATTATTATCTCTATTTTATTACCAAATATATTTGACTTCTAATATTCATTTACATGCTTAGTCATAGTTTACTGCTAAAATAAGTTTGTTCTAAAATTTCACTGAAAACTTCACAATATTTTAATAAATTTAAGTTGTATTCATCATTTTTCTCAGAATATCTATCGATATATCCGTAAGTATTAGTTATCGATATTTATACGGACAACGATATTTTCATCCTCGCTTATTTCAACTTTCTAAACTCTTTAAAAATATTTTACATTATTATTATTTTATTTCTTAGATATTTACTTGCATAGATATTTGTTTGTTTACTAAATTAATATTTAATTTGTTGTTTATTTAATAGGCAAGAAGATTTATGAACCAATTTTAACCTTAATATATTAAATTTACAATTGGTCTTCTCTAACTAGTCTTAGAAATTTAAAGTTGATGAGAACCTTAACTAAAATTAAAATTCAACTTGTAATTTCTTATAGTATTTATGTACAAACTTGAGTTGTTACACCCCTATATATAGATCCTTCTAGCTTCATATGAGGTCATTAACTAGAATCCTATTCTAAAACTCCCTAACTTCCACGTACTTTTACTCTCTGTTAGGCATCGGAGTGCGGGTTGCAAGCACCACACGAATATGCATATGGTCTCTTTTGCTAGTCACATTCTTCTTTCTTTCAAATAAATTCATTATTGGTATTACGTATGCGAAGGCCAAGTTTGCTTCCGTGTCCGATTTAATTTTGTTTATTCACATACAACCATTAAAAAGACTGTTATCATCTAATCCCCTGGGGAAAAATCAAAGATGTTACACAAAATAAATAATAATTCCATCCAAGTCCAATTATCCATACCTTTCTTCTCTTACAACCTCATAATATTGTCGGTGATTGGGTCGGCCACGCACAAGATTATATTAGATAGCATTGGGATCTTTCCACTTAGATTTTTTACCATTAAAAAGAAAATGTTATCATCTCATCTCTTGTGGAAAAATCAAAGATGTTACACAAAATAAATAAGTATCCCATCAAAGTCCTATTGTTCATGTCCCTTTCCTTCTCTTACAACCTCAGAATATTATTGGTGATAAAAGAATAAATCTGAAGGAATTAGCGAGAGTCCATGAAAAGATAATATAAGGTCTAGGATTTGGATCTTTGCACTTTCAACAAACTCATACAACTCAATGAGTTTATGCCCAATATAAAAGGATTGGGCTAAATACAACAATACTAGTAGTTGATGGGTAAATGTTTTCCCAATATTGAGCTTGGACACCTATCTTTGTGCATAATTGTCCAACAAAACTTATTTATCATGTGGTAAATGTTCTAAAGATTATTTTCTTTTAATTTTGTTCTATTTAAGAAAAAGGGAATCCGTGGTATGATGTTCAATGTACGCAGTTAAAATATCTTCTACTTTTTAGGGTCTAATGCAAATATAGCAATCAAACTCAACCTATTAGTAGATATAGCAAATATATCAAAGAATTTGTAGATATAGCTATGACATCCTGACCTTAGCAAGATCTCGAAATCCGAGCTTTTAGAAATTTAATCTAAAAGCATAAAAGTTTGACTAAGTGGCTCAATAAGAGCCTTGTAGAGAAGTGAGACAAGTAGGACATATGGTTATACCATGGATTGATAGAAAGGAATCATGTTTGAAAGAAATAATGGAAGAATGAGTTAATGAGGGGAGAAGGGTGCATACGATAAGTTTTTGGGGCAATGACAGGCCTGAAACATACATCGTTAATAAGCTTCAAACTTGATCAAAAGAAAATTTGTATACACCGAACTACTCCTATTACCACTAAAGCGTAGCAACAGTGGTAAATGTGAGATCGAACAACAAAAATGCGTTGAATTAATTTCTTTTGAAATAAAATTGTCTTTGGAAAAATAGTAAAATTGGGGTTTTGATTTTCGGTTTAAAATTTGAATAACATGCAAGAAAAAAATTACTAGGGATAAATGTCAGCCATAATTGGTTCATCTAATTCTCACATCAAGTAAACATTCAATGAAATTTCAATCATCGTTTTCTGCCAATTGACTATGCTAACGAATTATGTGTGCACAACTACTAAATTGATGTGATTTAACTAATTTGTACAAAGGCCGACAATCAATTAAACCGAAATCAATCAAGCATCCTAATTAATAATTAAGGCTGTAAGGACCGTGTCCTAACTAATCAACATTCTCCTAGATTCAATTGGGTTCATAGTGACCATAAAGAACTAAAAACACATGTATTAAATTTTAAGATTCAACTATGTTGATTAAGTGTCAAGAGAAGCCATGTTCAAATAACCAAGCATTCTTCAAATCTAAATTAAACATACATATAAATATTCAAGGTTAGCCTGTAAACCTAAACATATATATTCAATTGTTGCTACAGGGGTAATTCAAGCATAAACGAACTACTAGGAAACGTGTGAACATGAAATTAACTAGCAAAGATTTGCAATTATGATAGGGGCGTCAATCCAATACACAAATACCAATCTAAATCAATTGAGATTTAAAGAAAACATAATTCTGAATTATGAACATCAAACTGGGAAGAAAACTCCAGAGTTACATCAAATCCTTAATCCAAGAACTAGATAGAAAATTACCTCATCAATTCATAGACAAACCCATGAGATACAATCCAATCCTTGCTTATAATCCAAAGTTAAACTAAAAACTACCCTAACTAAACTGGAAACATAAAGAGTGAAGAAGAAAGTTTGACCTCTCTTTGGCCTCCATTGGAATTCAGCCTTTTTTAACTTAAAATCGAAGGAGAATATTTATAGAAAACAGCACAGCGTTGCAATGTTGAGGCATCTGATCAAGAGTGTCAGGGTGAAGAAGTCCAGTGTGCAATGTCCTCGTCCGTCAAAGCACATAGCATTGCAACACTACCCATTCTATTTTACAGCATTGGGCGAGAGTCAGGCTAAGCCAATCCATGAGCGTTGTGACACTGAAGTAGGGGCATTTTGGTCTTTTTCACTCCTTTGAAGTCCAAATGCTCAAATCACTTCTAAATTGCTTCAAATTAACCCCGATCAGCTCCAAATTGTCGATTCTACCCCTTGGTTGCTCAGTACCTACAAAATAGGGAAATAAACACGTAAAATCTAATAACGAGCTCAAACTAAGCTAGGAATAATAGCTCTTTTTTAGATCTATCAAGCGTGTACTAGGATCTTATGGATTCCATTTCGAGTCCACATGGAACAAGATAAAAGTATGAGACAACCCTTTGGAAAAGAATTACACCAAAGAAGTTTATGGTTCAAGTTGGGTGCAACATACCTCAAAGGAACAATGAAGGATGAGTGTGTACTTTTATTATAAATCAAGTAGGAAACAATGAGACAAGTTGGAAGCCTAGCTGAAGCATCGTGTAGCCCAACCATGCATTAGTGATCATTACATTGGCACATGAGGGCATGATTGGTGCATACATCAAGGGATGGGTGCATGACCTAGTCATGGAGAGGATTCCAAGATGCCCTTATTGGACTCTGAAGGAGAGAAACAAGTCACTTTGAGTGCATCTTGAGAGCTATGCTATAATTGAAGTGGACTAGTTTTAGCATTAATAAGTAAACAAACAACTAAATTATTGCAAAACACAGCAAGCAGCTCTCTCGAATCGACTTCAAACTTTTTGAACCAACCCAAACCTGTCAAAAACCACTCAAACCAGCTCAGAAACTCCAAAAACTAGGTTGAATCGGTCAAACCGACTAAACCAAGTCAATTGGACCGGTCCAGACCATCTGGATCGATTGGTCAACATGAAAGGCGAAGTCTACTGCTAGAGGTGTGAGTCAGCGGGTTGCGAAGGGGGCACGCGGGGCAAGAACCGGGTCGGACGCAGAGGAGAGGGATGCACGTAGGCAAAATTCATCAAACCGGGGCGGGTCAGGGTGCGTGAATGGTCGGACCATGCAAATAGCTAACGCACACGCATGGTGTTGGATCAACACCAGCATGCAGCGGAAGGGAATAGGATCCATAAGCATTCTAATTCATTAATTTTGGTTGAAAAGAAACATGCTAAAACAGAGTATAATGGGTTTCAAGATCATAACTTGGTCGAACCTTCGAAATCTCCATTTTCCACTATAAAATCCTCCAAATCCTTCTGTAGACCACCACAAGATCTTCCCTACTATCCTATTGGTGCTGTAGATTGAGTTGTGGGACTCAAAATAAGCTGAAATCAAAGAAAATATGGAGAAAGCTCACTGAACCAACCCATTGAAGGACCCCTTCTTCATCCAAATTTTTCAGCAAAAATTCAATCGGTTCATCATCCCTTTTTTCACTCCAATCTCTTCAATATATTGCAGACTACTATGAAAGAGATGTGCTACATGGGATGCAGCTCATGCTTGGAGTAAACCAAAGGAAGAGGTGGTGGGTTCCTTATAAGCCAGTTGAAGATGAACTTAGAAAAACCCATTTTAAATTTTTGTGTAATTTTTTAATTTCCAAAATCTATTTTGATTTTAAAATAATATTTTATTTCTAAAATCAAAATTTAATTTTAAAATTTAATTTTAAAATTAATTTCATAAATTAATTTTCTAATAAAATTAATAAATAATTATTTAAATAATTTAAATAATTCTAATTAATTTAATATCCAATATTAAATTAATGTTTACACAAATTCATCTTCATATATTTAAATCATTTAAATATATTTTCTCTAATTCCATTTGATTCTAATTTGAACGTTTGAAATTAACTTATCACGCTACTCTAGAGGTAATCCACTTTCGAGCTAGTAGGGGGACCTCATGGACCTACAGATCATGGGCTCCAACGATCCGAGATTAATCGACTAAACTCATTAGACCGATCTAACACTCATTCGTTAACTAATGGGTCATTCCACTAAAGCCCATAGTTGAATTCCCCTCACTATAGATATATTATGTCCACTCGATATAACCATGATTAGTAAGTTAACCCTTCACAGGTTGTTCGTAGTAACGGCTGGGTCAAATCTCTGTTTTACCCCCGAAATTACCTCTTGTTCCTTAAGTCCCCATTGATCCCCTAATGAACAATTGTTTTGTGATCGAATCACAAAACTGAGTCCCTCTCATTTTGAGAGGGCGGGATCCCTCATTCAAGCCCCAGAATCAACACTTAAGGGAATAACCTCTCTATTATCTCTAAAGCGAGTAGGAGTGAATTCCCTCTTACACCCTATGTCCTCAGCTATCTATCTGGTCTTACCCCTGAAATGGCAATCATATTGAGCCAGCACTGTTGAGCCAACCATCACCTATGTAAATATAAGGGCAATGCCAAATAAACAGGAGTTCATAGTTAGCTCAGGATTAAGATCAAGTTACCTAGGTCATCGCTTTGAAATAATCAGCCTTAAACAGTAAACAACGTTATAAAGTAAGAGTGATTCATTTCGTGATCCGATCTTGTACAAACTCTTTTGCACAAGGACACCCCCACTTCTCATGTTCAACATGAACGAATTAGGATCACTTCGTTTGTAGCACTTTAGAACTCCTTGTAACTTCTTGTAACAACTACAAAGCAGGTTATATCCAATAGTGTTACCAGAATAAGGTACCCAATCTTATCCATATACTATAGATCATTTTGACTATTTACTTGAACCTAATCTACCTTTATGTCTCCACACAAAGTTTAAGTACTCATCCAATAGTGAAGGGACATTTAGGTTTATTGGATTTCTATTCAAGCAATAGATCTATTCAATAACACCTTTTATTGAATTTTTAGAATAAGCTCCATTGTTTACATACCATGAGGTTTAGGACATAAAACCCAACAAACTCCCACATGGACTAAAACTCCAGTGGTAACTTATACATCCGATATATAAGACTAAGTTTCTGAGTTTTATAGAGAAATACAATAAACTAGGTAATTCTCAAACACTTTAGCTATGAGAAATATTGTAAACATTGTTAGTATACAATAGGCTTTAGATAAAACTATAAAGGGATTGCATCTTAATCCTAATAATGGTCAGGAAGCACACTTTCCTCCCACTACATTGTGGTACTCTCAACTATTTGAGCAAGATGCATCTGACCTGTCTCAACAACCCTTTGTTAACAGTCAGATCTAGAAATCTTTAAACTTTCTATACTTTAAACTAGCCATTTAGATATCTGAATATCTACAAATGGCTTTTAACAATTTGATTCTCAACAGAGGTTTCTAGAACAAACATAATTTTTGAAAATGAACATTTCATTTATCCCAGAAATATATACATTTTATTGTATACAAGTTTTAACAATTAAAAACAAGTAGCAACTTCTCCCACTGGATGAGCTGTGCAAATGGTCCCAGGGTCAAGTTAGCCTAGTTACCTTTCTCTGCTTTCTTCTCGACAAGATACTGAGGGTAGTGTCTCCTCCAATGCCCTTCATCGTTGCAATGGAAACATTTCTGTTTGCAGCGCTATCCTTGCCTTTCAATCAAGTAGGCTTCTTCTTCCCTTTCCCTTTGCCTTTCATCACAAGAATACTTTTACTCTTTGAAGAGAAAGCAACTTTAGGTTTGGAGGACATTCCTCTCTTCTTGGCAGTAGAAACATTTACTTCTGACATCAGACCCTTTGTTCTGAACATTATCTAATAATCCTATAGCTCATTTAGTAAAGTAGTTAAATTTTATTCATTAATGCATTCAAAATTGTATAAAACTTTTCAGAAGAGATTCTAGAATAAAACCAACTTGACTTCTCCCGTTCATGTCAGCACCGTTTACTTCTGCCATATTAAAGTGAACCATCATGTCTAGGACATGTTCACAAACATTGGTTACCACTTTGATGTGACCGTTGTAAATGTGCTTAATGGCATCCCTCGCAGAGATTCCATAATCTCTTTGGCAGTACTCATATCCTCATGCTTCTTTTGTCAACACATCAGATAAGCTGGCGAGGATATAAGCACAGGCTATATCATTAGCCTTGACCCATTGTCATATACATCTCGAACATTTCGGTTTGTTTTTAGAGCTAGGAATGGGAGGACAATCCTCAGTTAAGACAAGCCGCAAATTGTATGTCACAAGTATCATGTTCAAATTTGATTTCTAATTCACATAATTATCCCCAATAAATTTATCTGATGCTAACACTTGTATTATTGAACTTGTCATTTTGAAATTTAATATCCAATCAAGTCTTAGAAATTTTAATAATTTACCCAAGATTATTCTTTTGCAACGATACTAAATCAAGACATTCTTGACTAAATACTACCTCCAGAATAACTCATATTCTGATAGTCATTTAGGTACCGTTTTTGGTCAGACATTATTAACACTTTATAATTTTGTAAGTGTAGACCTGCCATTTTCGGAACTTATAGAACGGTATGAGTATCGCTCCGAGATAGAAAAGAATACCCAAGACGGAACTATAAAACCCTATTCATTTTACTGAAGCCTGGGTTGTTTCCAATCCTATGTTACAACCATCCGTTGCGATAACCATCTGATGGCATGCCGAAATGCATGTCATCTTAGGCCTTTTACTTAGAATTATGAAGGTTGTTAGGAAGAATATGCGGCAATCATGTAGGAATTCACGAGAAAATGAGCTTCCGTCGATCAGCATGTCGAATCTCAGCCAACCCATTATCTTGCATTAATTATGCATTCAATGTTCTATTTTTGTAGCTAATGTAGGAAATGAACGTAAACGCAGAAACTGGACCACCGCATAGACGACCACATGCGGAGAAACACTCCATCGCAAAGGCAAATGCATCGATCAACGCATGGATGCTGTGGTAATCAGCCCTATGTGTCCATCGCATGGGAGTTGCGCTCGTCAAGCGATTGCGGTGATCATGTAGAGTTGCAGTATTAAGCGAATGTGGCCATTGAATGATTGCGGCTACGCGACAATGAATTCTAATGTCATCAACGCAAGGTAGGTGGAATGAACACATCAACACATCTACCTCGAGAAAATCCAAAGCTGATGCTGACATTTCACCTACCATACTGTTAGTGGTAGAGGTTCAGAAAGGACTAATGCGCCGAAAAACAGACTCACAGCAATCCAATTAATGCTATCGATGACCCAAGCTCTATAAATAGAAGCCAATGAGCTGAAATTCAAGTAATCCGGGGATGATCCTTATGAACTGGGGATTTTCCCCGCGATCCAAACAAACGAGTGAGAAGATGGCTGAGAGTTCTTCACCTCCTTCATCCATTCCAAGTGACGACCAGAGCCTTCGACCAGAGCTAGATCTCGAGAGAATCAGCTTCTCCGCCCATCCATGGCATCACCGGCAGCCTTGACGCATATCTGCTGGGAGCAAGTCTTTGCTTCCAGCCGGTCATTTCCTTTTTCTTTCTTTTCTCATATTGTATTGTATGACATTTTGTGATTAAGGAATTAATACAACTTGTTTCCAATGTATTTCTCTGTTCCTTTGACTCTACCTCCATCTTCTTTGCTTAGCATCTTTACTTTCATTGCAACACTTAATGAGATTGCTTGGGTATTGCATACTTAGTCACGTGGATTAGGGATATGAACCATTGCAACACTTGTGGCAGGACGCATGGTCATCGCATACATCTGTTGGCGCATTTTCATTCCAACGCATGACCATCGACGCATGACTAACAACGCATATCTTAAGAACATGCATCACATACCACATCCACGGGATTTTGGTTGTTGAAGAAAATTGACCTCCTAATTTCCCTCTATCATGTTTTTGGCGCCGTTGTCGGGGACTTGGCAGCTAAATGTTTGTTAAGTTTTATGTCTCTGCGAGCAAACTTTTTATCTTGGGAGTATTTCAGCTTGTGCGACCAGGTTGCAAACAATATTGAAGTGTAGGCGATGTGCTGCAAGTCAATGTTGACCCCAAGGTAGAAGGGCAATCAGTCGCAAAAGAGCTGAAGGCAGTTCTAAGCTCATGGTGGCCAACATACGCCCAACAATTGCCGGAAGTTCCAATGATCAGGGCAACTTGACCCAAGCAGTTGAGAGCCATCTCCTGCATGGAAGACTCCTTGCGATGACAACACTCCTACTTTTCCAGGGACGTCTTCTACTCTATCTTTAACTTGTTTTCTTAGTATAGGTTATTTTTATTTTCATTGTTATTTTGGATATATGGCTGCTTCATTGGTTGTGGTACATTTGCTCTTGTAGGTGCAACAATAAGTCTCCTCGGTTCGTAGTTTGACGGAAGAATTTCTTTCACCCTTCAATGCATGGCTTCAATTGCGTGGATTCAAACGCATGAGTGCATGCGTTGTTTCGCCCAAGGTCTTTTCTTGTTATCTTGTATGCCTTATCATTTTGAAATTCTCTTTTTCCCGATTGCATTGTTTTGCAACATTTCTATGATGGTACGTATAGTTCACCGCATTTTCTAACTAATCAACGCAATGCATTCTTTACTTTTATTAACTTCTTCAAATTTTGAAAGTCTTAAGTTTTATTTTGTGCAAACCTTTGTTCAAACATTTATTATTGCATTCTTGTAATTTTGTTTTTAGCTTTGCGATGAGAACGCTACCAACCTCTAAGTTTTGGGATGGTAGCAGTCTCGAAGAATTGCGTTCATTATATTGCGATCATTTGAAGAAAAAAAAGTTGAAGTGAGATTTTGAGAATAAAACTCCACTGTCAACGCAATGGGGAAACCCTTGTTGATAAGAGTTAAGTTGTGAAAGGCACTTGCTCGAAGTTGGATGTCCGCATGACACACGTGGGGGCAAACCAAGACGAAGGCAAGTCGCTAGGATCAACGCAGAAGCGCAACTCCTCTGTCCAGCGCAAGCCAAAACAAACGAGACAAGAGTTGAGTTGAATATGGAATGCAACCGAAGTTGGATGCCCACATGACACACGTGGGGGTAAGCCAAAACGAAGGGTGTAACCAGGTTCAACGCCGCATTTGAATAAGTCATCGCAAAGTTTTTGAAGTATTTTTTACGAACGCATTCTCAAAAGCTAAATACAAAATTGCGGTGAATGAATAAAAGTTTTTTAGCAAAGGCTTGCCGGATCTAAACATAGACAATATCTTTTTGAAGAAGCAACCAAATTGGAGAAGAGCATTGCAGTGATGGTCAAAGGTTTGTGTAAATTATATTCTGAGAAGCTGGTCATCGCAAAGGAAAGCATGAAGGTGAGTTAGAATTTCTTGAGTATAACGCATGCTTGAGGACAAGCATGATTTTAAGTTTGGGGGTCTGCATGTCATCTTAGGCCTTTTACTTAGAATTATGAAGGTTGTTAGGCAGAATATTGACAATCATGTAGGAATTCACGAGAAAATGAGCTTGCATAGATCAGCATAATCTCAATCAACTCGTTATTTTGCATTAATTATGCATTCAATATTCTATTTTTGTAGCTAATGCAGGAAATGAACGCAAACGCAGAAATCGGACCACCGATAGACGACCGCATGCAGAGAAACATTCCATCGCAAAGGCAAATGCATCGATCAATGCATGGATGTTGCGGTAATCAACCGTATGCATCCATCGCATAGGAGTTGCGCTCGTCAAGTGATTGCAGTCATCATGTAGAGTTGTGGTATTAAGAGAATGCGGCCATTGAATGATTGCGGCTATGCGACAACGAATTCTAATGGGATCAATGCAAGGTAGGTGGAATGAACGCACCAACGCATCTACCTCGAGAAAATCCAAAGCTAATGCTGACATTTCACCTACCATGTCGTTAGTGGCAGAGGTTCAGAAAGGACTAACGCACCGAACGTCGAACTCAAAGCAGTCCAATTAATGCAGTCGGCGACCTAAGCTCTATAAATAGAAGTCGATGAGCTGAAATTCAAGTAATCCAGGGATGATCCTTGTGAACCGGGATTTTCCCCACGATCCGGACAAACGCGTGGGAAGATGGCTGAGAGTTCTTCACCTCCTTCATCCATTCCAAATGACGACTGGAGCCTTCGACCGGAGCCTTCGACCAGAGCTAGATCTCAAGAGAGTCAGCTTCTCCGCCCATCCATGGCATCATCGGCAGCCTTGACGCACATCCGCTGGGAGCAAGTCTTTGCTTCCAGTCGGTCATTTCCTTTTCCTTTCTTTTTTCATATTGTATTGTATGACATTTTGTGATTAAGGAATTAATACAACTTGTTTCCAATGCATTTCTCTATTCCTTCAACTCCACCTCCATCTTCTTTTCTTGGCATCTTTACTTTCATTGTAACACTTAGTCATGTGGATTAGGGATATGAAGCATGTAGCATCCCACCGAGAGATGTGCGTTGCGCGAGTGTGTGAGTAACCTTATTTGCTTAGTGTGAAGCTGCGGCAATGCCTGTCTATAGGCTAACACATTGCTTGTCTATGAGTAAAGTCAGCAACAGCCAACTGCCTAAGAGGGTAAGTGGTTGGACGCATTAAGCAATGTATGCATTATTCACTAGAGATAGGAATAAGCTTAGGTTAGCCAAATTGATGCGATTACCTTGTTTTATGAGTGCATCATTCATCATTTAGGCATACTTGAAAGAGTAGTCTAAAACCCAAATCTAAGACTCGAGAGAGCGGATTGGAACGCATAAGCAAGAATGGGGATCTTAGAGATAAGCTCTGTTTGCGTCACATAGTTTATGCACCCTACAGATTGGATTTGCATGCATCTAGGAAGTAGGATAAGGGGTTATGCGGCAGCCACGCTCATGCGGTGAGCTAGTGAGCTGGTTATGGAGGTCTAGGCAGGCATAGGCTTCTCGGTAATATTGCAGATACATCGCATACGTCCTAAAATTAGGTTCACGTGTGTGTAGCATAATCGCATGGCTTGCGTTGACTAAGGTTGTCCTTGCGGTCACTCTTACGGGTTGCAATGAATTCATCTCCGCATTTTATCTATTTTCCCATACATTTATTTCATGTCAAGTGTTGTCGTATCTCTACCTCTCATGCATATTCTCATTGCGTTGTCAGTTAGATAGGAGTAGGAATAGGATTAACTTAGCAACATCCCCTCCATTCTTTTATTTAAACTGTCGCATGCACATCACTGCATACATTAGCTACAAGTCCCTATGTTCGACCTCGGATTACCCAAGAAACTTGCGTTGGAATTATACTTGGTTCCAGCGTAAGAAAACTTGTGGCAGGACACATGGTCATCGCATACATTCGTTAACGCATTATCAGTCCAATGCATGACCATCAACACATGACTATCAACGCATATCTTAGCAACATGCATCGCATACCGCGTCCATGGGATTTTGGTTGTCAAGTAAAATTGACTTCTAATTTTCCTCCATCACCGTCGTTAAACGACTAGCAGCAGGCGTGACATAGGAATCTCATGGTTCATACTAATGGAGGAGACCGTAGGATATGTTGACACATTTCCTTCACCCACATACTATGGACTACTTCCTCCATTCACCATGGTATTGACGCACACATCCGCTCTTTGTAGAGAGGTCACTTCAAGGGTGACACAAAGCGTCATATGAATCTCACGGTGTGAACTATGTGGAGGCGTGGTAGTTGAAATCGTACACTGGATTTTTGTTCGAACAAATTCCTCTTATTCACCCGAGTCTAAATTTAAGCTAAAAAATACTCTCCGTAGGGAGGTCACTTCCAGGGTGACACGAAGTACTGCTTAAATTCAGACTGTGAACTCTTAGAGACGTAAGAGCTAAGAATAACATACCGAGTAGGATATTAATCTCCCGCTGAAGTTTTCTATAACTCAAGTGTTCTAACGTTTGGGTAACTACATACTTAGTTTTTTTTCCGGCTAATTATAAATAACCCTAAGTCTATTTGGTTTATCCATGTATAACTCTTGTAAATGGACTTAAACCTACGATGTCTAGGTGATAAACGCTTTTATTACCTCACATTGCTCACGAATACTCATAAAACTGGTTACCAACGCTCAATTATTCGGCCATAATCCCTAAGTAAGAGGTGTACCATAGACCGTCAAGTTAAATACCCCCATCCTTCGATAGGATTATATACCGGTTGAGTTTGTAACCCTAATTTTACAAGTTTAACGACCTATTTTAACTAATTAAAACAAGTGGTTAACCTACGTGAGCATGCACCTATTCTTCGTTATGGATTTTAAATTTCTAACCCAATTTTATAACAGTTTATAAACCTTTAGACATACTAAACATCCACAACATACAGGCATTCAATATCTAATATAACACTTATATTAAATACAAGAAATCCTAACATGCATATTATATATTATAACAAATTATAGCATACTTTCAATGCATGTTACATGCTTCCTATGGTGGGATTTTAAATCTAAATGGCATACTATATGCACATACAAGATTTATTTAATTATAACATACATCAAATGCATAAATAATTAAACACATACTAATATGGTTTTAGTTTTGGAAAAAACAAGCAAAGTAAAGACTAACTATTACAAAAATAACTTCAGCACCGCTCGAACTGCTCCAAAACCGCTTGAACCGGACCCGAAATGTCTGAACCGTACTAGCAGAGGCTGAACTGAACCAACCACAAACCATTTGAAGATGAACCGGACCAGACCTCAAGAGAATCGGTCAAAATGGCTGATCTTGCTCTCGCCCAAAATCTCACCAATGCTGATTGTTTAGCATTGACGACCATCATCATGCATTTTCCTGATCGTTTAGTGTTTGCTTGATTGTTTAGCAACCAATGCATATCGTTTAACAAAGCTACACGATCGTGTAGTATTTTCCTTCTATCGTATATTGTCATCGTCTAGTGTTGGAGGATGTTACACGATCGCTTAGTGTCAAACACTATAGCATAGCTCCATCGTTTACCACAAACAATTTACTAGACGATCGTTTAGGTCCCATCGTTTAGTGCTGCGTCTTGATCTTTTAGCGCGCGCCCAAGTTAAGCAATTTCCTAGTGCTATCGCATAGAAATCGATGAATCACTCAGCTGCCGCTCATAGGTAAACGATCGTGTAAGCAATCGCTCAGCGCCATCGCATAGCTCTTCGCTTCATCGCTTAACTCTCGATCAAAGGTAAATGATCGTGTAAGCGATCGTTCAATGCCATTGCATAGCTCTTCGTTATGTCGCTTAGCTCCCACCTGAAGCTACACGATCGTGTAGTGCCATCGCATAGCAAAACAACGCATCGCTTAGCTCTAGAGGTAGACGATCGTCTAGTGCACAATACCTAAACGATTAACGCTCGAAGCTACATGATCGTTTAGCTTCTCCTTCATATCGTCTAACGCATGAAGCTAAACAACGATATGAACAGAGGCTGATCGTTTGGAATCTGTAACTTGGTCCCTTCGCTTGTTTCATCGAATTACAGCTTAATTTCAAATCTAATGACTCCAAATAAATTACAGACTCTTGGGAAGACATTAAAGCTCATCAAGCAAGAGCCAATTACAAATTTAAATGAGAATTCAAAGAGAAATTAAAGGCCAAAACTCAGAAAAGCATATCATTATAGGAGTTTCATATTTTCATACAAAACACCCACCAAACCATAATTAATCCAAATTGAATGCTTATAAGATGTTCTGATACCAATTGTTGGATCAACACCAACATACAGCGGAAGGGAACAGGATGCATAGCATTCTAATTCATTAATTTTGGTTGAAAAGAAACATGCTAAAATAGAATATAATGGGTTTCAAGAACATACCTTGGCCGAACCTTCGAAATCTCCATTTTTCAACTGCAAAATTCTCCAAATTCTTGTGTAGACCACCACAAGATCTTCCCTACTATCCTCTTGGTGAGTTATGGGACTCAAGATAAGATGGAATCAAAGGGAATATGGAGAAATCTCATTGAACCAACCCATTGAAGAACACTTTCTTCATCCGAATTTTCCAGCAAGAATTCAATCGATTCATCATCCCTTTCTTCACTCCAATCTCTTCAATATATTGCAGACTATCATGCAAAGAGATGTGCTACATGGGATGCAGCTCATGCTTGGAGTAAACCAAAGGAAGAGGTGGTAGGTTCCTTGTAAGCTAGTTGAAGATGAACTTTGAAAAACCCATTTTCATTTTTGTGTAATTTTTCAATTTCCAAAATCTATTTTGATTTTAAAATAATATTTTATTTCTAAAATCAAAATTTAATTTTAAAAATTAATTTCATAAATTAATTTTCTAATAAAATTAATAAATAATTATTTGAATAATTTAAATAATTCTACTTAATTTAATATCCAATATTAAATTAATTTTTACACAAATTCATCTTCATATATTTAAATCATATTTAAATATATTTTCTCTAATTCCATTTTATTCTAATTTGAATGTTTCAAATTAACTTATTACGCTACTCTAGAACTAATCCATTTTCGAGCTAGTAGGGAGACCTTATGGACCTACAGATCATGGGCTCCAACGATCCGAGATTAATCGGCTAAACTCATTAGACCGATCTAACCCTCATTCGTTAACTAATGGGTTACTCCACTAAAGCTAATAGTTGAACTCCCCTCACTGTAGATATATTATGTCCACTCGATATAACCATGATTAGTAAGTTAACCCTTCACAAGTTGTTCGTAATAACGGCTGGGTCAAATCTCTATTTTACCCTCGAAATTACCTCTTGTTTCTCAAGTCCCTACTGATCCCCTAATGAACAATTTTTTTGTGATCAAATCATAAAACCGAGTCCCTCTAATGGTATGAGAGGGCGGGATCCCTTGTTCAAGCCCCAGAATCAACACTTAAGGGAACAACCTCTCTACTATCCCTAAAGCGGGTAGGAGTGAATTCCCTCTTGCACCCTATGTCGCCAGCTATCTATCTGGTCTTACCCCTTAAATGGCAGTCATATTGAGTCGGCGCTGTTGAGTCAACTCTTACCTATGCAAATCTAAGGGCAATCTCGAATAAATTGGAGTTCATAGTTAGCTCAGAATTAAGGTCAAGTTACCTAGGTCATCGCTTTGAAATAGTCAGTCTTAAACAATAAACAACGTTATAAAGTAAGAGTGACTCATTTCGTCCAATCTTGTACAAACTCTTTTGCACAAAGACACCCCCTCCTTATGTCCAACATGAACGAATTAGAATCACTTCATTTGTAGCACTTTACAACTTCTTGTAACAACTACAGAGCATGTCGTATCCAATAGTGTTACCGAAATAAGGTACCCAACCTTATCCATATACTATAGATCATTTTGACAATTTACTCGAACCTGATCTACCTTTATGTGTCCACACAAAGTTCAAGTACTCATCCAATAGTCAAGGGACTTTGAGGTTTATTGGATTTCTATTCAAGTAATAGATCTATTCAATAACACCTTTTATTGAATTTTTAGAATAAGCTTCATTGTTTACATACCACGAGTTTTAGGACATAAAACCCAACAGTGGTACTCACCGAACCAGGTCGGACGCTACTACTGGGTCAGGTCGCCGGGTCTGGAACAACAAATTCGGGTCTGGGAGATTCCAAACAAGCCTACACTGGTTTCTTCTCCAAATTGATGTTGTCCTCTTTCCCGGAGTTGAACAATTACATCTTAAGAACAACTCTAATGACTCTAGCAATTTTATAGACCCTTTGCCACACATTAAAGCTGTTATACATGTGAGCAATTACAAATTTCAACAAGAAATTAAAAGAAAACTAATGCCAAAACCGTAATGTATCCACTTTAGTCAACCAAACATTCAAGAAATGAAAAAACACCCACCAATATCCAATAGAACGTAATAAGCATTCTCTGATACCAATTGTTGGAATATAAAGAACACATGCACAACGAAAGCAATGATCGATAACGTTCTAATTGCATTAAAAAGAACAATAGGCATGCAAAAGGGATAGAAAATACAATCTTTGAAGACTCCACCGCAAACTTCCTCTCTGAGCTCGATCAACACCACCGACGACAAATCCTCACTATTCTCCGGTTGAAGAACACGGTGGTGAGACTATTATGTTAGTGACAATAAGGGAATTTCACTATAGAAAGAAGGAGAGTAAAGGAAAATTGAGGTGGAAGATTTTATGTCAAAAGTTATAGAAGCATTAGTCTTGCAAATTTAAAAAACGAAGTCAATTATAGAGAAAACACATGCAAAATCACATTTTGCATGTCTTCCACATCAAACTCCATTGCATGTAAACTCTAGGTGTCAAGCTTGGGAAGTGCCACTTCAAAATCCACTTAGTTAGTGGGAAAATTCAACACTTGGACATTTCCACTGACTAATTTTTTGTTAAAAAATGAAATACAATTTTTCAAATTTAGAAATTATTTAATTAAAAAAATTTCAATTAAATGAAATAAAAAAATTTAATATCACATATTAAATTGTTTATGACACCTAGCTTTGATTAATCACATTAATCAAGTTTAAAAAACACTTTCATGCTAATGATCAAGTATACTCTAAAAAATAAATAAATAATTAATAAATTATTTAATTGTAAATTATATCTTATATCAAATACAATTTTTCCTAAAACCCGAATTTGAATATTTCAAATTCTTACTTCACCTAGTTCTTCAATTTTGTCTGTATTGGGCTAGCAAGGACACCTGAGGATCTATAGATCATGGCTCCAACGATCTGAGACTAATCGGTCAAACTCTTTACCTAGTTAATCAATATTTTTTAACTAACAAGACTGTCCACTATAGCCTGTAGTTGCACTTCTCTCATTGTAGATATATTATGTGTCCATTTGAAATAACCATGATAAGTAAGTCAACCCTCCACAGGTTGTTCGTAATAATGGCTGGGTCAAAAGTTGTTGTCCCCCAAGATTATATCTTGCTCCTTAAGTCCTACTAATCCTCTAATAAAAAATTGGTTTGTGATCCAATCATTAAACCGAGTCCCTCTCGAGCCAATGAGAGAGTGGAGCCCCTTTTGCAAGACTCGAAGTCAGTACATAAGGGAATAACCTCTCTACTATCCCCAAAAGTGGGTAGAAGTGAATTCCGTCTTGCACCCTATATCTCTAGCTATCTACCCGGTCTTACTCCTGAAATGGGTGGCTCATTGAGCTGGCGTTGTTGAGCCAACCATCACCTATGCAAATCTAAGGATAATCACGAATAAATAGGAGTTCATAGTTAGCTCAGATTAAGGTCAAGTTACCAAGGTCATCGCTTTGAAATAGCCAGTCTTAAACAATAAACAACATTATAAAGTAAGAGTGACTTAATTCTTGGTCCGATATTATGCAAACTCATTGCATTGGATGTCCCCACTCCTCGTGTCAATACATGAACGAATCAGGATCACTTCGTTTGCAGCACTTTACAACAAATTGTAACAACTACATAGTAGGCCGCATCCGATAGTGTTACCAGAATAAGGTACCCAACCTTATTTGTACACTATAGACCATTTTGTCTATTTACTGCACTTGATCCACTCTTATGTCTCCACATAAAGTTCACGTATTCATATAATAGTCATGGATCTTTATTTTATTGGATTTAAACTTTAAAAGTGCAATTCACATATTCAATAGCAGTTTTATTGAATAAATTTCAATAACATCTTTACTGATAATATAATATGTTTAACATGGAAAAAATGCGAGTTTTAAGACATACAACCCAACAACTTTAGCAACATTTTTACTACGAAAATATGTGGAAGATTGGTGGAGGATGGTTGAAAATAGAAGAAGGGAAAATAGTGAACCCACATGGGTAGAGTTTCAGAAAGCTTTTTGAAAAATTTATCCACGTTCATTTTGTGACAGAAAATGAAATGAATTTTTGCAGCTTGTACAAGGAAACACAATGGCGGCTAATGCGTTATTTTATGTGATGAAAATATGGAATGAAATGCGATGATGGAATTGCGTTGAGCAACAAGTTTTCTCAGTAGGATCCAAGTATAAACCCCACTGAGTTTCCTGGTAAATCCAGGGTCGAACTCAGGGACTTGGGAAAACGGTATGCGGTGGTAATTTTCAAGAAGACTTTGCGGTAACAGGTAAATCAAATAAGTGTTTTGGTTTGTTGGTTGTGATAATAAAATAAATGTATGCGGATGATTTGAGAAAAGTTTGATTATGTGATAAATACATTGAGTATGCAGTGGAACGGGTTGAGAAGGCCTTTCGCTAGCGTTTCCTAGGAATGTGTCAAACTATGCGATCATGCTACACTCATGAGATAGCAGATCATTTTCCAATGCAAATGCGGTGCTCTTACTTCTAGGACGCATGTGTTGAATGCAACAATGTCCATAAAGCTTATTTCTAAGTCTCTACTTTTTTCCTATGCGATGATGCAAGAAGCACATAAAGACAAGGTGACTGCACACAATCATATCCTATCTCTAGGATGCATA
This sequence comes from Benincasa hispida, assembly GCF_027475165.1. Taxonomy (NCBI): domain Eukaryota; kingdom Viridiplantae; phylum Streptophyta; class Magnoliopsida; order Cucurbitales; family Cucurbitaceae; genus Benincasa; species Benincasa hispida. The sequence continues at coordinate 62,880,419 of NC_143486.1, read as the reverse complement.
CGATGTGTTAATAGCAAACAGTGCTTATTCCTAAGCTCTTATCTCTTGATTATGCATTCTAATTTGACTCTCCTGAGCCTAGATTCTAACATGGCTTTTCCAAGCCTAGATCCTGTCCTTAGACTACTCTCCCAAGTATCCTTAATGGACGAATGATGCATACATAATACAAGATAATCGCATAGAATGAAGATCCCCAGTTATGCTAGCTAAGTGCTTCTCAACCCATTCGACAGATTTAGCTACTCATGCGTAATAAACAGAGAGTGAACATATATAGAGAAGTAAATTCCATTTCTATAGATGAGTTTAAGTACAAAATAAAAATGAAAGATAAGGATGGAGAGCCTGGTAGCAATCCCTTGCTTCCCAAGGCTTTTACACTGTCAACTCTATTTTGTTCAAAAGATATTTCTACTTCTGTAGGAGTCGATCCTCTCTCTGATTTTGAAGCTTCTGGCACTCTCCCAAGTTCACCGGAACGATCTATCGGCAAATCTCACCTCTCTCGCTTCCGCCTTAAAATAAAAGGAAATCTAAGAGCAAAGCTAATCTAACTATGGAGAAAATTATCTAAGTATCCAAACTTGCTGAACCAGCTGAACTCCTCTTTTGAAGGTCACCTTTAGTATTTATAGAGCTTCGGGGTGAAAGGCGGCTTCTCTCTTATGATTGCACAGATGAGATGGCTTTAATTTCCTGACTGATGTGCCGAATATTTGTCACCAAAAAGTTGAGTGTACTTGTTATCGTTAGCGACTTGTCAACTTAATTTGGACTTGACCGTCATCAGCTTTCTGTCCCATCGTGATTAATTATGCTTTTCACCAAGATGCACCCACCAATTTGCGGCGGCTCTATGCGGCAATCCTTCTTGAGCAGATGTTTGCGAGCAAAAATCACCGCAAAGTCTTGCGGTAATGCTGCGTTCGTCCGTTGATTTCTTGTGATCACGCTTTTCGCCTTGCATCAACGCATATTCTGCATAAAAATACAAAAGTTAACTGTTCTTATGCAATGAACGCATGCGACTACAATGTTATGAACTTAATGCTTTTTGGATGCAATCTAACATATTTTATCAACGCAAACCTTCATTGTTTAATAACGTAGCACTATAATAACGTGCATTCCTGCCTGTTATCAGCAGCCGAATATGAACAAAAATATACTAAATTGTCCCATTATGCTATGAATATCATAGAATCTATCACTGATAGATATTGCTATATTCCAAAACTCTACCGTTGTGGGTTCTTAGCAATATCTATCACTACTATACGAATATCTATCACTAATAGCAATAACAACGATAGAGTCTATCACTTATAGATATTGCTACATTTGTAATTTTTTAATGTTGTATATTTAATTATTATTTCAAGTGCTACAAGTTGCAATTATCCTAATGCATATATATAATCTTATTTTATGTAAAGAAAATATACATTTTAAAACAAATAATAAATTTGAGTTGGTTTGAGTTATTTTAGATGAACCCATAAACCAACATAATCTATAAAATTTTCATTTATTTGTTCTAACCAAACACAAATGAGTTGATAACTTAACACAAACCATAAAAGTTGGATTTGGGATAATTAAGGTCTCATTTGGTAACCATTTTGTTTTTTGTTTTTGTTATTGAAATTAAGCCTATGGACACTACTTCTACCATTAAATTTCTTTGTTTGTTATCTACTTTTCACCAATGGTTCAAAAAACCAAGCAAATTTTTTAGAACTAAAAAAAGTAGATTCCAAAAAGTTGTTTTTGTTTTCGGAGTTTGGCTAAGAAATAAACCATTGTACTTAAGATAGATGTAAATCATAGTAAGAAATGTGGATGATACATGCTTAATTTTTACAAATAAAAACAAAAAGTAAAATTGTTACCAAACAGGACCAGAGCTTTTCTTGTCGTTGGGATTTGAACAACCCTACGTAAGATTTTATTTGCAAAAGCCTTATATATGAAAAATTGTAATAGATAGAAGAATTTGGAAAAATATAAAAAAAATATGGCACCTCTTTAAAATATTTGTAAATATGAAAAATTTGGACCAATCTGCTTTTATCAACACACGATTTGAGTATAAAAAGGAAATCAATTTAGTTTTCAATTTTACATTTTTAAATGAAATTTTCATATCACCGGAATTTGTTTTGAAGAATTAAACACGTTTCACGGTGATTTTGAAAATGACAAAATTGATTTTAACCATTTTAAAAACACATCCAAACATAGTCCACATAAATTGAACAATCCAAAACAAGGTAAATTAAAATGATAAAAACATAAAAAGTTAAAAGAAAAAACACGAAACAAAATTAAATCTTATTTTTCTCTTCTCTCTCACTATCTAAATCACAATTCACACACCTCTTTCATCCTCAACTTCATTCTTCAATCTTCATTCTCTACTTCTTTCCTTCTGTTTGCTATAGTCACTCAACCACCACTATTGTAGGGAAAAGATTGAAGAATGAGAATAGTGGAGAAGGAAAATTCTAAGTGCGGATGTGCATGGCCTCGAGTAGCTTTGAGTTTGATCTTAGCAAATGGAAAATTTGGTTAAGTATGGGAAAAGGCATGGATGCCATGAGGTGAGGAACTTGAGAGGCGATGACCTTGTCATTAGAGGTTACGCAAGTACTTAGAAGAGCTAGACTTTTTGGCTAAGTGTTGAACACATGAGGAAACCATGCGTTGGAGGCTTGATGCACTGAAGTTTAGGGCATGGTATGCAGCAGCAAAGCCTTCTTGAGGTTATTTGGGTGCATGGTAGGCATGAGGGAAGGCACTGGTAGTAGGCTAAGTGTTAGCCACAAGGAATCTAGGCATTAAGCGCACAACGTGGACAAGGCTGCCTAGACATTGAGGCTGGTCAGTGTGTAGGCTGTGAGGACTATGCACTGGCCACAAGCCTATGCAAGGAGAAGTTGTGAGATGCACCAAAATTTGTGTCGAGTGGGTAGGTGGTGTGCGGCAAAGCAAGACATGGGCGATGGCATGGCCGAGCGACCGCTCATGGCAAGAGTATGTTGTCTAGGCGATGGCATGATGTTATGCTGCCAAGGGGTAGTATGCGATGGCAAGGCTAGTAAACTAGCATTGATCAATGTTGATGTCATGTAGTTATGCGTTTATAATTATGGGAAGATAATCAGCTTAACCACCATTTTAAGTGAGCTGCTTGATAATCAGCTTAACCACCGTGTTATTTGATTTATAAGTTGAATCTGGAAATTCTGAACAAGTAGGCACCTGCTTGAGATGAACAAACAGACAACTCATTTGTTGACGCACGTGCAAGGGCAGAAGTGAGTGCCAATGTGCATTGAGCTGAGCGTGGGGCTGTGTATGTAAGCGTGGAAGACTTGGACGTATATGGACAGAGCTACGCATTGAGTTGTGGTCGTTGGAGCACCTAGCTATGCGATAAGCACATGTGTCATAGGCGATGATGGTGTGTGATTTCCGTATAGCCAAGGTTAAAAACCTAAAGAAATTTCTAAGTTTTCAATGCATAGTAAGATAGGCATTGAAAGGTAAGACCAACGTGTTAAGGAAAATTTGAGCTTAATTATGCAAGTTAGTCTCAAAAGGGAGACCATTGCTACTAGCTAAAGAAAGTTGTTATGTTCACAGGATTGACACCAATATGTAGGAACATATCAACATGCAGCGAAAGCAACAAGGATCAATAAGTTTCTAATTCATTTATTTTGGTTATAAATAAAGTATGCTCATACAATAATAACAGGGTTTCAAGTCATACCTTTGTAGAACCTCTTGAATCTCAAATTCAGCTACAAATCTTCTCCAAATCTTCTTGTGAACCACCTCAAGGTCTTCCCTACTATTCTCTTGGAGCCTTAGATTGAGTCGTGGGACTCAAAATAACCTTGAATGAAAGGAATTTGGAGAAGAAACTCATTGCTGCACCCTTTTAAGAACACCTTCTTCAACTGAAGTTTTTCAGCAAAACTCAACTGATGCATGCTCGATTTCCACTTCAATCTTCTCTATTTATTGCAGGACAATCATGCAATGAAGAAGGCAGCATAGAGAGCACCTCATGCTTGGAAGATTGAATCAGGAAATGATGGGAAATTGAGTAAGCTACTTGTTAATGGAGAAATCTAACTTTTCAATTTCGTGTTTTTCAATCTTTTTCTAATTCAAAATGATTTCCAAAATCAATTTTGATTTAAAAAATCGAAAAGTTTATTAATTTTACAAAATTAAATTCATAAATTAATTTTCTAATAAAATTAATAATAATTAAATAATTAAATAATTAAATTAATTCTAATTAATTTAATATCAAATATTAAATTAATTCTACACAAATTACATCATCATGAATCCCTATTTCATGAATTTAATATTTAAATCATATTTAAATATTAATTGATTCTCCAATTCCGTTTAATTCCAAAAATTAAACGCATAATTATATCACATATAATTACTAATTCCGTTAATTCTAATTTGAACGTTTCAAATTAACTTATCACACTACCCTAAGGCTAATCTATTTATGAGCTAGTAGGGGGACCTCGTGGACCTACAAATCATGGGCTCCAACGATCAGAGATTAATTTGCTAAACTCTTTACACCAAACTAACCCACATAATGGGTGACTCCACAAAGCCCATAGTTGCACTCTTCTCACTATAGATATATTATATCCACTTGATATAACCATGATTTGTAAGTTAACACTTCACAGGTTGTTCTTATTAATGGTTGGGTCAAATGTTTGTTTTACTCCCGAAATTACTCATTATTCCTTAAGTCCCACTGATCCTCTAATGAAAAATTGGTTTGTGATCCAACAAACAAACTGAGTCCTTCTTGGGCCAATGAGAGGGTGGGACCCCTTGTTCAAGACCTGGAGTAAGTACTTAAGGGAACAACCTCTTTACTATCCCTAAAAGTGAGTAGGAATGAATTCTATCTTGCACCTTATATCCCCAGCTATCTACTCGGTCTTACCCCTGAAATGGAGGTTTATTGAGTCGGTGCAGTTGAGCCAATCCTCGCCTATGCAAATCTAAGGATAATCCTGAATAAACGAGAGTTCATAGTTAGTTCAGGATTAAGGTCAAGTTACCTAGGTCATCGCTTTGACATAATCAGTCTTAAATAGTAAATGATGTTATAAAGTAAGAGTGACTGATTTCATGGTCCGATCTTGTATAAACTCATTGCATAGTACACCCTCACTCCTCATGTCATAACATGTATAAATTAGGATCACATCGTCTGTAGCACTTTACAACTCCTTGTACCAACTACAGAGTAGGCTGCATCCAATAGTTTTACCAGAATAAGGCACACAACCTCATTCATATACTATAGATCATTTTGACTATTTACTCGATTCTGATCCACTTTTATGTCTCCATCTAAAGTTCAAGTACTCATGTAATAGTCATGGATCTTTTAGTTTATTGGATTTATTTCTAAAACGAAATAAGCAATTCATATATTCAATAACAACTTATTGAATTTTCAGAATAAGTTTTATTGTTTACAAACCACGAGTTTTAGAACATAAAACCCAACACAATAGGAGAAGCTTATCAACCCTTGGAGGATTGTCCAAAGCCATGAGTGACAAATCTAAAAACTTTTCTAAATGTTTTAGTAACTCGTGCTTGCTTAATTACAATAATGTTTTCCAAATCAACTTTTAAGAGCTATTATTGTATGCTAGTTTAAAAGAATGTTTAAATATTTATGTGTTTATGTACACAAAGCATGCGTTAGAAGTTTATAAAGATGTGAAAGCTCTTGTTCATGTTACTATGCTTCCAAGTATAAATGTTTTTAAGAATAAGATTTATGATGAGCACGATAAAACTGATACTGAAGGACTCTGAGAAGGTATATGGGCCACTGTACCTAAGGTATGGCGATACTTAATTATTACCACGTGCACGTAGGTAGATGTGACGTCAAGAGATTGAGCAAAAGGGTACTCTCTTCACTAAGATTTGATTTTGAGAGATTGAACAAAAGGGTTCTCTCTTAACTAAGGATCAGTTTAACTATGTTTTTATATATGATATGGTTAAAGGCTTTATGCACACGAACAACTATAACTCTTGTCTTTGAGTGGCAGAACAACTATAACATGTGTACAATATTTAGAGTAACCATATAGCTGACTGGTTAAAATAACTCTTGTCTTTGATTGGCAGATCAGATGCAGAGTTACCTTCTGAGGATTTGACCGCTACCTAGGGAAAAGAAAAACATTTGAAAACGGAGTGAGCTTGCTAGCCCAGTGAGTGACTTAAGAAAGAAAACTGATTCTCATGCATAAGTCTCAATAAAGAGATCATACTGAAATATAAATCTCTATAGTAACCTTGTACTAAAGTATAAACATTTTCCAAGCATAAAACATGTAAAGTTGTTTTCATCATAAAACATTAACTGTTCCTTAGTTGAGAATAATCCTGTCGTGGTTAAATCCCAATGTCAACTACTTAATTAAGAGAGAACCCTTTTGCTTAATCTCTAACTTTCACTACCTACGTGCACATGATTATAACTAAGTACCGTCTTACCTTAGGTACTTCTACTCAGATACCTTATCAAATGTCCCTTAGTATTGAGCTGCTCGGATACCTTCTCGAATGTCCCTCAGTATCGAGCTTCAAGTAAAACTAGTAATACTATGACTTCCTCGTTAAAGCATGTAAAGAAATATGCATAGAAAACATATCTTTAAAGGTACTAACACATGCTTTGTGTATTTAAACACACATAAATAGTTTTTCGATAAACTTTCATACAATGCATGCGTTTAAAACATAACTCATAGTTTTCTTGGAAATTACTTTGTAAAACTAGTTAGCATGAGAATAATCTTTCTTAAAACATGGTTTCCTTAAAACATTGTAAATATTTAGTCACTCACAACTTTTAGGATTACTCCTCAATAGTTGATATGCTTTTTACACAGGTGTCAATCCTGTGGACACAAACGCATATATTTAGCTACTAGCATTGGTCTCCCTTTTGAGACTAACCCTCCAATAAGTTTTGTATTTAGCCTTCCTCTAGAAGAATTTCACTCAACGCATACCTTGCTATAGGTTTAACACTTAGAAATTTCCTTAAGACTTTGGCTCTTGCAATACTTCCAACTGCTCCTTACAAACGCATCCCTCTTATGCAACCAACACTTTGCTCATAAGTGTTCCTTGAGCTGCACATGGTTTTCCACAAAGGCTACTTATGCGTCCAAGACTTCAATGCAAGCTCTCCTCTGCCCACACAATAGGTCTAACTCATAGAAATGCTCAGCTCTTGGTCTGTCCGAGCATTTTACTTCAAGCTGCCAGCTTACTCAACCCAAGCAGCTGACTGCTTCGCTTCGCAGCATCATAGTCGCTTAGACGATCGCAGAAGGCGGGCATTTTGTGGAGCGCGCTAAGCGATTGTGTACTTTAGGCTTCATCGCTTAGTAAAGATATACGATAGTGTAGTAATAACTAAATGATCGTTTGGATTTTTCTAAACGATCGTATAGTAAATTCTAAACGATCGTTTAACTCTGAAGCGTTGGTAAGCGATAGAATGAAATGTTTGTTATATCCTATGGATGATCACGGGGTGCTATATATACGATGGTTGGAGAAGCGGTGCTTTGCTGGAGCAGTGCAAGACCCGGTTCGCCTGTTTGAACCGGAGACTCCTTGTCTTTGTAATAGTTAGCTTTCATTTTGTGTTTTCAGGCAATTTTACCCGATTCATAAATTTTTATTGCTTATACATGTGATGTGTTAAGCTTATATGTCAAACTGTTTGTCATATAGTTAAAAACCCACCTTAGGTTGTGCAATTATTCATGCATCATGTATTATAAATGTTATAATCAAGCATGAAGAAATTACTTGAAAGCATGAGCATGCATCATGAAATATAAGAGTTACATTTTGCATGCAATGAGAATTATCATGCATCATCCTTTTATTATAAATGTTATAGTCTAAGGGTGAACGGAAGCATGTTTTGCTTGTTCCATTGTCGTTTTGTATAAATGTTATATAAAAGAAGTAGCAATTAATGGACAATGCATTGAGCATGACACTTAGGCTGTTTATAATCGTTATGAATGCCTTGCATGTGTTAGCTTCAGATTGTGGTGGTTGTTTCTGTTTATAAGTGTTATAAAGGAAATTAGACTTAAAATAAATAATTCAGAGTTGCATGCAAACTTAGGGTGAACTCAAGTTTTTAAAAGGGTTTTAAAATTGGATTGAGATAGACCTACGTTTCAAGTGGTTCTAAAGAGTTTAGTAACCTAAATTAATCTTTTAAATCGGTTTAATAGGATTAAATTGGTTGGAATAAAAGAATAAATTTGTTGTAAACCTATCTATAAGGGACCTTTTGTCTAAAGTGGGTTCTGGCTAGGCTGGGGTTCTTAAGTTGACGAAAACATAACACCCCTACTTGGGAACCTACCTAGAAAGATGAATTAGATAGATTTTCAACAAGCATGCGACAATTTGGTCAAAGATTTCATTAAAGAGTTTAATGGATGATGATCAAAAGTTGTTTAACTATCCAAGGTAAAAGTTACTTAGTTAAAATCCTTAGTCGTGTTTTTTTTAAGTAAGCTAAACGCTAGGTTATAAAATAGTCAGTGGGAGGAAGAGGCGTATCAGATATGTCTATGATTCCACTTACGTTTCTCCCTGTATGTTCACGCCGTGAGATTCATGCTTGGCCTCGAGATGCCCAGGATGCATCCCCCTTCAGATGGTGTTTGCATGAGTCAATATCAAGGTGGACGGAGAGAGTATTTATAGTAAGTGGGTGGAGGGTGTGTTTCAACACGTCCTATGGTCTCTGTCATTGGTTCACATCGTGAGATCATTCTGTACGCCCTCATGTCGCCTTCGGAGCGTCCTCCTTCGAATGGGTTTTGTGCAGTTGGTCAACATCAAGGTGAACTCCATAAATGGATAGGGTCGCTTTAGGGTTTGCCCCAATCGGATTTTTTCCCTTCGGATTGGCCTTTTGTTTTACCATGGGCATTTGCTTAAAACCTAACGTAGGTCAATGTGTTTTTATTTTCAGCAACTCGTTAGTATTTCCATTTAAAGCTTTTAAAAAAGATCGATTACTTACAGTGGAAAGAATCGTGTGAAACGAATTTCGTGGCAAACGACCTCCATCCCATTACTCCCCAAAAGAGGAGACAAGACAGTAAATATGATTTATTGGTCTTGGAGACATGTCTGGTAGAGAATGATGATTCTGCCTGGATCCTTGATTTAGGTGCTACCAATCATGTTAGTTCTTTTTACAACGGATTCATATTTGATCGTCTAGTGCATCGCTTAGCGCTACTCATAGCTACATGATCATCCACGCACGCAACTCCAAAGCCCAGTGCCCACGCTCGCACACACCTGATGTTGTCGCATGCATGCTAACCCCTCAAGACTTGGTTGCCGTATGCCTTGTCCACGCATAGCTTTTCTTCTCTCGACCACACTTTGGCTTCCTTAAATGCCCAACTAATCTCTCAAATGAGTAAGGCCAACGCCCTTTACTAAACTCCAATGCTTAGCATAAGGCCAATGCATGGGCAAACACTTAAATATTTTTTCTAGCTTTCAATGCATGGGTTACACTTAGCCAGTTTTTCTAGCTTCACCAAAGAGTCAAGCTTTCAAACTTAAACTTTTCTTTTATCTTTTCACCCTTTTCCCTACAATTTAACATTAATTCTCACATTAACTACTCACCATACTAGTCTCAGTAGTTAACATACACAAGTAGAGAAATTAAGGCTCAGGGTTTACACTATACAATAGTCTACCTTCTTCTACACGATTAAGCATTTGTCTATACGGTAGACACTTCTCATCTCCCACTTGCTCAATCATCTACACGATTGTTGTTCATTCAGTCTCTTCCTCTAACCAATTCCATACAGAGCCTACAACTCTTGGATTCTCACACCGAGAATACCAAGGTAACCATTGTGGTGGTGTCCTCACTCAACTCGATTGAGTTCGAGGTTTTGGAGGCCGTTTGTTGGGTTCATGATCTTTGAGATCGTTGGATTCATGTTCGTTGTTGATTGTGTTGTGTTACGGTCGTTGTGTTTGAGCGTTCGTGTATTGTTGTCTTGGAGACTGTTCGAGCGTTTGTGATCGAGGGAGTTTGAAGAATGAGTCTTCAAAGGTATGATACTCTATACTTTGATTATCTGTAAGCATGCTATAATTTCTAAGTGTTGCATAACCAGTTAGTTTCTGTTTGTATACTGCAATTGTGTATGTTCAATTTCGAATGAAATTTGGAACGATCATTCTGTTACTTATAGAAATCCTCATGTTTGATTTCCGTCATAGGGATCATAAGAACAAAAGATTGGCCTTGTCTTAGGCATCGTATATTGACAAGGCACTTGTCATATATTCAATGCACAATTCCAAGAAGGATTTGTTACCTTTCAAGTACGGAATTTTATTATCTAAGGAACAATGTCCTAAGACTCCTCAAGATGTTGAGGCAATGAGACGAATTCCCTATGTATCGACTGTTGATAGCTTTATGTATGCAATGTTATGTACCAGACCTGGCATTTTCTATGGAGTAGGGATTGTCAGTCGATATCAATCCAATCCAGGATTAGATCATTGGATAGCGGTCAAAACTATCCTCAAGTATCTTCAGAGAACGAAGGACTATATGTTTGTGAATGGAGATAAGGATTTGATCCTTACAGGAAACATCGTCTTTGACTTTCAGACTGAAAATCAACATCAGGGTCAATGCTTATTGATTTCGAAGTTGTTCCAAATATGTCTTCGCCCATCACACTTTATTGTGATAACAGTGGTGTTGTGGCAAATTCTAAGGAACCTAGGAGTCATTGAAGATGCAAACACATTGAGCAAAAATATCACTTGATTCGGGAGATTGGGCATCGAGGTGACTTGATTGTCTTAAAGATTGCTTCGGAGCACAATGTTGCTAATCCATTTACAAAGACTCTCACGGCTAAAGTGTTCGAGGGTCATTTAGAAAGTCTGGGTATATGGGATATGCGACATATCGTCTAGGGCAAGTGGGAGATGTTACTCGGGTATAGTGTAAGCTCTAGTTTATTGTATTTTGTACTTTATTTGTATTGCACATTAGGCCCTTTAAGCTTTAGGACAAGTGGGAGATGGTTAGGATTGGTGCTCTAAATCTCTATTGTATTCTCATAGTTTGTAAACATTGTGTATACAAATTGTTATTAATAAAATAATTGTTATTTTATGAGCCAATAAAAAAAATTAAGATCCTAGGTTATTTTATGTAATTTAAATAAGTATGTAGAGATATACAGGTGGATCTTGTTTAAATTATAACCTAAACGGTCTGTAATAGATAGATAAAGTTGGATACCTTAACATGGTGACAATATGGATATGACCCAGTTTGTAGATGTTATAAGTGTTGTAAAGTGCTACAAATGATCTGAACCCAATCATTTGTGTGGAGACATGTGAGCGGGGTTATCTTATACAAAGAGTTTGTATAAGACCGGACCAAAAAATGGGTAGTCTCATTATATCACACTGTTAATAATAGAGACTTACATTTCACTAGGATGACCATAGGTGACATGACCTGAATCTTGAGTGGGTTGTGAACTTCTACTCATGAAGGCAGTCCTTTTGATTTGTATGGATGAGAGTGGCAAGATTTCCAACTCAATACCCCTACCATTTTGGGGATTCGTCTGATTGGGAAGCTAGGAACACAGCTACATAAGATTGAATTCACACTTTCCATGATGTTAGGCTAAGTAGATACACTGCTCTCTTAAGGGCTGATTCTGGGGCTTGAACAATATGGTCACACCATCTCTTGGTCCGAGATGGACTTGGTCATATTTGGACTATGATTTATTGTTTATTAGAGGAATCATTGGTACTTAAGAAGTTAAATGTAACTAAAGGGGCAAAATGGTAATTTTGATATAGCTGTACTTATGAGTAATTTGTGAAGGGTCATCGCATTGTTGACTGGCTATATCCAATGGACACAAAAATATATCTGTAGTGCGAATAGTGTAGTTGTTGGTCTTTAGTCGAATGACCGGCAATTAATGAAAGTTTTGTAATTTGATTAAAGAGTTTAATTAATTATCCAAATACCATTGGAACTTCGATCAATAGGTCTATAAAGTCCCCTTTGTAGCTCAACAGGGATTTAATTGAGAATTAATTTTGGATTTATTTGAATTGTTAAAATTAAATGATGAAATTAATTGTATATGATATAATTAATTAAATTAATTATATATGTGATGTAATTAGTATAACGTATTAGATACATTATAATATAAAGTATTTTGAGACGAATTTGAATATGAATCAAATACTAATTATATGAATGAGATTCATATAATTAAATTTAATATAAATATGATTTATTTTAAATACCATAAATAGTTGAGAGGAATTAAATATTTGAATATGATTCAAACATTAATTATGTGGATGAGATTCATATAATTGAATTTAGTATACATATGATTTACATTAAATGTCATGCATTGTTAAGAGAAAATAACACTACAGGTTATATTGTATTTGATACAATATAAAACTATAGATTATGTGTTATATTTGATACATCGTATAATATATATAATGTAATTATCATATATATATATATATATATGAATTTTAATTAAATAAAATTAAATTTATTTTAAATTTAATTAAAGTGATGGAGTTACAACTCCCTCCCCCTATTTTTTCCCTCAAAACAGACGTGCAGTGTGGGAAGTTCAATGTGTGGAATGATTCTCCATCTTCTTCCTCTGGATTAAAGAGAAGAGCTTCCTGCGAACTCATTCTCTCATCCTCTGATCCATCTTCCAAAAATCTTGGAGAGCTCACCACTCTTGCCCAATTCTCATCCAAGAGAATATAGAGGGTTCTAAAGTGGTGGTGTCTTTGTTTGGAGATCGGATCGTGATCATGGATAGAAGGACGACGGAGAAGTTTGGCTTCAAGGGTAACTGTTACTTCTTGCCATGTTCTTCTACCTGTAAAAGCATGTTGTAATTTTAAAGTTTTAATGCATAATCTTGTCTTGATTCTGTAATTTTATCAATTATGTGAAACTAGAAATGGGAAGGATCTCCACTTCCGTTGCGCAACCTTTGATGGTTTCCCTTCAAGGTTGAGTTTTGGCAGTGGAGCTATTAGCTATGGCGAAGGAGCAGTAGCTCAAATCTTATTTGGAATGTATCATCTTATAAGCAATTCAATTAATTTTAGTGGAATGAGTTAACAACTTGATTGAAGTGATTATTAGCCTTTTTTCCTTTTCTTTCAGCTTATGGGAATATCATAAAATCAAGCTTGTTAGAACTACTACTTTGAAAGTATAAATTTTATTATTTTCTTTGAGTGCTAACTAGTATTCATAACTTATGAGCAGTATTGAGATTTCAATTTTTGTGTTCGTTGAGATTTTAATATATAAAAATAATTAAGATTTTATTTTGTATATGTATATGTAAAAAAGAAGAGATTATTGATTTGCATGTGCAGAAGAAATATATATATTATTGAAATAACAAAACGGTGATAGACATTTAATATCGAACAATTACTGATAAAAAGTAGGTGAAAAACCGACATTGAAGATAATGTTCAATGTTGGTTGAAAACCGACAATGAAGCTAGTATTCAATGTTGGTTGAAAACTGACATTGAATATAACTGACATTGAAATCTTAGTCATCTATAATGTCGGTTTTCATCCGACATTGAATACCATCTTCATTATTGGTTTTCAACGGACATTAAACACTATCTTCAATGTCGGTTTGTACCCCTATAATATCAGTTTCAAATCGACATTAAAACCAAATTTTGTAATGGTGAGGTTACAAAAAACTACATTGATATCTAAAACTCAACACAACTCAACTTTGCACCTTAAATATAAACAATTATCTCCAACTCTGTTCAACTCTATACTTCCAACACAGACAGTTATTATCAATACTAACAGTCATTATCAACACATATAATTATTATATGCAAACAATTATTACTATCTCAAACTCAACTCAACTTTTCTTTTACTTAGCATTGCTTTAGTGCCTTATTGGGGAAGAAACAACTGGCAAAGCCATGTGCTTAGATGCTCAAGTTAGGCACCTTTTTTCTTTTTGGATGTTGACCGCAATTTTATAATTTTTTAAAAAACAATATATATATATCATATTTCATTTTTAGTGCATGGCTTGAAATATCAACTGAAAAGAAAAAATTAAAAGGATATTGTCCTTTTACAAATTATTTAGGAAAATATTGTTGTTTTCAAACTATTTGTAAATATTGTTGTTTTTTTTTAAAATAAGTCGAGGGTTGAAAATTCGACTTAGATAGGTCGAATTTTAAACCATCGACTTTCCTTTCATTTGTACGTTGAACTTTGAATCCTCGACCTTGTCATTCCTAACATTATTATTGAGTCTATTTAATTATCATTCCGGAGACCTTCTTCTATCAAAAGATTGTATTTCTAAATTTTCATAAGGTCCCCCTGGAATTCTTTCCAAAGCTTGTTGAATAATTTTTACAGATTCTGTCATCTCAGCAAGTTTGACTAAATAATGAGCTAATGAATCTCCTTCTTTTTGCCACTGAACTTCCCAATCAAATTCGAGAGCGAGATTATGAGAGAGAGCGAGAGCCAGAATACCGTACAAATTTTCTTTTTTTTTTTAAATTAATACACACTCCACCTTCTTCTTTCTTTCTTTCTTCCTACCTTTTTTTTTAATTTTCCATTTTATAAAAACAATTTCTAAATATATTTTATTATTTTATTTAAACTCTAAAAAGAATAAATTAAAAAAATAATAACTCATAAAAATAAAAAAAATGTAAATTACATATCTCATTTATATAAAAATAATTACAAAAATCAATGTGTCCCACAAGGCAGACATCGTCGATTTCGAGCTGGTTGTCGTCGTCGACTTCGAACTTGAGGTTGCTCGAGTTCTTTTTGATATTGCTCAGTACCTCTGCAGGCGCTTCATAATATAAATATTCATTATGCTCTCCATAATCCCGACCATGTCCATGCACGTATGAAGATGAAGGACCAGCCTCTGAGTCATAATGTCCTGAACCAAATGCTGGCATCATCATCATCGGACTAACATAATCAGTTTTACTCTGCGTCTGTATCATAGGGGACAACTCTTCCACATTATGTGCAACCTCATCAAACTCATCCTCTTCCCGAACAGGTCCTCTACGTCTAGGAGCTGGTGGAGGAACAATAGGTATATCATACATATAATGAATTTCCTCCATATAGCTTTGGTTGTCACTACATATAGCAAGAACCTGGTTCGGATCATTCGCAACCTCACGGAGTCTACTGTTGTTCGATCTCTGTGAATTATAAAACAAATTAGACAATATTTAAAATAAATTTAAATTAAAAATAATTAGATAATATTCATTCATTTACCAGATGACCCACAACTACTCCCAAACGAGTGACGTAGCACCTTGTGATATTATTATACTAATGAATATATTCTGGAGTGACATCTATGTCAAACTGTTCAAGAGAAACCCCCACTGGAATAAACCTTGCACGATAGTGCCATCGCACTACCAAATGTGCAACTTTTTCGAACCAATCTCCAGTCCTTAGGTCAATATCATGCAGTACGGGGTTCAGTATTATAAGGCGATGGGACATCCTGCTGAAAACTGAATTGTCTCATCACCCTGTCAGGAAGATGCCACTCACCAATGTGAAAACATATGAGAGGACTCATCGTCCGCCATATGCTTTGACCATTCGTACAAAAATTAGGCAAAGTATGCATAATAATTTTGTACGACTCCCAAATAACCTGAAACACAAAATATTATATTAGAGAATATTAAAGACAAATACAATAAAAATGTGAATAAAATAATTAATTAGGTTTAGTGTAATGTACCTATTCAGGTTGAAGCAGATCAAACATGTATTTATACTGGTTGACTACATGTGTGGCTGTCCTAGTCACACAAAATTTGTCTCTCCACCTAAATTTTTAAATTGATAATTTAGAATTTAAATTAACTAGATCAGTGATATAAAAATTAAATTGAATTAAAACAACATACCGAGAACCGTAGGCTCGTCCAACTAACTGAGCATCATTAACATGATGTAGCTGTGGAGCCATTGTTGGAAATCGCTCCCAAGCCCATAGTTGCAAAAGTATGAGAGGCCCAGCTATCTCTTGAACATCAGGTCTTGTTGCTTTGCATAGTTATCTATACAATCATGCCAAGCATGCTCCACCCCACGAATACTGCCCCACATTATGGAGGTTAGCTAACAGTGGCAGAAACATCAAATGAATAAAATGACTTGATTTATCTAAAAACAGACTTCCACCCATCATTTGTAATATATATGCTCGTGCATATCTTTTGACGGTTTCCTCGTCTGCATCATCTGTGAGCTCACGAAATTGTTTTCCTAACCATATTAAACTTAACCTCGATCCTTTAATCTTGTCGGCAAGTGGGGTCGCACCCAGATATAGTTGAAAAACTTCTAACCAGTCATTGTACATCACTTCGGTGACCAGCTCACCGTCAACAGGTAACCCTAACAACACTTCTATGTCTTGTAGAGTGATAGTGCACTCTCCAACAGACATATGGAATGTATGTGTCTCGGACCTCCATCTCTCGACCAAAGCTGTGATCAAATGCCAGTCCAACTAAATAAATCCTAATATGGCAACACCATAGAATCCAGATGTGCGCAGTAGTGGTAGTATTAAAGGGTGGAGCGGGATAGTGCGCTGGAGAACTGCCTCTCGACGTCTACAAGATATTTCTCCAGTAGTACGATCTCACCATACAACATATGATCGATGAATGGACTGGTCGTACAAAACATCGGGATCAACAGGTCTTGGGTTTAAAGCCATGATCTAAAAAAATATATATATATTAAAATTGACTATAATAGAATAGTAGAGAAAAGTGTAAGAGTAAAGAATAATGTAAAAAAACTCACGCATTTGAAGAATGTTATCTTCTTTTCTCGAAAAACTCACGCTCCAATGCATCCCTTATTTCTTCTCTTCTTTTCTCAAAATAGTTTACGCATTTGAAGAATGTTATCTGAGCAAGAGCATTTATAGGCAACATTCGAGCTCTTTTGAGGACTTCATTTATGCACTCTGATAGATTTGTCGCCATCCACCCATATCTGAATCCTCCATCATATGCTTGAGTCCATTGCTCTAAACTAATGTTGTAAAAAAAACTCAGACAGCTCCAATTTATTCCTTTGATATCTTCAATTGCTTTGTTGAACTTTCGAATTTGAAATTGACATCCGACATGATAAACATAATTTTTCAATGAATTAAATTTATACTTTTTATTGAAGTTGTTGACGATATATTGTAAGCAGAAACGATGGTGACATTTCGGTCCCGTCCAACCATTTGCTGGGTTGTTCACTGCTGCAATTATACTAGCATGTCGATCTGAAATTAAACACACCTCTTCGTGTGTTCTAATTTCTCTCAGGTGTTTCATACTTAGTGATCTTGAATAAGCCATCATACCGAGCAGTACTGTTCATGTAACAAGTGGCAAGTATTCGGCATTCCATGCTCGCATTTTATTGCTGTTTGCTCACATTTTAACATGAACTATGAAGATTTTATTGAGGACTACTACAAATTGTCAACGTATGCTGAATGTTACTCTCCTCAATTTCAACCTATACCGCATGAAGATTACTAGATCATGTATCCTAATATGCCCGTCTTACATCCTGATCCATCGTTGTTGAGATGGCCTGGTAGACCGAAAAGTTCACATTATCACAACGAGATGGATTGAACAGAAGTAGTCACTCGACAACGATGTGGATTTTGTAACCAGTTAGGACATAATCAAAGGAAGTGTCCTTCATTACTAAGATGGGCTCCAGATAGTTAGGGATTGAATAATAAATAATTTTTTTATTATATATTCATTTTATTGTATATTCAATTTTTTTATTATAATTTATTGTATATTAATTTTTTTTATAATAATCTACTGGATATTCAATTTTTCTTTTTGTAATCAATAAAGTTTTGTATTATAATAATCTAATATATTCAATTTATAGTATAATAATCTAATATATTCAATTTATTCAATTTATTGTCTATTGATTATTCAATTATAGTATTATAATCTAATATATTCAATTTGTTATCTAATGATTATTCAATTATAGTATAATAATCTAATATATTCAATTTGTTGTCTAATGATTATTCAATTATAGTATAATAATCTAATATATTCAATTTATTGTCTAATGATTATTCAATTATAGTATAATAATCTAATATATTCAATTATAATCTAATGATTATTCAATTATAGTATTATTATTAGCTCTTTTTTCTCTTTTTTTATATATATTTCTATGGAAAGTTCAAATAAAGTGAAGACTCTCGCTCTCTCCTAAGATCTCGCTCTCTTTTAAGATCTCGCTTTCTTAGTCTCGCTCTCTCCTAAGATCTCGAGCTCTCTCAATCTCGCTCTCTCCTAAGATCTTGCTCTCTCACTCTCGCTCTCTCCTAATATCTCGCTCTCTCTGTTATTGTTTTTATTTTTCCATTAATGATTACTAGCTTTCATTTCTTCTGGAACAATCACAAACACTTTTTTGATTATGGATCTACTACCAGAAACTCAGTGCGTAATCTTAGCATTCAATGTGTATTCCTGAATAATCTCATTTTTCAATTATTCAACCATTTCATTTTACCAAGTTCAATGTTAGTCAGATTAGTCAATATAAACTAAATCTCGCTCTCTCCAACATTCTCGCTTTGAATCTCGCTCTCTCTTAAATCTCGTTCAACATCTCGCTCTCTCCTACTATCTCGCTTTGAATCTCGCTCTCTCCTTAATCTGCTTCAGCCCACTTATCTCCTTAATCGCTTTGAAGTTTCGACATGTGTGTAACCTTCGACAATCTAATATACAAAATTTTGTTCGTAGACAAAGCTAATTCAGAATTGTCTTTCATTCCAAGGCATAACTTGTATCCATGTGCTTCATATTCGCCTGGAGTTCACTCCCAGAAATATAGCCATCCCCACCCCCTCACGTCAATCCCACAAGCCTCCGTCTAATTCGAAATGATAACAAAATGCATAGTTTGTTAGAAGTAGCTCGAGTACACAGATACATATAGTATATCATCTCATTACTTTATTTCTTCTATGAGGGAAAAAGAAAAACAATAAACCTGTAATCTTGAGGGTGGATGTGTGTCGAAACTTCAACCTTCGACAACCTAAGCGAGATTCGCGAGATTTCCCTTGTAGAGGGTTGAAGTTTCGGTCTATGTATTGTTTCCAAGTTTTTCTTTGTTCGTCGAGTTCTCAACGTTCGACCTTCACATTAGTCGAGTTCTCAACGTTCGACCTCTAGCCTCGAACTCCCAAAACAACAATATTTCTCTAATAAGTTTTGAAAACAACAATATTAATATTAAAGGTCCAAATGAAAACTTAGTTCCATTTTAATTTCTCTCTCCATATATATAATACAAATATTTTTGGTTCTTTATAAAATTATTTTATGAAATTTGATTGAAATATTTCTTTTTTTTTTATATATATTTAGATAAACAATTCTATGATGATTAATAACAATTTTGTAATTAGTATTACTTAATGTAGATATCATATACCAGTGCACTTGGTCCTAAGTTATGAAAATTGCAATTAATAAATCCTTAATCTTTCAATTTTTTCTCTAATATCTTAAAATGTATAAAAAATCTATAAACTTCATTTTTATATCTAATAGATATGAAAATATTAAATAAATTTTAAAATTAACTATTTAATAAGAAAAAAAAATTGTTTATTTGAAACTTAAATATTAAATTTTTTAGTTAATTGATACATTAATTTTTAAAATATGTTCAATGATATTTATTAAGGACAAAGTTAAATTTAATGCCTAATATAATATTTAACTTTTAATATTTTAGAATATGTAACAGACGTGCTAGAAGTGCAAAATTAATCTTTTAATCTGTTAAAAAAAAAAGAAAATTCAAGTAATTATTATACGTTTTTTAAAGTTATAAGTATATATATAAACACAAAATTAAAAACTTATGGACTAAACTTCTAATCTTATATATATACATTTGTACCCTTTTACATGAAGTTTTGGATCAACTATTGTGAGAGATTGGATCAAAAGATATTCAAAATGATAATTTTGAAAGAGTGACATTTTTAATTTAAAAATTTAAAAGAAATAATGCAAAAAGGTGCATATAAATAATTCTTTAAATTTTCAAAATTAAAATATTAAGGTCCTGTTTGATAATTATTTTGTTTTTTGTTTTTGTTTTTCAAAATTAAGCCTATTGACATTATTTTCCCACCAAATTTCTTCTTTTGTTATCTACTTTTCACTCATGGTTTAAAAAACCAAGCCAAATTTTGAGAAGTATAAAAAATAGCTTTCAAAAAGTTTTTGTTATATATATATATTTTTTTTTAAATTTGACTAAGAATTCAACTGTTATAATTAATAAATATGCAAATTATTATAAGAAATGTGGATGAAATAAGCTTAGTTTTAAAAAATAAAAATAAAAACCAAAATAATTATCAAACGTGACCTAAATAAATTATTTCTTAAAAGTTAAATGATACTTAATGCACATAAGGAGAAAAAAAAAAGATAACTTACCAGAATCAACTAATTATAAAGATAACATGCAACACAATCAACTTTAACATAGTTAACTTGTTCAAACATACCCTTGACTCTTCGACTAAGAAATTATTTTTTTGAATTCTCTCAACTGCAAATATTGTTATTACTGAATTAAAAACAATATGTTACAGGAAAATAATCCATTTAAATCTCACTAACCAATAAATTTTGTTGCTCACATACGATCATTCAAAAGACCACAATGTTATCATCTATAATCTCTTATGGAAAAATCAAAGACGTTACACAAAACAAATAATCATTTCATCAAAATCCAATTATCCATGTCCCTTTCCTTCTCTCACAATCTTGCCATATTAACAGTGATAAAAGAATAGCTGCGAAGGAAGACTTTTAGCCCATGCAAAAGATAGTGAGATCTTTCCCCTAAGATTTTTGACAAGCAAGATGTTACATTTTTCCTTAATAAATAGACAATTCTATTATTTTCATCCTTATGACTTTTTTTTAACTATAATGAGATGAGAGATTAAAATGTTATGCATCATTCATTTAATCGAGACACATTATCTTGCTCCAGATCAGACTATTCCGTATTTGTTATCTTTCGTGTGGAAATTATGAACGAAAAATTAATCAATTTCCTTTGGAATCAAAGTGTAATACTACAACTTCACACGTCATGTCTTTTGATTAGTCAGTAGGCTCTGCGAATTGGCTGGCCCACCGCTTGACTCGTGGTACTTTATTGTATGGTGATTGGGTGGACTCGATTCTTATCTTAGCTCAGAAGATGTAGAGGAAAATTCTGGTCTATCCGAGATTGGTTCTCCTCTGTTGTCGAAGAAGGGGTTATGAAGCACATATATTTCTTGTGAAGTAAAAAATCAGTATCAGATACGTATTAGATATTGATACTTTCATATACTTTTTAGATACGTATCTGACACGTAATTTGACGTATTTATTTCTATATATATTTTTTTTAAGAAAAAAAGACAAGTAACGCATCTCATCTTTCTCAATCTAAAATTAGGCAACATATTTAAAAAGTTCACTACTCGAGTCCGAATCTAAAAGAAAATAAATAAATAATGGACCAAACCCTAGACTAGAATCATCTAATCTCCATTTTCATATTTGAGTTCCAATAAAGTCCACAAAAATATAAACCATTTGAATATTTTCAACAATAAGTTCTTCGTTTATCTTCATATTTCTCTCTCTAATATTCTTCTTCTTCTTCTTTGCAATATGAGTCATTTCTATTGCATTTTATTAACTATTGTACTTCAACATCTTAGATGTTGCTTTTTTTGTATTGTATTTCAGTGTTTGTATTTTATTTTGTGCTATTGTTATTAGCTTGTATGCTAAATTTATCTATATCCTAGATTTTTTTAAAGAAAAAAATGTATCTTCAACGTATTAGTATTCTCGTTTTTTTAGAAATATATATATTAAAAAAAATGACGCATCCTTAGACGTATCCGTATCGTGTAATCGTATTTGTGTCTATGCTTCATAGAGGAGAAGTTTGTAGTTTTGGTTGATTTTTGAATGATAAGCTCTTTTTTTTTAAAAAAAAAAAAAAAACTGACAGTGTTATCAATATAGAGAGGGAGAGAGATGTTTGTTAATCTAAAAAAAAGTAATGATTTTACATCGTGTACTTTAGTATAGACTTTTTAATGGTTTTTTTTTTTTTTTTTTTTTTTTTTTTTTTTTTTTTTTTTTTTTTTTGGGAAAGACCTTTTAAAAGTGTTTTTTTTTTTTTTTTTTTTTTTTTGTTAATAACAATAATAATAAATAAAAACTTGTGATTAATTTAAAGTCAGAAACTTTTTACAAACTCTTTCTCAACTGTTTCTGGGATGTCTAAGGAAATAAATATATGTATTGGAATCGAAGGCTTTAAAATACCAATATTGAAGAAAAGGTTAGGATTTCAATTTATAAAAATGTCAATCAAAATATTGACATATTAGTAATAGAGTGTAAAATAGTTATTTACACCACTACATTTTTTGGACAATCATGATTAATTTTAACCTTTTAACTGTCATATTAATGATAATTTGTTTCTTATTTTTTACATTTCTTCGATTTTAAAGGATATGAATGTTGGTCAATACCTTCTATATATAGACGTAGAATCCATGGACAGAAAAGAAAATAATGAATTGTGGAACGTGTCAATGGAAAATTAATGCCTGCTTTAATTTTGAATGGAAAGGTAATCTACTATATTGTGCTTTATTTTACAACTTTGATTTAGGAAGAATTCTAATTAATTAGTTAATTAATTAATTTTAAAAAATAAATTAGAGTAATTACTATACGCCTAAAAGAAAATAATCCAATGGATTTCATAAAGTATAATCAGTTGGTCTCTACTGATGTTTATTGTATTGAGTAAAGTTGTGTGATTTGCAGGGTAATATATGAGATTATCATCCAAAAAATGATTAACAATAATGGAAAATATACCTTTTGAAAATTTTTATTAGCTAGAAGTCAGTTAAATCTAAATTACATAAATATACATTAACACACACTCCCTCAAACTAAAGATGGTAGAATAGAGACCAACTTGAGTTGGCGAAGTAACCGAGTGAGTGAGCATATGATAAAGCTTCGGTGAAGACATCTATTGGCTACTCGATTGTGGACATGGGTGGTAGAAGAAGAGTGGTGCTCTGAAGATAAAGTGATAGTCATTCTCAACATGCGTCGTACGTTCGTGAAAAAAATATAGTTGTGAGTAATTTGAACTATGGTTGTCAAAATAAAAGACAATGGATAAGACTACGAACAAGCTTTCAATACAGGGTGGGATCATCGAGAGGACAACATCTAAAGAAGTGAGGCGAATATTCAAATCCACTAGTGTTGATGTTGTGGCAGAATCAGTAATAGGAGATTGAAGCATGTTAAAAAATGCATTGGTGCATTAGTTTCAATAGGAAAGTGTTGGGTTGTATGTCCTAAAACTCGCAGTTTGTAATATTAAACATATTCTATTATCAATAAAGATGTTATTGATGTCTATTCAATAATATTGTTGTTGAATATGTAAATTTTATTTGTAAAGACTAAATCCAATAAACTAAAGATCCATGTGAAGGATCCCACTCAAGGACCCTTGAGTGGAAGAAAAGGATCATCCCAAACCCTATTTCTACAACATTCAATTTTTACAAGAAACATTCACAATTATGCATTTAATTTCGACAATTACAACATGCTTAAACAAATTATAGAATAATAAACTAAATTTGGGTTTCAGAAACCCTTACCTTTGAAGACGTTCTTAAAAAAGAAAATCCTAATTTCCAATCAGACACAATTTCGATATTCTCTGGTGAGAATCCAGGAGGTGTGGTGCTCTGGTAATTTTAGTGGGGGAAGGAGAAAATTGACAGGAAGAGATGAAGGAGGATTAGAATTTTGTTTTGACAAAACTGTTCTGTGTATGTTCTCACTTTTTTCTCTCTTTTTGCAAGAAGAAGAAGAAGAAAATTAATTCTCCACTCCCTTTGTCAACCACCAACATAATATGTGGGTGGAGAGAAAATTGGGGAGGGAAGTTGCTTCCCTCCCAATAATTCAAAAAACAAAAATAATTAAATTAAAAAATAATTTAAATTTAAATCAATTAATATAATATATATGTATAATAACTAATTTATTATACATATATACATAACCATATGTTATATCACATATAATATATAGTCTATAGTTTTTTATATTGTATCAAATACAATATTGCCTATAGTTTCAAATTTTTCTCAACAATGGCTTTTAATACAAATAACATTTACATGAAATTTAATTATATGAATGCAATCCATATATTTAATATTTGAATCATATTCAAATATTTATTTCGTCTCATAAATAATTAATATTATAATGTATAAAAAACATGATAGTAATTATATCACATATAATTAAAATTTAATTAATTATATCATATATAATTAATTTCCTAAATTAACTTGAACAATTCAAATTAATCCAAAAATTAATTCTCATTTCATCCCATTGAGCTATCGAGGGGACCTCATGGACCTATAACTTGAAACTTCAACGGTACGTGAATAATTTATTAAACTCTTTAATTAAATTATTCACAATTCGTTAAGTGTCATACACTCCACTAAAGACCGACAGCTGCAGTCTTTATACTACAAATATATTTCTGTGTCCATTGGATATAACCAATCAACAGTACGATAACCTTTCACAAATTGCTTGTAGGTACAGTTGGGCCAAAATTATCGTTTTGCTCCTATAGTTACATCTAACTCCTTAAATACCACTAATCCTTCTAATGAACAATAAATCATAGTCTAACTATGATCAAACCCCTTTCGGGCTAGGAGAGGGTGTGACACTACATTGTTCAAGCCCCAGAATCAGCCTTTCAGGAAGCAATTTATCTACTTACCCCAACATTAGGGAAGAAGTGAATTTCTTCTTGTGTAGCTGTGTTCCCAGCTCTCCAATCAAATGAATCCTCAATGTAGGCTTGTTGAGTCGATGATATGGCCACTCTCACATATACAAATCAAAGACAAGAGTTCACAACTCACTCAAGATTCAGGTCATGTTACCTATGGTCATCCTGGTGAAATGTAAGTCTCTATTATGAAAGGCGTTATATAATGAGACTAAACATTTCATGGTCCAGTCTTATACAAACTCCTTTGTATAGAATATTCATGCTCACGTGAGTCCATATGAATGATCAGGATCAAATCATTTGTACACTTTACAACATTTGTAATATCTACAAAGTAGGCCATACTTATAGTGTCACCATGATAAGGTATCCAACCTTATTCATCTACTACAGGCCATTTAAGTTATCACTTAAACATGACCCACCCGTATGTTTTTACATAAATGTTTAAGCTACATGATAATTTTGGATGTTAGTTTATTTGTTTGTAGTTAATGCAACTAATTTTGAAATACAATATCACATATTTTATTACATAAATAAAATGTTTGTACATTACATTACAAACTATAGGACCTTACGAGACTTAGCGCATCAACCCCAACAATCTCCCATTCGACTTAAAGCTAGTCGGGTGTACAATGTACTAGTCATAGTAAAATACAAAGTACACAAAGCAATAAACTAGGGCACAAATCGTCTAGTACAAATCTCCCACATGCCCTAATCTAAACGTAGCCTATCCCATAGACCCATACTCTTCATGTGACCCTCAAACACCTTAACCGTAAGGGCCTTTGTAAATGGATCCGCAACATTGTGCTCTGAAGCTATCTACATGATGATCACATCCCTTCGATGAACAATCTCTTGAATGAGATGATACTTCCGCTCGATGTGTTTGTCGCGCTTGTGAGTCCTAGACCTTCGAGAATTAGTCTCAACACTACTATCATCACAATAAAGTGTTATGGGCTTTGACATGTCTGGAACGACTTCTAGATCAATCAAGAATTTTCTAAGCCAAACAGGTTGCTTAGTAGCTTCTCAAGCCGCTACATACTTGGCCTCCAAAGTAGAGTCAGCAATGCACCCTTGCTTGGTGCTCCTCCAGAATACTGCTCCTCCACTAAAAGTGAGCACTGATCCTGATGCGGATGTCCTAGAATCCTTATCAATCTAAAAATCAGAGTTCATGTGTCAAGTAAGGATCAAATTCTCAAAACCATACACGAGTACGTAGTCCCTCGTTCATGATAGATACTTGAGGTGTTCTTAACGACAGTCCAGTGACCATATCCTGGACTAGACTGATATCTACTGACTATCCCCACCACATAGCAGGTATCAGTTCTTTTACATAACATTACATACATCAGGCTACGAACAATCGATGCATAGGGGATCCGTCTCATTTCTTCAACATCTTGAGGTGTCTTAAGACACTGTTCCTTAGACAATATCACTCCATGCCTGAAAGACAGTAAGCCTCTCTTTGAGTTATGCATCAAATACTTGACAAGCATTTTGTCAATGTATGATGCTTGAGACAGAGCTATCATTTTGTTCTTTCGATCTCTAAAGATCTGAATTCTTAGAATAAACTAAGCCTTTCCCAAATCTTTCATTTCGAATTGGGTCACTAGCAAGTTCTTAACTTCAGTCAGTAGACCTACATCATTCCCAATTAGTAGGATATTGTCTACATATAACACTAAGAAAGCTACCGAATTGTTGGTGATCCTCTTCTATACACAAGGGTCATCAACATTTTGATCAAAGCCATAAGATTTAATCGTAGTATCAAACCTTATGTTTCATGATCGAGAAGCTTGCTTCAGTCCACAAAGGACCAACTAAGCCAACAAACCTTTTGCTCTTGATCTTGGGTTATAAATCCCTCGGGCTGCTCCTTGTAAATTATCTCATCAAGATTGCCATTCAGAGAGGCAGTTGATAACTTGTAGAAATACAAGTTATTTATGCCATTTTATCTAGATATTGCGGCCAAAAATTAGTAATTATGCGCCAATTGTATGAAAATTAACTTAGTATGACAATAATTATAAATGTTTGCAATTACACCCACTAACACCAAAAAGATGGAGGACAAGCCAAACTTTACTCTGTTTTGTAGGAGACCAAGTCACCGCTTATGCTTAAGGCTCATGAGAAACTAATCAACGCATCTCTATCACATTGCATCCGTCGATCAACCTTGAAGAAACAATTACCGAAGTAACGGCGCAATGCGATAATCGGTCTAGAGCTATGCTTCGACCGCATGCGGCAATAAAAATAAACACTGCATGCGAACCTATGATCGAAAGATGCAACCGAGCAATGCGAAAGCAGAGGATTAAGACACGTGTACAACTAATGGTTGTGCAGAATTGATGGTCTGATTGCATAACAGAAGGAATAATATCTCTCCATCTACGAAATTACCATAACCATCAAGTGGGAACTGCATGGCCAGAGTCAAAGGATCTGCTCCTATAAATACCCCAGCGAATTGAGAGAAAATTATGCTATTTGATACTGGGCTAAGTACTGTAAGATTTTAGAGAGAAAAAGGCTGAGCTGAGTGTTGAAAAGAAGAAATCCGGGAAGAGAAAAAGATAAGGCCAAGAGGTAAATCTTAGATCCGACCAGTTGTATACCCGATCGAAGCTCTGTGCAGAGACCCCTGCTACCGGTGGAGCAAGACTGAGAGGGAAGCTCTTCCTACCATCGAAACCATCCTATCCGGCAAGCAGATCTCCGTTGAATCTGTGCCAAGACATTGACACCTGATTGTATCTGTTCTATCTCTCTTTCACTGTATTCCATGTTTTCTTTATCTCTACATTCACACATCATGTATCAAACACTTAGTAGAAATATTAAATGTTTCGATAGATTTCATTTACCATTCTCTGTCTATTTTCGTTCACCCATTAGTCACTTTCTCCATGATGTTTTCTTAATCTCTTGATGAGAAATATGAATCACCAAGAACTTAATATGTATTAAAGTTATCAAATACATTTAGCTAAAGCATGCTAGACGGCATCTTCACCTGTGAGAGCAGAAGTGAAGATGTCATTCTGATCTATCGAGAGAAGGTTAGAAGAGTACGTTAACTAAAGCAAGTAGTACTTCCAAACATGGAAGCAACCTTACATTCATTACGTTAAACTCTATTTCACCACAGACATGTGGGAAACACGGCCAATCACTGAAAGGTGTACGCCAAGAGAAGAGCGGAACAGTATTTGTACCTTCAATTCGATTAAGAACTTGCGTTGTTTGTAATACGTATCTTTCTCTTTCTAATCTGTTCACAAGACTTGTCGTCGCATTCCACGTCTTTGCACAACCTTCACAGCCAGCCTTAATCCTAGTATCTTGCACATAAACCTTGTATCTTGTAACATCTAGTTTAGGTTTATTGTATTTTCATGTTTTATCGTATCTTACTGCTTTCCTTTATTTTACTCTAATTTACATACTATACAAACATTTATAAAGAATTGAAAAACCCGATTGCATATATCATGAACATACCGCAATAAGTGGCACCACTTCCCCGTGTTCGACCTCAGATCACACTGAGACACTTGCGGTGGAATTACACTTGGTTCCATCGTAAGGAAACTTGTGACAATGTAGGGAATACTACTTGAGCATCTCTAATTAACACATAAATAGTAGTAGTATCGCATCATCATGAGCATTGAATATCATACATACAAATCACGTTACAACAGTCTTGATGTCCATCTTCCAAATCTCATAGTCATAATATGAGGCAATGGATAGAAGGATAGTCTTTAACATGGCAACAGGTAAAAAAAGTCTCCTCATAGTCGAGTCCTTCAACCAGGGTATAACATTTTGCCACCAGTCAAGGCTTAAAGGTTTTCACCTTCCCATTAGCACCCCTTTTTCTCTTCTAGATCCATTTGAAACCTATAGGTTCTACCTCATCAGGTTGGTTTACAAGATCCCGTACTGATTTGAAGTACATTGACTCCATTTCGAGATTCATAGCTTTGATCCACTCATCTTTATCAATATCCTCCATTGCCTTCTTGTAAGACAATGGATCCTTAACATCTCCATCAGCTACCATAGCTAGAATTTCCATTAAACCCATGTAATGGACAAGTGGGTTCGCAACCCTCCCACTGCATCGAGGTTCCCTCAATTCTTGTGGTGGATTTGACCTATTAGATGATCCATATTCAACAACTCTTGTTGAGATGTTAAGTTCTTCAACAACTCTAATTGAAGGTTCAATAGTTTCTTTGGAAAGTTCATTCAACATAATTTTACTATAGGACTTGTGCTTCCTTATGTGGTCTTCTTCAAGAAAAGTAGCGTTCATCGATAAAAACACTTTGTTTTCTTTTAGGTCGAAGAAGTAAGCACCTCTCGTTCCTTTGGGGTAGCCTACAAATAGGCATAATTTGGAATGAGGTTCCAATTTCTTAGGATTAGCCTCAAGCACATGTGTTGGGCAACCCCAGATTCTGAAATGATGTAAACTAGCTGTATGAATATTCCATAACTCCAAAGGTTTTCTGGTAACACTCTTGGATGGAACGAAGTTCAAAATATACGCTACAGACTCTACTACATAACCCCAAAACGAGTCAGGTAAGAAAGCATAACTCATCATAGATCGAACCATGTTTAATAGGGTTCGATTTCTCCTTTCTAATACACCATTCTTTTGTGGTATACTAGGTGCTAAGAGTTGGGATACAATTTCACATTCTATCAAATAGTTTTGGAATATGAGATCCATAAACTCTCCACCTCAATCAGATCGAAATGTCTTTATTATTCTATTTAATGCAAAATGTCTTTATTGTTCTATTTAATGCATTTTCAACTTCAGCCATGAATTCTTTGAACATTTCAAAGGATTCAGACTTATTTTACATTAAATAAACGTACCCATATCTTGAATAATCATCAGTAAAGGTGATGAAATATTCATAACCTCCCCTAGCTTTTACATTCATCGGACCACAAATGTCTGAATGTACTAGCTCTAAAGATTCTTTGGCCCTGTGACCTTTTCTAGTAAAAGGTCTTTTAGTCATCATGCCTTCAAGGCATGACTCACACACGAGTAAAGAATTTTCTTCTAACTCGCTTAAAAGTCCATTCTCCACCAATCTTTCAATCCTATTGGGATTGATGTGTCCTAGTCTTAGGTGCCAAACCTAGGAATTTTCTTTAGGAGAAATTTAAGTCTTTTATGTTGAGTTACTGTGAATTTAAACATTTTAGTGTTATAGAGTTCCTTAGTTGCTAACGGTCTTAACACATAAAGGTTTTTTCCAGTTTCATGGAACAAATATCAACATCATTTTTGGAAATAAACCCTTTATTTACATTGAAGTTGATACAATAAGACTAATCAAGCAAACACTATACAGAAATTAGGTTCCTTTTTAAATCAGGAAGTACATAGACATTTTCTAGTAAAATGAATTTATTCTATAAAGTCAACTGGAGACCTCCCACTGACACAGCCGAGACGACGTGCCCAGTTTGCTCCACCCTTTTATACATTAAATTTAATTATATGAATGCAATTCATATATTTAATATTTGAATTATATTCAAATATTTATTTCCTCTCACAAATAGTTTTATATTATACTGTATCAAATACATTATTATAATTATATGACATATAATTAAAATTTAATTAATTATATCATATATAATTATTTCCATTAATTAATTTGAACAATTCAATTAATCCAAAAACTAATTCTCATTTAATCCCGTTGAGCTATCTTGGGGACCTCATGGACCTGTAGCTTAAAACTCCAACGGTACGTTAATAATTAATTAAACTCTTTAATTAAATTATTCATCATCCATTAAGTATTGGTCACTGCACTAAAGACCGACAGCTACACTCTTCGCACTACATATATATTTTTGTATCCATTGGATATAATCAATCAACAATACGATGACCCTTCACAAATTGCTCGTAAGTACAGCATGACAAAAATTCATTTTTGCCCCTGTAGTTACATCTAACTCCTTAAGTACCACTGATCCTTCTAAGGAACAATAAATAATAGTACAACAATGATCAAACTCCTCTCGAGCCAAGAGAAGCTATGGCGCCATATTGTTCAAGCCCCGCAATCAACCCTTAAAGGAGCAATTTAACTACTTGCCCTGACATTGGGGAAGGAGTAAATTTCTTCTTGTGTAGTTCTATTCCCAACTCCCCAATTAGACAAATCCCCAAAGTGGTAGGTGTGTTGAGTCGGTGATCTGGCTACTCTCACCCATACAAATCAAAGGTCATGTTACCTATGGTCCTAGTGAAATGTAAGTCTTGAGACTAAACAATTCGTGGTCCGGACTTATATAAACTCCTTTGTATAGAATATCCCCGCTCACATGTCTCCAAATTAATGATCAAGATCAGATCATTTGTAGCACTTTACGTCATTTGTAATATCTACAAAGAGGGTCATACTCATAATGTCACTAGTATAGGGTATCCAGCCTTATCCATCTACTACAAATGATTTTATGTTATCACTTAAACATGATCAATCTGTATGTCTCTACATACATGTTTAAGCTACAAGATAACTTTGGATATTAGTTTATAGGTTTGTGGTTAATACAACTAATTTTGAAATAAAATATCACATATTTTATTACATAAATAAAATATTTGTACATTACAATTACAAACTATAGGACCCTACAACATTTAGGACATCAACCCTAACACCATGGCTATTATATGAACACTTGAACTTTATGTGGCGACATAAAGATGGATCAAGTTCGAGTAAATAGCCAAAATGATCTATAGTATATGAATAAGGTTGGGTGCTTTATTCTGGTAACACTATCAGATGCGTCCCACTCGGTACTGGTTACAATTTTTTGTAAAGTGCTAGAAACGAAGTGATCCTGATTCGTTCATGTAGTGACATGATGAACAGGGGCATCCTATGCAATGAGTTTGCATAAAATCGGACCAAGAAATTAGTCACTCTTACTTTATAATGTTGTTTACTATTTAAGACTGACTATTTCAAAGCAATGACCTAGGTAACTTGACCTTAATCCTGAGCTAACTATGAACTCCTATTTATTCGGAATTATCCTTAGATTTCCATGGGTGAGAGTTGGCTCAATAGTGCTGACTTAATAAGTCTCCCATTTTAGAGGTAAGATTGGGTAGATAGATGGGGACATAGGGTACAAGAAGGAATTCACTCTTACCCATTTTTTAGGGATAGTAGAGAGGTTGTTCCCTTAAGTGCTGACTCTAGGTCTTGAACAAGGGGCCTCACCCTCTCATTTACTCGAGTGGGACTCAGTTTAGTGATTTGATCACAAACCAACTGTTCATTAGAGGATCAGTGGGACTTAAGGAGCAAGATGTAATCTTGGGGGTAAAACAGCTTTTGATCCAACCATTATTACGAACAACCTATGAAGGGTTAACTTACTAATCATGGTCATATCGAGTGGACAAAATATATTTACAGTTAGGGGATTGCAACTACTGGGCTTTAGTGGAGTGACTCGGTAGTTAATGAATGGTGGTTAATTAGGTTAAAGAGTTTAGCCGGTTAATCTCGAATCGTTAAACCCATGATCTCTAGGTCCATGAGGTCCCCCTACTAGTTCATATCGGACTAAACCTTAGAACAATGTGACAAACGAATTTGAAGGGTTTGAATTTGGTTTTTGGAGGAAAGCGTTAAATATATATGATATATTTAACCTAATGTTTAATTGTGAATTAAGCATAGAGAGAGAAGATATTTAAATAAGATTTAAATATCAAAATTATGTATAGGGATTCATATTGATTGGGCTTAGAGTTGGATTTAATATTAAATTAATTAAATTATTTAATTAATTCTTTAATATTAATTTAATTTTAAAATTTATTATTAGAATTAATTTTGAAATTAAATAGAATTGGTCAAAATTGCATTAAAATTCAAAATTGTTGACTAGGTCAAAAATGCAAAGAAATCAAATTCTTGACTTTTGACTTTGTTGACTTCGGACTTTGAGAGTCAAATCTTGACCTTTAAACAAGTTAGTGGAAAGATTCAACAATTGTGAATTGAAAATGTCAACTGTTAAACTACTAAGTTCTGTCTTCAGTTGAAGACACTTGCCCCACTAATCCCACTTTGAGTTAGTGGATTTTTTAGTGTCAAATTCTCATCAAACTCAAAGTTGCATGTTTTGCATGTAATGACCTTTAAAAGGAAGAGATTTTTTTATTTCAAATTTTCTTGGTCAAGTGGAAATCTATGAGATTATTTGATAATCTCATAATTTTTTTCTCTCAAATACTTAACCTTTCTCTCTCCAAATTAGTCACTCACCAGATCCCACCATCCCATTCTAAGGCTGGAGAATAGTCGGGAAGACTCTCATGGTGATCTACGAACTGTTCGTGAGGATATTGTGGAGAAGATTCAAGTCTACAAAGGTTATATCTCTCCCATCCCTTTGTAATTTATTTAATTGCATTCTTATTCTTTGATATTAACTTAATTAGAGTACTTTAGACCCGTTTTTCCTTCCACTGCGCATGCGTTCGTTCCATCAATTAGTATTAGAGCATGCTTAAAGTACTCAATTTGGGTTAATTTTTGCATATGGCGGGTATTGATTCATGTGATGAATGTTTGTGTGCTAAAGTGGACAATTTCGATTTTGGCATCCAAATTCTCTCTTGGGTTATATTAATTATTGTAATTGCCCGGTGTTTTTTAGGTTTGAATGTGTCGTGAAGGGTCTGTATTTTTGCGAGACACATTAGAGTCATTTTTAGGCTATAATTGCTCGTTTTCGGCAAAGAGGACAGCTTCTTTTTGGTGAAAATTTTCTTACACACCTGAGAAGCCTTCCAAACCCGGTTCACAACCCGCGACCCAACTCAGAGTGGTGCTTGACCCCCATAATTTGTAGCTGATGTGTATAACTGTCTCAAACCCGGTCCAAGACCCGAACATCACTCCAGACCTGACGCATTCGTCGATTTTTGGCCCAAATCCACCAAGTCAGTTCGACCTGCTTCAAGTATGCGCGACCCAGCCTAATTTTTAACTCACACCATCAGCGCTCTAGCCTAGTTCGCTAGTTGATCCATGCCAACTCAAGCTGTTTATGTCTTTAGCCACTCCAGCCTACTTGGTGGTAACCTACACTTGCTCCATTCGACCCGAGCTTGACCCGTGCGCTTGGTTTTGTTGGCTCAGCTGGTTTAGATGGTCTAGATCGGTCTAGTTCGACTGGTTTGACCAGTTTTGATCGATTTTGGATCATTTTTGTTGTTTCTCGGGTTTCTGAGGCCAGTTCAAGCATTTTTCAAGCAAATCGAGCTGGTTTGAAGTGTTCAGAGGCGGTTTGAAGTTAGCTTCATTTGTTTTTTTGTAATAAGTTTAGCTTGTAGTTAGCTTAGGATGCCAAAACCGGTCTATTTTAATGTGTTTATTTAATTATGCATTGTGAATATATGAATTAAATAATTTATTTATTGTGTGCATATTGTATACCATGTAGATTTAAAATCTCACCATAAGATAAGTATGTAGCATGTGTAGGATTCCATGGTTTTTTTTTTTTTTTTTTTTTTTTTTTATATATATAAGTTGTTATATTAATGCATGGAATGAATGTTTATATAATTGTTATATAAAGCATGTTAGATGCTTGTTATAGGTTTGTTGTCTTTTTATAAGTGTTATAAAAAGAGATAGACTTTAAAATCTATAACAAAGATAAGTTGCATGCTCATGTAGGTTAACCACTTGTTTTAATAGTGAAAATAGGTCGTTATCTTATAAAACACGGGTTACAAACTCAACCGGTATATAATCCTGTCTAAGCTTAGGGGTATTTAAGTTAATGGTCTACAGGACACCTCCTACCTGGAGACTATGGCCGAATAATTGAGTGTTGTTAACCGGTTTTATAAGCACACGTGAGCGGCGTGAGGTGTTAAAATTGGATTATCACCTAGATATTGTAGGTTAAATCCAATTTAAAATGTTATACTTGGATAAACCACATAGACTTAGGTCGTTTAATTAGTCGGAACATTCCTAAGTAAATATTTACCCAAAAATAAATAGAATCCTTTAGTGGGAGATTAATAACATATACAATATGTTGTTCTTAGCTTTAACGTCCCTAAAGTTCACACCGTGAGATCCATGCAATGCTTCGTGTCGATTATACCTTGTCTGCTCTATTCAGAAAGTGTTTGCATCCGTCAACAGCAAAGTTCATAGGAGAAGTAGTTCATAGGAACTGGGTGAAGGATGTATGTCAACGTGTCCAGCAGTCTCTTCCATTAGTTTGGACCGTGAGATTCCTATGTTGTACTTGCTTGTCGTCTTTAGGGCGGCATTAGCTAGTTGCTAACGATGGCTATCCACTCGGAGGGTTGTAACATAGGATTCAGAACAACTCAAACTCCAAAAATGGATAGGATTTCTTAGGTCGTTTCCCAACTTTGACTATTTAATTCAGTAGCCTTATTGGCCCCGCTAGTCTTTGAGATTTGAAAATGGAGGGTTACACTTATAGAATTACTAAGTGTTAGTAAGTTCTTGACAAAAAAATAGTAGTTAAATGACCGTCAAAATATGAGTTATTCTGGAGATAGTATTTAGTCAAGAATACCTTTCTTTAGTGAAGGAGTATTTGACTGTCCCTTAGTAGCACTTATTCTAACTCACTATAGTATCATTGCAAATGAATTAATAAAATTTTGGTAATTATTACTTTGCTAAAATCTTATTGGGTTTAATAGTAATTCATTAATAGAATTTATTGATATGTTCAGCATGTCTAACT
The DNA here is from genome assembly GCF_027475165.1 of Benincasa hispida. Taxonomy (NCBI): domain Eukaryota; kingdom Viridiplantae; phylum Streptophyta; class Magnoliopsida; order Cucurbitales; family Cucurbitaceae; genus Benincasa; species Benincasa hispida. Next base: position 62,844,247 of record NC_143486.1, on the reverse strand, counting down.
CTTTAGTACAATTACTTACTGTCAAGAAGCTTAATGGGGACAATTATGCTACGTGGAAATCAAACTTGAACACAATACTAGTAATTGATGATCTTAGGTTTGTTTTAACCGAGGGATGTCTTCAAAACCCCGACTCACACACAAACCAAACTTTTCGGGATGTATATGAAAAGTCGACAAGGGCAAATGAAAAAGCCAGAGTCAACATTCTTGCCAGCATATCTGATGTTTTGGCTAAGAAACACGATCACATGCATACCGTTGATGCGTGAATGCAAGCGTACGTTTTGATGTAATAAATCCCAAAATAGGGTATTGTCCTCAGGGATCGACATGAGAAATTATTCTTGAGCTTAGCTATCACAATTATTTGTCAATTTTATCCAGGTAACCAAAAGATGATTTTTATTGATGATTAAAAAGAACAAAAATTCAATCACACACGATTACAATTCAGAGCGAAATGATTTCGATTAGGGAGTACAATGAGTAATGACATGCAAATGATTGAAATCGATAGATTGAGGCTAGAAGTTCTAAAATCATGAAATCCTCTCTCGAGCTCAAACCTTACTAATAACTAGGCATCGACCTGAATCTCTTTTATTGCTTGATTAGTTACAACATTAAGACACTTCAATCGCACCCCTTATTATTCTAAATTCATTCTCATACAATTTCGGATAATAATCTAAATTATTTGATCAAATGAATTAAATTCTCTCTCGAGACATCTAATTAAATTAAGTTCATTCAATTTAATGGCCAAAATCATTAAACACAAACAATTTAGAAATATATGCAAAATCAATAATTGTGAATTCAAATACTCACAGTAACATCCCTAAAATCTACAAACACCCTAGAAATAAAAGTTAGCCATGCATGATTTCAACAACAATAATCAACAAACAATCTGTCATCATGGTGAAACAATAATATAAACGTAGAAAAATGATCTCCCCTCAATAGGATCGAATCCCAATTACGATCTCATTGACTCTGGCCACGAATTTCGAATTAGTCATCGAAAAAACGCACGTTCTCGATCAATTCTTCCCTTCACGATCAGCCTAAAAATGCTCTCGTATCAACCCTCAATCGAAATCTTGATCTTCAGCCAGAACAGTTCATAATCGCTTTGTTTCGCCTCTGTACGGACTTGAATTTTTGTGTAAAACACTTTAAAATTGCTTCCATTCAGACCTGGCGATGCAACACAGTATTTATAATGTAATCGCAGCATTGCAACGCTGTAAATCAGTGTTGTAATATTGGTGTCATGCCAGCCACGCATAGAAGTCATAGCGTTGCGACGCTACTCTGTTTCAAATTGCTCTCGGGTCTGCAGGGTCAGGGAGAAGTGTTGCAATGTTCGTCCAACACTGGCTCCCCCGAATTGTCTTCCAAAATTGCCTATTTTCTTGGCCCTTGATCCTTGGTTTCTTCCTAATTCCATAGCCAATCCTTAATTGCTCAAGTTAAGAGTTTTGCCCCAGGGTTTTTATCATTTTCGTACAAATTGCTCTTGATGCTTAGTTTTTTGAAATTACTCAATAAACCACATCAACTAAACAAAACCAGCAATATTATTTCTAAATTTGAAGGTAATAAAAGAACTTTTTAGATTCTTTTCAACCGCTAAAGAGATTTTGGAATCTTTGTGGGGGATCTTCAGACAGCCATCCTTCTCATTTAGACATGATGCCATCAAGTATGTTTACAACTTCCATATGAAAGAAGGGGCCTCTATTAGAGAACATGTCCTAGACATGATGGTCCATTTCAATGTGTCCAAAGTAAATGGAGTTGTCATAGATGAGAAAATTCAGACCAGTTTTATTCTAGAATCTCTTTCGAAGAGCTTCCTACAGCTCCACACAAATGTGATGATGAACAAGATAAAATATAACTTGGCTACTCTTCTCAATGAGCTTCGGACTTATTAGTCCCTCTTGAATTCTAAGGGATAAGAAATGGAGGTAAATACTGCCACCACGAATAAGGTCAACAGAGGATTGTCCTCTAAGACAAAGTCTGACCCTTCTTCTTCCAAGAACAATAGAGTTCCGATGAAAAAGGGTAAGGGGAAAAGGAAGACTCACACTGACTGCAAAGACAAGACTAAAGTTACAGGTAAAGGAAAATGTTTCTACTGCAACGAGGATGGGCACTGGAAAAGAAATTGTTCAAAGTACCTTGAGAAGAAGAAAATGAAGAAAGAAAAACAAGAAAATTAGTTTATGAAGATTGCATGCAGAAGAATAGATAATTCTTCATGTTTTGAACATGAGAGATTATCTCAACAAAATCAGTGGGAGTTTCTTAAGTTGTTATCCAGAGATAGATTCATTATATTAGATAATGTACTTTTTTTTTTAAATGAAAATAAATCTTATATCTATCACTTGTTAGAATAAATAAAAGTATCTTTTGACATAAATGAAGTGTTCATTAGCAAACGAATTATTTTTATTTTTTCTACTAGAAAAAAAGTTATATGTTAAAACCAACCAAAGCATATGCCTTTTTAAAAATCAAGATATTTAAAATGATTGAAACGCAAAACAAAAATTCAAAAGGTTTCTTCAAGTACATATCTTTGGCCTTTAAGTCTTGACCACATTAATCTCAGTGAGATTGAGAGATTAGTTAAAAGTGGTCATCTAAACTAGTTAGAAGACAACTGGTCTTAGAGCCAAAGAACCCTAAGAGCTTGTGCATTTAGTGTAGAAGTATATCAGCATGCAGCAGAAGCAACAAGGATCAATAAGAATTCTAATTCATCAATTTTGGTGATAAATGAAGCATGCTTATAGAATAATAAGAGGGTTTCAAGTCATGCCTTTGTAGAATCTTTAGAATCTCGAATTCAGTTGCAAATCTTCTCAAATTATTCTTGTGAACCACCTCAAGATCTTCCCCACTATTCTCTTGGAGCTTTAGATTGAGTTGTGGGACTCAAAATAAGCTTGAATGAAGGGAATTTCGAGAAGAACTTACTGCTGCTCCCACTTCAAAAACACCTTTCCCCAACTCAAATTTTTTAGCAAAAACTCAACTGATGCATGCTTCAATTTCGCTTCAGTCTTCTCTATATATTGCAAGACTATCATGCAAAGGAGAAGCCTGCATGAGATGCAACTCATACTTGGAGTATTAAAGCTATAGTCAAATGGGTTTGGTGTTTGTTCCTTGGTTAGGTGAGTGGAGAAATCCCATTTTTTTTTTTTGTGTGTTTTTCCAATCTTTTCCGATTACAATCTGATTTTACAGAATCAATTTTATTTCAAAAATTGAAAACTTTATCAATTTTATAAAATTAAATTCATAAATTAATTTTCTAATTAATAATAAATATATAATTAAACAATTTAATTAATTCTAATTATTTTAATATCAAATAGTAAATTAATTTTACACAATATTCCACCTTTATGAATTTAATATTTAAATCATATTTAAATATTAATTCTCCAATTTCGTTTAATTACAAAATTAAATGCGCAATTATATCTAATATAATTACTAATTCCATTAATTTTAATTTGAACGTTTGAAATTAACTTATCATTCTACTCTAAAGCTAATCCATTTACGAGATAGTAAGGGGACCTTGTGGACCTACAGATCATGGGCTTCAACGATCAGAGATTAATTGGCTAAATTCATACACCGAATTAATCCTCATTCGTTAACTAGTCAGTCACTCAACTAAAGCTTGCATCTTTTGCTTGTGGTTCTCTAGTGGGGTCTCGATCCCCGTCAGCCATTTGTCGAGTCAGTGCATCAGTTCCCCGAGGCATGTTTTCTATAATATTCACATTATTAGGTTCATAACATCATTTACATGCCCCAAAACTAATGCATGATTCTATTTCCCAAAACCTTATGCTCTACTACCAACTTATCACATTCGATCCCAAATTATCCTTTAAATCCGAGAAGGGATGTGAAGACAGCAGTCGCCAACCCTCTTATGACAACTACTGACCAACCTGTTCCTGTGAACCTATCTCCTTAGCACTTGTTAAACCAGATTAGAAGTTTATATTCTCTACATCTTATAGTAATCTCGTCATCAAACCACTGCACATATATATAGATACTGCAAGTTAGCTATCAAACCAACTTACATTAATAGATTCTAGAAACTTATGTCAAAATGACATGTACTGACAAAAACAAGAATCTAGACATAACAAAGTGGACCATCTAAACTTCAAAATCTTGGGAAGATCCTGAGTAGTGACTGACTGAGAGATCTGCTAGGCTTTGGAATGTCGACCACTGCTTGTGTAGGAAAATTGTAAACCCTCGAGTCTTACTTAAGCAACTTAGGTCAAACGTGATAATAAGGAAAATAAGTGGATATTCTAAGAAGTAACTTGAGGGTTATTAAAAGAGGAGAAAGATACCTAAAGTGTTGAGAATGAGACTTTTGAGGGCTTAAAGTGAAAATATAGTTAAGTTTGGTTATGAAGGGTAAAATTTGGCTAAGTATAAATGTGCCCATGCGTTGAAGAGTGGTGCCTGATGTATGGAAACCATGATTCATGGAGCTTATTGAGCACAAGTGTAGGCATTGAGGAGGGGGAGGGCATGGCTAATGGTTGACCAAGAATGAAGAGATGGTCTTGCAATGATGCCATGCATTGAGTCGGCCATGTTGAGGTTAGGTCACATTGATGCATGAAAAGAATGGCCTTAGGTGAGGAAACTTATGCGTTGATGTTCATAGGCTAGGCAAGGTATGCATAGAGGAAGGCGATGACACTAGGCATTGGGCACGAAGGCATGTGCTGGCCGAATGGGGTATGCACCAAGGGAGATTAAGCGTTGGAAGGAGTGTGCAGTCATTTGAACTATGCATTGGTCTTGAGGTTAGGTGTGGATGCAAGGTGGGTTATGTGGACAAGACAAGGCTATGCGTCCAAGTGAGGCCAAGTGAGGTTAAATGTTGTGTGAGCTATGTGACTAAGAAAGGTGTTAGGCATTTAATTAAGGCTATGCGTTGACAAGGTGGAGGCGGCCAAGAAGAGCTATGCAGCCAAGAAGGGCTATGCGGCCAAGGGGTGATGCATTGAGTTGAGTAAACTTAGGGAGCAAGGCTAGGTTGACAGCAAATCGGGGCAAATGGCTAAATCTTGTGATGTTTGGGGTTGAAGTAAGGATGAAGGGGGTGCACCATAAGGCATGCTAAGGGAGACTACGCGTTGGCTTAAGTAGATGAGGACACTTCAACCACATGCAAGGAAGAGGTGTCAAGGAGAAGCCGCTGGTACTTGCATGCTGAAGGCAATTGGACATGCAGGGCTGGCAAGGTGTCAATCGTTGGGGTTTTTGTGCTTCTATAAATAGGGATTCTTGAGGCTGATGGTTCTCACAATTGACTTGTGCAATTCAAGTAAAATCTGTGTGAAACTATAAAGAGGAGAGTGTAGTAGATGATCCTAGGCTGGCGTCTAATTTGGATTAGTGAGAAGTGAGGAATTTGCATTGGAAAGCAGAAGCGTCAGCTGGACGCAAAGGGCAGGCGCCATCACCTACACCCACGCCTGGCGCACAATGCAGGCGCATGCACGCCTATCGCGAGGCGTACCTCCTGGACAATACGGATGCCCATCTATTCGCATGGCCGAGTGACCCAACGCACGTCCACGTTTTACACATTGCTAAGCACCTCGTGCGTGCACGCTACTCAGCACCTTACCCACACACACTGCTCAACACCTCGCGCGTGAACGACCACGTTTTGTTACTGTTGCACACTACGTCTTTGCAAGGTTTGCCACCTAGCCATGCCCAGCCTAGCAAGCTGACTACTGCCCTCGCCCACCAGACTACCTAAATAACCTCAAAAGTTGTGTTTTTGGGCGTTAGACCTATTTTTAGGTAATTTAAAGTGGGTAAGCGAATTATTTCAATTTAAGGATATATTTAAAGCTAAAATTGATTTATTTGAGGAATTTTGAGCTAATTTAGGATTTCTTTGAAAATAAGTAGAATTCGAGGAGACTGGACCAAGGGTTGCTCTAGGAGGACTGTGAAGGAACTTAAAAGAGGACTGTGAGTGGTATTCTGTTTTCGTATGTTTGAGTTATATAAATGTTATTACATATATATGTAAGATTTGAAAATTGGCATAATCGGGAAATGTGTTTTTCTTGATTTTATTTGTTGATTTGATTTTTTTTATTTTGCATAACATGAATTGCATTGAAAACTGGGATTGTACCCTAGGAAATTGTTAGCGTGTCACAAGCACGTCCAATGGAAAATTGTCGACATGCACACATTCGACGGCTATAAAGGTACTGGGATTGTTTCCTCAACATTCATATCGGGAAATTCACGGGAATACGTAGAAAATACATGATCATGCTAGGGATAATCAGTTATCAGGTTGGAAGAGTTACATTCTCACGTGTTATGATTGTGTGATTGTGAATTGGTTTCCAAAAAAATGAATTTCTAGAACAAACATATTTTCTTATAAAATATACCACTCACTGGGCTTTTTAGCTCATGTTTCCCAATGTTTTATTTCCTCTCCTCAGGTAGCAGAAGCAGAACGTTATAGGAAAAGCCACACAAGGTTTTGAACTGCCACTTTCTCACAGAGCGAAACTTGGATTGGGTTATTCTTGAAAGTCATTAGGTACTTGGATTGAAAAATATGTTTAATATGAACATTTGTAACTATAACTAAAAGTTAATTTTTATTTTACGTATTTGTTATTTGATGAATTGGTAAAGGTTGGACAGTTGATATCAGAAAGGCGGTATCAGCTGTCTTCCCATCACCTTTCGGGTTTGTGGGATAAAACTTGGGAGGGGGTGTGACAATGTGGTATCAAAAAATAAGGTTCTGGAAAAATCATGAAATAAAAATTAGTATAGGTTTTGGCTAGCTCATAACAGGCTTTGGGAATAGGATTACAGGAAATACTGGGAACAATAGAAGGAGTTAGCTAAAATACAGTTTATAACCTTAAAATGACTTTCAATGTAGGAATATGTATCCGAGTTGAAAACCTTGGTGGCGGCAAGAATCCAAAATAAGTGACGCTACCTTTAGCACTGACTCTAGAAGACATAGAGGAAATATTGAAACTAATAACCATTACTTAGACATTGATCTTGGACACCAGATCATTTACCTAGGAGTAAATACATTGGAATCCAATAAGGAACCTAGATGTCCAAGGTGTGAGAAGATTCACAAAAGCCCATGTTTGTTAGAGGTACATGTTATGGTTGTGGTCGACACGACCACTTAGTGAGAATTGCATGTACTTCCAGTAGAGTCTAGGAAAAGATAGGAACAAATTCTTAGAGAAAACCAACTACAACAAGGTACACCGGTAAGTAGAATAAACAAAATATTTATGCTTGAAACAACGTTTGGTATGGAAACAAAAAGGACTCACATATCAAGAAGTTCCAGCCAATCAGTATGCTTTGTTTTGAATTGTGAAACTGAAATTCCCCGTAGAATAATAATTGAAATTGATGACAAATGTCTATTTGAGGTTTATGTTGAAGAATCTTGGAACTTCAGCTTGTTTTGTCAACAACCTGGACATGCTCAGGGAGATTGTCCTTGGAGACAAGAAGAGAAACCTGTATGACTACTAAGGAAGCAATTTTTAGAAGATTATCTATTAGGGATTAGGAATAAGAGAATGTAAAGAAGAAAAGAAAAGTATGATGAGAAAAAAAAGAATGTAAATAGTTGTGAATAGGACTAGAGCTTTAAATAACTAATAATGTGAATAAATAATTGGGATATTGTGTAATTAGTTTGTTGTAAGTAATTAAGTAAGATAGGATTTATACTTAACCAATACTTGGCTACCTTGTAGAAAAATCATGCTGAGAAGCGGGAAACGCTGAGATCAACCCAATACTGATAAATCTAGGGAGGAAAGTGAAGGGGAATTTACCCAACCCCAGGAAAGAGTAAGAGAGGAAGAGTGATTGTTAGATAAATTCACTCACAAGCTATGTGAGAGCTTAGGAACCATACAGCTCGACCCCGAGAAAAAGTATGGTATACAGTGCTTAAGATCATTGGGAGCTACTGTGTTTGATGAAACCACGGACCCCGCTGACGCCGAAGTGTGGATTAACTAGTTAGAGAAATGTTTTAAAGTAATGTGTTGTCCTTAAGATAGGAAGGTGAATCTATCGACCTTCTTACTACAAAAATGGGTTGAAGATTGGTGGAGAATAGTGGAATATCGGAGAAAATAAAAAAGTGAAACTACATGGAAAGAGTTCCACAAAGCTTTTTAGGAGAAATTTTATCCTCGATCGTTTGTGACGCAAAGCGAAATTAATTTCTTTAGCTCGTATAAGGTAGTATGACTATAGCAGAATATGAGCTAAAATACACCAAACTCTCAAGGAATGCCTTGAATATTATTGAGGATGAGAGTGAATGCTGTAAGAGATTCGAAGCAGGATTGAGAAAAAAAATTAGGATTCTCGTAATGGCAAGTGCTGCATGAGTAGAATTCTCAAAATTAGTAGACACGACCATGAGGATTGAGAGAAATATGATGGTGGATGAACAAGGACTAAAAGGAAACCCATTAGTGAACAAACTGAATAAAGAGGAGAGTAAAAGGTTTGCTCTCGGGGTGGAAAACAAAGGATTATTTAAGCGAAAGGGAACCCCAAAGTAAGGATCAAGCTCTAGAGGAGCAAGCCATTTGGGGAAGTCTTTTACACAACCCTATCCAAAGCAAATGAAAGAATCTATGGCTAGTGCTAACTAAAGACCTTGGTGCTCAAGCTATAATAAATATCATTGGGGAAGATGTCCAGAGAAGGCACACACTTGTTATAGGTGCGATTAAGTAGGTCATTTTAAACGAGAATGTCCCCAGTTAGTAGGAAACAACGAAAGAAATGTTTTGCAAACCATTAGCGAAGGGATGAAACCTTCAGGCTAAGCAAAAAGTGACGGGAGAACAAAACTGATCTCAGGGAAGATTGTATAACTTTACCCAAGATGAAGAGATGACAGATGCTACAAGGTGCTAAGCGCATAACTCCAGAAGTGTAACTTTGAATCAAATCTTCTAACAATCCTTGTTTATAAATAAAACATGTTGCTTGTTTGTGTGCATAAGTATGCTGAATTTCAATGGAGGCTGAGGAGAGGCCACATTTTCTTCTTCCCCCTTTATGTTTTAGTATCATTAGGCTTGTTTTTTGTTTATTTTTGGATTGTGAGCACGGATTGGATTGTGCCTCATTGGTTTGTCTATGAGTTAATGAGGTAATTTTCCTATCTAGTTTTTTAATTAAGGATTTGGTGTAACTCTTTAGTTTTCTGCCCAATTTGATGTTTTAATTCAAAATTTTGTTTTCTTTAAATCTCAGTTGAATTAGATTTTCATTTTTGTGTTGGATTGATGTCCTTATTGTCAGACCCCCATCCATACTACTCTATGAGCCTAGGAAAGGACATGATTGCAGCAGTTATCAACCCTTTTGCTGACACTTACTGCCTTCTAACTCTAGCAGAAATAATCTGATACCAAAATGAAATCTCAAATACAGCGGCTATCTCTATGGCTAAACAACAACATTAAGTATTAAACACAAAATACTTGTAGAGATTACATTACTAGTTTCATAAGTCCCAACACTCAACACTTAGTTCCTATATGAACAACTATAACATGTGTACAACTATTTACCGTAACCACTTAGCAGACAGGTTACAATAACTCTTGAATGGCAGAGCAGATGTGAAGCTTTCTCTTGAGGATATGATCGTTACTTGGGGGAAAGAAAAACATTTGAAAACGGGGTGAGTTTTCTAGCCTAGTGATTAACTTAAGAAAGAAAACTGATTCTCATGCATAAGTCTCAATAAAGAGATGATACTGAAATTATAAATCTCTATAGTAACCTTATACTGCAATATAAACATTTTCCAAGCATAAAACATGTAAATCTATTTTCATCATAAAACATTAACCGTTCCTTAGTTGAGAATAACACTGTTGTGGTTAAATCCCAAACGTCAATTGCTTAGTCAAGAGAGAACCCTTTTGCTCAATCTCTGACTTTCACTACCTACGTACATATGGTTATAACTAAGTACCGTCATACCTTAGGTACTTCTGCCCAGATACCGTCTCAAATTTCCCTCAGTATTGAGCTGTACAGATACCTTCTCAAATGTCCCTCAGTGTCGAGCTTTAAGTAAAACTAGTCATATTGTGACTTCCTCTTTAAAGCATGTAAAGAAAAACGCATAAAAAAACATGTCTTTAAAGGTATAACGCATGCTTTGTGTATTTAAACAACACATAGATAGTTTTTCAATAAACTTTCATACATGGCATGTGTTTAAAACATAACTCATAGTTTGCTTGGAAACTACTTTGTAAAACTAGCTAGCATGAGAATAATCTTTCTTTAAAACATGGTTTCTTTAAGACATTGTAAATATTTAGTCACTCACAACTTTTAGGACTACTCCTCAAAAGTTGATATGCTTCTAACACTAGTGTTAATCATGTGGACACAAAAGCACATATTTTAACTACTAGCATTGGTCTCCCTTTTGAGACTAACTCTGAAATAGCCTTGCGTTTAGCCTTCCTCTAGAAGACCTTCACTCAAACGCATACGATGCTGTAGTTTTAACACTTAGAAATTTCCTTGAGGCTTTGGCTCTTACTATGCGTCCAACACTCAACACAAACTCATGCCCACTTGTGCAACCAACACTTGCTTTGAGTGTTCCTTCAGCTGAACATGGTCATCCACAAAGGCTGTTGTGCGTCCAAGCCTCCAACGCAAGCCATCCTCAGCCCAAACAGAAAGTTAAATGCCTTGGAGTACTCAGACCTTAGTCTGTCCGAGCATTTACTTTGAGCTGCCAACTTACTCGACCCAAGTAGTTGCCTGCTTGATCATAAAATTCTAGATTCGTCTTACTGAATTAATAACTCGAATTATAGAGCTCATCTCAATAAATTTTCTTCTATAAACTTGTTTAGAATTGTCTCAGGAAGCTTACCGTAAAGGTTCAGCTTCAAACTCTTTGAGGTTCGTCTTGGAGACTTAATTCTTTATCGATAGCCCGGATTCACCCATGAACTGAATCTCTTGTCCCTTTTTCCCTTCACCTATCAAACTAGACTCTCAGAGATTTCCAACGACACTAAGAACTCTCAATTTGAATGAAGGAATTGATCAAACTGAGCTTTTGAAGTTCAACATTCCTTTTATACTACTTCCCATCGCTTACCATTAAAGCTTAGGATGACACCTCCAACTTAGATGGAGCTAAATCTGGTGCTTAGGACAATTGTTGCCCCTCAACGGTGGTTAAGACTAATTACTTCATCTACTATCAATACATGCTTCAAATAGGATCAACGCACCTCTTAGTTCTCACACAAGCCTATTCCAACGCATGTGTTGTGTGCCTTCTCCCCCTCTCGGTGTCAAGCTTCAACGCAGCTTCAGCTCTTTCAGCTTTGTAAAGCTGGAACCATGCAAGCTCTACTCATCGCATGACAAGCTTGACCAACACACAACTTGCCTTACTCCAGCATAGAGCTCTAACGCACATTGAGTAGCCAGCGCTCAACGCCTATCCTGGTCCACTCGCATGCAAGCCTCAATCGTTTAGCTCAGCACCCATCGCGTAACTCATCGTTCAGTGATCTGTCGCTGATGCTTATCACCCAACGATCTCACTCTTGCTCATCATGTAGCACACAGCCTATCACACAGTTCTCGCTGCCGTTCATCGTGTAATACTGACGCCTATTGTTTAACACATCACGCCCATCGTCTACTGCTCATGCCCATCGTGTAGCGCCATCGCCCAGCGTCATCCTCTAGCGCTGATGCTGATCGTGTAGTGCCATCGCCTATCGTGTACACTATTGTCTAGCGCACCACTTCGGATCGTCTAACACCGCACATTGCTACATGATCGTCTAGCACATCACTTATCACCACTCGTTGCTACACGATCGTTGTCACGCGCAACTCCAACACCGAGCGCCCATGCTCGTGCACACCTGAAGTTGCCGCATGCATGCTAACCTCTTAAGACTTGGCTACTGCATGCCTCATCTACGCATACTTTTCTCTCGGCTACACTTTAGCTTCCTTAAATGTCCAATTAACCTCTTAAATGAGCAAGGCCAACACCCCTAGCTCAACTCCAATGCTTAGCACAAGGCCAACGCATGGACAAACACTTAGCCAATTTTTCAAGCTTCACCCAAGAGTCAAGTTTTCAAACTCAAAAGTTTCTTTTAACTTTTCACCCTTTTCTCTATAATTACACATTATTTATCACATCAACCTACTCACCATACTAGACTCAGTAAGGAACATACATAAGTAGAGAAATTAGGGCTTAGGGTACACATTTGCCTCCCTCTTAAGAAAATTTCCTCCTCGAAATTCTACTACAAGTCCATCAATTTAACAACTGCGGATACTTGTTTCTCATTTTCTCTTCAGCTTCTCATGTAGCTTCTTCAGTGCTATGGTTTCTCCATAGTACCTTTACCAATGGTATTGTCTTATTCCTCAAGACTTGCTCTTTTCTGTCAAGAATCTCCACTGGTTCCTCTTCATAAGACATTCTATTTCAAATGCACTGGTTGCTCAGGTAACACATGGATAGGGTCTGGCACATACTTTCTTAGCATTGCCACATGAAACACATCATGGTTACGAGATAACTCTGGAGGTAGTGCTAACCTATAAGCCATTGGATCATCTCATTCTATTATCACGTAGGGTCCAATGTATCTCGAGCTTAATTTCCCTTTCCTACCAAACCTGAGTATTCCTTTCCATGGAGACAACTTAAGAACTACTTTACGCCAACTTCGAATTTCAATTGTGTTCTCCACTTATTTGCATAACTGTTTTGTCTATCCCGAGTTATTTTAAGATTTTCTCTTGTAATCTTAACACTGTCTAACATCTGCTCAACAAGTTCTGGTTTCCTTTCACCGATTTCATTCCAACATACCAGAGTTCTACATGGTCTCCCGTACAAATCCTTATATGGTGCCATTTCGATACTCGAATGATAACCGTTGTTATATCCAAATTCGATCAACGATAGATGCGTATCCCAACTGCCCTTGAAATGCAATACTTATGCTCTCAGCATGTCCTCTAGTGTCTGAATCATCCGCTCAGACTGACCATCTGTCTATGGATGAAAAGCTGTACTAAAATATAGCTTGGTACCCATAGCTTTCTGTAAGCTAGGCCAAAATTTCGATGTAAACCTAGAATCTCGATCTAATACAATCGAAACTAGAGCCCCAAACTGACTCACAATTCTGTGAACATACAACTTAGCTAATCGGTCTAGTGTAAAAGTAACTTTAACAGGTAAAAACTTAGATATCTTTGTCAATCTATCGACGATTACCTATATACCATCATAGCTCGCTGGTGTCTTAGGTAAACCAAAAAAGAAATCCATCATAACATGCTCCCACTTCCACTCTGGTACTAGGAGTGGATTAAGCAATCCTACTGGCCTCTATTGTTCAGGCTTAACTTGCTGACACACTAAACATCTATCAACATACTCTGCTATTTCTCTTTTCATATCAGGCCACAGTACGACTTCTTTAATGTTCTATACATCTCCGTACTACCCAGATGCATAGCATAAGCTGAACTATGTGCCTCTTCTAGAATAGCCTGCTTAAGTGCTAAGGTATTCAGTATACATACTCTACCTTCCTTTAGTAGCACTTTATTTACTCTAACTGATAGTTCGTTCTCAGACCTTTACTTACTTCTTCAGTTAACTTCTGAAGATCAGAATCTCTTAACTATTCACGTAGAATGTCATCTATGAGAGTAGGATGTACTTGAAATAAAGCTATCAAATCTCATGTCTGATTAATTGATAATGTCGATTTAGCACTATACAACTCATGTATCAATACACCTCTTACTGAATAGATAACAACTCTGGCTGATTTGGTCTTTCTACTTAGAGCATCAACCACCGCATTCACTTTACTTGGGTGATAATCAATTATACAGTCAAAATCTTTGATCAATTTGATTCATCATCTCTGTCTCAAGTTTAGCTCTTTATGATCACATATATACTTTAGACCCTTATGATCAGTAAATATATGACAACGTTCACCAAACAAGTAATTTCTCCACAACTTTAGAGCCAACAAAACTGCTACTAACTCTAAATCATGCATAGGGTAGTTACATTCATGCTTCTTTAACTGACAAGAAGCATAGGCCACTACCTTTCCTTCCTGCATCAGCACACATCCTAATCCTTGTCGAGATGCATCACAATAACCCTCAAACTCTTTACCTGGTGTAGGTAAAGTTAACACCGGTGCTGACACTAACCTTTGTTTCAACTCTTGGAAACTATGCTCGCATTGTGGCGATCACTCAAACTTCGCATCTTTTCTGGTCGGGTTTCTCAATGGTAGAGCTATCTTACAAAATCCTTCCACAAATCTCCTGTAATAACCTGCTAAACCCAGAAAGCTGCATACCTCTGCTACAGTCATGGATCGTTCTCACTTAACTGTCTCTTCTGTCTTTTGGGAATCTACACTGACTCCGTCTACTGAAACTATATGCCCAAGAAATACAACTTGATTTAACCGGAAATCACACTTAATAAACTTGGCATATAACTTCTCTTCTCTTAACATTCGCAACATTAACCTTAGATGTTCCTTGTGCTTCTCTGTACTATTGAAATATACTAGTATATTATCTATGAAAACTATGACATATTGGTCCAGGTAGGAATGAAATATCCTGTTCATCAAGTCCCATTAATACCCCAGGAGCATTCATCAAACCAAACAACATTACTAGGAACTCATAATGTCCATACCTGGTCTTGAAAGCAGTCTTTGGAACATCTGTTTCCTTCACCTTCAACTGGTGGTAACCTGATCTCAAATCTATCCCTTTAACTCATCGAATAGATCATCTATACGAGGCAATAGGTACTTATTCTTAATGGTCACCTTGTTCAACTATCTATAGTCTATACACAATCTAAGAGTATCGTCTTTCTTCTTGACGAACAAGACTGGCACTCCCCAAGGCGACACACTGGGTCTGATGTACCCTTTATCCACAAGTTCTTGTAACTGAACTTTCATCTCCTTTACTTCTGCTTGAGCCATTCTATTTGTTGTCTGGGATATAGGTGTTGTACCTGGAACTAACTCAATAGTAAACTCAACTTCCCTGTCAGGTGGTAAACCTGATAACTCTTCAAGGAATATGTCTAAGAATTCTTGTACCACAAGTACATATTCAGGTCTTAGATTCCTATCTTGTGAAATTGCCACATATGCTAAATAAGCTTCACATCCCTTACTCAGCAGCCTCCTATCCTTCACTACTGATATTAAACTTCCTGGAAGTATTCTTTTACTTCCTACCAGGGTTATCTCTTGTTCACTTGGCTTCTCGAACTAGCTGGGGACAATCTTTCTTGAAATACCCTGTTTTTCTGCACTAAAATCAAACATTTCTGTCACCATAACATTCGAACCCTGCTGGCTCGCACGTCCATAACTCCTCATACCTGACTGTTCAGACAATGAGGGATTAAAACTCTTACCTTTCGTCTCTCCTATAGTTTTGTGCTGCTCCGCACCTGTCTGAACTATGTCTACTGCCCCTACACTCTGCTCAACTCTGATAGCGGTCTCAACTAACTTTATGAAATTCACCCAATTAGCTGTAGAGGTAACGGGAGTACGTATCTTCTTTTTTAGGCCATTCTCAAATTTCCTACATCTCTCTTTCTCTTCTGCAATAATCGAAAGGGCATACTGAGAACTCTGTAAATATTTGCTCGAACTCAGCAACCATCATCGATCCCTGAGTTAGCCTAGGAAACTTATCCCTCTTTGCTTCATTGAAAGCACTAGGGTAGTATTTATCCTCAAATACTTTTCTAAACTCAGGCTAAGTCATAGCTCCTGAACTGCTTGTCCTTGCCTCTATCACCTTGCACCATTTCTCAGCCCCTTTCTATAGCAAGAACGCTGCTAACTCAACCTTACAGTCCTCAGTGCATCTCATAACACTAAAGCCTTTCTCAATCAAGTCCAACCAGACCTCAGCATCTACTGGATCTGTGGCTCCATCGAACGTCGTGGCACCTAAAGCTTTTAGCCTTTCGATGTCGAATTTCTTCTTTGGTTCTGTCTGAATCGATCCTACACTCGTCGCCAATCTCTGGGCGATTCTATCAAATACTTGATCCTTCATCTGGGGATTTGCACTTACCCGTGGGGTACTCGACTCATTTTCAAAAGTCATCTCTTGCGCTATTGGGTTATTGATGTTGGGAATGTCCTAGAACTCGCAATTCGTGTTAAACATTCTATTTTATTAATAACAATGACTTGTTGATTTTGCATCTTATTATGAAAATCCAATAAATGCATCCTTGGCTATAGTCTGAATGCTGTAACTTTATATAGTGACATAAACAGAATCAAGTTGACAGTATATAGCCTAAATGGTCTAATAAGTATATGGATGAAATTGGATATCTCATCCTGGTAACACTATTGAATGTGACCCACTCTGTAGTTATTACAAGAAGTTGTAAGGTGCTACAAACGATGTGATCCACAAATCGTTCATGTTGAAACATGAGAGTGGAGGCATCCTATGCAATGAGTCATATAGACTGGACCACGAAAATAGTCACTTTTCTTTATAACGACCGTTTACTGTTAAAACTGACTATTTCATTTATTATATAACCTAGGTTAACTCGATCTTAATGCTGAGCTAGCTATGAACTCCTTTTTGTTCAGGATTATCCTTTGATCTGCAAATGGTGAGAGTAGTCCAACAGCACTACTTAATCAGCTTACCATTTTGGGGATAAGACCGGATGAATAGCTAGGGACATAGCCTTGCAAGGTGGAATTTACTCCTACCCTATTTAGGGTTAGCAGATAGGTTGTTCTTTTAAGTACTGACTCCAGGTCTTGAAAAATTGGGGCCCCGCCTTCTCATGATAGAGAAAGGATTTGATTCATAGAAATCATGAATCAGAATTGTTCATTAGATAATCAATAGGAACTTAAGGAACAAGATGTAGTCATAGGGGTAAAACGGTATTTTTGACCTAGTTGTGATTACGAACAACCTGTGAAGGATCGACTTACTGATTATGGTTATTAAGTGGACATAATATATCTACAGTGAGGGGAGTTCAACTATGCACTATAGTGGAGTGTCCCATTATTCAACGAATGGGGGTTAGATCGGACTAATGAGTTTAGCCAATTAATCTCGAATCATTGAAGCCCATGATCTATAAGTCCGTGAGGTCCCCCTACTAGCTCGTAAATGGATAAGCTTTAGGGTAGCTTGAGAGATTAATTTAAAACGTTCAAATTAAACGGAACAAGAGAATAAATATTTAAATATGATTTAAATATATAAAGATGATTATTGTGCAAAAATCAATTTAATATTTGATATTAAATTATTTAATATTTGATATTAAATTATTTAATATTTGATATTAAATTATTTAATATTTTAAATTAATTTATGAAAATCAAAATTTGAATTAAAATGATTGAATATCATTTTTTTAAAAAAAAAGAAAATGAAAAATCATTTGCATTTTGCACAAAAATGGAAAATGAGTATTTTCCATTACCATCATCTTTATGCTCACAAAGAATGCATTATCTTCTTGACTTTCATTCTCCAAGCATGAGCTGCAAGCCATGCACTCGATCTCTTTTCATGTTCATCAAATATATATAAAGTAGATTGGAGTTGTTGAAGAGGAGGATAATCACAGAATTTTGAGAGAAATTTTTTCTAAAGAAGAAGCTGTCTTCTTCAGCTGTGCTGCTGTGAGTTTCTCTGGTTTCTTCACATCTGTAAGCTGTTCATGAGTCCCACAACTCTGCCTAAAGCTCTAAGAGCATAGTAGGGAAGGCTTTGAGGTGTTTCACATTGATAAAAAGTGAAGATAACAGCTGAACATATATTTTCTTGGAGAGTTCATCAAAGGTATGTTCAGAAAACCCATTTTTTTTTAGAAGAGCATGCTTTATTTTTTGCTAAAATTAATGAATTAGAAAGCTTATGGATCCTTGATACTTCTGCTGCATATTGTTTAACTCTTTCATCTAACTCTATTTCCCTTTGGATCTGGGTCATGACTAACTTCAGGGCCACCGCATGTAGGGTCAACATTCCTCTCCTCAGTTTGCCTACTCAGCTTGCCACTTTTCCTTGGCATGTTTACCTAGTTAATAAGTACACATGTTAGGAACTTACTTATGGGACTTAATCTAATGTTTGAACTCTCTCTTTCACTCAAAATCTTATGCTCTGATACCAACCTATCAGACCCCACCCAGACTACTTTTTGAGCCTAGGAAAGGACATGGCTGCAGTGGTTATCAACCCATTTGCTGACACTTACTATTTACTAACTCTAGTGGAAATAATCTGATACCAACATGCAATCTCAAACACAACACCTGCCTCTATGGCTAAATAACAACATTAAGTACTAAATACAAAACATTTATAGAGATTACATTTCTAGTTTCATAAGTCCCAGCACCCAACACATAGTCCCTATATGAACAACTAAACATGTGTACAATTATTTATAGTAGCCGCCTAGCAGACGGCTTACAATAACTCTTGAGTGGCAGAGCAGATGCAGAGCTACCTCCTGAGGATATGACTGCTACCTGGGGAAAGAAAAACATTTGGAAATGGGGTGAGCTTGCTAGCCCAATGAGTCTCTTAAGAAAGAAAACCGATTCTCATGCATAAGTCTCAATAAAGAGATCAGACTGAAATTATAAATCTCTACAGTAACATCGTACTGCAATATAAACATTTTCCAAGCATAAAACATGTAAATATGTTTTCATCACAAAACATTAACTATTCCTTAGTTGAGAATAACCCTACTTTGGTTAAATCCCAACGTCAACTGCTTTGTCATGAGAGAACCCTTTTGCTCAATCTCCGACTTAGTCAAGAAAGAACCCTTTTGCTCAATCTCTACCTTTCACTACCTACGTGCACGTGGTTATAACTAAGTACCGTCATACCTTAGGTACTTCTACTCAGATACCTTCTCAAATGTCCTTTAGTATCGAGCTGCACAGATACTTTCTCAAATGTCCTTCAGTATCGAGCTTCAAGTAAAACTAGTCATACTATGACTTCCACTTTAAAGCATGTAAAGCAAAATGCATAAAAAACATGTCTTTAAATGTACTAACACATTCTTGGTGTATTAAGCAACACATAGATAGTTTTTCAATAAACTTTCATACATGGCATGCGTTTAAAACATAACTCATAGTTTGCGTGGAAACTACTTTGTAAAACTAGCTAGCATGAAAATAATCTTTCCTTAAAACATGATTTCTTTAAAACATTGTAAATATTTAGTCACTCACAACTTTTAGGACTACTCCTCATGGGTTGATATGTTTCTAACACTGGTGTCAATCCTGTGGACACAAAAGCACATATTTTAACTACTAGCATTGGTCTCATTTTCTAGACTAACTCTGAAATAGCCTTGCATTTAGCCAACCTTTAGAAGACCTTCACTCAAACGCTTACCTTGCAATAGGTTTAACATTTAGAAATTTCTTTGAGACTTTGGCTCTTGCTATACGTCCAACACTCAACAAAAACGCATCCCCACTTGTTTAGAATTGTTTCAGAAAGCTTACCTTAAAATTTCAGCTTCTAACTCTTCGTGGTTCGTCCTGAAGACTTAATTCTTTATCGATGACTTGGATTCACCCGTGAACTGAACCTTTTATCCCTTTTTCCCTTCTCTAGCCTTATTCCGGCGTGACCTTCTTCCGGTAGCATCAGCTCAGAGCTTTCCAACGAGATCAATATCTCTCAATTTGCACGGAGGAATTGATTAAACTGAGCTTTTGAAGTTCAGCCTCCCTTTTATACTACTTCCCACCGTTTACCATTATAGCTGAGGATGACACCTCCAGCTTAGATGGAGCTAAATCCGGTGCTTAAGACAGCTATTGCCCCTCAATTAGTGGTTAAGACTGATTACTTCATCTACTATCAACAGATGCCTCAACTAGGTTCAAAGTACCCCTTAGTTCTCACACAAGCCTATTCCAACGCATGTGTTGTGTGCCTTGTTCCCCTCTTGACCTCAAGCCTCAATGCAACTTCAGCTCTTTCAGCTTTGCAAAGCCAGACCCATGCAAGCTCTACTCATCACATGACAAGCTTGTCCAATGCCCAACTTGTGTTACTCCAGCGCACAGCTCTAACGCACACTGAGTAGCCAGCGCTCGATGTCTATCCTGGTCCCCTCGCACGCAAATCTCAATCGTTTAGCTCAGTGCCCATTGGGCAACTCATCGTTCAGTGATCTCTCGCTGATCCTCGTCACCTAACGATCTTGCTCTTGCTTATCGTGTAGCACACAACCTATCGCACAGCTCTCGTTGCCGCTCATCATGTAGTGCTGACGCCTATCGTCTAACGCATCACACTCATCGTGTAGTACCATCACCGAACATCATCATCTAGTGCTGATGTTGATCGTGTAGTGCCATCACCCATCGTGTAGTGCTATCATCTAGCGCACCACTTCGCATGGTCCAGCGCCACACATAGCTACACTATCGTCTACTACATCGCTTAGCGCCACACATTGCTACATGATCGTCTAGCGCATCGCTTAGCACCGTTCATTACTACACGATCGTCCTCGCGCGTACTCCAACGCCCAACGCTCACGCTCGCGCACACCTGAAGCTATTGCATGCATGCTAACCTCTCAAAACTTGGCTGCCGAATGCCTTGTCTACTCATAGCTTTTCTTTCGGCTACACTTTGACTTCCTTAAATGTCCAACTAACCTCTCAAATGAGCAAGGCCAACGATCTTGGCTCAACTCCAATGCTTAGCACAACGCCAACACATGGGCAAACACTTAGCTAATTTTTCAAGCTTCACCCAAAAGTCATGTTTTCAAACTCAAACTTTTCTTCTAACTTTTCACGCATTTCCCTATGATTACACATTAATTCTCACATCAACCTACTCACCATTCTAGTGTCAATAGGGAACATACACAAGTAGAGAAATTAAGGCTCAAGGTTTACACCTATCATGATTGCAATTGTCTGCTTGTTAATTTCAAGTTCGCATGTTTCCTCGTAGTTCGTCTATGCTTGAATTTACCCCGTTAACAACAATTGAATGTGTATGTTTAGGTTTACTGGTTGACCTTGAATCTTTGCATTGTATGTTTAATTTAGATTTGAAGAATAAATTGGTTCATTGAACATGGCTTTTCCTCATATTTAATCGACATTGTTGAATCCTAAATCTTAATGCATGTGTTTCTAGTTCTTTAAAAGAACTCAATTGAATCTAGCAGCATGTAGATTAGTTGGGGTACGGTCTCTCCAGCCTTAATTATTAATTAGGACGCTTGATTGGTTTCAAATTAATTGATTGTCGGTCTTTGTAGAGATTAGTTAATTCGCATCAATTGGGTAACTATGCATGCATAACTCGGTGACATGATTCATTGGCGGAAAACGAAGATTTAAATTACATTGAATCGCCACTTGATTCGAGAAGATAAACCAATTATCATTTCATGTATCCCTTGCAATTGATTTTTCTTGTATGTTCCAATTTCAACCAAAAACCAAAACCCCATTTTTACTGCGTTTCCACAATCAAAATTTATTCAAGTGAAATTAATTCTTCGCTTCTCTGTGGTTCGACCCCGCACTTACCACTATTCCTATGTTGTTTAGTAATAGTAGTAGTACGGTTTTAACAAATTTTCTTTTATTTTGTAGTCCTTTTCGGGAATCAAACGATACCGTAAAAGACTCAAACAATGAGAAAACTAAAAAAGTACAATAAAGTAAATATGATTTACTTGTCATTGAGAAATGTTTAGTGAAAAAATGATAAATTAACCTGGATGTTAGATTCAGGAGCCGCTAATCATATCTGTGCTTTCTATCAGGAAATTAGTTCCTGCAGCCAACTTATAGAAGGCGAAACAACCGTTAATGTCGGGACAGATGAGGTTGTCTCAGCTAAAGCAGTAGAAGATATGAAGTTATTTATTGTAGATAAATTTGTTTTATGATTTTACTTGAAAATGTTTATTACATTCGTGCCATGAAAAAGAATTTAATATCTATCTCATGTTTGCTACAACAAATATATAAAGTCTCTTTTGAAGCTAATGAAGTGTTCATTATTTCAAAAGTTATTAAAGTATGTTTAGCAAAATTAGAAAATAACTTATATGTGTTAAAAAAAACTGAGGTAAAAGTTGTTTGAAACATAGAGATGTTTAAAACAGTTGAAACTCAAAACAAGAAACGAAAAATTTCTCCTAATGCCTATCTTTGGCACTTAAGAGTAGGTCACATTAATCTCAATAGGATTGCGAGATTGGTCAATAATGGACTCCTAAATTAGTTAGAAGATAACTTTTTACCACCTTGTGAATCTTGTCTTAAGGGTAAAATGACCAAAAGATCTTTTACGGGAAAAGGTCTTAGAGCTAAAGAACCCCTAGAGCTAGTAAATCTCGACCTCTGTGGTCCGATGAATGTTAAAGCCCGGGGAAGGTATGAATAAAAATTTTAGAACGCTTTGATTAGATCGAGGTGGTGAGTACATGGACTTAAAATTCCAGGACTATTTGATAGAACATGGAATTCAGTTCTAACTTACAGCACCCGGTACACCTTAACAGAATGGTCTAGCGAAAAGGAGAAATAGAACCTGTTAGCCATGGTTCATTCGATGATGAATTATGCTTAGTTGCCAAATTCTTTTTGGGGATATGCAGTAGAGATTGCTGTATATATTTCGAACATGGTTCCCTCGAAAAGTGTTTCAGAAACACCTTATGAGTTATGGAGAGGACGTAAAGGTAGTTTACGTCACTTCAGGATTTGGGGATGCCTAACACATTTGTTGGTGCAGAATCTGAAGAAATTGAAACATCGTTCAAAAGTATGCTTATTTGTAGGCTATTCTAAAGAGACAAAAAGTGGTTATTGCAATGATCGTCAGGAAGATAAAATATGTGTATCGACAAATGCAACATTCCTGGAGGAGGACCATATAAAGAATCATCAACCTTGCAGTAAGCTAGTATTAAATTTAATCACCACATGAGCTACAAGAAAATCAATAAGAATTGTTGATCAAGTTGATACTTCAACAATAGTTGTTGATGAAAATGGTACTTCACATCCTTGTCTAGAGTTGAGAATGCCTCAACATAGTGTGAGGGTTGTTCAACAATCTGGTAGTTACATATGTTTAACAACAGAAACTCAGGTCGTGAAACTTGATGATGACTTAGAGGATCCATTGACTTTTAAAAAGAAAATGGGTGATATCGATAGAGACCAATGGAAAAAAGCCATTGACCTCAAAATGGAGTCTATGTACTTCAATTTAGTCTGGGAACTTGTAGATCAACCAGAAGGAGTAAAATCTATTGGTTGCAAATGGATCTTCAAGAGAAAATGAGACCAAGGTTGTAAGGTACAAACCTATAAAGCTAGACTCGTGGCAAAAGGGTTTACCCAAAGAGAGGGGATGGACTATGAAGAGACCTTCTCTCCAGTTGCCATGATTAAGTCGATTTGAATACTCTTATCCATTGTGGTCGGACGGTATCTTTTGGTTTCATTCCCAAAAGATCGTAGCATAAATAATTATGAATCACCGAACGAACTACTTATACTAATTAGTAGTACAAGCGGAAAGTCTGGGGTCGAACCTTAGAGAACCGAATTAAATTTCCCAAAATTGAAGCTTATAAGAAGTAACTAGGGGGGTTTTGTGAAAATTGTGAATGAAAATTGTACGAAAATTGAAAAAACAAGTGTGAAAGTATATGTGAAAATATCAATTGAACAAAACACTTAGCTTGGGTTATTCCAGTGTATTCCATTATTTTTCAGTTCCATCATAGACATAATCTAAAAATCATGTGAAAAATTCAAATTAAAACTTAGCCTGCTCGTTTAGAATTCTACCCGTTAGTCCATAAAATCAAGTTAGTTCAAGGAAGAGCGAGAATCTTCAACTAATTAATAAATCAACGGGCACTAAGATTAAAGGCAATGCTAAGCCAAACAATCAATTTTCGTCATCTAATCAATTATTTGAGCGAAATTTATCTAGGTTAGAAAGTAATGTTTATTAAATGGAATCCCAAATTAACTTCACAAACATTACTTAACCCTTGCTTGTAGGTGACGACTACCTAATGATTACAAATTAGGGCCAATCAAAGCAATCAATTATACAAACATAGCCAATTTGTCAAATTATCCCATGCAAGACAATTGAAAATAAATTCAAGACAAATTTCATTCAATCAGAAAAGTTCTCAAAGGAATTACAAAGTAATACTCAAGAATGAAACAAAATAGAATTAAACTACAAAACCCAAGCTAAGTACTTATCCCTTAGCCACAAATCATCATATAATTGAATCTTCAAAGTCTATAGGCATGAAAGGGGCAAGAAAAATAAAAAATTGGACAAAAGAGAGGGAGAAATCGTGTAGAAACAGTGTGCCGATCGAATGGTTGGAATGTGGTGACCCTCACTCAGACTGACACCCTATTTATAGATTTTTTTCGCAACGTCGCGATGCTTCCCTATATTCAGCATGTCTGCTTCAAGTTCGTAGCGTCGCAATGCTATAATGTTGCGACCCTGCTCTATTTTTCACGAATGGAGTAGCTACTGCCTTTCAACGTCGTTCAATTCTCAAATCGAGCGTTGTGATGCTCCAAACGGACAGAAACGTCAACTTCTTTGTATATTTTCGTCATTTGTGCACTTTAGCTCATAACTTGGCCATTTAAACGTCCTTTTGTCTCTAACACCTCATTCAACCTTTTATACACTCGAGTCCTACAAAACAATCAATTTAAACCATTAAATAACATAACAATCTCAAATTAAGTAGAGAAGGATAGTACATTTTGGTGCTATCAAACAACCCCAACATAGCTCTTGATCGTCCTCGAGCAAGGTAGAACAAGAAATCATACACAAATAATCAGTTTATCAAACCATAATGTTCCCTACTCAAGCCTCAACAGTAAACTAGAATCATACTCACAATTAATTAGGCAATAAAAAAAGCATTCCACCCATTAAGGATAAGTTTGAAAATTTGTTTAAATTTTGTCATGTGTGTACAAACACAAAGTTATTTATTTTGAACAAGAGCAAGCTCAGAATGGCCTTATGAATCCTCAATTTATTTTCCCCCTACACTTGCTCGAAGGTCCTCAATTAGGTTTCCTAAATTCAAAGTAGCAATGACATAAAATTGGAGTGGTCAAAATCTATTCATGCATCGCTTTTTATACCCTTCTCTTTTTTTTTCTTTTTTTTTCTTTCAAACGAAGGGGAAACTTAATCTAGGAAGGCGACTTTCGTTTTGGCTTACTCACATGAGTGTCATACAAGATATCCAACTATGGGTCGATTTTCGTTTAAAAGTGCCTTAGCTTACTTATTCATCTAGAGTACTTTAGCTTAGAGGGAGACCACGAGTGTCATGGCTGCCCTGGGTAAATCATACTCTTGAAGAAGAGGAGTAGACCCCTGTTTTTTTCTTCAGTAATTTTTTAGAGCAAATTGTGATATCAATCGATTACATCTCAAAGCATGCATTGCTAAATTGAACTGTGGAAAGACTAATATCTATCACCAAGGCATTTCAGAGTGACAAAAAACTTATGGTCACATAATTCAATTCTAAGCAAGCTAATAGGGTCAAGATAGATATGCAAAGGGTTTGTAGATGTATGAAAAAAGATTAGGCTAAATTTTCAATAACGCCATGAAAATCATGAATCCTTTCATCTTACCTATTCTCATGCAAAAACAATCTATACGAGTACATTATAGATTAATCATCGCAAGGAACAAAACAGCAAGACAAACCACAATCAAGCACAATCCAAACAAATCCAACCAAATCCAAACACCCCACCCCCAACTTTAAAAGCACACATTGTCCCCAATGTGATTAAAAATAAAGCACGAGGGATTAAAATACTTCCCTGAACAACTGAGTGAAAGGAGGATTTAGAAAACTCGAATAAGCTCTTCTCTATCAACCATCCTGCATCAAGAATGATAGAAAGAATTAGCTCAAAGATAAAAGAAAAATTACAGAATTGAAACCTAATCTATTAAAGTAAATAAATTTGAAGCCTGACTGCCTCTAGGAAGCACAAATTTTTACTGTCGGTTGCTCAATCGTGGTAGCTCATTATCAGATGTAAACCAGCGAGTCCATTCAGTAGGTGATGTCAAAGCAATCCAAAGACTCGCCATCATCGAATACCTTCAACCTGTGCCCATTCACCTTTAAACTTTCTATGTCTCAAGATTAATGATATCTACTATACCATGAGGATAGACGTGAGAAACAACAAATGGCTCAAGCCACTTTGTTCAGAGTTTCCCAAGCATAAACATCTATAGAGAGTTGTATAGAAGTACCTTTTGCCCTACTGGAAACTCCTTTGGTGCGATCATCCTATCATGATAATCTTTTGCTCTTTTCTTGTAGATCAGAGAATTATCAGAAGATTCTAACCTAAGCTCTTTTAATTCCTGGAGCTATAAAAGTCTAGCCTCTCCAGCTGCCTATAAATCCCAGTTGCACTTTTTGACTGCCCAATATGCCTTGTGATGGATCTCAACTGGAAGATGGAAAGTTTTTCCATAGACCATCCTGTAGGGAGACATCCCAATAGGGGTCTCGAAGGCCATTCTGTAAGCCCATAAAGCATCGTCAAGTCTAAGGCTCCAATCTTTCCTTCCTGGGTTGACTACCTTTTCGAAAATAGTCTTCACTTCTCTGTTGGACACCTCCAGTTGCCCATTAGTCTGAGGGTGGTATGGAGTGGCAATACGATGTTGTACAGCGTACTTCTTCAACAAGGAAACAATAACTTTATTGCAGAAGTGTGATCCTTGGTCACTAATGATTGCCTTAGGGAAGCCATATCTACACAAAATGTTAGTCGTCAAGAAACTTGCAACCACTTTAACATCATCAGTAATAGTGGCCTTTGCTTCCACCCATTTGGAAACATAGTCCACCGCCAATAAAATGTACTTAAACTCACAGGATGAATGAAAAGGTCCCATAAAGTTAATGCCCCATACATAAAATATCTCACAGAAAAGAATAGTAACTTGTGGTATTTAATTCCTATGGGACAAACCTCCTAACTTTTGACAACGTTCACAAGTCTTACAAACAAAGTATGCATCCCTAAATAAAGTGTCCCAATACAAACCCGAATGTAAGACTTTTTTAGTGGTTCTTTTGGGACCAAAGTTCCACCACATGCATGCTTATGATAGAATTCTAAAATAGAAAGAAACTCATTATTGTGGACTCACCTCATGACTACCTGATCAACACAAAATTTCAAAAGAATAGGCTCCTCCCATAATACTGTGACTCATTTTTTATTTTGTCTCTTCTATGCTTGTTCATTCCATAAGGAAACTCACCAGTGGTCAAATAATTCATGAGGTCAACATACCAGGGAGTCATTGAAATACCGTCTGCCTACATTAGTGCATTGTCAGAGAATTTTGCATCAAAACATATGACTTTAACCAAAACGTTGATGAGCCTTGTGTCTATAAGAAAATCGTCAATAGTTCATAGTTTTCCTAGTGTTGTATATAGACGATATCCTACTCATTGGGCATGATGTAGGATTACTGACTGTAGTTAAGAACTAGATAGCGACCCAATTCCAAATGAAAGATATGGGAGAGGCTTAGTTTGTTCTGGGTATATAGATTTTTCGGGATCGTAAGAACAAAGTGCTAGCGCTATTTCAAGCATCGTACATTGACAAGATGTTGCTCAAGTACTCGATGCAGAACTCCAAAAGGGGCCTACTGTCGTTCAGGCATGGAGTTACTTTGTCTAAGGAAATGTGTCCTAAGACACCTCAAGAGGTTTAGGATATGAGACGGGTACCATATGCATCTACCGTTGGCAGTTTGATGTACGCGACACTCTGTACTAGACGAGACATCTGCTACAGTGTGGGAATAGTTAGTAGGTATCAGTCTAACCCAGGCAATGGTCACTGGACCACAGTTAAGAACATCCTCAAGTATCTTCAAAGAATGAGGGACTACATGCTCATGTATGGAACTAAGGATTTGATCCTTATTGGATACACGAATTCTGACTTTCAGACTGATAAGGATTCTCGAAAGTCCACTTCAGGGATAGTTTTTAGTCTTAACAGAGGAGTAGTAGTGTGGCGAAGCACTAAGCAGGGGTGCATCGTTGACTCCACGATGGAGGCCGAGTATGGAGTTTGGAACGATCTCGCTTCTGCTCAAAGGTACTCTTTGATAAAAGTTCCTTCAGTTAGGAGGTGGAGTAGGAGGACACTCCTCCGTAAGGACAAACATGAGATCATCGATGATCAAAATTGTTGTGATCGTGTGTTTCCAGCTAGCGTAATTCTCACTAGTCAATTTATCGGTGCTAAGTAGAGCTAATGTGGCGGTGGCCATTAATACATTACTGAAAACATAACAAACTTAATAAGTCTATGCAAAACCACATTTTAACAAAAGTTTTTGTTTTAGCAAAATAGTTTCCAAGTATCCTAAGTGAATAGACTTTTATTTCACAATGATGCCCTAGCGAGGCAGGACAAACGTCACTGGTAGGGTGATCACATGCCCCTTCACTGGGATTAGACACTCTCAACCATTATGCAGAAACAACTCTTGTAACTGCACCTAATAGTCACCATTTGTTCGGTTTAGAACTGTTAACCCCTAACAATTTCACATAAGTGTAATCCCTCGTTTTTGGCCCTAGAGTCCCGCCCTAATGCCCCCACCTTAGAGAAAAGGCAGGTTAGGACAAGAAAGTAAAGCGACCTTATCCTATACAGAAGATCAGATAGAGAAACGTGCAAAACTGCCATCCTATAGAGGTACACTCCCAGGGTGCCTCGAGGCGATGCACAAAACATATATCGAACCTAACGAGAGAGACCATGGGATATGCTATCGTATGTCCCGCTCCCACTTACTATGAACATTTTCTCCGTCCACCTTGATATTGAGCTACCTAAAAACCATTCTTTAGGGGGACGCTCCCAGGGTGCCACGAGGCCGAGGATAGATCTCATAGTGTAGATAATAAAGGGAGAAACGCGAAGAGATTTAAATGAACTATCAGATACCCCAAGTACCTCTAACTGAATGTTCTACCTAAGGGTTCATTAACTTAGACCATCTGACTACTAATTTTAATCTAAGTCAGTTTAATTTGCCCAAAACAACTCTTGCCTTTGAAATTAAACAAGTTCAAGTAGTCACATTAAACTCTCTAACGAACTGCCCTCAAATTTGCATGCATGCACCAAATCTATCTAATTCACCTTTCTAGGTAGGTTCCCAGGTAGGGATGTTCTGTTTCTATCACCATAAATACCCCAGCCTAGACAGAACCCACCTTAGACAAAATATCCCTTATAGATAGATTTGCTAGACTTTAACCTTTGATTGGTTAATTTAATCCTATTAAACTGATTAAAAGATTAAAGCCTAGGTTGCTAATCTTATTAGAACCGTGATCTTAGGTTCGCATGCATGTCTTTCTTATCGATTTTAGTTCTAATTTCCTTATTGTTGGGATTGGTGTCCTAATTCTCCCGGAGTCTCATTGTTTTGTAAAGATACACATTGTTCAATGAATAAAATAAGTGTTGTTTAATCTTGGCATTTACTCATATCCAATAAACAAAGCTCCTTGGTTATGTTATGTGAACTTAAGCATGTATATGGGATACACAAGTGGATCATGCCTTAAGTGATAACCTAATTAGGTCTGTAGTATAAGGATTATGGTGGGATACCTGATCCTTGTGACACTACGGATACGGCCCGCTTTGTAGAGGTTTGTAAGTATTGTAAACTACTACAGATGGTAGATCCTGACCATTCATGTGGAGACGTGGAGCGGGGGTATCCTGTACAAAGAGTTTGTATAAGATCTGGACTACGAGATGACTAGACTCTATATATAATGTCGTTGATACTAAAGACTTATATCTCACCTAAATTACCATAGGTGACACGACCTCAATCCTGAGTGTTTTGGGAACTCCTACCTTTGAGGGCGGTCCTTTGATTATTATGGGTGAGAGTGGTCAGATTTCCAACTCAACATGCCTACCTTTTTGGGGACTTGTCTAATCTAGGAGCTGGAAACTTAATCCACAAGATGGAATTCACTCCTTCCTGAAGCAGAGATAAGTAGAGAGATTGCTCCCTTAAGGGCTTATTCCGGGCTTGAACATAGTGGCCACAGCTTCTCTTTGGAAGAGAGAACTCAGTCATAGTAGGACTATGACTTATGTTCATTAGAGGGATCAGGTGGTACTTAAGGAGATAGATGTAACTATAGGGGCATAATGGTTATTGGCCCAGCTGTACTTACGAGCGATCTGTGAAGGGTTGTCGCACTTCTCATTGGTTAAGATGGACACATAATATATCTGTGGTAAGAAGAGTTCAGCTGTCGGTCTTTATTGGAGTGCCTGGCAGCTAACGGATGGTGGGTCCCATAACTAAAGAGTTTAGTCAGTTATTCACGTACCGTTGGAACTTCGAGCTACAGGTCCATGAGGTCCCCTTGGTAACTCAATGGATTCAGTTGAGGATCAGTTTTTGGTGTGGATTTGAAATATTCAAATTGACAAGAGGTATTTTGATTATATATGATATAATCAGTTTGATGTATGAAATACATCTAATGAAGGATTAATGTAAATGAGATTTACATTAAGTTCTATGGAATAGAAGAAGAACTATGGTTTATATGTTTCATGAGATGAAATATTAAAACTATAGGTTATAAATATAGTATGATAAGTTGGTTATCATTTATGTTTATAATAATATTAATTATTGGATGATTAATTATTTTTCTTTTAAATAACCAAAGTAGTAGGTGGTTATTGAATCATGGTAACCGTGAGTTTAAAAAGAAAATGGTTTTCCTATTTTCAAAAAAGGAGTTTTTACAAACGATGAAAAGTTTTGAGTTTTCTCTCTCGCGGAAAATGAAACTCACGTAGTCGTCAAGTAAATTCAGATTTACTAAACGACGGCTGAGCAAGCTAAACGATCGTGCAGAGTAGAGCTAAAAATCGTGCAATATTTACTAAACGATCACATAGTTTTGCTAGACGATCGCTGGCCCAAGGTAAATGATCGTGTAGTGTTTGTAGGCAACAGACCGAGTTAAACGATAGACTAAATGATCGCATGGCTTTTGCTAGACGATCGCTTAGTTTTATCTAAACGACTGGGCATCAACCTATATGATAGGTCTTTACCATCAACCACTTGCCCAGTCGTGTACACGATCGGTGTTTCCTCCTCCGTCTACCTCATACCAAGTCCGAACAGAGCCCACCCTCTGGATTCTCACATCAAGAATACCAAGGTAGCCTTGTTGGTGGTGTCAGACTCAACTTAACACCGTCGAGGTTTTCTGGAGGTCGTTCGTGGTGCTACGGAGGAGTTCGTTCGTGTTGCATAGGAGTTCGTGACCGAGACGATCGTTGAGGACGAGCACGAAGTGTTTGTGCTGTATTCGTGCTACTGTGTTGCGGTCGTGTAGATCAAGTGTTCGAGGTTGCTGTTATTCGAGCAATCGGAGTGCGCAACGGAGCGTGGTGACGCTTCTGCCATTGTGTGTAGAGTTTTCCCTTTATTCATTTAAGTTGTTTCATGCTGTAATTTCTGCATCTTAATTGTATAACCGCTTGTTTGAAGTCGACTGTAAATGTATTATTCATTCATGATTGTAATTTGGAATAGTCTTGTTCCGCTGCTCATGGAAATTTCAGATCCGATTTCCTTCACTTATAACCCTTATAAAAGAAACAACTAAAACCATAAACATTTCCACACAAGTAGGTATTTATAACACTTATAAATTTTAACTTATGTGTCATGCTTCATGCAATGTCCATTCATTACTATATATAACTTTTATACACATGTAATGAATCAAGCAAACATGCTTCCATACACCCTTATACTATAATACTTATAATATAAAGATGATGCATGTCTATGCTTTATGCATACATAAATATAACTCTTATATTACATGATGCATGAGCATGCTCTTATGTAATTTAAATCATGCTTCCCTAAATCACAACACCTACAATAATGAGATGATGCATGACCAATGCATAACCTAAGGTGGGATTTTTTCTATATGGCATACCATATGACATATAATTAAACATACATCCTATGTACATTCACAAAGATTAATGGACCCAGATGAACCGCCTCAAAACTGGAAATAAAAATTCTATCTATTACATTTTCCATCGAGCAAACCGGTTCACAGGTGAACCGGGTCTTGAACTGTCACACCCCACCCAGACTACTCTCCGAGCCTGGGAAAGGGCGTGACTGCAATAGTTATCAACCATTTAGTTGACACTTACTGCCTAATAACTCTTGCGGAAATAACTCTGATACCAATGAACAAATTCAACAAACAACTGATTAAGTAGGCCCATTTTATTTTATAACAACGTAACATTTATACAAATCCAAAACTTAATAACAAAGTTTACAAGAACAACTGTAAAACCCTCCGGAAGTGTAACTGTGGCACATGACAGACCTTGATCTTAGCAGCACCCTGGAACTCCTCACCTCTCTGCTACCTCGGAAGAAAAAGAAAAACATTTGGAAAGCATGAGCTATAAAGCCCAGTGAGTGACCAGAAAACTGATTTTTATCAAAAGAACTAACCCACACTTGGGTACTTTTGTTCAGATACTTTCTTAACTGTGTCCTTCAGTATCGAGCTACTCAGATACCTTCTCAAATGTCCTTCGGTATCGAGTTTCAAGTAAAACTAGTCATAAAATGACTTTCTTTAATAAAACTTAGAAATCATGTCTTTATCTAAAAGATCTTTCTTTAGCACATGGTTTCTTAAAAAAATTTAAATATTTTAGTCACTCAGCTTGA
This sequence comes from Benincasa hispida, assembly GCF_027475165.1. NCBI lineage: Eukaryota > Viridiplantae > Streptophyta > Magnoliopsida > Cucurbitales > Cucurbitaceae > Benincasa > Benincasa hispida. Next base: position 62,811,049 of record NC_143486.1, on the reverse strand, counting down.
TCATTTAGGAACCTTTCTCTCTAGAAGTTCCTTTGTCACCTCGGGCTCCCTTTTGAACCCTAAAATCCAGATTCAATTTAAAGCTCGGATTAATCATAGTTCAAGATCTTATTTTAAGCTACTTCCTTCTGCAATCATGTTCTAAAATGTCTCAGAAAGCTTACCATAAAATCTTAGCTCATAACTTGTGGTTTGTCGGAATCACCAAAACATTAAGACTGGCCCAGCTTATCCAACAGCTCGACCCTTATGTCTTTTCCTTGTTCTCTAGCCCGATTCATTGGAATTTTTCCTCCGGCAGCCCTACCCTGAAAACTAGACTTTCAGAGCTTTCAGGTGGCTTTGGAATCACTCCAAACTCACGAGTAAATTGGGAGAACTCCTCGTCCCAAGTTGATGCTGCTTTCCAGAATTCACTATCCAATGCGTCCTCTTTGAAATTCTATGACCAACGCATGGATTTTGGCTTCAACGCAAGGCTTGCTCAACGCTCCCACTCTTTTTACTGTATTTTTGAATTGTGATCTAAAAATGAAGTCTTTTGACCCTATTTATAGGCATCCAAACCTTCTCCAAAGTCAACACCACCTACTTGGCTGCATGTCCAAGTGTTTCCTCCTCACACCAGCAATGCAATTCTTTGATCAACGTAATCTAAGTGTCCTTCTCCTATGTAGCCAATGCATGAGCTTCCAATCTGATGCAACCACCTCAAATTCTTAAGGCTTAAGGCTTCCTCCCAAGAAGACACATGGTTTGAAGGCGTTTTCTAGGTGATCTCATCCTTTATATGCGTCCAACTCTTGGATGTTCAACGCATAGTCCATACTCAATGCATAGCCTATAATCAACGCATAGCAAGCCAATTCACTACCATCGCAATCCAACTTAGCCATCGCAAGAGCTAGCCATAACATACTCAATGCATAGCCTAGGTAGCATCGCACGACTTGCTTGGCATGGACGCATGATGCTGGCCACCGACGCATGGGCGTGCTGCATAGGCTGGCCGCTCGATGCATGGGTGTGTGGCATAGGCTAGCCATCGCTCGCTTGCTCGTCTGCATGAGCGTGCTTCGCCGTATGGCAGGGGTGTTCGATGCACGGCCACTCAACAGGTCTCTTCGATGCATAGACATGGCCGCTCGATTACGGTGCTCGCTGCATAGGCATCGACGCATGGGCATGGATGCTCTGCAAGCTCGGCAGCACTCGACACATGGTGCTTGGCACACGCATGGGCGCTCGACAGGCTCGATAGTGCTCGATGCATGGGCTAGGTACATCGACGTATGCCTGGGTAGTTTGGCCGAGGCTCCTCGATACATGGCTGGGCATTTGCCGAGGTTGCTCGATGCATGCCACCCTCCAGCCCTCGTGCCATCCCAATGCCTCAATTCCATTTTCCTTCCTTCACCAACGCATCAAACGCATCCATCATCCAACGCATCTAACGCATCCATCATCTAACGCATCCAACACATCCAATGCATCCAACGCATCCAACGCGTCTAATGCATCCAACGCGTCCAACGCATCCATCCAGCCTAATGCATTGGTCTAACCTCCAAGGCATTCATCACCCCCACTTTAAATTCTCCCTTTGCCCAAGTAATCTTTCCAAGATCTTATGGCCAATGCATGGCAATGCCTAGTCCAAAACTTAGTCAATTTTTCATCAATTTAAGCTTAACTCAAAACTACTCAAGGAAAATCTATTCAACACCTAGAGATTTTCCTTCACTTCAACATAGGATTTAACTTTTACTTAGTTCATTTCCTTAACCACCTGCTTAAGTAGGAATAATGAAAATTCGGGTTTCTCATGAATGCCTGGGTGAAGCTCCCATCGTTTAGTAAATGCAGCCGGGTGTGCACGATCATTTAGCTATGATCAAGTACCTTTTACAATGCGATGAAGCATGAGGTACCCAATCGTTTAGCGCAAAAGACATTAACCCGCGAGTCTAAACGATCATTTAGACTACGACGTTGTTGTGAAGCACTATCGTCTAGACGATCACATAACAAGCGATAAGTAAACTTTTACTTTGCGATCGTGTAGTCAGTAACTAAGCGATGAAGCTTACTGAGCTACACGAACGCCTAATGCACATACGTCAACTTGCTCCCGAGTATCCGATACTCTACGATTGCTTACACGACCCGATCAATGTTTGGTCGTCTTCATCCTCAAAGAACAACAACTCCTTGCCTTAAAGCTTCATCATGAACAACTCACAGAGACTCAAACACTTCGAATTTACAGACTCGATAGCAGGTTAATATGCCCAAAACCACAGGGGCCCTTACAATTAACTTCGAATGTAAAAGAATTTAAACAACAAGAGGCTTCATCCCAGAAAACTCAATTAATCCACATCAACATACACATGTTTAACGCTTAAACATAATGTAGACATGCTTTACCCACCAAGTAAGTGAATGTTATTCTTTGCATCAATGAATTTTGAGTATCAGAACCTGACTTTGATACCAATTAAGGGAAATATTATCAAAGAGTACCTCTGAGTGGAAGCAAGATCGTTCCAAACTCATTGTGACAAAAATACTGCATTCACAATCAAACATAGTAGTTATACATTTAATAATAAATTACGACATTCTTTGAACTTTAAACAAACAAGAGAACAAGATACATACCAGTTGAAGAACACTTATTTGCAGAAATCTCGCTCTAGTCAAGGCAGCAAATCTTGTTGTCGCCGAGATCATCCAAGCAATCATCCACCAAATCGCACTGTCGTATACCCACTAACAGACTCTTCACGAAAAAGGTAGTAGGGAAGACACCACCATGAGTGGACAATATCTCATAGTCCTACTATGAGTAGACACCTCTCGGGCCCCAACAGGTATAACCTTGTTCAATAAGACAAGAAACCAAGATTAAATTCCTCTTGATATGATGAACTATGAAAACATTATTCAGTAATAGATTACGTTTCTTGTCCAAAAATAACTTCAGCCTGCCTACAACAATAGCTAAAACAACCTCACTAGTACCAACTCGAAGAGTCAACTCTCCCCGTGGCAACGTTTGCCAGGAACTGACGTGATTAGTAGCACCCGAATCAAGGATCCAGGAAGAATTATCATTCTCTACCAAACACGTCTCCAAGACCAATAAATCATATTTACTGTCTTTAGACAACCTCCTCTGTCGGAGAGTAGTGGGATTAGTATCATAACTTAAATAAGTTCCAAGTGCCATTTCAGAGAACACTTCTCATCTATGAACCTCAACAGAGTCAGAAACATCTATTTTCTCTTCCTGGAGTTGAACTTGGGAATTGACACTACTGGTTTTATCATCCATCCCTTTGTGCTCGAAAAGTAAGAACTGACGTTCAAACAATTCTTGCAACGAATCCATGATCTCATGTTCAATGACCATGTTCTCAACCTTTTTGTCCAAAGCATCATGTATGCTAGCCAAAATGTGAAGTTGGGCCAAAGAATTAGCATTCATCCATACCTCATATGCATTACGAACACTTCATGGTGCATCAAGGGTCAGGACTTGAGGACATTCCTCAACCATGAAAAACTCGAGGTCGTTTACCACGAAATACGTTTTACAAAACTCTTTCCACTGTATGTAATCGGTCAAACTAGAGGAAATGAATGAAAAATCAAACATGTTACTGAAAACAAAAAAACATTAACCTACATTAGGTTTTAAGCAAATACCCGTTGAAAAAGAAACATCCAATACGGTTTAACAAAACTAACATGAACCTCGCGTGACATCTAGTTTCGCAATGATGCTTAAAAGGTATAGGACAAAAGCCGTCGAAGGGTGGTCAATTCATCCCTCCTCTGAATTGAGACATTCTAAACCAGCCATTAATACCAAAATAACTTTTGTTTCTATAATGACTAACCATCATTGATTTGGTCAAGAAATCATTAACTTACATAACAATTTCCCGTAAGTGTGACCCACCATTTTAGGCCCTAGAGTTCCGCCCCAAGCAGCCAATCCGAAGGGAAAAAATCCGATTGGGGCAAAAACTAAAGTGACCTATCCATTTATGGAGTTCACCTTGATATTGACCAACTGCACAAAACTCATCTGAAGGGGGATGCTCTCAGGGTGCCACGAGGGAGTACAAAATGATCTCACGGTGCGAACCAATGACAGAGACTGTAGGACGTGTTGACACACACCCTTCACCCACTTACCATAAACACTCTCTCCGCCCACCTTGATATTGACTCATGCAGACACCATCTAAAGGGGGATGCTCTCAGGGAACCACCAGGCCAAACATGAATCTCACGGTATGAACATTTAGAGAGAAACATGAATGGAATCATTGACATATCAGATACATCTCTTCCTCTTACTGAGTATTTTATAACCTAGGGTTTAGTTTACTTAGAAACAACAGGGAAGAATTTTAACTGACTTTTTAGGTTTGGCCAAGAGTAACTTTTACCTTGGATAGTCAAACAACTTTTGATCATCATCCATTAAACTCTTTAATGGAGTCTTTGACCAACTGTCGCATGCTTGTAGAAAATCTATCTAATTCATATTTTCATGTACGTCCCCATGTAGGGGTGTTCCGTTTTCGTCAACTTAAGTACCCCAGCCTAGACAGAACCCCCCATAGATAAAAGGTCCCTTATAGATAGATTTAATACAATTTTAATATTTTATGCCAATCAATTTAATCCTATTAAACCGATTTAAAAAGATTAAACTATGTTGATAATCCCATTAGAACCTTGAACTTAGGTTTATCTCAATCCAATTTTTAAAACCCTTTTAAAACATGAGTTTGCCTAAGTCCACATGCAACTCTTTCTTATCAATTTTATTTCTAATTTCTATTATAATGCTTATAACATAAACAGTTAAGACTATTCACAACGCAAAGCAAACACATACAAGGCATTCATAACATTTACAAATAGCCTAAGTGTCATGCTCCATGCATTTTTTATTCATTGCTACTTTTATATAAAACCCTTTTAAAACATGAGTTTGCCTAAGTCCACATGCAACTCTTTCTTATCAATTTTATTTCTAATTTCTATTATAATGCTTATAACATAAACAGTTAAGACTATTCACAACGCAAAGCAAACACATACAAGGCATTCATAACATTTACAAATAGCCTAAGTGTCATGCTCCATGCATTTTTTATTCATTGCTACTTTTATATAAATCTTATACAAAATAGCAAATAACCAAGCAAATATGCTTCCATTCACCCTTATACTATAACGCTTATAATATAAAGATGATGCATGAATATGCCTGCTGCATGCATAAATATAACTCTTATACTTCATGATGCAAACACATGCTCTCTTGTAATTTCATCATGCCATATTATAACACTTATAATACATGATGCATGAATAATTGCACAACCTAAGGTGGGTTTTAAATCTATATATCATACACTATGCCATATAAACCAGATACATCTCATGTATATTAAACAAAAATTGATGAATCGGGATAATTAGCCTTAAAATCAACAAAGCCAAAAGCTAACTATTACAAAGGCAAAAAGTCTCCGGTTCAAACAGGCGAACTGGGTTTTGAACCGGCTGATCGAAGTTCGCGTTTCCACTGATCGTGTACCAAAACCCAAGCGATCGTCTATACGAAAGAGTAAATGCTTTACTCAATCGTTTACCAACGCTTCTAGAGCTAAACGATCATTTAGCAACGATCGTGTACCTATTACTATGCGATAAAGCATGAGGTACGCGATCATGCAGCACACAATGCTTAACGCAATCTCTAAATGATCGTCTAAACGACAAGGATTCGATGAAGCACCATCGTTTAAATGATCGCTGAGCGAACACCTGATTATTGCATACCATGTGATCGTGTAGTTAGTAATTATGCGATGAAGCATGCTAACTACACGATCGTTTAGCGCGTGCCATTTTATTATACGATGAACATCAAATGCTCCCACTCAATCGTGTACCTTTAGTGTCTACGCGATTGGGAAACCAACGCTACGCGATAGAGTAAACAGTTTACTCTACTGTTTAGCATTACCTAAATGATCGTTTAGTAAATACTACACGATCGCATAGAAAAATCTACACGATCGTTTAGCCAAATCTCAATGATCGTTTACCTGAGGCTACACGATACGACCAACTCTTGGTCTTCTTCTTCATTGATAATCACATCTCCATGCTTCGAGACTTCATCACGAACGACTCGACAAACTCAAACACTTTGAATTACATACTCGATTGCTTGTTAATTATGCCCAAAAACACAGGGCCCCTTACAAATTAACACCTTGTAATTTAAAGAAAGCTTTAAACAGAGGCAATTAACCCATAAACATTCATCAACACCATCCACAAATGCATTTACATTTAAATGCAAATGTAGAAAACCCACCACGACTGTAAAAGAAGTTCAAAACAGAAGTGAGATTTGGAATATCAGAACAACCTTGTGCTGATACCAATTGAAGGAAATCAGACATGAGGATTCCAATGAGCAGCAAAATGATCGTTCCAAATTTCATTCCTATTTGAACACACACAATTACAGTCCAAACGAAAACTAACTGGTCATACAACATACAAAATTATAGCATGCTTTTCTATAAGATCGAGGGATAAAGCATCATACCTTTGAAGACTCATCTTCAAACTCCCTCGATCACGAACACTCATCCAATCTCCAAGATTCCAACACTTGAACGTTCAAACACAGCGACCACAACACAACACGATCACAACAACCACAAACACAATGATCTCTAAGATCACGAACACAATGAATGGCCTCCAACACCTCAACTCAGTCGAGTTTAGTAAGACAACACCACAATGGCTACCTTTGTATTCTCAGTGTGAGAATTCAGAAGTGTGGGCTTTGTGTGGACTTGGTTAGAGGAACAAGACTGAAGGAAGAACAATCGTATAAACGATTGCGCAAATGGGAGATGACAAAGGTCTATCGTATAAACGAATGCCCAATCGTTTAGCAAATGCTCCGCAATCGTTTAGCTAATACCAGGTGAGTGTACTATCGTGTAGTGTCACTCCATGATCGTTTAGTCTCTCTTCAACTATCCTTTAGTGAATCCTATTCACTTGACAGCAAAATGTGAGTATTTCCAGAATGAAACTCTTTCTCAACTTGAATTTATTGAGCTACTAAGAGGACCTTATGGACCTATAACTTGAAGCTCCAACGGTACTTGAATAACTGACTAAACTCTTTAGTCACGAGATCCACCATCCATTAACTGCCAGACACTCCACTAAAGACCAACAGTTGCACTCTTCTTACTACAGATATATTTTGTGTCCATATGAATCGATCAACAGTGTGAGAACCCTTCATAGATCTCTTATAAGTATAGCTGGGCCAATAACCGTTATGCCCTTGTACATCTAACCCCTTAAGTACCACTAATTCCTTTAATGAACATAAGTCATAGTCCTACTATGACTGAGTCCTCTTCCAAAGAGAAACTGTGGCCACTATGTTCAAGACTCGAAATCAGCTCTTAAGGGAGCAATCTATCTACTTACCTCTGCTTCGGGGAAGGAGTGAAATCCATCTTGTGTAACTAAGTTCCCATCTCCCTGATAAGAGAAATCCCCAAAAGGTAGGCATGTTCAGTTGGCAATCTGGCCATTCTCACTCACACTAATCAAAGGACCACCCTCAAAGGCAGGTGTTCCCAAAACACTCAGGATTGAGGTCATGTCACCTATGGTCATTTAGATGAGATGTAAGTCTCAAGTATCAATGGCGTTATATAAAGAGACCAGTCATCTCGTGGTCCGGTCTTATACAAACTCTTTGTATAGGACACCCCTGCTCACATGTCTCCATATGAATGGTCAGGATCTACCATTTGTAGTAGTTCAGAACACTTGCAAACATCTACAAAGTGGGTCGTATCCGTAGTGTCACCAGGATTAGGTATCTCTTCTTAATCCTTATATTTTAGACCTAATTATGTTATCACTTAAGGCATGATCCACTTGTATATCTCATATATATTCTTAAGTTTACATACAATAACCATGGAGCTTTGTGTATTGGATATGAATAAATGCCAAATAAAATAACTCTTATTTTATTCAAAAACAATGTGTATAGTTTACAAACTACAAGACTCTGGGATAATTAGGGCACTAATCCCAACACTCTCAATTTTCTTCTTTCCAGTCACACAATGGAGAGAAAACATATTTGGATTCTTTTGTTTTTCAGGCAAATTTTTTTTTTAAAGGATTGTAGACAGAGATTGACTTACCGCCATCCTCTCTTTTCCTTTCGGTTGCCTCTTCCTCGTGCATAGTTATTTAAGGAACTTCGCATACTTTGGGATTTTCTTAATGACGTCTAGGAGAGGGATGTTGATTTCCACCCTTCTGAACATCTCCAACAGCTCCTTATCCTTGTCTCCCACGAGCTCTTTTAGCCTCGCAAGCCTAGAAGGAAAATGTGCTTTAGGCACATAAGAATTTAAAAGGGGGAGAGGTTTAGAGGATACTCCATATTTCTCTTCTTAAGTTGTGATTGTAAGATTCAAAGAAGTGGTCCCTTGTTCCTCTAATTCTTACTTTTTCACAATTTTTGCAGGTGGCTCAAGCTCGTTGTCACTCCTCAGCATAATCGTACTCACATTCTCCCTTGGATTCGGTTCTGGTTGAGATGGGAGTTTTCAAACTGCCTCTCCAACTTACTCATTGAAGTGGCTAGCTAAGTGACTTGGGTCCCCAAAGCATCAATAGCACTCTTTGTATCCTACTGAAATTTAAAAGAGTGGTTAGCAAGACTTTTGACAATATCTTCCAAGGACATACCTGAGCTAGACAGAGCTCCATGGTTGTGTTGAGCTAGCTCGTTCTGTCTGCCCCATTTGAAGTTTGGGTGATACCTCCAACCAGGATTGTATGTCTGACTAAATGGGTCTCGCCGTTTGTTTTGCCCATTGAAATTGTAACCTCTAACTGCATTTACCTTAGGAAGTGCTCCTTACAGAGCACTTGGGCAAATATCAACTGTATGTCCAGCTCCATGACACATTAGGCAAATAATAGCAGGCTGTCCATTCTCTATCTTTGCAAATTGTTTACAATAGAAACCAGGTCAGATATTTCTTTTCGAAGTTCACTTACCTCATCGGTTTATTTAATGTTGGCTGAGGCCCTTGTGCCAAACTGTTGATAATTGACTGTTTGCCTCAGTAGGGGTTTTGTTTACTAAGGCTCCTTCTGCAGCTACATCAATACTGCTCTTGTCAGCCTGCATCAATCCTTCATAAAATACTGGATCAACAACTGGTCTGGGATATGATTGTGGGGAAACTTTGCACAGTTTTTTTTCATCGTTTCTAATACTCGTAAAGTGTCTCTCAATCAAACTGCATAATACTGAAGATTTCCTTTATGATATTGGCAGCTCGAGATGTTGGGAAGAATTTTTCTAAAGACTGCATCTGCAACTCCTTACAGGATGTGATGCTCTCAGATGGAAGTCTATAGAGCCACTCCTAGGCATCATCCTTCAACGAGAAGGGGAATGCCCTTGAATTAATATGCTCCTGAGTCACCCTGTTTTGTCTCATTCCATCGCACACTACATAAAAATCCTTAAATTGTTTGTGCATGGTAGGATCAAGTTTATCGTCACTCGTAAACCCTTGCTACACAAATAAAATTCATAAATCACCGAATGAACTACTTATACTAACTAGTAGTACAAGCGGCAAGTCTAGGGTCGAACCTCAAGGTAGTGAAGAAGATTAGTTCATCAAAGCTCGTTTCAAGTTAAAGTGGTAAATTGGGGGGGGGGGGGGTTAGTGTGGATTGATGATTGAAAGTGCATGAAAAAAATATATAGAAATCAAATTCAAGGAAACGATCTAGGTTAAGGGAATCAGAATTGACCAATGTAATTCTTGTTCATCGAGTTGTTTAAATGCAATTTTAGTTTCTTGATTATGCCTAGCCCAATTGATTAGAATCCTAATCAGTGGTACTAATTACCTAATTAATCAATATGCATAGAAAATGAATCTGTTCCATACAAATTAATGAATCACATTAAGTTCTAGGGATAACGCTAGGATGAGTGTTCGACTTCCAACGTCTAATCAAACATTCAATACGATTTCTATCTAGGTTGATGGAAGCAAAATATTCTTTTTACGCAATATATCTCAGGCGTAATGAATAGCAAGCTTAACTAACCTATTGCTTCCAATGGGATTAACCTGTTGGGTTTTATGTCCTAAAACTCATGGTTTGTAAACAATAAAACTTATTCTAAAAATTCAGTAAGTTGTTATTGAATATATGAATTGCTTATTTCGTTTTAGAAATAAATCCCATAAACTGAAAGATCCACGACTATTATATGAGTACTTGAACTTTATGTGGAGACATAAAAGTGGATCAGGTTCGAGTAAGTAGTCAAAATGATCTATAGTATATGGATAAGGTTGGGTGCTTTATTCTGGTAACACTATTGGATGCGGCCCACTCTGTAGTTGTTACAAGAAGTTGTAAAGTGCTACAGACGATGTGATCCTAATTCGTACATGTTATGAGTGGGGGCCCTATGCAATGGATTTATACAAGATCGGACCACGAAATCAGTTACTCTTACTTTATAACGTTGTTTACTTTTAAGACCGACTATTTCAAAGGGATGACCTAGATAACTTAACCTTAATCCTAAGCTAACTATGAACTCCGGTTTATTCGGGATTATCCTTAGATTTGCATAGGTGAGGGTTGGCTCAACAGCGCTGGCTCAATAAACCTCCATTTTAGAGGTAAGAACGGGTAGATAGTTGAGAACATAGGGTGCAAGATGGAATTCTCTCCTACATGCTTTCAGGGATAGTAGAGAGGTTATTTCTTTAAGTGCTGACTTTGGGTCGTGAACAAGGGGTCCCACCCTCTCATTGGCTCGAGAGGGACTCGATTTGTTGTTCGGATCACAAATCAATTCTTCATTAGAGGATCAGTGTGACTTAAGGAACAAGAGGTAATCTTGGGGGTAAAATAGACGTTTGACCCAATCGTTATTACGAACAACCTGTGAAGGCTTAACTTACTAATCATGGTTATATTGAGTGGACATAATATATCTACAGTGAGGGGAGTGCAACTATGGACTTTAGTGGAGTGACCCGTTAGTTAACAAATGGGGGTTAATTCGGTGTAAAGAGTTTAGCCAATTAATCTTGGATCGCTGGAGCCCATGATCTGTAGGTCCACAAGGTCCCCCTACTAGCTCGTAAATGGATTAGCCTTAGAGTAGTGTGATAAGTTAATTTGAAACGTTCAAATTAGAATTAAAGGAATTTAAAATTATATGTGATATAATTACGCGTTTAATTTTAGAATTAAACAAAATTAGAGAATCAATTAATATTTAAATATGATTTAAATATTAAATTCATGAATAGGGGATTCATAATGGTGGAATTTGTGTAAAATTGATTTAATATTTGGTATTAAATTAATTATAATTAATTAAATTTTTAATTAATTATTTATTATTAATTTTATTAGAAAATTAATTTATGAAATTAATTTTGTGAAATTAATAGTCTTCAATTTTTGAAATCAAAATTGATTTTGGAAATCATTCAGAAATTGGACAAGATTGGATAACACAATTTGAAAAAGTGGGAAAACTCCATTATCTCAACCAAGAAGCTTACACAATTCCCACTTCTTCTTGATTCAATATTCCAAGCATGAGCTGCTCCTCATGCAGCCTTCTTCATTGCATGATTTTCCTACAATAAATAGAGAAGATTGAAGTGGAAATCGAGCATGCAATTTGTAGCATTTGATGGGTTTTTTCTGAAAAAATTTCTGGTTTAAGAAGGTGTTCTTCCAAGGTGCTATAGTGAGCTTCTTCTCCAAATTCTCTTCATTCAAGCTTATTTTGAGTCCCACAACTCAATCTAAAGCCCCAAGAGAATAATAAGGAAGACCTTGAGGTGGTTCACAAGAAGATTTGGAAAAGATTTGCAGTTGAATTGGAGTTTCAAGAGGTTCTACAAAGGTATGTCTTGAAACCCTCTTACTATTGTATGAGCATGCTTTATTTATAGCCAAAATTAATGAATTAGAATGCTTATTGATCATTGTTGCTTTTGCTGCATGCTGATATATTCCTAAATAAACTATAATTTCATGTCACATATTACAATCCAATCTCCAAGCATTGGAATCACACAACAAAATCATTGGTTGTCAATCAATAATAAAATCATGCAATTTATAAAATACAAAATTCATATTGAAACCCATAAACAAGAACAAAAGGATTACATTCAAACAAAACTCCAAAAAATTACATTGTTCCAAATTTCCCTAAACTAGAAAATAGCTAGAACTTACCTTCCCATGAAGATGGAGAAGACAAATCCCGACATCGTTCCATTAGTTACATGAGATGGGGAGAAAAAGGAAGAAAAATACAAGTGGATAGGTGAGAAAAGGATAAAATCGGCGTATGAGCCGATTGGGGTCGATTCCTCTGCCTTAAATCGAAAAACAGTGTTATATAGTAGTCGTTGCAACGCTGCAATGCTGTACAGATAAAAAACTAGAGCGTTGCAATGTTACTCGACTCTCGAGCAACCAGTAACTACTATCTTGTAGCATTGCGACGCTTCGTCTAGGGGTATTTTCTGATAGGACAAGCAACATACAACAGAAGCAAACAAAATCAATAAGTATGCTAATCACATTTAATTTGAGTTCTAAAAGCATGCATTAATAGAAATTTTAGAAGAGGGTTTCTTTGCAACATACCTTTGATGAATTCTCTCAATTCCAAGTTGCTCTTCATGAATTTTCTGTTCCAATTCTTCAGTGAACCACCAAGAGATATTTTCTATTGTTCTCAGCCTTGAATTTTATAGTGGAACTCCAATTATAGCGAATTTGTGAAAGGAAAAATGGGTTTGAAAGAAGAAGATGAAGTTTGGTAGAAAACCCTTTTTTCTATAAAAAAATCACTACTCAAAAAACTCAAATTGAAAAGTTTTATTAACTCTCTTCATGCAAGCACAATAGAACTGGGTTTATGCCAGCTCCAATTGTATGATTTAAGTGGCTAGGTGGTGCGATTAAGAGGTGAACACGTCCTACTTAATGAGTTTGTGGGAAATTTCCACTAAACTCTTAATTTCCAACTTTTAAATTAAAATTATAATTCATTCTAAATTTAACTAAAATTTAATTTAATTAATTAAATTTAAAATATCAAAATTCAATTTCTCAAATTTAATTGAAATTGAAAATTTAATTTAATTTTAATTAATTAAATAATATCAAATATTAAATTAATCACACACCTAATTTGAAACATGAATCCTATTCATGTAATTAATATTTAAATCAATATTTAAATAGTATAAACTCTCCAATTTCATTTAATTTGAATAAATTGAACGTTAATTAATTATATCTAATATAATTATACAAAATCTAATTTGAATTTGAACTATCCAAATTCAAACCGTAATTTCAATTTGAACATTTCAAATTGAAATTCAATTTAAACAATTCAAATTGATATCATTCCAAATTCACTTAATTTATTAAGTAAAGGTGTTTATGTTTTACGAGCTAGTAGAGGGACCTTATGGACCTACAGATCATGAGCTCGAAAGATTTAAGATTAATTAGTTAAAACTCTTTAGACAATGTTAGACAGTATTCGTTAACTATCGAGTCACACCACTATAGCTCGATAGTTGCACTCTCCTCATTGTAGATATATTTGTGTCCACTTGATTTAACCATAATCAATAAATTGACCATTCAAAGGTTGTTCGTAGTAACGGCTGGGTCAATATGTTGTTTTACCCCCAATATTACGTCTTGCTCCTTAAGTCCCACTGATCCTCTAATGAACAATTGGTTTGTGATCCAATCATTAAACCTAATCCCTCTCGGGAAAGTGAGAGGGTAGGGTCCCTTGTTCAAGACCTGGATTCAGTACTTAAGAGAACAACCTTTCTCCAATCTCTAAATCAGATAGGCGTGAATTCTGTGTTGCACCTTATATCCCCTGCTATTTACCCGGTCTTACCCATGAAATGGGAGGCTTATTGAGCTGACACTGTTGAGTCAACCCTCACATATGCAAATCTAAGGATAATTCTGAATAAACAGAAGTTCATAGTTAGCTCAGGATTAAAATCAAGTTACCTAGGTCATCTAAGCGAAATAGTTAGTCTTAAATAGTAAACAACATTATAAAGTAAAAGTAACTTACTTCCTTGTCCGATCTTATGCAAACTCATTGCATATGACGCCTTCACTCCTCATGTCAATACATGAACGAATCAAGATCACTTCGTTTATAGCACCTTTACAAAAAAATCGTAACAACTACAGAGTGGGTCGTATCCGATAGTGTTACCAGAATAAGGCACCTAACTTTATTTTATACTATATCGTTTTAGCTATTTACTCGAACTCGAACTTGACGCTCAATGCCTATAAAATCATCAAATAAACAAATTAAACATAGTAACGACCTAGAATTAAGAAGAGGAAAATAATACAATTTTGGTGTTATCAAACACCCCCAACTTAATTTTTAATCGTCCTCGAGCAAGGTAGAATCACACATTCACACAAAAATTATGCTTACTCTACTCTCAACAGTCTATAAGGACGATATTTGCAATAAAAAAATGAAATCTGATTACAGTCAATCAAGGAAGCACATTTAAAAATGATTCTAAAACTATTCATGCATGAGTGGGTCAAAATCCCTACGAATTAAGTTCGCAAGACGTGGAATGGTTTTATAAGGCCCTTAATTCGTTTTCCCCCTACACTGACTTGAAGATTCAAGAGCCAAGCTTCCTAGACTCAACTTTGTAATGACACACTGAAGGAAACAAAAATTTATTTCCAATAAAAAAACAAGAGCCTAGCTTCCTAGACTCAACTTTGTAATGACACACTCGAAGATTCAAGAGCCAAGCTTCCTCACTTTTATTTTACAACACGCTCTGTCTTTTATAAATTTTCTTTTTACATACTCTACACTTGGCTTTTACAATAAAAAAACAAGAGTTTGGAAAAAAACTTTGGCATAGATTACTAGGTTGAGCTTTCAGTCACTTAACACGTATCACCTAGGCCTTTCAAGGTGACAACAAAAGTATAAGCCCAATAACAAAACTCTAAGCATATAAGTCCTAACTTCATTGAAAAAGGGACTAAAAATCACGATCATACTCTTTAAACATAGTTTCATATAAACCTAATCATAAAAAGGGTGCGTCATCAACTACTCATCATAAAAAACCAAGTAAGAGAGCAAGCAAGAAAATTCAAGCACACAAACATCATCTGAGCATAGTGCTCAAGGATCCCAATAGTCATAACATACCCCACCCCCAACTTAAAATGATACATTGTCCCCAATGTATCTCTAATATAAACCCAATAAAATAAAACAGTGAAGGGAACAGACAACCTCCACTGATGACGTTTTCGTACACATGATGGTAGTAAGAGGGCTGCCTTAAATTGATCTTATTCTTCTTTAGGGCAGAGGGAAAGAACCTGCAAAAGAAAAACAAGAAGTTAAACTAGAAAGCAGTAAAGGAAAGCAGTAAATTTTCACATGGCTCCCTCAAGGAAAGGAAAATTTTTAATGTCGATTGCTCGATGTGACTTGTCCCCTATCAAGGTACAAAGAAATTCTTGTATTTCTTTGGTCCCTTATTAAATGAGTCATTATTGCCTGGTAAGTGATGGGGTGGAAATGATGAAATAATGATGTATATTGCGATGGTGGTGTATGCGTTGCACATGAAAGTTTCCCTAGTAAAATCCAAGTATGAATCCTACTAGGTTGCCTGGTAAGCCGAGGGTCGAACATAGGGACTACTGAGATATTATGCGTTGGTAAATTTTGATTCCTTTGCGGTGACAAACAAAACAATAAGTTGGTTGGTATGTTTATTTAAAGTGTAAATTCTATGCGGGGGAATTGAGAAAAGAGTAATGAGTATGTGGGGAATGGGTTGAGAATGGATTTAGTTAACACTTCCTAAGATTGCATCCAAGTTATGCGATCATTCTACACACATACAACAACAGGTCATCTCTCAATGCAAATGTTATAGCTCCTAATTTTAGGACACATGCGATGTATACGATGATGTCTATAAGACTTATGTCTAAGCCTCTATTCTTGTCTATGCGATGATGAATGACAAACACATACACAAGGCGACCGCATACTATCATAACCTATTTCTAGGGTGCATGCGATGCATGTTAGTAAATAGAACTTATCTCTATCTCTTTCTTATGCAGTTCTAATCTGACTTTCTCAAGCCTAGATTCTAACCTAGCTCTCTCAAGTCTAGGTTCTTTCTTTAAACTCTCTCTCAAGTATCTCTAAAGGGTGATGGATGCATACATAAGACAAGATAATCGCATAAAATGAAGATCTTAGGTCATGCTAGCTAAGTTCTTCTCAACCCATTCAGAAGTTTAGCTACTCATACGTAATGTAAAAAGAGTGAACAGATGTAGAGATGAAAATTCCATTTTATAAATAAAATCAGAATACAGAATGACAATGGAAAGAAGGGATAGTGAGCCTAGTAGCAATGTCTTGTCCCATGGCTTTTACACTGTGATTTTCTCTACTCTGCCGAAAAGAATGTTCTTGCTTTTGCAAGAGTCGGCCCTCTCTCCGTTATCAACGCTTTCCGACACTCCCTCGAGCTAACCGAGAATGATCTTTCGACGTCTTCTCTCTTCATTCGCCTCCGCCTTCTAAGTATATATAAATTATAGACTACGGCTATCTATTGAAATGGCGAGAAAGAACTCCAAAATTTTGAATTGCTGAACTGGAACTGGAACTCCTCATCGAAGGTGGCCTTTGATATTTATAGAGCTTCAAGGTGAAGGGCTTTTCTCTCAAATAATTGCATTAATGGGATGTCATTAAATCTCTATCTGATGCGCCGAATAATTATTACCAAAAAGTTAAGTGTACTTGCTACAGTGTGTCGTTAACGGCTTGTCAACTAAATTTGGATTCGACCATCATCAGCTTTCTGTCCCATCGTGATTTATTAAGCTTTCACCTTGATGCGTCGTCTCTATGTGGCCACCTTTTTTAGTAGATCCTTGCGAACGCATACGATCGCATGGCTTTGCGGTCGCAATCTTCTAATGCGCTCGGGGGCCGAATTCCTTGGATCGCAATTCTTCCTTGAACCAACGCATTTTCTTGCACAAAATACGTAAATTAGTTGCTTTAATGCGATGGTCGCATGCGATCACAATGTTCTCAACTTAATGCTTTTGGACACAATTTTAATATTTTTACCATCGCAATCCTACATTGTTTTATATCTTTGCGTTGTAATAACGTGCATTTCTGCCTGTTATCAGTAAGGCTATAAGGCTTCTCATCTTCTGAAGAGAACTAGACAGGTCCAACTTTGGTTTTTTAGAATATGGCAAAAAAGGTAAAAAGAAAGAATCAAAAGACTCAAGTGACTCTAAAGAGTCCAAAGAAAGAAAAGATGCAACAGGCCATGAAGACTAGGGGAATAAAACTCGAATATATACGAAATACCAGGAGTCACAATAGGGCAAGGTCTTTTGACTTGTAACTCTATCACTTGGATGTCGTCAGATATAGGCTCTAAATTTTTCTTAACCTCACAAACTGGCAAGCATGGAGTGACGTCCTCATCATCAATGGAGTAGTAGCACTCCACAAGGGACTCTGCCTCTGAGGTACAGATGATGGGTTGGTCTAGCACGCTCCTCAGTCTATGCATGGCCTCTGTCAGCTAAGCAACATGACAATGCCTTGCAGCTGAACTTGAACATCCTGCTGAAATTGAAGAAAGCTGTTAGCAAGTTCAAAAATTAAAAACTTTAAAGTCATACCTGGGCACGAATCTTCAGAAAATGGTTCCTGCTCCTCCACCGCGTCAACGTCGAGTACCTCATACCTCTGGGTCTCTACAAAATCAAAGTAATGGTCTAGCAACGGCTTGTCCGGCCTCTCAACTAAAGTTGCAATCCGAACAACAAGGTCTCTCAGACTCTACAAGTCAGTCTTACCCTCGGCCTCAGGGCAAAGACTCTTCTGTTGGAGACGCTCAAACTCCTGCTGCCTACGGAGGTTGTCCTCCTGAAACTCAAAAGCACTACCAGCAAGCTCCATAACCAAAGCCTCTAAAGACTTACCTGATCCTAAAGACTGAGCATGAGTCGACTTGTGTGGTGTTGTGAAATCTTGGTTGACTAAGCTCTGTTGCGATTCTGAGTATCCATGGTGAAAAGACTCCTCCCATATAGGATGATGAGACTCATATTCCAAATGACCATAATACCCCTCCTCAACAAATCCACATGGTACTGGCATCCACTGCAACCTCGGGCATGCTTACGTGGGATGCCCCTCGAGTAGGCAACTCCCACAACCCTCTACTTGCTGCGAACTCCTTTCCATCAAGTGGCCAACTAAGGAAGTGAACTCGACAATGTGGCATCGAAGACCACATACCTCGTTGTCAAAATCTGCAACTTGACTTTTGAACGTCCAAGATTGATTCCAAAATCTTGTCATGCTTAACTGACACAAAAATAAAATAAATCAAAGAAAACAAAACTTTAACGGAAAATTACGTAAGAAAACTAATTGGCTTCCTCGACAATGGCGCCAATGTGGTAGGATTGAGTTTACCGCCGCACGTAATCCCTTGCTACACAGATAAAATTTATAAATCACTGAATGAGCTACTTATACTAACTGGTAGTACAAGCGACAAGTCCGAGGTCAAACCTCAAGCAAGAGCGGAAGATTAGTTCATCGAAGCTCGTTTTAAGTTAAAGTGGTAAATGTGGAGGTTTGGTATTGATTGATAATAGAAAGTGCGTAGAAATAAAAGTCGAAAATAAAAGATAGAAATGAAATTAAAGGAAAAGATCTAACTTAAGGGAATCATAATTGCCCAATGTAATTCTTGTTCATTGAGTTGTTTAAATGCAATTTTAGTTTCTTGATTATGCCTAGCCCAATTGATTGGAATTCGAATCAATGGTCCTAATTACCTAATTAATCAACATGCATCGAAAATGAATCCTCTCCATACAAATTAATGAATCGCATTAAGTTCTAAGGATAACACTAAGATGAGTGTTCAACTTTCAACGTCTAATCGAACATTCAATACAATTTCTCAATAGGTTTATAGGAGCAATACTATTCTTTTTTGGCAACATATCTTAGGCCTAATGAATCGCAAGTCTAACTAACCTATTGTTTCCAATGGGATTAACCTATAATTTCATGTCACATATTACAAGCCAATCTCCAAGCATTAGAATCACACAACAAAATCATTGTTGTCCATCAATAATAAAATCATACAATTAATAAAACAAAATATTCAGATTGAAAGCCATAAACAAGAACAAAAAGATTACATTCAAACAAAACTCCAAAAAATTACATTTTTCCAAATTCCCCTATACTAGAAAATAGCTAGAACTTACCTTCCATGGAGATGGAGAAGAAAAATCCCAACAACGTTCCATTAGTTGCATTAGATGGGGAAAAAGGGGAGAAAAATACAAGCGAAAAGGTGGAAAAAGGAGAAAATCGTCTTAGGAGTCGATTGAGGGTCGATACCTCTGCCCAAAATCGAAAAATGACGTTATATAGCAGTTGTCGCCGTGTTGCAACACTGCACAAATAAAAAACTGAAGCGTTGCAATGCTACTCTGCTCTTCAGCAACGAGTAGCTACTACCTTGTAGCATCACAACGTTGCGTCCAGGGGCATTTTTGTCCTTTCACATCCTTTTGAAGCCAGGTTGCTCAAATTAGTTCCTAACTACTCCAAATTAACCTTGAATAGTTTGTAATGATTGATTCTACCTCTAAGATTCTCAATACCTACAAAATCATCAAATAAACACATTAAACGTAGTAACGACCTAGAATTAAGAAGAGGAAAATAACATATTTTTGGTGATATCAGTTCGGATCTTCACCTTGCAAACCAGAGAAAGAAGAAAGTAAGTGAATTAACCCAGATTTAAGCTCGAAATTACCTGTCGTCTCTAGATTAGAAATTCATAGTTGTTGTTGAGTGAAATCAGGTGGTGCGAGCTCCCTAAGCATCTTCTCACATTCAACCATTATTAGTGGATTTTCAGGCACTTTCTTCTCTAGACGTGTCTTCAACTTGGATAGTTCTTTCAAGTGCAGCTTGTTGTCTCCTTTCTCTCCTGATTCTCCACTCCTGCTTGAAAATTTCTACAAAATACAACTGTCTAGAGCCCTTGGGATTGTGGGTCATGCACCAAAAGAGAAAATTGATTAGCATGGAAGGCACGACAAGCCTAAAAAAATCAAGAAATTTGTTGGATCCCCGACAAGGACACTAATTTGGTCGGACGGTATCTTATGGTGTCCTTCCCAAAAGGCTGCAACACAAATAATTATGAATCACCGAAGGAACTTCTTATACTAACTAGTAGTACAAGCGGCAAATTCGAGATTGAACCTCAGAGAGTCGAATTGGACTTTCCAAAATTGAAGCTTATAGGAAGTAATCAGGGCGAAGGGATTAGGGTTTTTGAAAATTGGGAATGAAAATTGTACGAAAATTGAAAACGCAAGTGTGAAAGTATGTGTAAAAATATCAATTGAACAAAATACTTCGCTTGGGTTATTATAGTTTATTCCATTCATTTTCAATTCTATCATAGACTTAATCTACAAATCATGTGAGAAATTCCAATTAAAACTTAGCCTACTCATTTAGAATTCTACTTGGTAGTCCATAAAATCAAGTTAATTCAAGGAAGAGCGAGAAACGTCAACTAATCAACAAATCAACAGACATTAAGATTAAAGGAAAACTAAGCCAAAAATCAATTTCCGTCGTCTAATTAATTATTTAAGCGAAATTTATCTAGGTTAGAAAGTAAGGCTTATTAAATGGAATGCCAAATTAACTTTACAAAATTTAGTTAACCCTTACTTCTAGGTGACGACTACCTAACGATTACAAATTAGAGCCAATCAAAGCACTCAATTATATAAACATAGCTAATTTGTCAAATTATCCCATGCAAGACAATTGAATATAAATTCAAGACAAAATTTATTCAATAAAAAAAATTCTCAACGAAATTACAAAGAAAGTCTCAAGAACGAAACAGAATGGAATTAAACAACAAAACCCAAGCTAAATGCTTACCCCTTGGCCAAAAATCATCGTATAGTTGAATCCTCAAAGTCTATGTGATACTGGGATATAGAATATGCCCTAGTTTATTGTATATTGTACTTGTAATTTTCTTGTATTGTACATTAGTCTCCCAAGGCATTAGGACAAGTGGGAGATTGTTGGGATTGGTGTCATAATTCTTTCAGAGTCTCGTGTTTGTAATTGATAACGGGCAGAAATGCACGTTATCATAATATTAAGTTCTTAAACAATGTTGGATTGTGTTGATGAAATATGTTAATTTGCATCCATTAAGCATCGATTTCATAATATTGCGGTCGCATGCATTCAACGCATTAGAACAGTTGATTTTTGTATTTTTGTGCAGAATATGCGTTGACGCAATGCAAGAATTGTGATCATAGGAAATCATTGGTCGAGTGCAACTACACCGCAAGGCTTTGCGATCATTGTGTTTGCAAACATTCACCCGAGAAGGATCACCGCAACTTGGTCAGTGCAACATGGTGGGCGCATCTGGGTGAAAGGCTAATTAAGCGTGATGGGATAGAAAGCTGATGACAGTCGAATCTGAATTAAGTTGACATCCGATAACGGTCACAAAGTACGTTCAGCTTTTCGGTGACAATTATTCGGCGCATCACTCAGAAATTAAAGTTGTCCCATCTGTACAACCATGAGAGAGAAGCCGCCTTTCACCATAGATACTCTATAAATACCAAGGGCATTCTTTAGAGAAGAGGTTGATGAGTTGATCAATTCACCATTCTTTAGTTCATACGTCTTTATTCTTAGTTTTCTTTCATTTTAAGGCGAAAGTGAAGAAGAAGGTTGTGCCGACAGATCGTTCTGGTAAGCTTGGGAGAGCACCGAAAGCTTCAAGGGCAGAGAAAGGGCCGACGCCTGCGGGAGCAGGAACATCTTCAGAACCGAATAGAGATTTCAGTGTAAAAGCCTCGGCCAGTAAGGAATTGCTATCAGGCTCTCCACCTTTAACTTTAATTGTTATTTTGTACTCAAAACTCATTTATAAAAATGGAATATCCTTCTCTATATCTGTTCGCTCTTTGTTATTTACGCATGAGTAGCTAAATCAGTTGAATGGGTTGAGAAGCATTTAGCTAGCACAACTAGGGAATCTTCATTCTTTGCGATTATCTTGTATTATGTATGCTTCATTCATCCATTAGAGATACTCGGCAGAGTAGTCTAAGGACAGGATCTAAACTTGGGAAGGTCAGGTTAGAATCTAGGCTCGAAAAAGCTAGATTAGAACGCATAATCAAGAGATAAGAGCTTCGAAATGAGCACTATTTGTTGTTAACGCATCGCATGAATCCTAGAGATAGGATATGATTGTATGCGGTCACCTTGCTTTCATGCATTTTGCATCATCGCATAGGATAAGAGTAGAGGCTTAGGAAGAAGCTCTATAGACACTTTTGCATTCAACATAAGCGTCCTAGACTTAGGAGCATCACATTTGCATTGGAAAATGACTTGCTGTGTATGGTTGTAACATGATCGCATAGTCTGACGCATTCCCAAGTAATGCTAGCCAAACATCGTCTCAACCCGTTCATTGCATACTCATTGCATCTATCACAAAACTGTATTTTTTCAAATCCGCCGCAATTGTTTATTTTCTCATTAACACAATAAACAACAAACCAACAATTTATTTACTCGGTTACCACAAGGTTTTTATAAAAAATACCAACACAATTTGTTTTCACAAGTCCTTGTGTTCGACCCTAGACTTACCAGGAAACTCAGAGGAATTTACACTTGGATTTCGCTGGGGAAACTTGAGTGCACAATGCAATTTCATCAACGCATATCATCCACATTTCCACTTCATAAAATCAAGCATCAGTAATCTATACACATTGTTATGAATAAAATAAGAGTTATTTTATTTGGCATTTACACATATCCAATAAACAAAGATCCATGGTTATTGTATGTAAACTTAAGCATGTATATGAGATATACAAGTGGATAATACCTTATGTGATAACCAAAATAGGTATGTAGTATAAAGATTAAGGAGGGATACCTGATCCTGGTGACACTACGATACGACCTGCTTTGTAGAGGTTTACAATTGTTATGAACTACTACAGATGGTAGATCCTGACCATTCATGTAGAGACATGCGAGTGGGGGTGACACGACCTCAATTCTGAGTGTATTACCCCTGCTTAAGGGCTGATTTCGGGTCTTGAATATAGTGGTCAGCCCTTATGGGAGATATGCGAGCCGGGGTGACATGAGATATGCGAGCGGGGGCTCTCTTAAGGGCTAATTTCGGGTAAAGAACATAGTGGTCAGCTCTTAAGGGAGCAATCTATCTACTTACCCCTGCTTTTGGGAAGGAGTGAATTCCATCTTGTGTAACTGAGTTCCCAGTTCCAAATCAGACAAATCTCCAAAAAGGTAGGCATATTGAGTTGGCAATCTGGCCACTTTCACCCATACTAATCGAAGGACTGCCCTCAAAGGCAGGAGTTCCCAAAATACTTAGGATTGAGGTCATGTCACTTATGGGCGTTTAGGTGAGATATAAGTCTCAAGTATCGACGGCGTTATATATAGAGACTAGTCATCTCGTGGTCCAGTCTTATACAAACTCTTTGTATAGGACACCCTCGCTCGCATGTCTTCACATGAATGGTCAGGATCTACCATCTTACTATAAGATACGTGTTGACACACACCTTTCACCCACTTACTATAAACACTCTCTCCGTCCACCTTGATATTGACTCATGCAAACACCATCCGAAGAAGGATACTCCCAGGGCACCACAAGGCCAAGCATGAATTTCACGACAAGAACATTCAGGGAGAAACGCGAGTGGAATAATTGACATATCATATATATCTCTTCCTTCCACTGAGTATTTTATAACCTAGGATTTAGTTTACTTAGAAAAAACACGGCTAAGTATTTTAACTAAGTGACTTTTTAGGTTTGCCTAAGAGTAACTTTTACCTTGGATAGTTGAAACAACTTTTGATCATTATCCATTAAACTCTTTAACAGAGTCTTTGACCAACTGTCGCATGCTTGCAAAAAATCTATCTAATTCACTTTTCCAGGTAGGTTCCCAGGTAGGGGTGTTCTGTTTCCGTCAGCTTATGTACCCCAACCTAGACAGAACATCCCTTAGACAAAAGGTCCCTTATAGATAGATTTAATATAGTTTTAATCTTTTATGCCAATCAATTTAATCCTATTAAACCAATTTAAAACGATTAAACTAGGTTACTAATCCCATTAGAACCTTGAACTTAGGTATATCTCAATCCAATTATAAAACCCTTTTAAAACATGAGTTCGTCTAAGTGTCATGCTTCATGCATTGTTCATTCATTTCTAATTTTTATATAACACTTATACAAAACAATAACGAACCAAGCAAACATGCCTCCATTCACCCTTATACTATAATGCTTATAATATAAAGATGATGCATGAATATGCTTATTGCATGTATAAATATCTCTTATATTTCATGATGCATGCGCATGCTCGCTTGTAATTTCATCATGCCATATTATAACACTTATAATACATGATGCATGAATAATTGCACAACCTAAGGTTGGTTTGAAATCAATATATCATACATTATGCCATATAAACTACATCTCATGTATATTAAACAAAATGTTGATGAACCGGGATAATTAGCCTTAAATCCCAACACTATGGGCATCAAAGGGACAAGAAAAATCATGAAATTATTCAAAAGAGATGGAAAAAATCGTGTAGAAATAGTGTGGCGGCCGAATGGTTGGAATGTGGTGACCTTAACACAGACTGACACTCTATTTATAGAATTTGTCGCAGCGTCGCAACATAATACTGCCTTGTATTCAACATGTCTGCTTCAAGTTAGTGGCGTCATAACGCAACATGGAACGTTGTGACGCTGTCCCGTTATTTGCGAATGGGGTAGCAACTACCTTTCAGCATTGTACAATGCTCAAATCGAGCATTGCTACACTTCCAACGAACAGAAACATCAACTTCTTGGTCTCTTTTCCTCATTTGTGCAATTTAGCTCCTAACTTGGCCATTTAAACATCTTTTTATCCCGAACACTTAATTTAACCTCTTGTACTCTCGAATCCTACAAAAAAATAAATTTAAACACATTAAATAACATAACAATCTCGAATTAAGTAGATAGGGATAGCACATTTTCAGTGCTATCACATTGCTGCATTTTGACTATGAAATCTTGCAAATGGACGTCAAGACAACCTTCTTAAATGGTGAAAAGCATCTAAAAAGTGCTTTTATTACCTTCAAATTTAGAGCTACTATTGCTATTTTTTGTTTAGTTTGATATGGTTAATTGAGTGATTTTAGGAAGCCAAGCATCAGGAGCAATTACGGGTTCACTATGGAATTAGGAAGAAATCAAGGACCCAAGATCAAAAAAAGAGGCAAGTTTGGAAAGCAATTCGGAGGAGCCAGCGTTGGCCGATCGTTGCAATGCTACTCCTTGACGTTGTAGCCCGAGAGCAATTTGGAAGAGGCCACTATTGCAATGCTACAACTTCTACGCGCGGCTGGCATGATACCAGCATTGCAATGCTGGTTTGCAGCGTTGAAACACTGGCTTGTAGCATTGCAACGCTGCGAGCATATTATAAATAACAGTGTTGCACCGCTAGAAAAAAGGAGAAAGAGGCAGAGCCGATTTTGAACGATATTAGTCTATACAAGAGCCGAATTACAGTAGTTCTGATCGTTTTTGGTGGAAGACTCGAGATTTGGTTAAAATTGATCCAAGATCTTCTTTGGGTTGTTCGTGACGGGAAGATTGATTGTGATTATGCTCTTTTGTTGAAGAACAACACGAGATTCATGGCGAGAGTCAAGGAGATCATGATTTGGATTCAGACCTACGAAAGGGAGATCATTCATGTACGTTAATTTACATTTTCTTTAATGACTGATTATTTGTGGAATTTTGTTATCGGAGTCATGTGTGGCCAAACTTTATTATTTTAGGATGTTTGTGGATTTTAGGGAATATTACTTTGAATATTGAATTTACAGTTGATAGATTTTGCATGGATTTCTAAATTATTTTTGTTTAATGCTTTTGATTAACTGGCCATTAATTGAATGAACCTAAGTTAATTAGATGTCTCGAGAGAGAGTTTAATTCACTGGACCCAATAATTTAGATTGTTATTCGAAATTGCATAAGAATGAATTTAGAATAATAAGGGGTGAGATTGAAGGATCTTAATGCTGTAACTATTCAAGCGATAGAAGAGATTTGGGTCGATGAGTAGTTATTAGGACGGTTTTAGCTCGAGAGAGGATTTCTTGATTTTAGAACTTCTAGTCTCAATCTATCAATTTCAATCAATTTCATGTCATATTCACTGTATTCCCTAAATGAAACAACACCCTGGAATCTTTTTGCTCTGAATTTGTTCTTGTGTGTGTGATTGAGTTTTCATTAGTCATAGTTATAGATAAAATTCATCTTTTGGGTTGCCTGAATAAAATTAACAAAGAATTGTGATAGCTAAGTTTAAGAAAATTTCGCTAATGCCGGTCCCTGAGGACAATACCCTATTTTGGATTTAATATTTCGATTGCGTACGCTTGCGCATCGCATCAAATGGCTATCTAGAAGAGAGTATCTATATGTCTCAACTAGAGGGGTTTATAGAACAGGGTCAAGAGTAAAAGGTTTCCAAGCTTAAAAGATCCATTTATGGGATACAACAAGCATCTAGATCTTGGAACATGAGATTTGACATTGCAATCAAATCTTATGGCTTTAAACAGAATGTTGACGAACCTTGTGTCTACAAGAAGATTGTCAACAAGACTGTAGATTTCCTGGTTTTATATGTTGATGATATTCTACTCATTGGAAATGAAGTAGAATTCTTAGTTGACGTTAAGAAATGGTTGGCATCGCAATTCAAAATGAAGGATTTGGGAGATGCACAATATGTTCTTGGGATCAAAATAGTTCGGAATCGCAAGAATAGAACACTAGCATTATCTCAAGCATCTTATATAGATAAGATGTTGTCTAGATATAAAATGCAAAATTCTAAAAGAGGTATGTTACCTTTCACACGGAATTCATTTGTTTAAGGAACAGTGTCTTAAGACACCTCAAAAGGTTGAGGATATGAAACGAATTCCTTATGCATCAACAGTTGGAAGTCTGATTTATGCCATGGTGTGTACACACCTCGACATATGCTATGCAGTTGGAATAGTCAGCAGATATCAGACCAATCCTTGATATGATCATCGGACTGCCGTTAAAAACATCCTCAAGTATGTTCGGAGAACGAGAGACTATATGCTCGTGTATGGTGCTAAGGATCTGATCCTTATAGGGTACACGGGTTCTGATTTTCAGACCGATATGAGTTCAAGGAAATCGAGTCCGGTATCAGTATTCACTATGAATGGAGGAGCTATAGTATGAAGAAGTATTAAGCAAAGTTGTATTGCTGACTCCACCATGGAAGCAGAGTATGTAGCTGCGTGCTAGGCAACTAAGGAGAAAGTATGGCATAGAAAGTTCTTGACCAATTTCAAAGTGGTTCCAAATATGCACCCACCGATCACCCTCTATTGTGATAATAGTGGAGCAGTTACAAATTCCAGAGAATCTAGAAGCCATAAGCACAGAAAACACATCGAACACAAGTACCATCTCATCCAGGAGATTGTACACCGAAGAGAAGTGATCATCACACAGATAGCCTCAGAAGAAAACTTAGATGATCCTTTTACAAAGGCCCTCTCGACTAAAGTGTTTGAGGGTAACTTAGTGGGACTAGGACTACGAGATATATAAATCTAGGATAAGTGGGAGAATTACTCGGTATTTGATGCGCTAGTTTATTGTATTTATTATCTCATACTCAACATTGTATATGTTTGTATATATGTAAACCCACTAGAGTTTTAGTCCAAGTAGGAGTTTGTTGGGTTGTATGTCCTAAAACTCATTGTTTGTGTAAGATTAAACATATTTTATTTTCGATAAAGATATTGAGGTTTTGTTCAATAAAAACTATTATTGAATATGTAAATTGCACTAAATCCAATTAACTGAGATCCATGGCTATGATATTAGTACTTGGACTTTATGTGGAGACATAAGACTAGATCAAGTTCAAGTAGATAGCCAAAATGATCTATAGGTATACAGATAAGGCTGGGTACCTTATTTTAGAAACATTATTGGATGCGGTCTACTTTGTACTTTGTACACACGATGTAATCTTGAATCGTTCATGTGGAGACATGCGAGTGGGGGCATCCTATGCAATAAATTTGTAAAAGACCAAACCAAGAAATAAAGTCACTTACATTATAACGTTGTTTACTTTTTAAGACTGACTATTTCAAAGCTATGACCTAGGTAACGTCCCCTTAATCCTGAGCTAACTATGAACTCCTATTTATTCGGGATTATCCTTAGATTTGCACAGGTGAGGGTTGGCTCAAAGTGCCAGCTCAGTAAGCCTCCTATTTTAGGGGTAAAACTAGGTAAATAGCTAAGGCATAGGGTGCAAGATGGAACTCACTCTTACCCACTTTTAGGGATAGTAGAGAGGATGTTATCTTAAGTACTAACTTCATGTCTAGAACAAGTGGCCCCACTCTCTCATTGGCCCAAGAGGGACTCGGTTTGGTGATTGGATCACAAACAAATTGTTCATTAGAGGATTAGTTGGACTTAAAGAGCAAGATGTAATCTCGGGGGTAAACAGCTTTTGACCCAGCCATTATTACGAACAACCTGTGAAAGGTCGACTTACTGATAATTATATTGACTAGACAGAAATATATCTACAGTGAGGGGAGTGCAACTACTGAGCTTTAGTGGAGTGACCCGGTAGTTAACGAATATTGATTAATTCGGTTTAAAGAGTTTAGCTAACTAATATCAAATTGTTGGAGCCCATGATTTATAGGTCCATTAGGTCCCCTTACTAGCTCATAAACGGACTAAACCTTAGAATCGTGTGATGAGAGAATTTGAAACATTCAAATTCGAATAACAGAAATTATTAATTATATGTTATATGATTAAACGTTTAATTATCGAATTAAATATAATTGAAAAGTTGGAAATTTTTTAAATATGATTTAAATATTAAATACGTGAATAGGGATTCATGTTTTGGAATAGATGTTATATTAATTTAATATTTAATATAGAATTAATTGATTAATTAAATTGATTACTTAATTATTTAGAATTATTTTATTTAAATTTAATCATTATAATCAATACAAACTTCGTGATGGATGATTTGGTGTCAAAATCATCCATCACCAAGTTTATATTAGGCATCTGATATTTGATGTCAAAAAGTTAGGCAATTTGATGGATGATGTAGTGAATTGAAAAAAAAAATCATTTTGTTGATATAGGGGTTGATGCAATTCATATCATGATGAAGAAAGAGTTCTTCATCTCCAAGATACCAAAGGACTCTCCAATCTCCAAGAATTCCCAAATTAAACTTCATTTTGGGTTTCACCACCATATCTAAGGTCCTAGACAATAGTATGGAAGATCAAGTTGTGGTCTACAAGAATTTGAAGAGAAAATTCAAGTTGGAGTTGCTGAATTGAAGAGTTCAACAAAGGTAATCTTAAAACCCTTTTTTTTTTTTTTTTTTTGTTATGAACTTGCATGCCTATGCTAAAATTGATGGAATCAGAATGCTTAAGGTCCTAATGCTTCCACTACTTGCATGTTAACTCCATCATCCTTCTCATTAAGATGTAATATTGGGTCATTTATGTCCCCCTCCTAAATTCTGAGCATTGCACAATCAGTGATGGAAATGATCGTGGATAGGAGAACAAGGCTAACTTGGGTTTTTTTAGACTTTTTTCATGGGTTGGAGGAAACTTTTTGCTATATTTGTAAATTATATTGGACTTTATCATAATTGTAATTAATTTAGCTCATTTTACTATAAATGTAAACAACCGAAAAGGAAAAATATTATTTGAAAGAAAAATTATAATAGAAAGCAAAATAAAGAAAATATCTGCCAATATAGCACCATTTAAAATTAATTGCATATATGGAAAATATTGGCCAACCACCTTTTAAATTCTTTTCGATTCCCGAGTTTACTCTTCTATGTTCCTTTTCTTTTTTTTTTCCTTTATTTTCCTTTTTCTTCTCCTGTAGCCTATGATATCAGTAACAGATTTAATCTATTGATTATTGGGTTCCTATCACTACAAACTACGTGAATCAATCATATAACTTAGATAGATATCGATAATATCTATGTATCGGTGATATCAATTATTAGTGATATCGGTGATAGAACTTAGATGGGTATCAGTCATATTCATGTATCATTGATATCGAACTAAGATAGATATCATTGATAGTCACAATAAAAGTTTCTCATAATTGTCATTAATAGCTTTCAGTGTTAATCTTTAAAAATTGATAATCACAAATGGTCCAATCACAAATTGTGATTCCCAAATTGTCATTCCCTGATCATTGCTTTGTATGATAATTTTTTATGAAAGTATTTGAATCTTGAGTCGGGATCTAGGCCGGATTTTTTGGCTGGATCACTCTTTTGTATTTTTTCTAATAAAAGATCGATTGAAAAATTTGGATTAAATGTAGTAGTTGATAATATAAAAGAAATTAAATATTTATATACATCTAATAATAGAAGACAAAATAAAATTTGATATCAAAAAGTTATACGGAGGTCGCCGTAATGGTGACATCCAATTACTTCTTTTTTCCCTTGTCAATGTTATTTTTTCTCATCATTTATTAACGCCTGCTTAAAAATTTGATTTGGTGTGAAAGTGATCTTTTGATGAAACAAATTCAAAATCAAATTTGTTATTTTTGAAAATTTGATTGAAATATAACTTTAAGTTATGCTTCAAAGGGGAAATAAAAAAGGAATTAAGGAGGCTGCACCCATCTCACTAATTCAAAGTCGACATCCGTCAAATTTAAAAATAAAATTAATTTTTTTTTAACTAGAAGAAGACAATGCACCTAAGTATTACTAGCTAGAAAGAAGAAAAATAATATCTGCATATAATATATCAAAATTACAGTTTAAATAGCACACCAAGAAAGATTTTAAATCAGACTGAATAACTTTTTACCATAAACTAATCAACTCCACGGACTTCATAACTCACCCACCTAATTTTACTTGCAACGACCGTGCTATCTACTTAAATTACTATATATATATATGTATCCATACATATGTGAATTCCCATTCCTGATACCACAAAAGAAAGCCCCAACTAATGGAACTATTGTTAGCTTTAGTGTCCTCTATCAATGGTGGTGGCGGAATAATGATGCCTGTAATTCTCCTGATACTGTTTTTCTATGCTCTCTTGTGGTTTATATCTCGAAGATTATTATTGAGTTCTGAACATCGGAAGAAACCGCAGCCCCCTGAAGCCAGCGGCGCCTTGCTGGTGATTGGCCATCTTCATCTACTAGGTGGGTCAGAACCTGCACACAAAATCTTAGGGGCTATGGCGGATGCTCATGGACCCATTTTCACGTTGAAATTGGGAGTGCATAAAGCGGTGGTTGTGAGCAGCTGGGAAATAGCGAAAGAGTGCTTGACTACAAATGACAGAATATTTGCATCCCGCCCTAAGCTCACTGCCGCAAAGCTTCTAGGCTACAATAATTCCATGTTTGGGTTCAGCGAATATGGTCCATTCTGGCGCCACATGCGCAAAATAACCATGCTTGGGCTCCTCACGAACAACCACAAGAAGCAGCTCGAACTCATCGTAGAATCGGAGATTCGGAGTTCGATTGGAAAATTATATGATTTATGGGTCAATCACAAAAGTAAGGAAAACGAAATAAGGTTACTAGAACTTCCAATTATCTCCATAATAGTATAATATTGTTTGCTTTGGACATAAACTCTTATGACTTCTTTTTTAACCACCAATTATAGAAATAAGAGCATAGTTAAGTGCAGCCTAATTTCATGCTTCCCGCTTTTCGACATACTTTCATTTTACTATTTTTTTATTTTTTATTGGACAACTGCTTGAGGTGCACAAAGCTAGTTGCAATTTATATACTCATTATCATTCTGTTCTTCTAACTAATGAAAGACTTTGTACTTACTTAACAGAAAGTAAGGGGGAAGCGTTATTACTGGTGGAAATGAAGTCGTGGTTTGAAGACATAACTCTTAACACCATGTTTAGGATGGTGGTTGGAAAGCGATTCTCCACTGATTTGGAAGGCAGTGGAAATCAAGATTACCGAAAGGTGTTCAGGGAATTTGTTAACTTGTTTGGGGATTTTGTTCCATCGGATTCGTTTCCATTTTTGAGTTGTTTTGATTTGGGAGGGTATGAAAAGTCCATGAAGAAAACGGCTAAGGTGCTGGATGAAGTGCTTGATAAATGGATCAAAGAGAAGAAGAATTCAGGTGATCATGAACAGGATTTCATGGACTTTTTGCTTTCCGCTGTTAAAGACGATGAAGAACTTTCCGGCTATGATGGAGACTCGATCGTAAAAGCTAATTGTTTGGTATGTATAATCCAACCGCACAAGCCCTTGGCTATTATTTCTTAACATATCAAACCCTTCAATAGATATATCAATTGGTTAAACCATGTGACCACCAAAATTATCAATTCAAATCCTTCACTCCTATATATATATATATATATATTTCTTTTTATGTATCCATATTTTTTTTAATCAATATTTTGGTGTATCATGGCCTACACCCATTTTTGTTCATCGAAAAATTTTCTTTTTTTTTTTTTCTTTTAAACAAACATATATTTTTTTAAAAATATTTTTCTATGTGATTGAAATGGATGCTCTATATTTTTCTACCTAGTTGTAATTAGAGTCCCTTTTTTCTATTTTATTCTTCTCTTTTTATATGACAACTTGAATATGTAGATTTGAACTGATTTCAGAAGAGCGACGTTTGTGTATCTTATAAAGATTGTGATATTTTTTTATCTTTCTACTATCATCTTTTCAATGTGGTATTTTTAATATGATCCATCAAAATGATGCCTCTTTTTAGATTCAACACTAGTGCAACATATCTAAATTTTGGACTTAATAATCATTTGGGTTTCTTATGGATTGTGATGCCATATTAGATAAAAATGAGATTTTAAAGCTTGTCAAACTTATGTTGATGAGTTATGGTAAATTGATTTATATCAACACTTCCAACACTCACCCTCACTTCTAGACTAGAAAATTTGTAGAAAATCCAATATGTGGATCAATATTAATTAGAGATAAAATTTGTTACATGGGTTTGAATTTTAGATCTTTTATTTTATTACCATGTTAAATCACTTATTGATCCAAAAATTTAAGCTCATGAATCATGGTGAATTTAATTATATTAACATTTTAGCATATGAGATATCCTTGCCTTGAATTAATTAGTGTTATAAGTAGATATGCAACAAACTTAATGAAATTTAGCAAACGGCCATTATATTATTTTATATATATATATAATTTATGAATCAACAACTCTATAAATTGGAACTTATGTAGAGCCTGATATTGGCTGGATCCGACACTACAGCAACAACAATGATATGGGCTCTTTCTTTACTTCTTAATAATGAAGAAACACTGAAGAAGGCCCAACTTGAATTAGAAGAACAAGTTGGGAGACGAAGACAAGTAAAAGTAGCAGATATAAATGATCTAATATATCTTGAAGCCATTGTGAAGGAAACATTACGTTTATATCCTGCAGCACCACTATCGGTCCCTCATGAATCTACAGAAGATTGCAACATTCTCGGCTATTATATCCCTGCAAGGACACGCCTAATAGTAAATCTTCAAAAGCTACAAAGAGACCCATTAGTTTGGGAGGATCCAAATAAATTTCAACCCGAAAGATTTCTAACAGATCAAAAAGACTTGGATGTCAAAGGACAAAATCCCCAATTGATTCCATTTGGAAGTGGTAGAAGGACATGTCCGGGAATATCATTTGCCCTCCAAATTATGCCTCTAGTACTTGCAAATTTTATTCATGGGTTCGAAATTGTAAGGCCATCAAAGGAACTACTCGATATGGAGGAGAGTGTTGGATTGATTAGTGTTAGAAAAGATCCACTTGAAGTTGTTTTAACTCCACGCCTATCAGCACAAGATTATAAATGATTTTGCAATATGGAAGTGAATATTGTTTTTTTCGGTTAGTTCAATATGTAGAATTTGAGAATTCGTTGAACCTCTAATTTATGGGTTGATGGTATATGCCTAAACATGTTTAGCAATGATCAAGTAATAAAATGTTTGAGTGCTTTTTTTTTAAACCTTCTAGAAGTGTCGTGGTCATTATGTTGAGACAATTACAATAGTATACTGAGCTACAATTTTAGTTTAATAATAACATAGTTTTTCTTTTCCTTTTTCATTGTAGCTATTTGCTAAATATACATAATTTAATTAATTAATTAGAAAAAATAAAAAATGAAGGAAAAAGATTAAGCGTCTAAGTATTAAGAACGTTGCGTTATATGTGGAAAAAAATGTTGCATTATAAAAGCAAGCAAGAACATGAAATAATAGTGTTGGAGGTTTGTTAATTGGCTTTATATTTTTTCTACGATACCGGGTGGTTCCTGCAATTGTCTCATATGTAGTCGTAACATCAAGTTCTTACAACAGCATATTTTTCCCATGAAATACTTTCCTAATCTAAAAATATCTGACAGAGTGATGTAGTCTGATATTTTCCTTTATTGCGACAGGACTTATTTTCTCTTATTTGAGAAATATTTCCGTTTCTAGATTCGTCTATAAAAGGAGTTTTTTGGTATGCTTTTCGAATCAATACTCTGGTCAAATTGTTCTACATTGCAGTCTTTCTCATTGCTCACTTTATTCTGTTGTGTAAGATCTTCCTGCATCAATTACAACACTTTGGAGATTATCCTGGCTTAGAGGGGAGCCTAAGGGTAGAAAGGATTCTTAGTCTTAAGGGGAGCCTAAGGCTCAACTTCGGAGAAGGGAGTTCTCTATCTTAGGGGGATCCTATGATTCGTAGTGAAGGGAATTCACTATCTTGAAGGGAAGATATCACCGTGAGAGGAGTCTCATCACTAACAGCAAGCTTAGGGGAGCATAAGTACATTTGAAAGGGTGACAGACCCGAAACTTACGTCGTTAATAAGCTTCAAACTTGATCAAAAGAAAATTTGTATATACCGAACTACTCTTATTACTACTGAAACGTAGCGACGGTGGTAAGTACGAGTCGATACGTAGGGAAGTGCGATTTGTTTCATTAAGTTAATTTCCTAACTAGAGCGATGAATGGGGGGTTTTGGTGTGAAAAAGATAAATACGTGAAATTAAAATAAAAGGGGTAAATGTAATCTAGAATAGGATTCTATCTAATTTCTAAAGCAAGAGAGAGTTTCTTATGCAATTTATTTCATTAGGCATCAATTAATTACACTGAATCTGTCAACCCCTCATTAGCCAAATTAGCCAAATTAGATATTAAACCAAATTAGTCCTAATTTAATTTACAACTCTTCCTTCTTAGCGACATACAAGTTAAAATTGAATTGCATTGCGAAAGAGTTCAAATGTTTATTAAACCAAACATTTTAACTTTTTATGACTTTTTTCGTGTTGACTAATTTTGACCTCCCGATCATGAATCCACATTCATTTTCTCGAAATTCAAATCACATTTGAATATAAGGTCGGTCAAAGTTTGACTTTTCAAAGTCAAAAGTCAACTTTTTGACTTTTTACATCTTTGATCATTTCCATCATTTCTAAGCTTTCGAATATGAACATATTCATATTCTTGATTTTTAAATCACATTTAGATATTAAAGTTGTATCTTTAAACTGAAAAACCCGGCCACTATATCACATATACTTTTCGGTTTCTCTCTCTTCACCTAATTCGAACAATTCGAATCATTCTATCATACTGTTCTAAGTTTATTCCATATGAGCTAGTAGAGGAACCTAATGGACCTATAGATCATGGGTTCCAACGATCCAAGATTAGCTAGC
Organism: Benincasa hispida; assembly: GCF_027475165.1. Taxonomy (NCBI): domain Eukaryota; kingdom Viridiplantae; phylum Streptophyta; class Magnoliopsida; order Cucurbitales; family Cucurbitaceae; genus Benincasa; species Benincasa hispida. The sequence goes on along the minus strand of NC_143486.1, from coordinate 62,774,647 downwards.
TAAACTCTTTAGACGGAGCTAATCAACATTCGTTAACTAACGGGTCATTCCACTATAGTCTCGTAGTTGCACTCCCCTCAATATAGATATATTTGTGTTCATTTGATATAACCATGATTAGTAAGCTAATCCTTCACAGGTTGTTCGTAATCTCGGCTGGGTCATAAAAACCATTTTAGCCCCAAGACTACATCATGTTCCTAAAGTTCCACTGATCCTCTAATGAACAACTAGTTTAAGGTCCAACCTATAAACCGAATCCCTCTCGGGCCAATGAGAAGGTGGAGCCCCTTATTCAAGACCTGGATTCAGTACAAAAGCGAACAACCTATCTACTATCCTTATAACGGGTAGGAGTGAATTCCGTCTTGGACATTATGTTTTCAACTATCCACCCGATCTTACCCCTGAAATGGGAGGCTTATTGGGCCAGCGATGATGAGCTGCCCTCACCTATGCAGATCTAAAGATAATTCCGAGTGAACAGGATTTCATAGTTAGCTCAGGATTAAGATTAAGTTACCTAGGTCATCAATTAATGAAATAGTCAGTTTAATACATAAAACGGCATTTAGAACATAAAAAGTGACTATTTCATGGTTCAGTCTTATGCAAACTCATTGCATAGGATGCCTCCACTCACATATCTCTATATGAACGATTCAGTATTACATTGTTTGTACTAACTACAAAGTGGGCCGCATCCATAGTGTCCCTAAAATAAAGCGCCCAACCTTATTCATATACTATAGACCATTTTGGCTATATATTTGAACTTGATCCACATTTATGTCACTACATAAAGTTTAAACTACTTAAATAGCCTCAGAACCTTAGTTTATTGGATTCAAAACTACAATTTCAATAACAACTTTATCGAAAAACAAAAAAAAATATGTTTATTAATTTACAAACTACGAGTTTTAGGACATAAAATCCAACAAACTCCCACTTGGACTAAAACTCCTAGTAGAGTATCACAATGTTGAATTTAAGTGAGAAACATATGAGTACAATAAACATATGAATACAATAAACTAGGGCATATACCTAAAAGTTCTCCCACTTATCCTAGTTTACAAACTTCGTAGACCTAGACTCTGTAGGTGACCTTCAAACACTTTAGCCGTGAGGGCCTTTGTAAAAGGATCAGCAATGTTTTGCTCAGAAGATATCTGGGTTACTACAATGTCTCCATGATGTACAATCTCCCGGATCAGATGGTATTTGCGCTCAATATGTTTACCGCGCTTGTGGCTTCTTGGTTCTCTTGAATTTGCAACCACCACTATTATCACAATATAGGGTGATAGGCAAATGCATATTTGGAACGACTTCCAAATCTGTCAAGAATTTCCTCAACCGTACTGCTTCCTTTGCTACTTCACAACCAGCTATGTATTCAGCTTCCATTATAGAGTCTGCAATACAGTTTTGCTTTATACTTCTCCATACTGCTGCTCCTCTGTTAAGAGTGAACACTGATCCAGATGTAGACTTTCTAGCATCTTTATCGGTTTGAAAATCAGAGTCAGTGTATCTAGTAAGGATCAAATCCTTAGTACCATACACGAGCATTTAGTTCCTCGTTCTCCTAAGATACTTGAGGATATTCTTAACGGCAGTCCAATTATCATATCCAGGATTGGACTGATACCTACTGACTATCCCTACTGCATAGCATATGTCAGGTCTAGTACATAACACTGCATACATCAGGCTCCTTATTGCGAAAGCATAGGGAATGCGCCTCATATTCTCAACCTCTTAAGGTGTCTTAGGACATTAATCTTTTGACAAATGATTTCCATATCTGTAAGGTAACAAACCTCTTTTAGAATTCTGCATCTTATACCTAGACAACATTTTGTCTATATAAGTTGCTTGAGACATGGCTAGTGTTCTGTTCTTGCGGTTCCAAATAATCTGAATCCCGAGAACATACTACGCATTTCCTAAATCTTTCATTTGGAACTGCATTGCTAGCAATTTCTTGATGTCAATTAGGTAACCTACTTCATTCCCAATGAGTAGAATATCGTCAACATATAAAACTAAGAACGCTATAGTAGAATTGACGATCTTCTTGTAAACACAAGGCTCGTCAACATTCTATTCAAAGTAATATGATTTGATTGCAGTATCAAATCTTATATTCCAAGATCTAGAATCTTGTTTCAACCCATAAATGGATTTTTGAAGCTTACAAACCTTTTGTTCTTGACCTTGTGCAATAAACCCCTCTGGTTGAGCCATATAGATACTCTCCTCAAGATCGTCGTTTAGAAAGGTTGTCTTGACATCCATCTGCCAAATTTCATAGTCATAAAAGGTGGCAATGGATAAGAGTATTCTAATCGACTTAAGCATGGCAACGAGAGAGACAGTTTCTTCATAGTCCACTCCCTCTCTCTAGGTATAACCCTTTGCCACAAGTGGAGCCTTAAAAGTCTGTACTTTACTGGCTTGGTCTCGTTTTCTCTTGTAGATCCACTTACAACCAATTGGTTGATCTACAAGTTCCCAGACAGAATTGAAGTACATAGACTCCATTTCGAGGTCCATGGCTTTGACCCACTGATCACGATCCACATCTTTCATCGTCTGTTTATAGGTAGATGGATCCTCTATGCCGTCATCAGGTATGACGACTTGTGTTTTTGTTAAACCCAAGTAATGGTCAGGCTGATGAACAACCCTCCCACTACGTCGAGGCATTCTCAACTCTTGAGAAGGATGTGACTGACTAGATGTACTAGTTTTATCTACTACTTTAATAGATGAACTAACTCTATCTGTAGCGTTTTTGGAAATTTCATTCAATACTAGTCTACTGCAAGGTTGATGACTTCTTATGTGGTCTTCCTCTAAGAATGTGTCATTTTTCGATACAAATACCTTATTCTCTTGAGGATCGTAAAATAAACCACCTTTTGTTTCTTTTGGATGACCTACAAATAGGCATAGTTTTGAACGACATTCCAATTTTTTAGGATTTTGCACCAACACGTGTGTCGGGCATCCCCAAATCCTAAAGTGACGTAAACTTCCTTTACTCCCTCTCCATAACTCATAAGGTATTTCTGAAACACTTTTAGAGGGAACGCTATTCAAAATATAGACAGCAGTCTCTAGTGCATGTCCCCAAAAGGAATCAGGTAACTCAGCAAAGCTCGTCATTGAGTGAACCATGTCCAACAAGGTTTTGTTTCTTCTTTCAGATACACCGTTCTGCTGTGGCATATTAGGTGCAGAGAGTTGTGACTTGATTCTGTGTTCTATCATATAGTCCCGGAATCTTAAGTCCATGTACTCCCACCTCGATTTGATCATAGTGTCTTAATTGTTTTACTTAAATGGATCTCAACCTTAGCGTTATATTCTTTGAACTTTTCAAAAGAATCAGACTTGTGATGCATTAGGTAAATATGACCATACCTTGAATAATCATCAATAAAATTGATGAAATATTCATACCCACTTCGAGCTTTGACATTCATCGGTCCACAGAGGTCTGAATGTACGAGCTCTAAGGGTATTATGGCTCTGAGACCTTTTCCAATAAAAGATCTCTTTGTCATTTTTCCCTCAAGACAAGACTTACATGGAGGTAAAGAATTGTCTTCTAACGGATTTAGGTGTCCATTCTTAACCAATCTCTCAATCCTTTGGAGATTTATGTGGCCAAGTCTTAGGTACCATAGATAGGTATTGGAATAAAGTTTTTATCTTTTATTCTGAGTTTCAACTGTTCTAAACATCTCAGTATTTAAGACAAATTTTGCTTTAGTTGGTCTTAACTTATATAAGTTGTTTTCAAGTATAGCATAACAAATTTGAATACCTTTTCTGAAAATGAATGCTTCATTAACTTCAAAAGATATTTTATACATTTGTTCCACAATACAACCGATAGATATTAAATTCCTCTTCATAAGAGGTGCATACAAAACATCTTTAAGTATGATATATCTATCGTTGAAAAACAACTTCAAGTCTCTCACTGCTTCGGCCGAGACAACCTCTTCTGTTCCAACCTTGAGGGTGATCTCGCCTTCTTCAAGCTTTTTCCAGGAACTAGTTTCTTGAAAAGAGAAGCAAATATGATTAGTGGCTCCTAAATCCAATATCCAGGTTGAGGTATCATCCTCCACTAATCATGTCTCAGCAACTAGTAAATCATATTTACCTTATGCTTCTTTCGAGGCAGGGGCCTGAGCTCATTCCTCAGTTAAGACAAATCTCAGGTCATCTATTACTAGTGTTGAATTCAGATTTGTTTTCCATGTTGAGTAATTATTGCCGTTTAGTTTCTCGAAAGCTAAGAGTTGATCTAAAGAGCTAGTCATGCTGAAAAGAAAAACATATCCTTTTTAGTAAAAACATTAATCTTTTAAATCCAATCAAGTTTAGCAAAAAAACTAATAATGTACCCTTCATTATTATATTTTGCAACGATATTTCAATGGTTTAGAATAACCTTCACCAAGGGGTGATCGACTATTCCTCCGTTGAACCAAGACTATCTTGACTAGATACTATCACCAGAATAACTTTTATTCCTATAGTAACTCAGTTATCGCTATTTTGGTCAAGAATTTACTAACATTTAGTAATTCTTGTAAGTGTGACCCTCCATTTTCAGACCTCCAAGATCGGAATCATTATGCTTTCGAAGTTGGAAAGACAATGATGAAAACGGACCTGAGAGACCCTATCAATTTCTAGAGTTCACGGTGTTCCGAATCCTATAATACAGCCCTCCGATTGGTAAGGTCGCTCCAGGGCAGACATGCAGGCGCATTATAGGAATCTCACCGTGCGACCTAATAGAAGAGACCGTAGGATGTGTTGACACACTTCCTTCTCCCACTTACTATGAACAACTTCCCCTATTCACATTGGTATTCACTCATGCAAACACTCTCCGAATGGAGTCCACTCCCAGGGCGGCCCAAAGCCAAGCATGAATCTCATGGTGTGAACTCTTTGGGATGCTAGAGCTAAAAGTACATTACTTCTCTCCAACTGAAGTGTTCTAAACAGTTAGGGTATAAAATACTTAGCGATACATTTCGGCTAACTAAATATATCTTAAGTCTAGGTGATTCATCCGAGTATAACTTTTATACTGGATTTTTAACCTACGATGTCTAGGTGATAAACAAATTTTATTACCTCACACCACTCACGCATGCTCATAAAACCGGTTTAACCTAACTCAGACGACAGCTCGATCTCCAGGTAGTAGGTGTTCCATGAACCGTCAACTTAAAAACCTTCAACCTTAGTCATTTTATCTGACTTTTTGCCAAGATTTTGTCGAGTGAGTTTTCTTGTAACTTCAACTTTACAAGATATCGACCTATTTTCTATGAAAATTGGGATTGCTTGATAGTTAACCCTAAATGAGCATGCATCTTATCTTTGCTATAGATTTTAGAAGTCTATGTTATTTTATAACAATTATAACCCTAGAACATTCATCTATAACATGCTTCCTTCGATCAAACATGCTTTAATATAACACTTATATTAAAACTAAGCATGCATAATATATATTTTATAACACTTATAAGATATAAAAAATGCATGTCACATGCTTTTCCTATGATGGGGTTTTAAAACTATATGGCATACTATATGCACATATAATCAAACAACATTATACATCACATGCATAATAGGTAAACAACAATAAAGTGGACCGATTTTGGCATTAAAAACAAACAAATAACTAATTTATTACAAAATTCAGAAACCAGCTTCCTGGAATCGGCTTCAAACACTTTGTACCATCTTGAACCGGCCAAAAAACTCTCGAACCGGCCCAAAAACTCCAAAAAGCTAGTTGAACCAGACAAACCGGCTCAACCAGGTTAAACGGACCGGTCCATATCGCCTGGACCGACTAGTTAACGGCCGCTGGCACAGTCAACGGAGGCACCGGCGGATCGGGTCGTGGAGAAGGAGGAAGGCGCGCGGGCGGTGGATCGGATCGGGGCGGGGCAGGCAGCAAAGCCAGGCGCGCGTGCGAGGCAGCTTTGAGCGAAGAACCGATTCGGGTCGTAGGAACGGGCTGAAAACTTGGAATCAAGAAATTACAGCCTAATTTCAACTCTATTGACTCCAACAAATTTACAGACCCTTTTTCACACATTAATACTCATAAACAACTGAGCAATTACAAACTTCCACAAGAAATTTAAAGAAAAAACAATGCCAAAATCATAATAAACCCACTTTAGTCCACATTTCATTCAACACTTGAATAGAAAGGAAAAAAACACCCACCAAAAGCAATTGAGCGTAATTCTAGCATGCTCTGATACCACATGATGGAACTCGAGACATATGCAGCGAAATTAGGATCTAATTACACTCTAATAGCTTTTAATTAAAAGGAAATTATGCATGCAATTGAAGGAAAAATAGTAATTAAAAAAGGGATGACATACAACTTTTGTAGCTCTCGAACAACGCTTTTCCTCATTGAATCTCGACCCGAACTCTTCCAGACCACCACTAGAGTTGACCTACTATCCTCTGGACTCAGAACAGAGTTGTGGGACCCGATGGATGAAGAAAACCGAGAGAGAGAAAAGATATGCAAAAAAGGAATGAATTTGGGTTTTGGTTTGGGTTTTCTTTTTGAACTTCACACGAAGTAAAGAGGTTTTTTCCAGCCCAAATTAAAAAAAAAATTGGCAAATTATCAAAAATATTTAATTTAAAATCAAAAGCCCATTTTATAGAAAAAACCATGCAATAATTGCATGAACCAAATCCATAAAAACCCAACACCTATATCCACTATCTTAGTGGGCTTAATGTCTCCACTATAAGCCAACACCTAAGCCACTATTTTATTAGTGGAATTATCCAACAAAAGTTTGGATTTTCCCACTAACTTTAGTCAAAGGGCAAAATAGTCATTTGGTCAAAGTCAAACTTTGACCAAAAAGTTAATTTTTTGACTTTTTATGATTTTTTTCGTGTTGACTAATTTTGACCTCCCGAGCATGAATTCACATTCATTTTCTCGAAATTCAAATCACATTTGAATATAAGGTCAGTCAAAGTTTGACTTTTCAAAGTCAAAAGTCAACTCTTTGACTTTTTACATCTTTGATCATTTCCATCATTTTTGAGCTTTTGAATATGAACGTATTCATATTCTTGATATTTAAATCACATTTAAATATTAAAGTTGTATCTCTAAACTGAAAAACCCGACCACTATATCACATATATTTGTCAGTTTCTCTCTCTTCACCAAATTCGAACAATTCGAATCATTCTATCATACTGTTCTAAGTTTATTCCATATGAGCTAGTAGAGGAACCTAATGGACCTATAGATCATGGGTTCCAACGATCCAAGATTAGCTAGCTAAACTCTTTAGACGGAGCTAATCAACATTCGTTAACTAACGGGTCATTCCACTATAGTCTCGTAGTTGCACTCCCCTCAATATAGATATATTTGTGTTCATTTGATATAACCATGATTAGTAAGCTAATCCTTCACAGGTTGTTCGTAATCTCGGCTGGGTCATAAAAACCATTTTAGCCCCAAGACTACATCATGTTCCTAAAGTTCCACTGATCCTCTAATGAACAACTAGTTTAAGGTCCAACCTATAAACCGAATCCCTCTCGGGCCAATGAGAAGGTGGGGCCCCTTATTCAAGACCTGGATTCAGTACAAAAGCGAACAACCTATCTACTATCCTTATAACGGGTAGGAGTGAATTCCGTCTTGGACATTATGTTTTCAACTATCCACCCGATCTTACCCCTGAAATAGGAGGCTTATTGGGCTAGCAATGATGAGCTACCCTCACCTATGCAGATCTAAGGATAATTCCGAGTGAACGGGAGTTCATAGTTAGCTCAGGATTAAGATTAAGTTACTTAGGTCATCAATTAACGAAATAGTTAGTTTAATACATAAAACGACATTTATAACATAAAAAGTGACTATTTCATGAATCAGTCTTATGCAAACTCATTGCATAGGATGCCCCCACTCACATATCTCTATATGAACGATTCTGGATCACATCGTTTATACTAACTACAAAGTGGGTCGCATCCATAGTGTCCCCAAAATAAGGCGCCCAACCTTATTCATATACTATAGACCATTCTGGCTATATATTTAAACTTGATCGACATTTATGTCACTACATAAAGTTCAAACTACATTAAATAGCCTTAGGACATTAGTTTATTGGATTCAAGATTATAATTTCAATAACTTTATTGAAAAACAAAACAAAATATGTTTATTTATTTACAAACTACGAGTTTTAGGACATAAAATTCAACAAAAGCCAGAGTCACAATAGTTTAAAAAAGAAGATGAAGCTTTGCTAGGGAATTTGCATGCCCTAAATGCCATATTTAATGGTGTGGAACATAATATACTCAGACTTATCAACACGTGTGTTTCTGCCAAAGAGGCATGGACATCTTGTCCGTTGCTCATGAGGGAACCTGAAAAGTTAAGATGTCAAGACTGCAGTTGTTGACATCAAAATTTGTGAACCTAAGAATGCATGATTATTAGTAGGTTGTTGATTTTAATGTCATACTTTTGGATATTGCTAATGAATCTTTTGCTTTTATAGAGAAAAAACTAAGAAGAAAGACTTGTCCGAAAAGTTCTTAGGTCTCTACTTAAGAGATTTTATATGAAAGTTACTGCTACCGAGGAAGTTGAAGACATAACCAAGTTTAGAGACGATGAATTGTTTAGTTCCTTGCTTACTTTTGAGATGTCTCCAGATAGGAAGATCGATAAGAAAAATAAGGGCATCGCTCTTGAATCCTTTGTTAAGGAAGAGCATGTTGATCATGATAGAGAGGCAGAAGATTCTCTTACTGAATCTATATCGATACTTTAAAAATAGTTTAATTGTGTTCTCAAACGATTTGACAAGAAGTTTGCATATAATACCTACAAGTCTTGTGGTTCTTCCCCCTCCAATCAGATCAAATATCATAATAGCAAGAAGGAAGTTGAAAACTCTGGTCTAGTTGCGTCTTAAAAGCATATTAATGGCTACGATCACATTCAGGTTGAATGCCCTAATTTCCCCAAGAAACAAAGTAAAGGATATGTCCTAACTCTTTCTGATACTAAAACAGAAGTTAGTAGTGTCTCTGAGGAAGATGTTAAAGTTCTTGTTAGTAACATTTCTTCAGACACCTCATCCTGCAAGGTCTTTGAATTTGACGTTCATACAGAAAAGTCCTATGATGCTACAAGCTCAAAAGCATCAGATCCTTCGTATCATGCTCTATTTCTTAAAAGGAAAGAAAATCAGAACGTCCTTGATATACAAAATGAACGAATTGAGACTCTGATTGTTGACAATCATAGGCTAATGTCCACTATTGCAGCATTGAAGCAAGAACTCTTACAAGTTAAATCTGAAAAAGAAACTATGAGCAAAAATGTGAGAATGTTGAATACTGGTATTGGGACTCTTGAGAAAATCCTAACAAGAGTTAAGACAACAAATGATAACTCTTGACTCAGTTTTTCAGCAGGCAGTAGCCAACCTAGTAGATAGTCTAAAGGGAAACAAAAGATTGAGTTTGTTAGAGCGCAAGATCTAGTCTTATGGTGTTAGAGGGCACTCTTCTCTAAATCTAATTGATAAACGTGATCGCTCCTAGGTGAAGATGGATTTGTCATTATTGTGGCAAAGTAGGTCTAAAACATCCTTTCTACTACTAGTTATTCAAAGATCTTCATTGGTCCTCTTTTCACAAGAAGATTGCTCGCTTTCCCCAGAATTGACCTAGATAGAGTACGATGAAAAAGGTATGGAGAGAAAAGAATAGATACAATGTTGTTTTAAACTCTTTAAGATCGTAATCCAAAGGTGATTGTTACTTTGATAGTGGAAGCTCACATCATATGATTTGTGAAAAAAAAACAATTTATCTAATCTCAAATCTATTAGCTAGGTCACTTTTGGTGATGGTGCGAGTGGTATGATCGTTGGAAAAGGAAGTGTAAATTATCTAGGTCTTACAAGATTGAATGACGTAATGTTGGCTGAGGGACTTATTTTCAATCTCATTAGCATTAGTCAGCTTTGTTACCAGGGTCTAAATGTGAGTTTCCCAAAGACAAATGTTTTGTTACAGACGATGTCAAGGCTCTTGTCATAACAGGTACACACTCATCTGATAATTGTTATCTATGGAGTCCTGACAATTCTGTACAGGTCTATCATCTCTCGAGGAAAGATGAAGCTAACCTATGGTACAAATGCCTTGGGAATATAAGCATGAAGACCCTTCAAAAAGCTCTGAGCAAGAATGCTCTAACTGGTCTCATCTCTCTGTCAATATCAGTTGGAATTATATCTAGGGATTGTCAAACTGGAAAACAGACTGACACTCCTTATAAGTAGACAGGCTATTCTGGGTCATCTCAAGTTCTAGAACTTTTTCATATGGATCTTATGGGTCCTATGTAGTCAGAAAGTTTAGGAGGCAAATGATATGTCTTAGTTGTTGTGGTTGACTTCTTAAGATACACTTGGGTAAATTTTCTTCGAGATAAAACCGAAACCTTTTTCATGTTTCAAATTCTTTTTCTTCAATTACAACATGAGAAGGAGTTAAATCTTGTCCGAAGTAGAAGTGATCATGGTAGGGAGTTTGAAAACTCTTAGTTTATTGAGTTCTACCAGAATGCAGAAGTTCACCATGAATTTTCAGCTCCCATTACACCAAAGTAGAGCGAAGTTGTAGATAGGAAAAATAGGTCTCTTTAAGAAATGGCTCGTGCGATGATGCATGTCAATCAAATACAAATTCAAGTTTCAGGAGAGGCTCTGAACATAGCCTGTCACATCCAAAATAGGATGTTTCTTATATACTGCTTAAATGTTGTGCCTACTGGATTTTCAATAAACGTACTTGTACTGTAATGGAATCCATTAACGTTGTGGTTAATGATAATGTCACTTCCTTCGATTCCTTCTCTACAGCTGAAGAAGACTTTTCCTCAACTCCACTTGTCAATACTAATGTTCTTAACACTCCGTTTGAGAAGCCCTCTATCTGAGTGTGTGTACTCTAACGGAAGACATCATGGATAGTTCTGACTGGCCAGAAGGAAGCAACAAGCAACAGTCCAATAGGGTTCTTATAAACCATCCTTCTAATAACATTATTGGTGATCTAAATGAAGGGGCAATAATGAAAAAGAATGACAAGTTAATTATCTTTAATGATCAGCAGTATTTGTTTCTTTTCCCATGAGGAGCCAAATAGTGTCAAAGAAACCCTTGAAGATGAATGTTTGATCAATGCAATGCAAGAGGAGCTTGGGCAGTTTGTCAGAAGGGATGTCTGGACACTTGATCCCAGACCTGAGTCTATAAATGTAATTGGGACAAAGTGGATATTCAAGAATAAGACTGATGCGAATGGAAATGTGACCAGACACAAAGCGAAGTTAGTAGCTCAAGGCTACACTCAATTAGAAGGAATAGATTTTGATGAAATCTTCGCACCATTTGCGAGGCTAGAAGCAGTCAGACTATTGCTTGGTATTTTATGTCTATTAAAATGTAAACTATACCAAATGGATGTGAAGAATGCCTTTCTAAATGGGTATCTGAAGAAAGGTTAAAATATGAATCATTTAATTATTTATTCATTTGTTTGTTCTTTCAAATTGTTTATATGCTCATTTTAATTGCACAAATAATTCATTCTTAACTCTTTTCTCAACAATCAATGAAACATTGAAACAAACAAGCATTTAGAAAGTTAGAATTTACTGACAATATATTGAGACTTATTTTTTAAAAGAAAATTATTTTTCAAGTAAAATCGCGAAAGAAACGAATGCAAAGTTTTAGTTTATTTAAAAGTTGAAGGCTAGTGGTGTTAGTTTAAGAAAACACACAGCGGAAGAAAACAAGATCATAAAGCATTCTAATTCATTAAGGATAGCTATACTAATTCGGTATACTCTAAAAACACCTTCGATACAATATTGATGATCTTACAAAGATATAATTTTAGTTAATTTCCGATTACCGATCTCATCTTTTACGGAATTGATCCTCTTTTGATTATACAAGAATATGTGAAGCTTGGCATGTTTGGAAGCATAGGAGAACGTTCTTTTGCTGATATTATCACCAGTATTCGATACTGGGTCATTTATAGCATTACTATACCTTCTCTATTCATTGCAGGTTGGTTATCGTTAGCATGGACTTAGCTTACGATGTTTTTGGAAGCCCTCGTCCAAATGAGTATTTTAAAGAGAGCCGACAAGGAATTTCATTAATAACTGACCATTTTGATTCTTTGGAACAACTCGATGAATTTAGTAGATCTTTTTAGGAGGACCAAATGACTATCGATAAAACTTATCCTATTTTTACAATGTGATTGCCGGTTATTCACGGACTAGCTGTACCTACCGTTTCTTTTTTAGTGTCAATATCAGTAATGCAATTCATCCAACGATAAACCTAATTCGAATTATAGAGCTATGACACAATCAAATACGAAGGAAAGAAATGTTGAATTGCATCATACTAGTCTTTACTGGTGGTTGTAACTCACTTTTGTACTTGTTGTTTTATTTTCCAATTATTTCTTGAATTAAATAAAATAAAATACTAAATAATAGTACGAATTATCTTATCTCATTCGGAAGGATATCATATCATAATTATCATTGACTGTTGCTGTCTCAGCATGACCACTTGATGAAATGAAGCTACTGTGAAAAGCGAAAAAACCATTAAAAAATGACGATTGTCCGTGAAGGTTTCCACACAATTAACAATCGATCGTCCGTGCGGGAAGAAAGACTATATGGATGGAGGCTTTGAAAAAGGGTGGTAAACCTCTTTTGAAAAGTTTCTTGACATATATTGATTTTGATGAACAAACAAAAGGAGGATATATAGATTCGGCAAGATGCCAACGGTTAAAAAGCACCGACAGAAAACAAACTATTTTTTCATGACAACAGTCGCGACCCTCTATTCTATTTCGAGAAAGGCAGTCCAGCAATCAAATTGCATATCAAGTAGACACCTCTTACTTGGAGGTTTTAAGTGGAATTTGATGACATGAATTGGAAAAACCAACTACCTTTGGGTTTTTCCAATTTTGTTCATTAATGATTAAAATTTATATTTACTTTCAAAAAATAAATTTAAATCCAATTAAATGGATTTAATAATTAAAATCAATTACATGTCAATTCCACAACCACGAATCTCTATTCATGTAACTTGATATTTGAATCAAATTAAATATTAATCAATTCTCCAATTTCGTTTAACTATGTAATTAAACGAGTAATTATATCGCATATTTAATAATTTCCTTTTTCCATACTTAAACGTTTCAAATTAACTCATCACACTATGCTAAGATTTTTTCCGTTTGTGAGTTAGTAGAGGAACCTTATGGACCTACAGATCATGGGATCAAATAATCCAAGATTAATCGGCTAAACTCTTTAAACAAAATTAACCCCCATGTTGGGAATATCCTAGAACTCGCAGTTCGTGTTAAACATTCTATTTTATCAATGACAATGACTAGTTGATTTTGCATCTTATTATGAAAATCCAATAAACGCATCCTTGGCTATAGCCTGAATGTTGTAACTTTATGTAGTAACATAAACAGAATCAAGTTGACAGTATATAGCATAAATGGTCTAATGAGTATATGGATGAAATTGGGTATCTTATCTTGGTAACGCTATTGGATGCGGCCCACTATGTAGTTGTTACAAAAAGTTGTAAGGTGCTACAAACGATGTGATCCATAAATCGTTCATGTTGAGACATGAGAGTGGGGGCATTCTATGCAATGAGTTTGCATATAGACTGGACCACGAAAATAGTCACTTTTCTTTATAACGACCGTTTACTGTTAAAACTGACTATTTCATTTATTATATAACCTAGGTTAACTCGATATTAATCTTGAGCTAGCTATGAACTCCTGTTTGTTCAGAATTATCCTTTGATCTACAAACGGTATTAGTAGTCCAACAACACTGCTCAATAAGCTTACCATTTCGGGGATAAGACCTGATGAATAGCTGGGGACATAGCCTTGCAAGATGGTATTCACTCCTACCCTATTTAGGGTTAGCAGATAGGTTATTCTCTTCAGTACTGACTTCAGGTCTTAAACAATCGAGGCTCCGCCTTCTCATGATAGAGAGGATTTGATTCATAAAGGTTATGAATCAGAATTGTTCATTAGAGGATTAGTAGGAACTTAAGGAACAAGATGTAGTCACAGGGGTAAAACGATATTTTTTACCTAATTGTGATTACGAACAACCTGTGAAGGATCGACTTATTGATTATGGTTATTAAGTGGATATAATATATCTACAGTGAGTGGAGTTCAACTATGGGCTATAGTGGAGTGTGCCATTAGTTAACGAATGAGGGTTAAATCATACTCATGAGTTTAGTCGATTAATCTTGAATCGTTGGAGACTATGATCTGTAGGTCTGCGAGGTCCCCCTACTAGCTCGTAAATGGATAAGCTTTAAGGTAGCTTGAGAAATTAATTTGAAATGTTCAAATTAAACAGAACAAGAGAATAAATATTTAAATATGATTTAAATATATAAAGATGATTATTGTGCAAAAATTAATTTAATATTTGATATTAAATTAATTAATTTTTTAAAATTAATTGACGAAATTAATTTAAGAATTTTTTTTTGAATTAAAATAATTTAAAATCATTTTTTGTTTTAAAAAAATAAAATGTAAAATCGTTTACATGGTTGCACAAAATGAAAAACGAGTTTTCTCCATTACCATCATCTTTATGCTCACACAAAAGCCATTATCTTCTCTACTTTGATTCTCCAAGCATGAGCTGCAAGTCATGCACTCCATCTCTTTTCATGTTCATCTAATATATATAAAGAAGATTGGAGTTGTTGGAGAAGAGAAAATACAGAATTTTGAGAGAGACTTTTTTTAAGAAGAGATTGTCTTCTTCAGTCGGGCTGCTATGACCTTTTCTTATTTCTTCACATCTTCAAGCTGTTCTCGAGTCCCATAACTCTGCTTAAAGCTCCAAGAGCATAGTAAGGAAGGCTTCGAGGTGGTTGATAACTTGTAGAAATACAATTTATTTATACTGTTTTATTTAGATATTGCAGCCAAAAGAAAGGACAGTTGTGTCAATTGTATAAAAATTAGCTAAGAAATGCGAGAATTATAAATTGTCGTCATTGCGATAGTAGAAAAGAATATTTCAAGTTTGTTTTGCAGGAAATCAAGTCACCGCATGCGCTCATGGCTCAAGATAAACTGAACCACGCATCTACGCCGCATTGCGCCCATCATTCAGGAATGAATAGACAATCAATGCAATGACGGTGCATGCAACAATCGATCAAGAGCTAAGCGATCAACGCAATCTCAATCGCATGCGGTAATCGATAAACAACACCGCATGCGGGAAAACGATCAAAGATGTGAAGAGCAACACAAATGCAGAGGATTCTGACGCGTGTGCAGCTGACCGTTGTGCATTTCTGACGGGATTGATTGCGTAACAGAAGGAATATTCACTCCACCATTTTAGGAGCTGCTATAAAAATAAAGTGGGGACCACAAGTCAGAGAGTCAAAGTTGAGCCTATAAATAGCACCGGCCATTCCACTGGGAAAACATGCTTGAATATAGAGAAAAGTGTATATACTGATCTGGGAGAGAGACTGGTTGAGCAACTAAACAAAGTAGATCCGAGAAGAATTAAGAGACAAGGCTGAGAGGTGAGTCTCCGGGAAAGAATCCTTCTGATCCCCGCCGTTAAAGCTCTTTACGACGGTCACTTCTACCAGAGGAGCAAGCCTTAGAGGGAAGCTATTCTCTTCATCCACTCCACACACCGGCAAGCAAAACCACCGTCCAGATCTGTGTCAAGACATTGACACTCTTCTGTATTTGTTTCTATCTCTTTATCATCAATTGTATTCATCTTCTTAATCTCTATCATTCACACCATGTATCAGACGCTTAATCGTAGTATTAAATGTTATGATCATTTCTATCTCCATCTCTTTGCCTATTTCCGCTCATCCATATTTCACTTTCTCCACGACGTTTTCTTAATCCTCTGGTAATTAGTAAGAATTAAGCAAGTAAATTAATCTGTAATAAGGAAATAATTATGTTTAGCTAAGGCATGCTAGATGGCATCTTCACCTATGAGAGCAGAAGTGAAGATGCCATTCTGCCTATCGAGAGAGGGTTGGGAGAATGCATTAACTAAAGCGGGAAGTACTTCTAGAGATGCAAGCAACCTTGTGTTCATTACGTTCATCCGTGTTTCACCATAGAGATAAGGGAATGTGGCTGATCACCGAGAGGTGTACGTCAAGGGAATGCGGAACCTAGTTACATCTTTAACGCAATTAATAAACTTGCAATATTTTTACTAGTTATCCTATCTATTTCTAATTTATCCATAAAGACTTGTCACCACATACCACGATCCTTTTTATAAACTTCACAGTCAGTCTCAAACTCAGCATCATGTATATCATGTATCTTGTATCTTGCATCACGTTAGCTTAGGTTTATTTTTATCGCAATTTATTTTATTAACGCAACTTTAGTTTATCTGCACAACTTTACTTTACTGCAATTTAATTTTCTGTACAAACACACAATCTTTATTAATTGTAAAAACTGGTCGCATATATCACAAATGTAACACATTAACGACAATAATCCCTGTATTCAACCTCGGATCACTCCGAGAAACTTGCATTGGAATTATACTTGGTTTCAGCGCAAGGAAACTTGTGACAACGCATAGCATACTACAAGCATTCCATTAATAACACATACATCTAGAAGTAGTATCGCATAAAGTGTATATAAGCATAACACAGCATCCACACTCCATCTCCATCTTTCTATGTCATCAAGTTTATGGCAACATGAGCTTGTTTAATTCACATTCATCATTGTCCATGTCCATATATGCTTATTTATAACATCAATTCAGCAGTCAATAGTGGTTCACGTTGATATCAAGTGAAGACAGCAGCTGAACAAACGTTTTCTTGGAGAGTTCGTCAAAGGTATGTTTTGAAAGTCCATTTTTTAAGAAGAGTGTGCTTTAGTTTTTGCCAAAATTAGTGAATTAGAATGCTTATGGATCCTTGATACTTCCGCTGCATGTTGTTTAACTCTTTCAATTGGAATCAAAGCATCTTTTAAGCTTTCAATTCAGTCTAATATTGGCAAGGTGGGTGTTTTTTCATGAGATATATGAATTTGATGCATGGTTTTCTCTATTTTGGTATTTTAGTTCTCTTTAATTTCTCAATTAAATTTGTAATTGACTCTTGTTTGATGAGAATTTATTTGTTAGCAAGAGTCTGTAATTTATTTGGAGTCATTAGAATTGAAATTAAGATGTAATTGAAGAAACAAGCGAAGAAGGTCGAGCTGTTGTTTCAGATTTTTCAGCTTCTGCTTAAATTTGTTGCTGAGGTGCAGTTGCTAAATGATTGTTTAGCTCCAGACGTTACACGATGAGAAGAAAAGCTATACGATTGTTTAGTAATATGCGCTGGTCGTTGTAATGTTAAATGCTAAACGTTCGTGGAGCTAAGCAATGCGCTCATTTGCTATACGATAGCATTACACAATCGTTTAGTTTTGTCGTGGGAACTAAACAATACGTTGATTTGGCTAAACAATGCTGCTATACGATCGTTTAATAACGATGTGTGCTAAACGATGCGATGAAGTGCTACGCGATAGCACTGAGCATTCGTTTGGTCGTGGAGCTAAGCAATCATGTAGATAAATGTTATGCAACGCGATGATGTTCTATATGATGGAGGTATGCGATCATTTAGCTACGTCGGATATTAAACGATGACTTGAATGCACTGGGCGATGGTGTTATACGATCGCTTAGTACTATGCGATGGAGCTAAGCGATTGCACTGTGATGGAACTAAATTATCGTCTAGTCCTATGCGATAGAGCTAAACAACCGTCTAGCTTTCAGCAAACACTATACGATCGTGTACTTTCGCTTAAACCCAAGCGATGACACTAGACGATTACATCCAGGCGTTACACGATCGGCCTTAGCAGCATATTGACATTGGACTGAGAGCAACTGGTTCAACCGGTTTACTCAAGGTTCAATTCGGTTCAGCTTCAAATGGTTGTGGTTGGTCCGGTTCAGGCTTTGTTGGTCCGACTCAGACTCGTCCAGCCCAGTTCAAGTTGGTTTAGGTTCAGTTTGGAGAGATTCAAAGAGGGTTATGAAGTTGTTTGTAGTAGTTAACTATCTATTTGCTTGTTTATGCCAAAACGAAAACCATAACAGTTAGTATTTAATTGTTTGTACATGAGATGTATGTGATAATTAAATAAATTCTTGTATATGCATACAAGTATGCCATGTAGATTTAAAACCCCACCGTAAGAAGCATGTTACATGCATTGACAGTTTGTTATAATTGTTATAATATATAGTATGCATGTTAGGGTTATGTTTAATATAATAGTTATATTAGATACCTTTGTGGAATGTTGTGGATGTTAAATAACAGAGAGTGAACAGATATAGAGAAGGTTAACAACTAATTTTAATTGCTAAATAGATTGCTGCTTTATAAAATATGGTTACAAACTCATATCGGTTCATAAACCTGTCTAAGGCTGGGGGTACTTAAGTTGACGGTTTACGGAACACCTCCTACCTGGGATTATGACAGAACAATTGAGAGTTGTTAACTAATTTTATGAGCTTGCATGAGTGATGTGAGGTAATAAAATGGTTTATCACCTAGACATTGTAGGTTAAATTCAATTATAAGAGTTATATTTGGATAAACCACTTAGACTTAGGTTGTATGAAATTAGCCGTCATGCCTAAGTAAATTATCCAAACATTTAGAACACTTCAGGGGGAGATTAACAATATATTTGATATATAGTTATTAGCTCTCACGTCCTTAAGAGTTCACACCGTGAGATCCATGCTCGGTTTCTTGTTGATTTTACCTCGACTGGTCCATACGGAAAGTGTTTGCATGGGTCAATAACAAAGTGAATGAGGGAAGTGGTTCATAGTAAGTGGGTGAAGGAAATGTGTCAACATTGTCCTACGGTCTCCTCCATTAGTTTGAACCATATGTTGTGCCTACTGTTGTTTTTATGCAGCACTAGTTAGTCGTTAACCACGGCGATCCCTACGGAGGGTTGTAACATAGGATTCGGAACAACCCACACGCTCAGCTCCGAAGTTTTATTGAAATTTACAATACTTTTGTGTTCCCGAACATCTCTGCTGAAGAAGTTCAACTAACATTATTCCCGTTTTCTCTATGTGATCAGGCTAGGAAATGGGCATATTCTCTCAAATCGGGAGATATCACTTCTTGGGAGCAGGTAGTGGAAAAATTTATGAAGAAGTATTTTCTACCTATCGAAAACGCAAGACGAAGGAAGCTTATTACAAATGTTGAACAAGATATGGACGAATCGCTCAACGATGCTTGGGTGAGGTTTAAAAGGTTGGTCCGGGATTTTTCGCATAATGGGTTACCAGACTGCCTACAAATGGAGATTTTCTATCATGGTTTGAATTTCGCTTCGCAGACAGCTGCCAATGCGGCAGTCGCTGGTGGTCTGCTTGACAAAACATATGAAGAATATCCTGGATCGCATCTCCAAGGACCATGAAGATTGGAGAGAGAGTGACTAGAGATTGAGACTTAAAGACTTTGATGTAAATAATGGTGCTATTACTTCATTACAAAATCAAATGACCGCAATTATGAATTTGATCCAAGGAATGGTGATCAACAGCCCAACACCACAAGGTGGGCAAATCAACGCAATCAGTCAGAACACCGCAAGGTGTGCGACTTGTGATAACTTGTATAAATACAAGTTATTTATACTGCCTTATTTAGATATTTCGGTTAAAAGAGAGGAAAGTTGCGTCAATTGTATGGAAATTAGCTAAGTAATACAAGAATTATAAATAGTTTTCAATACACCAACTGACACCATTGCGATGGTAGAAAAGAATATTTCAAGTCTGTTTTGTAGGAAATCAAGTCATCGTATGCGCTCATGGCTCAAGAGAAAAAGATTAACGCATCTACGTCGCATTGCGCCCATCATTCAGGAATGGATAGACGATCAACGCAATGATGGCGCATGCGACAATCGATCAAGAGCTTTGCGATCAATGCAACTTCAACCGCATGCGGTAATAAAAAACAACACCGCATGCGGGCACACGATCGAAAGATACAAATGAGCAATGCAATCGTGGAGGATTTTGACATGTGTACAATTAACCGTTGTGCATTTTCGATGGATTGATTGCATAATAGAAGGAATATTTATTCCACCGGAATTTCCATAACAATAAAGTGGGATCCACATGGCAGAGAGTCAGAGCATTCATAAATACCCTCAGAGAATTCACTGAAATATATACTTGATACGAGGGATAGTTGATACAAGGCTACTGAGAGAGAGGCTGATCTGAGTGCTAATCGGAGAAGATCGGGGAAGAAAAGAGACAAGGCCAAGAGGTGAGTCTCAGGGCAGAATCATTCCAAATCCCCGTCGTGAAGCTCTGTACCTAGATCAACTTTACTGGTTGAGCAAGCTTGAGAGAGAAGCTCATCCTTCCGTTCACTCCATCTACGCCGACAAGCGATTTCTCCATCCAGATCTATGTCAAGACGTTGGCACTCTTCTGTATTTGTTTCTAACTCTTGTTCATCAATTGTACTTCATTTTCTTAGTCTAAATCATTCACAATCATGTATCAGACGCTTGATTTTATAATTAATTGTCGTGATCATTTTCATTTCCACATTTCTGTCTATTTCCGTTCCTCCATAAATTGCTTTCTCCACAATGTTTTCTTAATCCCTTGGTGATTAATATGAACTAAGTAAGTAATTTAATCTGTGCTAAAGAAATAAGGATGTTTGTGTAGAAGTGAAGAAGGTTAGAAGAATGCGTTAACTAAAGCAAGAAGTACTTCCAGAGATGGAAGCAACCTTGCGTTCACTACGTTCGTCCCTGTTTTACCACAGAGATGTGGGAAACGTGGCCGATCACCAAAATGTATGCGCCAAGAGAAAACGAAACCATACTTATATCTTTAACGCAATTAAGAAACTTGCGCTGTTTATATTAATTATCCTTTCTCTTTCTGTTTCGCACATAAGCCTTGCCACTGCATAACACGATCTTTGTATATTGTTCATAGTCAGTCTCAACCTTGGTATCTTGTATCATGTAACCTGCATCTTTTATCATCATAGCTTAGGTTTATTTTATCGCACTTTACTTTTATCGCAATTTACTTTATTATCGCATTCTTATCGCTTATCTTTACTTTACTGCACAATTTACTTTACCGCATGTACAAACCACACTTTTATTAATTTGTAAAACCCCCGGTCGCATATATCACAAATATAACGCAGTCAACCTAAAACAATTCCTGTGTTCGACCTCAGATCACACCGAGAAACTTGCAGTGAAATTATACTTGGTTTCAACGCAAGGAAACTTGTGACAACGCATAGCATACTACAAGAACATTCATTAATAACGCATATCTAGAAGTAGTATCGCATAAAGAAAATAAAGTCAGTCTTTCCACCAAGAAGATAAGGAGAAAAGGAAAAGCTTCATCCATGCGTTGTATGACATAAGGTGATAAGAAGATTAGAATTCATTTTATGTTGTCAAGTTTATGGCAATAGGCCTTGGACTTGTTCATTCATTCATATTCATCATTGTCCAAATGCATAAAGATACAATTTTTATGTCAACACACCTCACCCACTAGTGGAGATTATAGGCCAAGATTCCATGGCTCTCTGTTAAATACTCGATGGGAAAGACTCAGTGCTGGGAGCTAGCTCAATGCACGCTTCTTACTTGATTGCTTGTACTCGACGCGTGACCCTTCCTTGCTTACCCTCGACGCTTGACCCCTTCCTTGATCACTTATACTCGAAGCTCGACCCTTCCTTGATCACTTGTACTCTACGCTCGGCAGCATTTACTCGATGCTTGCCTAGTGCTCACTCGACCCTCAATCAACCCTCAACATGATCAACAATTAGCTAGAAATTCTCTTTGTAAGGCCAGATTAGTAAGTAACCGAGAGCTAAATTTCCATACTTGAACATTTTCCTTCTTCAAACTTATTCTTTACCCCAAAATGCACAAATCCAATCTAACTTAAATATTTAACTTAACATTTTGCTTAACTTAAACAATAAACATAATGAAAAAAGGGGAAAGTAAGGTGTGGGTTTTACATGAAGACACTTCGGGGTAGATGTGGCAAAAGTAGGCGTTGGCATCATAAGGGAAGGTTACTTGGAAATGCGAAGAAGATGGAGGTGTCAAGTTGTGGGGAATTTCGGATGCCTATCAATAGGGTAGATTAGGGAACTTGGTTTTCACAATTCACTCATGTCTTTTGAGTGATTTTAGTGTGGGAGTGTTCAAAAGGGAGTGAAGTGAAGGATTATAGGATGCCGTTTGAGTTAGAGTTGTGAGGAAAAAGGAATCAATGCTGGAAGTATGAAGGCCCAGTCAGACGCATAGCGCAGCGCAACGCTCATCATCTGTCGCCCGTGCTTGTGCTCCTGCCTAGCAGCCCCATCGCCCAACCCTACCCATGCTTCATCGCTAGCATTCAGAAGCCCTACGCTAGGCATGCGAACGCTCGTCAGAACGAATGACCATGCGACTGAGCGTCCAGCACATGCTTGCACGCATTCCATCGGCAGCTTTGCGTTCACGATCGCCCAGGCGCACGTCTAGCCCAATGCAACGCCAACGCTACATCCTACCACCCTGTGCAATGGCTGATGCCCAATAGTGCCTAGCTATGTACGTCCCAACACCCCTCTGGCAACCCCCAATGCCCATCAACTCACCAAATAACCTCCAAAGGCTATTTTTTGGAAAGTTAGGCCTATTTTGGTATTTCAAAAGGGGTAAGCTGGTTATTTTACCTTTAAGTTATTTTTGGATTAAAATATAATTATTGGAGGAACTTTTGGACTAATTTGGGATTTCTTTAAAAGAAGTGAAATTCAAGGAAACCCGGGCTAGGAGCTGTGCTAGGAAAATTCTTGAAGGATAAACAAGAGGATTGTGAGTGGTTTTATTATTTTATTATGTTGAATTCTATATATAAATGATATTATATATATGTGTAAAGTTTGGAAATTGGCATTATAGGGAAGTGTTTTTTTTTTTTAATTTTATTAATTGATTTAATTCATGATATTTTGCTTGTTGTGACTTGAGTTATAAACTGAGATTGTATTCTAGGGAATTGTTAGTATGCCTAGAGTACATCTAATAAGATAATGTGCACATGTGCACATTCGGTGAGCTATAAGGGTACTGGAATTTTTTCCCACATCATTCATTTCGGGAATTCAAGGGAATACCCGAGGAAGTACATGATCATGCCAAGGAAGTTCAGTTGTCATGTTGAAAGGGTTGCATTATTGTTTGTCATGATTATCTTAGTGTGAAAAATATTTTCCAACAAATGTGTTCCTTAAACCAAACTTCTTTTCATTTTTTAAGGATAACACTCACTCAGCTTTCTAGTTCATGTTTTTCAATGTTTTACTTCCCTCTCTCACCCCTTCCCCCCCACCCCCCCCCCTCCCGATAGCAGAAAACGAACGTTCTGGAAAAAGCCACTCAAGGTCTGGAACTACTACTCTCTCATAGTGCGAGACTCGGATTAGGTTATCTTTGAAAGTCACTAGGACTGTTAAAGCTAATATTGTGCAATAGTACAAACCTTTGTAACTGTTCATAAAAATTAATTAAGTTCTTATACATTAGCTATATGTGGAATGGTATGAAGTAGGGTAGTTTGTATCATAAGGGTGGTATCAGCTGTCTTCACTTCTCCTTTTCGGTTTGGGAGACAAGGCTTGGATGGGGGGTGACATAGGATTTTCAAAGGATCTTTGGATCTAGTTTCTGAGCCTATAACGAGAAGATATGTCAACAAGTACACATTCGACAGGTTGACTAAATGGGTACATGATTTGGTATGGATTTCTGGACTTGGATTTGATTTATATGGACTTTATCTTGGATATGTTTTAGGAAACTTATGATCATGCCATTTTCCTAGTTTGATATATTCTATCTGATGACGATTGCATTTTAGAACTTATTCAAATATTTCTATACTCTAATGTTGGTTGATATTGGTCTAAAATGATTTCTATAAATATTTTGAAGTGGGTGTGACAAAAGTTATTATCTTTCTTATGTTAAGAAACAATAGAAGAAAAAGATATAGTTCACAAGTTGTTTTATTGAGCCAAACAAAGTATCCATTCTATTTTTCAATAATTTCTTTTTACTATTATGGAGTAAAGATTTGAGTTATTTTCAATTATAGTAAAATGAACCAACTTATTTAAAATGAGATAAAAATCGTTTTCAAAAAAATAATGAATGAGAAAAATTTTCCTCTAAAAAATCTTTCAAAGATAAAAAATCAAAATCAATTATCCCATTAATATTTAAAAATTAAAAAATAAAAAAAAAAAAAAAACAAAAACAAAAACAAAACAAACAAACCAGCCAAATCAAAGATGAATCAAGGATACACCTGTAGGATTTTTTAAGTCAAATTAACGCTAATATATTTTATGAAATATAACATCTGTTAAAATATAGGGTGGGAAAGGGACTATTTTGTTATGATTTATGTTGAGAATTTTTGTTACATTGTGGATAATATTGAGAATGTTAAAATATTAAAAACCAGACTGAAATGATCTAAAAGATAAGGAACGATTTGATAGCATTTACCTAAAAAAAAGATGATATTGAATGAAAGATATTTTGAATAATATTTTATTTTCTTGATTAGATATTTGTTTTCCATTTATTACTTTTAAAAAGACTTAAAATATTTTCTGTTCAAAATTTTAACACGTGCATTAATTTAGTATTATATTTTAAACCAGTAAAAGAGCGTGAACGACATCTACTGTATTTGAATTTATAATTTATTGGGCATTAAAAACATTTTCTTCCACAAGAATTTCTCTTATCGAAGTTCTTATAAACACCAAACATATCAGGTTTGAAAGACTATTAATTTAAGAGAATATCTTTGATAAAAAAATTTCCATTAGTGAGACAATAATTGAGATGCATGTCAACAATTTTTTAGTCATAAAAGAATGCGTTTTTTAAAAAGAAAAGAAAATAGAAGAAAAAACCGAAGAAGCCAAATAATATCTTTGTAGGGTTGCAATTTAGGAATATAGTATTACAAATATGTCACCTACTTTTTGTGACAATTTTTTAAAATCCTATTTTCAGATTCCAATGAAACCGCCTTCTTCTTCTCTTTCTTCCACCGACGCCATCCGACTCAAACGACTTCAGAACACGTCTTATTTCTAAATCTCGTAATTTGGAATCTTGTAAACATTATTATTTATTAATAAAATATAGAGATATTTTATTAGTTTTTTAATCTTACATAACTTAATCCAATAAACTAAAATTCATGATTATTTAATGTAACTAAAACAATACGTGGTAGACATACAGTTGGATTGTATTCAAGTAATAACGTAAACGATTTATAGTATATGAACAATTTTGGGTACCTTATCTTGATAACACTATGGATACGACTCACTTATTACAAGTGTTGTAAGTGTTACAAATGATTTGATTCAAGTCGTTTATGAAATATGCATGCGAGTGAGGGTATCCAATACAAAAAGCTTGTATAAGACTATACAGCAAAATAATTAATCTTTCACTATAATATAGTTGATTGAAAAGATTAATATTTCATAGCAATGTCCTTTGATCTTTATGGGTGTGAGTGGCCCGAGTCGCCGACTTAATATGTCTACCATTTTAGGGATGGATCAAGTGGGGAGTTGGGAACATAATTATATGAGATGCAATTTACTCCTTCCCGTCTTTAAGGACAATAGAGGAGTTATTCTGTTAAGTGCTTACTCTGACTCTTGAACAATGGGGCTATCAGGATCGAATCCCAACCGGAACCGTGAAAACGCCATGCATTTGGTTTTTCCATTTTAAAGAAACAAAATACAACAAACTAAAATATAATAGAATAGGATAAACACCATAATAAGCATGCATTATAAAAGAGAAACGAAAGGGACGAAAGATTCTTACTTTCGTAGATTCCCAAACTTCTCGAAATTCCTTT
This sequence comes from Benincasa hispida, assembly GCF_027475165.1. NCBI lineage: Eukaryota > Viridiplantae > Streptophyta > Magnoliopsida > Cucurbitales > Cucurbitaceae > Benincasa > Benincasa hispida. Next base: position 62,748,315 of record NC_143486.1, on the reverse strand, counting down.
TGTTCTTCACATGAATGTCTTTTCAACGATCGCTGACACTACGACAAGAATAACCTTGTTATTCTTTAGGATTCCAAAAGTTGAGTGGTCTCCAACACTTGATAGAGAAAGGGGTAGAGAAGGTGTAGAGAGGGATTATTTTGGAGGCTATGGTGTATTCTTACACAAAATGAATGCTTGCCCTAAATAGGCTAATAGGATGAATTTATATGAAATCATTCTCCAAGTATTTCCTTTTTTATCCTTGATGCCAATTAATTAAATAACCACTTATTTAATTAATTGACACATTAATTAAATAACCACATATTAAATCTAATTTAATATATAGTCAATTAATTAATTAATATATATACATCACATGTTCATATACTTCCACCTCTCTAACATTATAATTAATTAATTCTACATGAATCTAATTCACATGAATTAAATATTTGAATCTCATTCTAATATTTATCTCTAACCTAATTTGAGTTATATATTAAATCTATAATTGATTATATATTATTCACATTAATATAATTGATTTGAACAATTCAACGCATTTCTCACTAATAGGTGAGCTAACAAGTGGATTTGGTGAACCTACAGATCAATTTTACATGAGATTAATTGGCTAAACTCATTAACCAAGTTAATCGATATTCGTTAACTGTGGGTACACTCTACTAAAGACCCACAACTGCACTCTTCTCACTATAGATATATTTTTTTGTCTACAGATATAGACTAATGGTAGTAAATTAGTCCTTCACAAGTGTCTGTAACACCAACTAAGTCAAATTACCATTTTACCCTTGGTTTACCTCTGTATCCATATGTACTAGAGCTCCTCTAATGAACGACCTATTATGGTCCAACCATTAAACAAAAACCCTTCTCGGGCCAGCGAGAAGGTAGAGCCCTTTGTCAAGTTTTGGAGACACGACTTGAGGGAACACTCATCCAGTTACCCTAAAAAGTCGAGAATGAGTGAAACTCATTTTGTATTATTATGTTCCCAGCTCCCCACTCAGTCTTTCCCTAAAATGGTAGACTTATTGAGTCGAAAAACTGGTCACTCTCAACCATACAAATCAAAGGATAATCCTTCATGAACAAGACTTCATGATACACTCAAGATTAAGACTAAGTTGCCTAAGTCATTCTATTTAAATAGAAACATTACTAGTCAACAATGTTACATCTAGTGGTTACTAATTTGCGGTCCGGTCTCATACAAACTCATTGCATAGAATAACCCCACTCGCATTGTCACCTACACGAACACATTGGATCATTGTGTTTGTATCAAATACAAAGTGGGTCGTATCCATAGTGTCACAAAGATAAGGTACCCAACCTTATTCCTATACTAGGGTATCCATATACCTATTACACATTTTCCACTTGCCCTAGATTATACAACATACATGTCTCGTAGACCTAGATTCTCTAGATGACTCTCGAACACTTTAGCCGAGAGAGCCTTCGTAAATGGATCGGCAATGTTATGCTCCAAAGTGATCTTTATGTGGCGAACACATCTCCTTGTCGTACAATCTCCCATATCAGATGATACTTCCTTTGAATATGTTTTTCTCCTGATGTGGATTTCCTAGAATCCTTGTCAGTTTGGAAATCAAAGTCAGTGTATCCTGTAATGATTAAATCCTTAGACCCATACACCAGCTTGTAGTCCCTCGTTCTTCTAAGATACTTGAGGATATTCTTAACCGTAGTCCAGTGGTCTAACCCTGGATTGGACTGCTACCTACTGACTATTCCAACTGTATAAAAACTTTTTGGCCTAGTGCATAAGCATAACATGCATTAAGTTGACCACATCGATTCTTACAACATCGATTCTTAGAAAAGTCAACCCCATGTCTGAAAGGTAATAGACCCTTCTTAGAGTTATGTTTCGAATATTGAGTCAACCTTTTGTTGATATAAGTTACTTGAGACGAAGCCAACTTTCCGTTTTTGCTATCTCTAATAATTTGGGTCCCAAGTACATACTGCATCTCTCCTAAATCTTTCATTTTTAATTAGGATGCTAGCCATTTCTTAATATCAGTAATATACCCTACATCATTCCCAATGAGTAGAATATTGTTCACATGAAGTACTAAGAAAACTACTTTACCATTGATGGTTTTTTTATAGATAGAAGGTTCATCAACGTTTTGATCAAAACCAAAATATTTTATCGCAGTATCAAATCTAATGTTCTAAGACTTGGGCGCTTACTTTAACCCATAAACAGATCGATTCAGTTTGCAAATTTTTTGCTTCTGACCTTGGGCTACGAACCTCTCGAGCTGAGACATAAAGATGTTCTCTTCAAGATTTCCATTCAGAAAGGAAATTTTAACATCAATTTGTCATATCTTATAGTCATAATATGTAGCTATGGATAAGAGAATTCTTAAAGACTTAAGCATGGCAAAAGGGGAAAAAGTTTCCTCATTGTCAACCATTTCCCTCTAGGCATAACCCTTTGCTACAAGTCTAGCTTTGGAGATCCGTACCTTCCCAGCAACATCTCTCTTTCTTTTGTAGATCAATTTACACCCCATGGGTTTAACCCCTTTAGGTAGATCTACAAGTTTCCATACTACATTGAAGTACATAGACTCCATTTCAAGGTCCATCGCTTTAACCCATTGGTCATTGTTTACGTCATTCATTGCCTGTTTATAGGACAATGGGTCCTCAATGCCATCATTAGGTATTGAAATATGACATTCAATTAAACCCATCTAACGATCAGGTTGTGATATAACCTTCCCACTGCGTCGAAGCACTCTCAACGATTGAGAAGGACATGACTGACCTGAAGTGTTGGCTTATGCATTAACTATTCATGAATGAAAAACTGCATCAACAACCCTGGTTGATCCTTCAATAGCTTCATTTAATACTAATTTGCTCTGTGGTTTATGATCTCTCATGTGGTCTTTCTCTGAGAATGTGGCATTTGTCGATACAAATACCTTGTTTTCTTGAGGGTTGTAGAATAGATAACCTTTCGTTTCCTTAGGGTAATCAACAAATTGGCATAATCTTGAACGAGGTACCAAGTGCTTAGGATTGTCACTAGCACGTGTGCAAGACAACCCTAGATTCTGAAGTAGCGTAAACTATGGGTATAACTCTAAAGCTATTTCAGAAACACTATTCGAGCGAACATTATTCAAGATGTGAACTATAGTTTCTACTGCATACCCTCAAAACGAACTAGGCAATCGAGCATAACTCATCATAGAATGAACCATGTCTAACAAATTTCTTGTCACACCCTCTCTCGAGTTCTATTCCCAAAACTCGAAAGAAAACGTGAAGACAGCTGACACCACCCTTTATGAAACAACTATCCAACCTTAACCAACACAACAGATAACTAACACGCATATTTTAATTAAATTTTGATAGAAATTAGAAGTGTTCATTCTAAGTACATTTCCAATCCTAGTTAATCCTAATGACTTTTATTAGTAAACAGATCCGAGGTTTCACTCTATGAGAGAGTGGCAAACCAGACTTTGAGTGGCTTTTCCAGAACGTCTTTCTATTTCGCTACTTAGAGGGGGGGGGGGGAAGAGGGGTGAATAAACCATTGGAAAACGTAAGCTTAAAGCCCAATGAGTGGTATATTTTATAAGAAAATACATTTGTTCTTTAAATACATTTCTGGAAACCAATTTCACAATCAAGCAATCATAACACATAAGAATGTAACTCTTCTAACCTAATAACTGTCTACCCATGGCATGATCATGTATTTTTTAGATATTCCCATGAATTTCCCAATATGAATGTTAAGGGAAAAATTCCAATACCCTTATAGCCAGACGAATGTGCACACGTCGACAATTTCTCATTAGACGTACTTGAGTCATGCTAATAATTTCCCAGGGTACAATTCCAGTTTCAAATGCAATTCATGTTATGCAAAAAAAACAAGAATCAAATAAATAGATAAAATCTAAAAAAAAAACACTTTTCTCGATCATGCCAACTTTCTAAACCTTTAAATATATATATAATAACACACACATATATATATACGATTCAAAAACATATGAAAGTAGAAAAACCACTCCACGTTCTTTTGTTGAGATTTCCTATATTCATTCTCAAGCAGCTCTTGGTTCTGTTTCCTCAAATTCTATTTATTTCAAGGAAATCCTAAATTAGCCCAAAATTCCTCAAATAATTCTATTTTGGTCTTAACTATCCTTAAATTAAATAACTTGGCTTACCCACTTCAATCTACTCAAAAATAGGTGTAGCCTTTGAAAATATAGCTTTTGAGGTTATTTAGGTTCGATGATGGGCGGCATGTGCAGATAGCGTGTTGGGCTGGGCATAGCTGGGCGGTAGTTCACGCACAGACGCATCGTGACATAGGTGTAGGACGTGAACGAGCCCACGCGAGGGGCTGAGCAATGCATGCAACGCGGGCATGCTCTGGGTCGCTTGGGCATGTGGTATGTGTGCTGACGGGTATCTATGTCGTCTAGGTGACGTGCCTTCTGATGGGTGTGCGCGCATCGTCACTGTGTGCAAGGCATGGGTGTATGCAATGACACCTACCCTGTGCGACCAGCTAGGCCTTCTGCCTTCCAATGCAAGTTCTTCATTCCTCACTACACCCAATTGAACGGCAGCCTAGGATCACCTACTTCACTCTCTTAGAAATTTCACGCCAATTTTACCTGAGTTGCATGAGTGAATTGTGAGAACCATTAGCCTCAAATTCCCTATTTATTAAAGCCTCAAGACTACCACTACTTGACACATCACCAACCTTGCATGTCCATACGCCTTCAACATGCAAGTATCAATGCCTCTCCCTTTACAACTCTTCCTTGCATATGGCTGAAGTGTCTTCATCTACTTAGGCGAACACATAACCTCCCTTTTTCATGTCTTATTATGCACCCACCTCAACCTTGCACATCACTTGATTTAAGCACATGCCCCAATTTGTTGTCAACTTAGCCTTGCTCCCCAAGTTTACCCAACTCAACGCATACTTCCCTTATTAGTCGTATACCCTACTCATCGCATAGCCTCACTTGGACACCTAACATCTTACTTGATCGCCTAGCTCACCCAATATTTAACCTCACTTGGACGCGTAGTCCCTCCCTTGGTCGCATGATCTTAGTTGGACACATTCACCCCTTGGTCGTTGCATCACTATCCTGGCACCCACGCATAGTCTCCCTTTGCGCACACGTTATTCAACCAGTGCATTTTTCAGCACTCCCTTTGTGCCCAATGCCTAGTCTCATGATTGGTGCACGGCCTTACTCCAGCAAACCATCCTTGTCGCACGTGTCAATCTGTCTTCCTCAATTTTCTTTAACCAATGCATGGTTTCAATGCAAGGATTCCTTACTTTCGGCCAACCTTAACCTTGTCCTCACCTTTTTCCACAGCCACATGCACTCACTAACCTCTATTCACTAGGGTTATCGCGCACCTCACAAGATTTCCAACGCATGATTCCCACACTTACCCAAATTTTGCCCCCATTAACCTAGCTTAACTGTATTTTTAGGTTTAGCCCTCAAAAGTCTTATTCTCAATACTTAAGGTACTTTCCTCCCCTTTTAATGAACCTCAAGCTACTTCTTGTGCCAAGTATCCTTTAATCTTATCCATCAAGTTTGGCTTTGGTTGCCTATAGTAAAACACGATGATTTACATTTTTATTTCTCCTTTCTAATACACATTTTGTTGTGGTGTACTAGATGCTGAAAGTTGGGATTGGATTTCGTTTTCTATCATATAATCTTGGAATGCCAAATCCATGTACTCTCCACGCCGATCTAATCAAAGTGTTTTAATCGTTTTACCAAATAGGTTTTCAACTTTAGCCTTATTTGTACCCTCCTCGAGCTTTTGCATACATTGGACCACAAAGATCTGAATGTATAAGCTCTATGGGTTCTTTGGCTCTTTAATCTTTTCCATTAAAACGTCTTTAGTAATTTTTCCTTCAAGATGAGATTCACATGGAAGTAATGAATCATCTTTCAACTCGCTTAGAAGTCCATTTTTTTACCAGTCTTCTGATCCTATCGAGATTTATGTGATGTAATCTCAAATGCCAAAGATGCATATTATTGTTACTTGGAAAAATTCTCTATCCTTTTGTTCCAGTATTCGCAGTTTTAAACATCTCATGATTTAAAAGTGCTTTTGATTCAGTTGGTCTTAAAACATATAAGTTGTCTTCTAGTTTAGCTAAACAAATCGTTACACCATTTTCATAATGAACGCTTCACTGAATAAAAAAGAAATAGAATATGATTGTTTAATTAAACAAGAAATAGATATAAGGTTTCTCTTAATTTTGGGAACTATATACAATTTTTTCAAAATTAAGTATCTATTTCTAAAAAACAACTTAGCAGCTGCCAATACACGAGCAGACATGGCGTCTCCCATTCCAACTTTGAGCGTCATTTCACCCTCCTCGAGCTGCTAGAAGGAATTAATTCCCTATAAAGAAGAATAAATGTTATTAGTGGCTCCCGAATCATGTACCCATGCATTATGATCATTTTCCACTAAACAAGTTTCTAAAACTAGTAAATCATATTTATCATCCTTCTCTTTCTTCTCCACGGTGAGGAACTTGGGGCAATTGCATTTCCAGTGACCATCCACATTTCAGTGGAAGCATTTGACCTTGTCGGTCACCCTATATAAAACCTGAACCCTACTTTCCCTTTTTAAATATGCTTATTGTCGAGTTTAGTAAAGTAAAGGGATTAAATACTTAAGTTAGTTTGGAATTGTGGGAAATGGGTAAAGGATAGGGTTTGAACAAGGAAACTATTTAAATATGGGAAACTTGGCTCTCAGATACTTATTAAGCTAGCCTTGCAAAAAGAAATTTTGGCTAAGTGTTACTCGTGGAAATTAGTGGCTGAGCATTGAGTAAGCACAAGGCAAGCATCGAGTAAATGCCATCGAGCATCGAGTATGTGCGATCGAAGAAAAATCGTACATTGAGTATGAGCGATCAAGGAAGGATCGTGCATCGAGTATGTGTGATAGAGGAAGGATCATGAATCGAGCAAGCCATCGAGCATCGAGTATCCCATCGAGAATCTAGTTTTTCTGTCGAGTATTCCCCAGAATACCATTGAGTGTTCCTCGAGTATTGAGTTTTACTTGACTGATCAGCTTTAAACCTTATTTAATCTGGACAGCTGGCTTAATATTGGCCTTTACTCTCCACTAGTGTGTGAGGTGGCTTAAGGAGATTTCATGCAGAAGGCTGGGCGGTGGTATAAAAAAGAAAAGGTAACTTCAAAAGACCGATTTGGACGACTCCTCCGAGCAAATCAAGCGATCTTTATACCATTGGAAAGCTCTGTGAGTCTAGTTTCTAAAGCCGAGCCACTTGCATATAGGTAGTTCAATATGAGAGGCCAAAGTATGAGTCTCCTGGCCACAATTCATTATAATGGGCCTGAAGTATGGGTCTCATGGCCATGAATGGACGTAGGGAGCTTGAGCTACGAACGCTCGATCTCAACTAAGGTTTGTTAATATGTACAAAATATGATGTTATGTTTAATGTATGTTTCTACACAAGTTGCTTGAGACTAATTTCAGCATTTTTACATGTTTAATATGTGTATGAAAGGCATAAGATGAATTGTTTTTCTATAAGTCACTCACTGGGCAACCAACTCACCGTTTTCCAATGTTTTCCTTTTTCCTAGGTAGCGGTCAGATTCCTCCAAGTTGAATCTACTGTTGCTTGCCACTCAAAACTCGGTTAGGAAGGAGAAAGCTTAGGTTAAGCTTGTAAATAATGTACTCATGTTGTGGGAGGAGTCAGAGGCTAGTGAATGTGTTTTGGGTCCCAATGTATCTATTCTTGTGTTATTTTATTGGACGTATGTTTTGTTTACCTTTTATGAGTTTGTAACTAAGTTGCTTTTGCTGGTTTAAGTTATAGCTTATTGTGCCACTAAGTCGTAATTGCATAACAAGGTTTTAAGCAGGTCTTATAGGTAAGTTACGCAATAGCTGCTGGCGAGTAGATTGGTAATTGCTATCGTCACATCCTCTTACGGGTTAAGAGGGTAACCTGGGAGGGGTGTGACAAGTTGTATCCAAGCATAAGATTTTGGGAATGAAAGAGAATTCATGCATATGTCCAGGTCACAGTGGTTTGAGTCTCTAATTTTTGTACTATTAATTAGGTAAAGATGTTGAGACGAAGTGGCAGGCGAAGCAAGTAGACAGTAGATGGGAATACTAAACCTACCAATCGTGACCCTAAGGTCAGAAGTCACCCAGGGTGGCATAAAAGGAAGACCAAAGAACCCATGAATTAGGAGACGACTTTCGAGGGTGAGTTGAGCACTCCTCAGGCTAGGGTAGATCCTCAGATAGAGGATAGAGTGTTTGACATAATTTTTCAGAGATTAGCAGCCAGCATGAGTTCAGTACAGGCCGACCCATAAAAGAAATATGACATTGAGAGGCTTAGAGCCCTAGGTGCTCTGACCTTTGAGGGCACTATAGAACTCGCAGAGGTGGAAGTGTGGTTGGATATGATAGAGAAATGTTTAAATGTAATAGGCTGTCCAGAAGACCGTAAGGTCGGACTAGCTATGTTCCATTTGAAGAAAGGAGTGGAGAAATGGTGGAAAGTGGTGTTCGCTAGGCGGAACAGTTCAAATACATTGTCGTGGCCTGAGTTTAGGAAGGCTTTTGAAGACAAATACTATCCTAGTTCTTCTCGAGAGGCGAAAAGAGATGAGTTCCTTATGTTAGTCCACGGAACGTTGATAGTAGCATAATATGAACAGAAGTTCACTAAGCTATCATAATATGCTCTTTTGATTATAGCGAAAGAAAAGGACGGGTGTAGAAGGTTTGAGAATGGGTTGAGGAAGGAAATTAGAACTCCGGTAACTTCTACAGCTAACTGGCTAGACTTTAACCAGTTAGTGGAGAACGCTATTCAAGTTGAGCGGAGTTTGGCAGAGGATGAACAACTATAGAAGGACCAGGTTATGCCTGGGGGCTGAGAGACAGAGGATTCTGACCCCAGCTGTAGGCCAATCAAGTATGGGTAAATCCAGAGGCATGGATTGGCAGAAAGTCAGGAGAAAGAGATCTCAACCCTTGGCTAGTACAGTTAGTCGGCCAGGAGTAGCTAACACGAACCGGAAGCCCATGTGCCAGAAATGTGGTAAAAGACACTTTGGGGTATGTTATAACAAAAGCGACGTTTGCTTTCAGTGTGGGCAAGTAGGACTTTTCAAGAGGGAATGTCCCCAGTTAAACCGAGAGGCTCAGACGGTGCAACAGGTAACATCTCAAACTGTTAACCAGCTGAAATCTGCTGGGAATAGAAGAGAAGAATCTAACGGTGCAAAGCAGAAGGGTGTAGCAGGCTGGCCTGAGCAGCAGAAGCGTGTGTATGCAGTTATATATCAAGAAGCCACAGAATCTCCAGATGTGGTGACTGATAATATGTTTTTATGTAAACAGCCTGCTTATGTTTTATTTGATCCTGGTGCCATACATTCCTTTGTATCTAGCATGTTTGCATCACATTTATATAGGCTACCTGAAAGTATGTTTGAGGATTTGCATATCTCTACTCCTATGGGAGATGTAATAGTAGTATGTGATTGTTATAGAAGTTGTGATGTGTTGATTGAAGGCCAGGAGTTTTGTGTTGACTTAATTCCCTTATACCTACTAGAGTTTGATGCAATTCTGGGAATGGATTTTCTGGGTAGGTATAATGCTTGTATTGACGGTTATAAAAAGGAAGTAGCCTTCAAAAAAGCAGGAAAACAGGAAGTAGTACTTGTAGGAAACATGAGGTTAATTTCAAGTAGTCTTATACCAGTAGTAAAATCCAGGAAGTTGATGGGAAAAGGATGTGCAGCCTATCTGGCTCATGTAATGACTTCCCAAGATAAAAAGTTGAAACCTGGAGGCGTGCTAGTAGTACAGGAGTTTCTGGACATATTCCCTGAAGAGTTATCAGGCTTGCCACCTGATATGGAAGTAGAATTCACCATTGACCTAATTCCAGGAACAACCCTTATTTCGCAGGCTCCATATAGAATGGCGCCAACTGAATTAATGGAGTTAAAGGTGTAGTTACAAGAATTGGTTGATAAGGGATACGTAGGCCTGGCGTGCTACCCTGGGGAGCTCCAGTTCTATTTGTAAAGAAGAAAGATGGTACTTTCAGACTGTGTATTGATTATAGGCAATTAAATAAGGTAACGATCAGGAATAAATATATGTTACCACATATTGATGATCTCTTTGATTGATTTAAGGGAGCTACAATATTTTTGAAGATAGATCTGAGATCAGGTTATCATCAGCTAAAGGAAAAACAGACTGATGTCCCTAAGACTGCATTCAGAACCTGGTACAACCACTATGAGTTTCTGGTGATGCCATTTGGCCTAACAAATGCTCCTTCCGTGTTTATAGACTTGATGAACAGGATATTCCACCCTTACCTGGACCTATTTTTCATAGTTTTTATTGATGATATTCTAGTATATTCAGGTAGCAAGGAAGATCATGCTAACCATCTCAAAATAGTATTGCAAACAATGCGAGAAAAGCAGTTGTACGCCAAATTCAACAAGTGTGACTTCTGGCTAGATCAAGTTGTATTTTTGGGACATGTAGTTTCTGTAGCTGAAGTTAGTGTAGACCTGCAAAAGATGGAAAGAAAATTGGGAAAGACCCATCAATGTGTTTGAGGTCCATGGCTTCTTTGGCCTAGCAGGTTACTATCGACGCTTTATGGAGGGTTTCTCGAAGATAGCCCCTCCACTAACGAATCTGACCAAAAAGGATGTAAAATTTGAATGGTCCTCTGATTGTGAATAGAATTTCCAGGAGTTGAAGTGAAGGTTAGTTTCAGAGCCCATACTTACGCTACCCACTCTAGGTGAAGACTTTGAGATATACTGTGATGCATCCTTAATTTGAGTTTTAAACATGCTACTCATGATAATTTCATAAGAGGGTTTGAACTACACTTAATTTGAGTTTTAAACATGCTACTCATGGTAATTTCATAAGAGGGTTTGAACTATACCTAATTTGAGTTTTAAACATGCTACTCATGTTTCATAAGAGGGTTTGAACTACACTTAATTTGAGTGTTAAACATGCTACTCATGATAATTTCATAAGAGAGTTTGAACAAAACATTACCTTTGTAGATCTCTCCACGAATTCAGCAGAATTTCCATGAATTTGAGCTTGATCCTTCAAGTAGACCACCAACAAGATCTTCTCCACTAATCTCAAGAAGGAATGTGTGCTGGAAACACTTAAATTAAGCTTAATTGGTGATGAACTTAGGTAGGTATTGTGGTTTTTCAGTTTTCCAGCAATTCTGGTATGAATCTCAGATTCCTCTCTCAATTCCTTGCATGAAAATTCAATATATAGACTGAATTCATGCAAGAAGGAGGGCTGCATGTAGGGCAGCTCCTACTTGGAGTTAATTGAAGATGAAAAGTGGATTTGGGTGATTAACCACCCAAAAGATGTTTAACTAAAATCAATTTTCATTAAATTGATTTTTCTTTCAAATAAAACTATTTTATTAAAATTTTAGTTTTATAAAATTAATAAAACATCAATTCCACCAATACGATTCAATTTCATATAATTAATATTTAAATCATAATTTAAATATTAATTGACTATCCAACTTTATTTAATTTCGACTAAATTAAACGTTTTATTTGCATCGTATACAATCAACTGAAAACCCTAAATTCGAATTTGAATATTTCAAATTCATAACCCAAATTTCATCCAATCAATACTCGATTTATTATTCCAATTTATGAGCTAGTAGAGGGACATTATGGACCTACAGATCATGAGCTCGAACGATTTGTAATTAATTGGTTAAACTCTTTAAACCAAATTAATTACTATTCGTTAACTATCAACGCACACCACTATAGCTTGATAGTTGCACTCTCCTCACTGTAAATATATTTCTATCCATGTTAACCATAATCGGTAAGTCGATCTTTCACATGTCATTCGTATTTATAGCTAGGTCAAACTTACCATTTTACCTCTGTAAATGCATGTTGTTCCTTAAGTTCCCACTAACCCTCTAATGAACAACTGATTCATAATACCACTTAAAAATCATGTCCCTCTCTACACGAGACGGTGGGGCCCCATTGTTCAAGACTAGGAATCAACAATTAAGAAAACAACCTATCTGCTAACCCTAAGATGGGTAATAGTGAATCCCATCTTGCAAGGCTATGTCCCTAACTATCTATCCAGTCCTATCCTCAAAATGGGAGGCCTATTGAGCAGTGTTGTTGGAATACTCTCACCTATGTAGATCAAAAGATAATCCTGTATAAACAGAAGTTCATAACTAGCTCAGGATTGAGATCGAGTTATCTTAGGTTATTTTAGAATGAAATAGTTAGTTTTAACAGTAAACGGTCTTTATAAAGAAAAGTGACTATTTTGAGGTCTAGTGTCTTTATGCAAACTCATTGTATAGGATGTCTCCACTCACATGTCTCTACATGAATGATGCCCCCACTCACATGCCAGTTGAATGAACTATCGTGTAATGTCACTCCACGATCGTATAGTCTCTCTTCAGCTATCGTTTAGTGAATCTTATTCACTTGACAGCCACTGTGAGTCTTTTCGAGACGGGAAAATCTCAATCATGAACTTCTAAATTTAGGAAAGATTTTTCCTTTTATCTCACGGTTACCATGAAACTACCAATAACCTCCCACTCAATTGGTTATTAGAGAAAAAGAGATAAATATCCAATAATTAATATTATAAATATATATGATAACCAACTTACCATAGTATATTTACAACCTATAGTTTTAATATTTCATCTCATGAAACATATAAACCATAGCTCTTTTTCTATTTCATGGTCCTTACTGTAAATCTCATTTACATTAATCCTCCACTTGATATATCTCATACATCACACTGATCATATCATATATAATCGAATTACCTCTTGTCAATTTGAACATTTCAAATCAACACCAAGAACTAATTCTCAACTTGAATTCATTGAGCCACCAAGTAGACCTTATGGACCTGTAGCTCGAAGCTCCAACGGTACGTGAATAACGAACTAAACTCTTTAGTCAAGGGATCCACCATCCGTTAACTGTCAGGCACTCCATTAAAGACCGACAGATGAACTCTCCTTACCACAGATATATTATGTGTCCATATCAACCAATCAATAGTGCGATAACCCTTCACAAATCGCTCGTAAGTACAGTTGGGCCAATAACCGTTATGCCCCTATAGTTACATCTAACTTCTTAAGTACCACTGATCCCTCTAATGAACATAAGTCATAGTCCTACTATGACCGAGTCCTCTCTTTCAAAGAGAAGCTGTGGCCAATATGTTCAAGACCCGGATCAGCCCTTAAGGAATCAATCTATCTACTTACCCCTGCTTCGGGGAATGAGTGAATACCATGTTGTGTAACTGAGTTCCCAACTCCCAAATCAGACAAGTCCCCAAAAAGGTAGGCATGTTGAGTTGGCAATCTGGCCACTCTCACCCATACTAATTAAAGGACTCCCTCAAAGGCAGGAGTTCCCAAAACACTCAGGATTTAGGTCATGTCACCTATGGTTGTTTAGGTAAGATGTAAGTCTCCAGTATCAACAACATTATATACAGAGACTAGTCATCTCGTGATCCAGTCTTATACAAACTCTTTGTATAGGGCACCCCCGCTCGCATGTCTCCAAATGAATGGTCAGGATCTACCATTTGTAGTAGTTCACAACACTTGAAAACCTCTACAAAACGGGTCGTATCCATAGTGTCACCAAGATCAGGTATCCCTCCTTAATCCTTATACTACAGACCTATTTAAGTTATCACTTAAGGCATGATCCACTTGTATATCTCATATACATGCTTAAGTTCACAACACTTGCAAACTTCTACAATAACCATGGAGCTTTGTTTATTGGATATGAGAAAGTGCCAAATAAAATAACTCTTATTTTATCCATAGCAATGTATATAAATTACAAACTACGAGACTCCGAGAGAATTAGGACACCAATCCCAACGCAAATATGTTTTAATTCAAAATAATATATATCACATCCATAGAATAATTAAATAATACTAATACGATTTAACTTTTTCATTCTAAACAAACAAAATACTACATTATTACAAAATTGTATAATAAAACAGCTTCAAATTGGGAAGAACTACTCGAACCGACCCGAACCAGACCCGAACCGTCTAAACAGGACCCGATCTACCTGAACCGGACCACTAAGGCTCTATAGGATGTTGAACCAGATCGGTTTGAAGGAGAACCGGTCGAACCGAACTCTTCACCCCGCGAACCGGCCTGGAAGCGCGCATTCAAAAACTTCCCTGGGATGAACAGCGTCATGACACTTCATCTCAGTATTGAAACGTTGTTCATCAATGAGCCCGTGGCATTGCAATGCTCGATGAACAGGGTCGCAACGCTCCTGGGTAGAAACCTCAACTTTGTTTTTACTGCTCCACCTTGCTTGCTTCTAACTTCAAATTATAGCCTAATTCAGAATCTAATGACCCCAAATAAATTGCAGACTCTAGAGCACACATATAAGCTCATTAATCAAGAGCCAATTAGAAATTTAACTGGGAAATCAAAGAGTAATCTAATGCCAAATTTGAATTTAAACCATATCAGTCACAAACTCAAACATGCTTAAAAATTCACCCACTAAACTAAAATTAACAATATTTAAGAGCTTAAATCATGCTATGATACCAATTGAAAGGAGTAATATAATATGCAACAGAAGACTTCAGAATCAATAAGTATTCTAACTACACTTAATTTGACTTTTAAACATGCTACTCATGATAATTTCATAAGAGGGTTTGAACAAAACATTACCTTTGTAGATCTCTCCACGAATCCAGCATAATTTTCATGAATTTGAGCTTGATCCTTCAAGTAGACTACCACCAAGATCTTCTCCACTAATATCAAGAAGGAATGTGTGGTACAAATACTCAAATTGAGTTGAATTGGTGATGAACTTAGGTGGGTTTTGTGGTTTTTCAGTTTTGCAACAATTCTGGTATGAATCTCATATTCCTCTCTCAATTCCTTGCATAAAGCTTCAATAAATAGACCGAATTCATGCATGAAGGAGGGCTGCATGTAGGGCAGCTCCTACTTGGAGTTAATTGAAGATCAAAAGTGGATTTGAGTGATTAACCACCCAAAAGATGTTAGTGGATTTTTCCAATTTTTGGGAAAAATCCACAAACTTAAATCAATTTTCATTAAATTGAATCTTCTTTTAAATAAAACTATTTTATTTAAAATTTAGTTTCATAAAATTAATTAAAAAAATAATTAATTTTAATAATACTAATTTCAATTTTTAATTAAACCTTTTAATTAAAAATATTAATTTAATATCATAATATTAAATTAATAAAACACCAATTCCACCAATATGATTCAATTTCATGTAACTAATATTTAAATCATAATTTAACTATTAATTCATTCTCTAATTTCATTTAATATCGACTAAATTAAACGTTTTAATTGCATCGTATACAATCAATTGAAAACCCTAAAATTGAATTTGAACATTTCAAATTCATAACCCTAAATTCAAAATTTATCCAATCAATATTCAATTTATTATTCCAATTTATGAGCTAGTAGATGGACCTAATGGACCCACAGATCATGAGCTCCAACCATTTGTAATTAATTGGTTAATCTGTTTAAACCCAATTAATTACTATTCGTTAACTATAAAGGCAAACCATTATAGCTAGATAGTTGCACTCTCTTAACTGTAGATGTATTTCTGTCCATGTTAACCATAATCAGTAAGTCGATCCTTTAAAGGTCGTTCGTATTTACAGCTGGGTCAAAATTACCGTTTTACCCCTATAAATGCATCTTGTTTCTTAAGCTTCCACTGATCCTCTAATGAACAACTTATATAATACCACTTATGAATCATGTCCCTCTCTACCACGAGAAGGTGGGGCCCCTTTGTTCAAGACCAGGAATCAACACTTATGAGACTAACCTATCTCCTAACCCTAAGATGGGTAGAAGTGAATTCAATCTTGCAAGGCTATGTCCCCAGCTATTTATCTGGTCTTATCCCCAAAATGGGAGGCTTATTGAGCAGTGTGTTGGACTACTCTCACTTATACAGATCAAAAGATAATCTCGAATAAACAGGAGTTCATAGCTAGCAGTTTTAACAGTAGACAGTTGTTATAAAGAAAAATGACTATTTCGAGGTCCAGTCTTTATGCAAAATCATTCCATAGGATGCCTCCACTCACATGTCTCTACATGAATGATCTGTGGCTCACTTCATTTATATTACTATAAAAATGGGCCGCATCCAATAGTGTTACCAGGATAAGATATCCAATTTCATTCATATACATCTAGACCATTTAGGCTATATGCTATTAACTTGATCCTGTTTATGTTACCACATAAATTTAAAGTAGTCATACTATATCCATGGATATGTTTATTGGATTTTCATAATAGAATGCAATATCAACAACTTTATCGAATAAGGTATTCAATAATATTTTATTGATAAATAGAATGTTTAACATGAAATTTACGAACTGCGAGTTCTAGGACATTCCCAACAATCTCCCATTTGGACTAAAACTCTACTGAGAATAAATATACAAATATATACAATGTCTATAATGTTGAGAAACATAGAGGGAAAATACAATAAACTAGGGCATCTATAATACCATAGATATTCTCCCATTTCCTCAACATCTTGAGGTGTCTTAGGACACTGTTCCTTTGACAAATTAATTCCATGTCTAAAAGGCAACATACCTTTTTTGGAATTTTGCATATTATACCTTGACAAAATCTTGTCAATATAAGATACTTGAGATAGTGCTAGGGTTCTATTCTTTCGATTTTGAAAATTTTGTATCCTTAGAACATATTGAGCATCATCCAAATCTTTCATTTGAAACTGTGTTGCTAACCATCTCTTTACGTCAGCAAGGAAGCTTGTCTCATTCCCAATGAGGAAGATATCATCAACATAAAACACCAAGAATGCTACAGTTTTGTTGACTATTTTCTTGTATACACAAGGTTTGTCAACATTCTATTGAAAGCCATAAGATTTGATCACAGTATCAAATCTTATATTCCAGGATCTCGAAGCTTGCTTTAATCCATAAATGGATCATTTAAGCTTACAGACTTTCTATTCCTGTCCTTGTTTATTGAACTCTTTTGGTTGAGACATAAAAATTCTTTCATCAAGATGGCCATTGACAAAAACTGTCTTGACATCCATTTGCCATATTTCATAGTCATAATATGTGGCAATAGGTAGAAGTATTCTTATGGATTTTACCATGGCAACAGGAGAAAAGGTTTCTTCATAATCAATCCCTTCTCTTTGGTAAAACCTTTTGTCACGAGTCTGGCTTTGTAGGTTTGCACCTTGACAATTTGGTCTCATTTTCTTTTGTAGATCCATTCGCAAACTATAGGTTTAACCCCATGTGGTTGATTTACATGTTTTGAGACAGAATTGAAGTACATTGACTCGATTTCAATGTCCATGGCTTTTATGCACTGTTTCTATTGATAACGGGCAGAAATGCACGTTATTACAGCACTAAGTTATAAAATAATGTAGGATTGCGATGGTAAAAATATACAATATTGTGTCCAAAAGAACTAAGTTCACAACATTGCGATCGCATACATCCATCACATTAAAATAGCTAACTTATTTATTTTATGCAGGAAAATGCATTAACGCAAGGCGGAAATGCGATCCGAAGAAATTAATGTCCGAACGCATAAAAGATTGCAACCGCAAGGCTATGCAATCGTATACACTCGCGAAAATCTGCTCAAGATTGCGACTGCAAGGATATGCGATCGTTTGTGTTCGAAAATCTGCTCGAGAAGGTGGCCGCATAGAGCCGACGCATCAAAGTGGGCGCATCTGGGTGAAAGCGTAACAAATCACGATGGAATAGAAAGTTGATGACGGTTGATTCCGAATTAAGTTGACAAACCGTTAATGACCTACTGTAGCAAGAACACTCAACTTTTCGGTGACAAATATTCGGTGCATCAGACAGAGAATAAATGCCATACCATCAGTGCAATCATAAGAGAGAAGAAGTTTTTCACCCTGAAGCTCTATAAATACTGGAGGCCATCTTCGTTGAAGGAGTTCGTTCAGTTTAGAGAATTTTCCCTATGGATAGAAGTAGCCTTGTTCATAGTTTTATTTTACTTGGAAGGCGGAAGCGAGTGAAGGGAGATTATACCAAGAGATCGTTCTGGTGAACTTGGAAGAGTGCTGGGAAGGTCGAAACCAGAGAGAAGGCCGAATCTTGCGGAAGCAAGAACATCTTTTGGGCTGAATAGAGATAACACAGTGTAAAAGCCTTGGGAAGCAAGGAATTGCTACCAGGCTCTCTACCCTTATTTCCATTGTCATTTTGTACTCTGAACTTATTTATAGAAATCGAAATTGCATCTTTATATCTGTTCATTCTTTGTACATTACACATGAGTAGCTAAATCTGTCGAATGGGTTGAGAAGCACTTAGCTATCATAACCTGGGATCTTCATTCTATGCGATTATCTTGTATTATGTATGCGTCAACGTCCATTAGAGATACTCGGGAGGGTAGTCTAAGGATAGAATCTAGGCTTGGAAAAGTCAGATTATAATCTATGCTCGAGAGAGTCAGATTAGAAACGCATAATCAAGAGATAGAAGCTTAGGAATAAGCTCTATTTGCTATTAACGCATCGCATGCACCCTAGAGATAGGTTATGATTGTATGGGGTCACCTTGTCCTTGTGTGCATCTTGTATCATCGCATAGGAAAAAAAGTAGAGACTTAGGAATAATCTCTAAAGACATTATCGCATTCATTGCATGCATCCTAAAATTAGGAGTCATCGCATTTGCTTTGGAAAATGAGTGCGGTCGCATAAGTGTAGCATGATCGCATTCTCGGGAAACACTAGCTAAATACCGTCTCAACCCGTTCCTCTGCATACTCAGTGTATGTGTCGCATAATTACTCTTTTCTCAAATCTGTCGCATACTTTTTATACTGTAAACAACAAACCAACCAACTTTTGGATTTATTTGTTACCACAAAGTGATCTAAAAATTACCACCATATATTGTTTTCTTTAGTCCCTGAGTTTGACCCTAGATTTACTAATAACTTGTAGAAATACAAGTTATTTATACCGTTTTATTTAGATTATGCGGCAAAAAGAAGGAAATTGGCTTAGAATCACGAAAATTGTTTTGCAGGAAAATAGGTCGCCCCATGCAATGTGGATGCGTTGTTCATTTTTGTCCTCGAGCGATTATCGCATGCGGTGACCTATTTTCCTGCAAAACAAAGACTTGGACATTCCATTTTGCCATCGCAATGGGGTTAGCGGGTGTGCTTACGACACTTTACAATTTTCGCGATTCTAAGCCAATTTCTATACTGTCGACGGAACTTTTCCTTCTTTTTGGCGCATAATCTAAATAAAACGGTATAAATAACTTGTATTTCTACAATTTACCACATCCCCAAATTTAGTAGGATAACTTGTATTTCTACAAGTTATCACACCCCTAAGTTATCAAACGGTATAATATTACTAGGCAACTCAGTAGGATTTATACTTGGGTCTTACTGAGAAAACCTGCATACTCAATGCATTTTCCACCAATGCAATCCTTACCATTATTTCATCGTATAAAACAATGAATCAAGTTTTTGGCGCCGTTGCCGGGGACTTCGTCAATACAGTATGCTAACGGTAATTTTTTGATTTTCTTTACAGCTTTCAATCTGTAGCATATTACGACCCAGAGATTGAAAGAACGTTTCGACGAAGACTGAGAGATAGCCGCCAGCAATAACAACAAGAGAAAGATAAGATGGCAGAACAATGAGGAAATGGAGCACCAAATGAAAATAATGTCATGGTGAATCCCATCCTATTGGCGAATGATCGCAATAGGCTCATTTAGGACTATGCATCGCCCAACCTCTACGATTCCTCCCCAAGAATCATGAGGCCCGCTCTTGACGGATTGAGATTCGAAATGAAATCGATGATGTTGTAGATGATCCAAACTGCCAGACAGTTCGGTGGTAGGAGTGGCGAGGATCCGCACGCCCACCTCCGGAGTTTCATCAAGATCTGCAATACTTTTGTGTTCCCTAACATCTCCATTAAGGAGGTTCGACTAACTTTGTTTACATTTTCGTTGTGTGACCAGGCACCAAAATGGGCTTACTCTCTCGAGGATTTCCTCATGGGAGCAAGTAATAGAGAAGTTTATGAAGAAGTACTTCCCTCCGACGAAGAATGCTAGAAGAAGGAAGTTCATAACCAATTTTGAACAGGATATTGACGAATCGCTCAGCGACGCTTGGGCGAGGTTTAAGAGGCTGGTAAGAGATTGCCCGCAT
This sequence comes from Benincasa hispida, assembly GCF_027475165.1. Classification (NCBI taxonomy): domain Eukaryota; kingdom Viridiplantae; phylum Streptophyta; class Magnoliopsida; order Cucurbitales; family Cucurbitaceae; genus Benincasa; species Benincasa hispida. The sequence continues at coordinate 62,727,734 of NC_143486.1, read as the reverse complement.
AACGGCTTACCAGACTGCTTACAGATGGAGATTTTTTTTTATTACAAATTAAACCCTGCATCGCAGACTGCTGCCAATGCGGCAGCAGCTGGAGGTCTGCTCGATAAAACTTATGATGAGGCCAATAATATCCTTGATCGCATTTCTAAAAATCACGAGGATTGGAGAGAAAGCGATCAAAGATTGAGAATCAAGGACAGTGACGTGAACAATGGTGCCATCGCATCCCTTCAGAGTCAAATGACTGCAATGATGAACATGATACAGGGAATCGCAATTAATAGCCCAACAACGCATAGTGGGCAAGTGAATGCAATCAACCAGACAACCGCAAGTTGTGCTACTTGCGATGAAAGACATCAAATGGAGGAATGCCCACGAAACCCACAGTCAATCTATTTTGTGAAGAATAATCCATTTTCTAACACGTACAACCCTGGGTGGAGAAACCACCCCAACATCACATGGAAAAATCAACAGCAAAATTTTCAATTAGTGGCGCAAAAAGAAGGGCCACCTGGATTTTTCCCGCGAACCAACGGTCAAACGAATAATCAAGCCAGTAGTTCGCAGGCGCCGCAATCTTTCACTTTGGAGAGTTTATTGAGGCAATACATTGAAAAGAACGAAACTGTGCTTCAAAACCAAGCGACGTCTATCCACAACCTGGAAATTCAGATAGGCCAGATTGCGGGCGAACTCAAGAAAAGACTGCAAGGGGCCCTGCTGAGTTCAAAGGAACTCCCACGCAACCCAGGGGTACGGATAAAGAGCAATGTTAAGTTGTGACGTTGCGGAGCAGAAAGACTGTGGCAGGGGAGAAGAAAGAGCCTAGCTGGACTGCTCCAATTATACTGGAACCAAAGATTACATTGACTCGAGGAGAAACAGAAGAAAAAGAGGCGATGGAACCAAAGATTGCATCCACCTCGGAGCCGAAAGACTAAGGGACTGTGAGAATACAGTTGCCACCATTCCCATAGAGACTCAAAAAGAAGAAAAATGATGAGGTACAGTATCAACGCTTCATGAATATGTTAAAACAGTTGCATATTAATATTCCGTTCACTAAAGAAATTGAGGAGATGCCCGCATATGCGACGTTTCTAAAGGATATGGTGACAAAGAATAATGGCACTGGTAAGTTCGCAACGGTGGCTTTGACGCAGAGTTCAAAATCTATAATCCCACCGAAAATGCGCGACCCTATTGGAGGATTATACATCGGTTAAGCGCTTTGCGATCTCGAGGATTATACATCGGTCAAGCGCTTTGCGATCTCGAGGCCAACATTAACTTGATGCCACTGTCGATTTTCAAGCAGCTGAATGTGGGGCAACTTGGGCCCACGATGGTGACTCTCCAATTAGCGGATAGATCTCTTGTGCATCCAGAGAGGAAGGTGAAGGATGTTCTAGTTACAATCGATAAATTTATATTACCAGCAGACTTCATCATCCTGGACTACGAAGCAGACAAAGATGTGCCCATCATCTTGGGGCGACCATTTTTATCTACCGCGGTCGCGCTCAGATTGATCTGTACAAAGGAGAGATCACGCTGAGCGTGAATGGACAGAAGCTCAGGTTTGACATTATCTGAGCCATGAAATATCCTAATGAAGAAGACCTTAATGAATCCGACGATGAACAAAGTTTGAATGACAAAGAGAAACCTGACGATGAAAAATGAAGATGAGGATGTGATCGCATCTATTGTAGCATGCAATGCGATCAAAGAAAAAACAACCAAAGAAGATTAGGTGATCACATCCCAAGAAGTTAAGTCGACAGTGAATGAAGAAAGAAAAACAACAAAACCGTCCTTAGAACAACCACCAACAATAGAGCTGAAAACCCTTCCCATTTTTGGGGCAGAATGAAAAGCTACCGGTAATCATTTCCTCTACACTTAATGAAGACCAAGAAAATGCATTGTTGAGCATTCTGAGAAAGTATGTAAAAGCAATTGGTTGGACGCTCGCAGACATTAGAGTAATCAGCCCCGCATACTATATGCATAGGATTCGTTTAGAAGAGAATCACAAAGGATTGATCGAACATCAGTGCAGACTCAACCCTGCGATGAAGGAGGTCGTAAAGAAGGAGATAATCAAGTGGTTAGACGCGGGCATCATTTATCCAATAGCCGACAGCATGTGGGTCAGCCCCGTGTAATGCTTGTCGAAGAAAGGAGGGATGACGGTAGTCCCTAATGAAAATAACGAACTGATACCGCAAACGACCGTCACCGGATGGCGGATTTACATGGACTACTACAAATTAAATGCGGCAACAAAGAAGGATCATTTCCCTCTGCCTTTCATCGACCAAATGCTGGATTGCCTAGCTGGAAATGACTTTTACTGCTTCTTGGATGGGTATGCCGGTTATAATTAGATCATGATTGCTTCAGAAGATCAAGAAAAAACCACATTCAACTGCTCGTATAGAACATTTGCATTTCGACGCATGCCGTTCGGCCTCAATAATGCGCCGAGTACTTTCAAGAGGTGTATGATGGCCATCTTTCGGAATATCTCAAACACTCTGTAGAAATATTGATGGATGACTTCTCTATGTATGGGCAAACGTATGAAGTTTTTCTAAACAACTTAGAGAAGATATTGAAAAGATGTAAGGAGACGAACCTCATGCTTAATTGGGAGAAATGCTATTTCATGGTGAAGGAAGGTATTGTGCTTGGGCACAAGGTCTCCAGGGACAGGTTGGAGGTGGACAAGGCAAAAATTCAAGCGATTGAAAAGCTCCCACCTCCAACGAATGTAAAGGCTGTCAGGAGCTTTTTGGGACATGCTGGCTTTTATAGACGTTTTGTCAAAGACTTTTCAAAGATTGCACGACCACTGAGTGCGTTGATGGAGGCAGATAGAAAGTTTGACTTTGATGACCAATGCCTTGATGGAACACGAGACATACGCAGCGGAATAAGGATCTAATTACACTCTAATTGCTTCTAATTAAAAGGAAAATAACATGCAAATATAGGAAAAATAGTAAATTAAAAAGGAGTAGAATACAACCTTTGTAGCTCCCGAAAAAAGTTTTTCCTTGTTGAATCTCAACCCGAACTCTTTTGGACCACCACTAGAGTTTACCCGCTATTCTCTGGACTCAGAACTGGGTTGTGGGACCTGGTGAATGAAGGAATGAAAAAGGGAAGAGGGGTTGGTTCAAGGTTAATGTGTGAAAGAAACGAGAAATTTTGGTGAGAATTTTGGAAACCAAAATTATAAAAATTCAGCTTGCTTAAAAGGAAAAAAGAAGAAGAAATTTGTTTTATAAAATGTCCTTTTTATAAAATAATTACAAGGTTAATTTGTTTTATAATGTTTGCTTAAAAGGTTAATTTGTTTTATAAACTCACCAAAAATCAACATCTCACAAAGCACTAAACCAAAGTGGGCTATGTGTCATTCTATAATGTTTACACATAGTCCACTTAAGTTAGTGGGATTATCCAACAAAATGTTGGATAATTCCACTAACTCTAGTCAAGGGCAAAATGGTCTTTTTCTATTTGGTCAAAGTCGAACTTTAACTTTTAGCGAATTAATCAACCTTTGACTTTTTACAGTTTTAACCCTCTTGACTAATTTTGACCTCTCGAACATGAATCCACATTCATATTTTCGAAATTCAAATTACATTTGAATATAGAGCGCCATACAAAAAACCGATAGCGATATTGCATATACTTTTCGGTTTTAATCCCTTTTCCTAATTCAAACAATTCGAATTAATCCAACATACTGTTCTAAGTTTAATCCATATGAGCTAGCAGGGGGACCTAATGGACCTACAGATCATGGGCTCCAACAATTCGAGATTAACCGGTAAAACCTTTTAACCTAATTAATCAACATTTGTTAACTTACGGGTTATGCGTTATTTTATGATGTGGAATTATGGAGAAAATGCGATGGTGAAAATGCATTGAGCACTCAAGTTTTCTTAGTGAAATCCAAAGTGTAAACTCCACTGAGTTTCCTGGTAAGTCCAGGGTCGAACTCAAGGACTTTGGAAAATAGGTTGCGGTGGAAATTTTTAGGAAAACTTTGCGGTAACCAAATAAATCAATAGTTGTTGACGTTTTGTTTGCGGTAATGAAAAATAAACAAATGCGGCGGAGTTTGAAAAGAGTTGAATACACGGAAGATGCGATGAGTATGAGATGAACGGGTTGAGAAAAGTTTCTGTTAACACTTCCTAGGATGCGTTCATGCTATACAATCATGCAGCATGCATACAACAGTAAACCACCTCTCGATGCGAATGCCACGTCTTCTAAGGCTAGAATGCATGCGATATATGTGATAAGTGTATAGGACCTACACATAAGCCTCTATTCTTATTTATGCGATAATGAAATGACACACACAAATAAGGCGACCACATAATATCATTCCCATCTCTAGGATGCATGTGATGCAGGTTGACAAACAGAGCTTATCTCTAAGTCCCTATCTCTTGTTTATGCAGTTCTAATCTTACTCTCTCGATTCTAGATTCTAACATAGCTCTCTTGAGTCTTAGGTTCTTTCTTCAGACTCTCTCTTGAGTAGCTCTAAAGGGGTATTGGGTACAACATAACACAAGATAATCACAAGCAATGAACTTCCTAAGTCATGTTAGCTTAGTTCTTCTCAACCCATTCGACTAGTTTAGCTACTCATGCGTGCTAAGAGAGTGAACAGATGTAGAATAAGAACTTCCATTGTATAAATATAAAGATGAAGTACAAAACAACGATGTAAGAATAGAATAAAGAGCCTGGTGGCAATCTCTTGCTTCCTAGGCTTTTACACTGTCTTTCTACTCGTGTTCAAAAGATAATCTCGCTCTCGCGAGAGTCGGCCCGCTCTCTGCTTTTTCACCTCAAGGTTCTCTCTCTAATTGCCCTGAGCGATCTTCGGCATCTTTACTCTTCTCTTGCTCCGCCTTAAAATAAAAAGGAAAAACTATGGACAAACACGTGCAATTCGAACTTATGATTTTTTTAACTGGTAAACCCTTTTTCTGAAGGATGTCTTTGGTATTTATAGGGCTTCAGGGTGAAGGCGACTTCTCTCTTATGATTGCTCAAATGGGATGGCTTTAATTCCCTGACTGATGCGTCGAATATTTGTCACTGAAAAGCTGAATGTACTTCTTATCGTTAGCAGCTCTCATCTTAATTCGGATTCGACTATCATTAGCTTTCTGTCCCATCGCGATTAATTATGCCTTTCACCTAGATGCGCCCACCAAGTTGTGCCCACCAAGTTACTACAATCCTTCTTGAGCAAATGCTTGCGAATAGAATCACCGCAAAGTCTTACGGTAATGCTGTGCTCGACCAATGATTTCCTATGATCGCATATTCTGCATAAAAACACAAAAATCAACTATTTCTATGCGATGAACGCATGCGACCACAATATTATGAATTTAATGCTTTCTATATGCAATTTAACATATTTTATCAATGCAAGCCAGCATTGTTTATGAACTTAGCACTATGATAACGTGCATTTCTGCCCGTTATCAATGGGTCATTCCACTAAAGTCCCGTAGTTGCACTCTCCTTGCTGTAGATATGTTTCTGTCCATCTGATATAACCATACCTAGTAAGTCAATCTTTCACAGGTTGTTCGTGGTTTTGGCTGGGTCAAAATATCGTTTTACCCTCGAGAACACTTCTTGTTCCTTCAGTCCCACTGAATCTCTAAAGAACAATTGATTTGTTGTCTAACCAACAAATCAAGTTCCTCTCAGCCTAGTGAGAGGGTGGGGCCCCATTTCTTATTCCGAAGTCAGCACTTAAGGGAACAACCTATCTACTACCCTTAGAGACGGGAAGGAGTTAAGTCTGTCTTCCACCCTATGTCCCCAGCTATTTACCCGGTCTTACCCCTGAAATGGGAGGCTTATTGAGCCAGCGCTATTGAGCTGCTCTCACCCATGCATATCTAAGGATAATCCCGAAGAAACAGGAGTTTATAGTTAGCTCAGGATTCAGATCGAATTACCTAGGTCATCAAATTTGAATTAGTCAGTTTTAAACAGTAAACGGTGTTATAAAGTAAAAGTGACCAAGTTGTGGTCCAGTCTTATACAAACTCATTGCATAGGATGCCCCCACTCACATATCTCTATATGAACGATTCAGGGTCACATTCTTTGTACTAACTACAAAGTGGGCCACATCCATAGTGTCCCCAGAACAAGGTGCCCAGCCTTATCCCTATACTATAGACCATTTTAGGCTATATACTCGAACTTGATCCATGTTTTATGTCATCACATAAAGTTCAAGTCTACATTAAATAGCCTCAGGACCTTAGTTTATTGGATTCAAGATTACAATTTCAATAACGATTTTATCGAAAAACAAAACAGAATACGTTTATCAATTTACAAACTACGAGTTTTAGGACATAAAATCCAATAAACTCCAACTTGGACTAAAACTCCTAGTAGAGTATTACAATGTTAAATTTAAGTGAGGAAAATAAACATGTGAGTACAATAAACACATGAATACAATAAACTAGCATATACCTAAAAGTTCTCCCACTTGTCCTAGTTTACAAACTTCGTAGACCTAAACTCTGTAGGTGACCTTCAAACACTTTAGCCGTGAGGGTCTTTGTAAAAGGATCAGCAATTTTTTGCAGTGTATCCAGTAAGGATCAAATCCTTAGTACCATACACGAGAATGTAGTTCCTCGTTCTCTTAAGATACTTGAGGATATTCTCAACGGCAGTCCAATGATCATATCCAGGATTGGACTGATACCTACTTAATATCCCTACTGCGTAGCATATGTCAGGTCTAGTACATGACATTGCATACACCAGGCTCCCTACTTTGGAAGCATAGGGAATGTGTCTCATATCCTCAACCTCTCGAGGTGTCTTAGGATATTGATCCTTTGACAAATGAATTCCATATCTTTAAGGTAACAGACCTCTTTTGGAATTTTGCATCTTATACCAAGACAACATTTTGTCTATATAAGTTGCTTGAGACATGGCTAGTGTTCTGTTCTTGCGATTCCAAATAATCTGAATCCTGAGAACATATTGCGCATTTCCCAAATCATTCATTTGGAACTGCATTGCTAGCCATTTCTTGATGTTAGTTAGATAACCTACTTCATTCCCAATGAGTAGAATATCGTCAACATATAAAACTAAGAACGCTATAGTAGAATTGTCAATTTTCTTGAAAACACAAGGCTCGTCAACATTCTGTTCAAAGGCATAAGATTTGATCGCAGTATCAAATCTTATATTCCAAGATCTAGAAGCTCGTTTCAACCCATAAATGGATTTTTGAAGCTTATAAACCTTTTGTTCTTGACCCTGTACACTAAAACCCTCTGGTTGAGTCATATAGATACTCTCATCAAGATCGCCGTTTAAAAAGGCTGTCTTGACATCCATCTGCCAAATTTCATAGTCATAAAAGGTGGCAATGGATAAGAGTATTCTAATCGACTTAAGCATTGCAACGAGAGAGAAAGTTTCTTCATAGACCACTCCCTCTCTCTGAGTATAACCCTTTGTCACAAGTCGAGCCTCAAAATTTTGTACTTTACCGGCTTGGTCTCGTTTTCTTTTGTAGATCTACTTACAACCAATTGGTTTTACATCATTTGGTTTATCTACAAGTTCCTAGATAGAATTGAAGTACATAGACTCCATTTCGAGGTCCATGGCTTTGACCTACTGATCACGGTTCAATGTCCATATCTTTTATCTCCTCTATGCCGTCATCAGGTATGGCGACTTGTGTTTCTGTTAAACTCAAGTAACGGTCAGGCTGATAAACAACCCTCCCACTACGTCGAGGCATTCTCAACTCTTGAGAAGGATGTGACCGACTAGATGTACTAGTTTTATCTACTACTTTAGTAGATGAACTACTTCTATCTGTAACGTCTTTGGAAATTTCATTCAATACTAGTCTACTACGAGGTTGATGACTTCTTATATGGTCTTCCTCTAAGAATGTGGCATTTTTCGATACAAATACCTTATTCTCTTGAGGATCGTAGAAAAAAACCACCTTTTGTTTCTTTTGGATAACCTACAAATAGGCATAGTTTTGAACGACATTCCAATTTTTTACGATTTTGCACCAACACATGTGTCAGGCATCCCTAAATCCTAAAGTGACGTAAACTGCCTTTACGCCCTTTCCATAGCTCATAAGGTGTCTCTAAAACACTTTTAGAAGGAACATAATTCAAAATATAGACAGCAGTTTCTAATACATGTCCCCAAAAAGAATCAGGTAACTTAGCAAAGCTCATCATTGAGCGAACCATGTCCAACAAGGTTCTGTTTCTTCTTTCAAATACACCGTTCTGCTGAGGCATATTAGGTGCATAGAGTTGTGACTTGATTCCGTGTTCTATCATATAGTCATGGAATCTTAAGTCCATGTATTCCCCACCTCGATGTGATCGTAGTGTCTTAATTGTTTTACCTAACTAGTTCTCAACCTCAGAATTATATTCTTTGAACTTTTCAAAAGAATCAGACTTGTGATGCATTAGGTAAATATGACAATACCTTGAATAATCATCAATTAAACTGATGAAATATTCATACACCTCGAGCTCATTCATTGGTCCACAAAGGTCCGAATATTTAAGAGATTGTGGCTCTGAGACCTTTTCCAGTAAAAGATCTCATAGTCATTTTTCCTTCAAGACAAGATTCACATGGAGGTAAAGAATTATCTTCTAACTGACTTAGGAGTCCAAACCAATCTCTCAATCCTTTTAAGATATGTGTCCAAGTTAAGTGCCAAAATAGGCAAACTTTTTGTCTTTTATTATGAGTTTCGGCTGTTCTAAACATCTCAGTATTTAAGACAAATTTTGCTTTAGTTGGTCTTAACTTATATAAGTTATTTTCAAGTATAGCAGAGCAAATTTGAATACCTTTTCTGAAAATGAACGCTTCATTAACTTCAAAAGATATTTTATACATTTGTTCCAATATACATGTGATAGATATTAAATTTCGTCTCATTTTAGGAGCATACAAAAAAATTTTAAGTATGATATATCTATCATTGAAAAACAACTTCAAGTCTCCCACTTGCTTCGGCCGAGACAACCTCTCCCGTTCCAACCCCTGAGGGTGATCTCGCCTTCTTCAAGCTTTTTCCAGGAACTAGTTTCCTGAAAAGAGAAGCAAATATGATTAGTGGCTCCTAAATCCAATATCCTGGTTGAGGTATCATACTCCACTAAACATGTTTCAGCAACTAGTAAATCATATTTACCTTGTGCTTCTTTCGAGGCAGGGGCCTGAGGACATTCCTCAGTTAAGACAAATTTCATTCATCTATTACTAGTATTGTATTCAGATTTGTTTTCCATGTTGAGTAGTTGTCCCCGTTAAGTTTTTCAGAAGCTAATAGTTGAACTAAAGAGCTAGTCATGCTGAAAAGAAAAACATATCCTTTTTAGTAAAAAAAACATTAATCTTTTAAATCCAATCAAGTTTAGCAAAAAAATAATGTACCCATCATTATTTATATATGCAACGATATTTCAACAGTTTAGTATAACCTTCACAGAGGGGCAATCGACTATTCCTCCGTTGAACCAAGACTATCTTGACTAGATACTATCACCAGAATAACTCTTATTCCTATAGTAACTTAGTTATCGCTACTTTGGTAAAAAATTTATTAACACTTAGTAATTCTCGTAAGTTTGACCCTCCATTTTCAGAATTCAAAGATTGGAATCATTATACTCTCGAAGTTGGAAAGACAAGAATGAAAACGGACCTGTGAGACCCTATCAATTTCTAGAGTTCGCGGTGTTCCGAATCCTATAATACAGCCCTCCGATTGGTAAGGTCGCTCTAAGGCAGACATGTAGGCGCATTATAGGAATCTCACGGTGCGACCTAATGGAAGAGACCGTAGGATATGTTGACACACTTCCTTCTCCCACTTACTATGAACAACTTCCCCTATTCACCTTGGTATTGACTCATGCAAACACTCTCCGAATGGAGTCCGCTCCCAAGACAACCCAAAGCTAAGCATGAATCTCACAGTGTGAACTCTTAGGGACGCTAGAGCTAAAAGTACATTACTTCTCTCCAGCTGAAGTGTTCTAGACGGTTAGGGTATAAAATACTTAGCGATACATTTCGGCTAACTTAAACATATCCTAAGTCTAGGTGATTCATCCGAGTATAACTTTTATACTGGATTTTTAACCTACGATGTATAGGTGATAAACAAATTTTATTACCTCACACCGCTCACGCATGCTCATAAAATCGGTTTAACCTAACTCAGACACCGGCTCGATCTCCAAGTAGTAGGTGTTCCGTGAACTGTCAACTTAAAAACCTTCAACCTTAGTCATCTTATTTGACTTTTTACCAAGATCTTGCCAGGTGAGTTTTCTTGTAACTTCGGTTTTACAAGATATCGACCTATTTTCTATGAAAAATGGGATTCCTCGATGGTTAAGCCTAAGTGAGTATGCATCTTATCTGTATTATAGATTTTAGAACTCTAGGTTATTTTATAACAATTATAACCCTAGAGCATTCATCTATGACATGCTTCCTTCGATCAAACATGCTCTAATATAACACTTATATTAAAACTAAGCATGTATAGTATATATTTTTTAACACTTATAACATATAACAAATGCATGTCACATGCTTTTCCTATGGTGGGATTTTAAAACTAGATGGCATACTATATGCACACATAATCAAACAACATTATGCATCACATGCATAATAGGTAAACATCACTAAAGTGGACCGATTTTGGCATTAAAAACAAACAAATAACTAATTTATTACAAAAATTAGCAGCCAGCCTCCCGGAACCGGCTTCAAACACTTTGAACCATCTGGAACCGCTCAGAAACCACTCGAACCAGCCCAGAAACACCAAAAACCAAGTTGAACCGGTCAAATCGGCTCAACCAGGTCAAACGGACCGGTCCAAATCGTCTGAACCGGCTGGACAATGCGCGCTGGCATGGTTAACGGAGGCGCGGGTGCGAGTCAGGTCGACGGAAAGCGCACGGGAGCGCGGGTCGCGGAGGCGAGAGGCATGCGAGCGGCGAAAATGGGTCGGAGCGCGGAACGGGTCGGACCTTCGTCGACAGTTGGTGCGCACAAGGCTACTTAGATCTGGGTCAAACCTCGGGCTGGCGGGCGGGTCGTCGGGTCTGGTGGCCAAAACGGGTCTGGAAGCAAAATCCCTTCAATTTTGATGCTGTTCTCTCTCCTGGAATCGAGTAATTACAACCTAATTTCAACTCTAATGTCTAAACAAATTTACAGACCCTTTTCCACACATTAGTGCTCATAATCATGTGAGCAATTACAAATTTTCACAAGAAATTTAAAGAAAAACATTGCCAAAATCATAATATATCCACTTTAGTGCACATTTCATTCAACACTTGAAAGAAGGGAAAAAAATACCCACCAAAAGTAATTGGGCATAATTAAAGGATGCTCTGATACCACATAATGGAACACGACACATATGCAGCGGAATAAGGATCTAATTACACTCTAATTTCTTCTAATTAAAAGGAAAATAGCATGCAAATATAGGAAAAACAGTAAATTAAAAAGAAGTAGAGTACAACATTTGTAGCTCCCAAAAAAAGATTTTCCTCGCTAAATCTCGACTCGAACTCTTCCAGACTACCACTAGAGTTTACCCGCTATTCTCTGGACTCAAAACTGGGTTGTGGGACATGGTGAATGAAGGAATGAAAAAGGGAAGAGAGGGTGGTTCAAGGTTAATGTGTGAAAGAAAGGAGAAATTTTGGTGAAACCAAAATTATAAAAATTTAGCTTGCTTAAAAGGAGAAAAGAAGAAGAAATTTGTTTTATAAAACTTCCTTTTTATAAAACTTACATGCATCTAATGCATGTAAAAACTCACCAAAAATCAACACCTCACAAAGCACTAAACCAAAGTGGGCTATGTGTCATTCTATAATGTTTACACATAGTCCACTTAAGTTAGTGGGATTATCCAACAAAAATGTTGGATAATTCCACTAACTCTTAGTCAAGGGCAAAATGGTCTTTTTCTATTTGGTCAAAGTCAAACTTTGACTTTTAGCGAAAAAATCAACCCTTTGACTTTTTACAGTTTTGACCCTCTTGACTAATTTTGACCTCCTGAATATGAATCCGCATTCATATTTTCGAAATTCAAATCACATTTGAATATAGAGCGTCATACAAAAAACTGATAGCGATATCGCATATACTTGTCGGTTTTAATCCCTTTTCCTAATTCGAACAATTCGAATTAATCCAACATACTGTTCTAAGTTTAATCCATATGAGCTAGTAGGGGGACCTAATGGACCTACAGATCATGGCTCCAACAATCCGAGATTAACCGGTAAAACTCTTTAACCTAATTAATCAACATTTGTTAACTAATGGGTCATTCTACTAAAGTCCCGTAGTTGCACTCCCCTCACTGTAGATATGTTTCTATCCATCTGATATAACCATAACCAGTAAGTCAATCTTTCACAGTTGTTCGTGGTCTTGGCTGGGTCAAAATATCGTTTTACCCCCGAGAACACTTCTTGTTCCTTCAGTCCCACTGAACCTCTAAAGAACAATTGATTTGTGGTCCAACCAATAAATCCAGTTCCTCTCAGCCTAATGAGAGGGTGGGGCCCCTTGTTCTTATTTCGAAGTCAGCACTTAAGGGAACAACCTATCTACTACCTTAGAGACGGGTAGGAGTGAAGTCCGTCTTGCACCCTATGTCCCCAACTATTTACCCGGTCTTACCCCTGAAATGGGAGGCTTATTGAGCCAGCTGTTGAGCTGCTCTCACCCATGCAGATCTAAGGATAATCCCGAATAAACAGGAGTTCATAGTTAGTTTAGGATTGAGATCGAGTTACCTAGGTCATCAAATTTGAATTAGTCAGTTTTATACAGTAAACGGTGTTATAAAGAAAAGTGACTAAGTCGTGGTCCAGTCTCATACAAACTCATTGCATAGGATGCCCCCACTCACATATCTCTATATGAACGATTCAGGATCACATCGTTTGTACTAACTACAAAGTGGGCCGCATCCATAGTGTCCCTAGAACAAGGCGCCCAACCTTATCCCTATACTATAGACCATTTTAGGCTATATACTCGAACTTGATCCATGTTTTATGTCATCACATAAAGTTCAAGTCTACATTAAATAGCCTCAGGACCTTAGTTTATTGGATTCAAGATTACAATTTCAATAACAATTTTATCGAAAAACAAAATAGAATATGTTTATCAATTTAAAAACTACGAGTTTTAGGACATAAAATCCAACATGCCTCTACGCATTCACAATTTTGAAGAACGCATTAACGACCATGTGAAACCCGAATTTCCATTTTTCCTACTTAAGCAGGTGGAAGTTAAATTCTATGTTGAAGTGAAGGAAATTTCTAAGTGTTGAATAGATTTTCCTTGTGTAGTTTGAGATAAGCCTTAACTAGTAAAAATTGGGTTAAGTATAATGCCAAAAAGGAACTATGCGTTGGAAGCCAAGGCAAAACTGACTAAGTATTTGACAATGCGTTGGTGTGGTGCCATGCGTTGGCCATGACGATAGAACTCGAGACATACGCAGTGGAATAAGGATCTAATTACACTCTAATTGCTTATAATTAAAAGAAAATTAGCATGCAAAATAATGGAAAAAGTAAATAAAAGGGATGAAATACAACTTTTGTAGCTTCCGAAAAACGCTTTTCCTCGCTAAATCTCGACCCGAACTCTTCCAGACCACCACTAGAGTTGATCTACTATCCTCTGGACTCAGAACCGGGGTGTGGAACCCGATAGATGAAGAAAATCGAGAGAGAGAAAGAGATGGAAAAGAAGATGGAATCTTGGGTTAGGTTTGGGTTTTTCTTTTTTTCACAAAGTAGTGATTTTTCCAGCCCAAATTTAGAAAACAAATTTTGGAAAAATGGCCAAAGATTTTTCATCCATAATTGAAAGCCAATTTTATAGAAAAAACCATGCAACAATTGAATGAAACAAATCCATAAAAACCCAACACTTAGAATCCACTATCTAAGTGGGCTTAATGTCTCCACTATAAGCCAACACTTAGCTCACTATTTTGTTAATGGAATTATCCAACAAAAGTTTGGATTTTCCCACTTACTTTGTCAAAGAGCAAAATAGTCATTTGTCAAAGTCAAACTTTGACCAAAAAGTCAACATTTTCTCGAGCATGAATTTGCATTCATTTTCTCGAAATTAAAATCACGTTTGAATATACGGTCGGTCAAAGTTTGACTTTTCAAAGTCAAAAGTCAACTCTTTGACTTTTTACATCTTTGACCATTTCCATTATTTCCGAGCTTCCGAATATGAACGTATTCATATTCTTGATATTTAAATCACATTTAAATATTAAAGCTGTATCTCTAAACCAAAAAACTCGACCACTATATCATATATACTTGTCAGTTTCTCTCTCTTCACCTAATTCGAACAATTCGAATTATTCTATCATACTGTTCTAAGTTTATTCCATATGAACTAGTAGGAGAACCTAATGGACCTATAGATCATGGGCTCCAACGATCCGAGATTAGCTAGCTAAACTCTTTAGATGGAGCTAATCAACATTCGTTAACTAATGGGTCATTCCACTATAGTCTCATAGTTGCACTCCCCTCACTATAGATATATTTGTGTCTATTTGATATAACCATGATTAGTAAGCTAATCCTTCACAAGTTGTTTGTAATCTCAACTGGGTCATAAAAACCGTTTTACCCTCAAGACTACATCTTGTTTCTTAAGTTCCACTGATCCTCTAATGAATAATTGGTTTAAGGTCCAACCTATAAACCGAACCCCTCTTGGGCCAAGGAGAGGGGTGGAGCCCCTTGTTCAAGACCTGGATTCAGTACTAAAGGGAACAACCTATCTACTATCCCTATAATGGGAAGGAGTGAATTCTATCTTGCATCCTATGTTCCCAGCTATCCACCCGATCTTACCCTTGAAATGGTAGGCTTATTGGGCCAGCAATGATGAGCTGCCCTCACCTATGCAGATCTAAAGATAATTCCGAGTGAACAGGAGTTCATAGTTAGCTCAAGATTAAGATTAAGTTACCTAGGTCATCAATTAATGAATTAGTCAGTTTTATACATAAAACGACATTTAGAACTAAAAAGTTAGTATTTCATGGTTCAGTCTTATGCAAACTCATTGCATAGTATGCCCCCACTCACATATCTCTATATGAACAATTCAGGATCACATCGTTTGTACTAACTACAAACTGGGTCTCATCCATAGTGTACCTAGAATAAGGCGCCCAACCTTATTCATATACTATAGACCATTTTGGCTATATATTTGAACTTGATCCACATTTATGTCACTACATAAAGTTCAAACTACATTAAATAGCCTCATGACCTTAGTTTATTAGATTCAAGATTACAATTTCAATAACAAATTTATCGAAAAACAAAATAGAATATGTTTATTAATTTACAAACTACGAGTTTTAGGACATAAAATCCAACACATGAAGCTTTTAGAGGTTATTTGGGGCATTGAAGGAAGCCAAAGTGTAGCCAAGAGAAACGCATGCAGCAGCCAATGTCTTGAGAGGTTAGAACAACGCATGCGACGCGATGGATGCGATGGATGCAATGGATGTGATGGTTGTGACAGTACTACGTGAGCGCATGCGGTGATACGGTCGAGGGCATGCAGTGATGCAGCTGAGTGCATGCGGTGATGCGGCCGAGGGCATGCGATGATGCTATGCGGTGGCCTTGCTACGCGATGGATGTGGCTGCCTTGCTGCACGGAGTATGCGGCCGATGGTATACGGCGATGGGTGCGATGGATGCGATGGATGCATCGATGCTACGCGAGGCGATGCAGCGATGCTATGCGGTGATGCTACGCGGCGACCTTGCTACACGACGGATGCGGCAGCCTTGCTAAAGTATGAGCTAGACGATGGAACGAGCTAAGGTGGACGCATGGTGAATTGTCCTTGCATTGCTAAGGCTTGCGGTAATAAGGTTCATGAGGTTGGTTGCGTTGGTCATAAGAAATGCATTAGCAAGAACATAGGCGATGGTGAGCTATGCCTTGAGGTGTTGAGTTGAGAACCAAGTCGACCCAAAGGTTGCTATGCGTTGGTGATGTGCTATGCGTTAGACATCTGAGGCATATAGACGCATAGGACAATGGCTTGAAGGGTGACACAGCAAGGGCGCAAACATGGGATGGATGCATGCGCCAATGGGTGATGTCCGGACATAGGAATGTTGCAGCAATTGGATAGGTGCATTTGTGGTTAGATGAATGCATATGAAGGATGAATGCATATGAGGGATGGACGCATTCAAGGACGTCATCCGGACATGTGGCTTGTTAGGAAGAAACCTTAGGCCTTAAGCAAATAAGGTGGGTGCATAAGAAGACATGCAAAGTTGAGGGCTATGCATTGGTAAAAGGGGAGCAAGAGACACCTTGGCTTGCGCTGACGCAAGATTGTGGTAATAGTGTAAGGAAAAGACACTTGGACATGCGGCCAAGTTGAAGGTGTCGACCTTAGAGCAATCTTGGACGCCTATAAATAGGGCCAAGGACTTCAAATGATAACTCAAATTCTCTTCAAAGGACATAAAGAAGAGTGTATTGGGAGGAGACTATGCGTTGGTAGCAAGACCATGCGTTGGTCAAGAGGTTCCAACAGGGGAGATGCTGTTGGATAGAAAGGACAGGAAGTAGCATCAAATTGGGACGAGGATTTCTCCACAAATACTCGTGCGTTTGGAGTGATTCCAAAGCCACCTGAAATCTATGAGAGATTAGATTTCAGGGTAGGGCTTCTGGAGGAGAAGCTCCAAGGAATTGGGATGGAGAATGAGGAAAAGATAGAACGATCGAGCTATCGGGTAAGCTGAGCCATTCTTGATGTTTTGAAGATTCCGGCCAAACCACGAGACGTTATGAGCTAATATTTTGAGGTAAACTTGCTGAGACATTTTAGTGCATATTTGATGAAGAAAGTATCTCGAGATAAAGCATATAACTATGGGTAATCTGAGCTTTAAATTGAACCTGGAATATAGGGTTCAAAAGAGGAGCCCGGGAAGATCAAAGAACTTTTAAGAGAAAGATTCCTATCCTCATCAAGGTGAGTGGTACTTTCCTTTAAGTCTTAAAGCATATATTTTAGAGTAAATTTTATATGCTTATGTTATGAATGAGTACCTAGCATGAGAATGAGATTATATGATTGGAATGGTCAGGGGGTCAATAGACCTAGTTCCTAAGCCCGAAAGCAAAACCTCACGGGATTGTCAGAGGACCGAGAGGTCTAGTTCCAGAGCCTGTGGGAGGATCCTCGTATGGGATGGTCAGAGGGCCGACGGGCCTAGCTTCTGAGCCCATGCGCGGGGAGCTATATGCACATAGGAGACATAGGGAAAACGCAAAATAGTAAGCGTTGTATTAGTAACAGCTAACTATCTACCGTGTGTGTAGGTAGAGAATAGACTCATTTTAAGTAGTTATCAGTTTAGCTATCTACCGTGCGTGTAGATAGAGTTGAGACCAAACTCATTCAAGGCTGAGGTTTGAATGTAATCTCGTATTTGTGATATGCTTGTTTATATGAGTTGTAATAGACTCTAGAAGTTGTTTACCTCTTACTGAGCTTTGTGAAGCTCATCTTGTTATTTTGTGTTTTTCTTCCCAGGTAGCAAAAGGTGAGGTGTTCTAGGGTGCCGCTAAGATCAAGGTCTGCCACAAGCCACAGTTACACTTCCGGAGGGTTTTAAAGAGTTGTTGTTGTAAACTTTGTAATTAAGTCTTGGAGTTGTATAAATGTTATATTGTTGTAATAAAATGGGCCTACTTAATCAGTTGTTGTTATCTCCTTAACTTAAAGGTTACTGTGCGTAGTAGAGAGGTTCAGTTGGGTAGTAGATATCGAAAAAAGGGTGGTATCTGCTGTCCCTCATGTCTCTCCTCGGGCTTAAGAGTACAGGCTCGGGGCGGGGTGTGACAGACCGCACCTGTGTTGATCGCACCAGACTGGACACTGCCTTTTGAATTAATGTGCGACGCAAGCGGTTATGCGATGGGAGCAGTGTTGGCGTAGAAGAGAAAAACAATACTACATCCCATCGGATATGCGAGTAAAAACTTGAATCCTGCTCAAACAAACTACACCACCACAGAAAAAGAATTGCTTGCAGTGATATTTGCGTTGGAGAAATTC
The DNA here is from genome assembly GCF_027475165.1 of Benincasa hispida. Classification (NCBI taxonomy): domain Eukaryota; kingdom Viridiplantae; phylum Streptophyta; class Magnoliopsida; order Cucurbitales; family Cucurbitaceae; genus Benincasa; species Benincasa hispida. The sequence continues at coordinate 62,709,400 of NC_143486.1, read as the reverse complement.
AGAGCTTATTTGTTGGGAACTAAAGTACTCATTCACACTGACCACTCAACGATCAAATATTTGATGACAAAGAAGGATGCGAAGCCGAGATTGATTAGATGGGTTCTCCTCCTCCAGGAATTCGATATGGAAATCATTGATCGCAAGGGGATGGAGAACCAAGTTGCGGATCATTTATCCAGATTAGAAAATCCAGAAGTTGACCGCAATCAGTCAGAGGTGAGCGCAACGTTCCCAGACGAATAGCTATTTCAGATTGAAGAATTTCCATGGTACGCAGACGTGGTAAATTATCTTGTTTGTGAGCAATTTCCCGAAGATTATACCGACCACCAAAAGAGGCGGCTCAGACATGTATGCAGATCATATTATTGGGATGAGCCAAATCTTTATAAGAGGGGGTCAGACTAGATTTTGCGCCTGTGTGTACCAGATGCTGCTCATCAACGCATATTATCACAGTGTCATGACTCGCCTTATGGAGGGCACTTTGGAGGTCAACGCACAGCAACGAAAGTATTACAAAGTGGGTATTAGTGGCCAACACTATTTAAAGATGCAAGAGACTACGCGATGAAGTGTGACCAGTGCCAACGCATGGGTAATATTTCATGGAAGCATGCGATGCCTATGAACATCATTTTAGAACTGGAATTGTTCGACGTTTGGGGTATTGACTTCATGGGACCATTTTCACCATCGAATGGTCACAAATATATTCTATTAGTCGTCGACTACGTTTCCATGTGGGTAGAAGTAGTAGCATGCACCGCAAGCGATCCAGTGCTAGTCTCCAAATACCTGAAGGAAAATATTTTCACTCGTTTTGGCACTCCACATGCCGTAATAGGTGATGAAGGCTCCCACTTTGTCAATCACACTGTCAAAGAATTGTTGTGCAAATATAATATCCTCCATAAAGTGGCTACTACATACCATCCACAGACGAATGGTCAGGCTGAAGTGTCCAACCGGGAAATCAAGTTGATATTGGAGAAGGTGGACTATGTGCTATGGGCATACATGACCGCCTATAAGACACCTATAAGCATGTCTCCGTATGCGTTGGTGTTTGGTAAATCATGTCATTTACCACTTGAGCTGGAGTACAAAGCGCTGTGGCCAGTGAAAAAGCTTAACTTCGACTTAAAGGCAGTAGAGGAAGCAAGAAAACTCCAATTGGTCGAGCTGGATGAATGGAGAACGCAAGCTTATGAGAATGACAAAATTTACAAAGAATGAGCAAAACGTTGGCATGACAAACAGCAATGCGGGAAGAATCTCCACGTCGGACAAAAGGTCTTACTCTGCAATTCGCGGCTACGACTCTTTCCCGGCAAATTAAAGTCACGCTGGTTCGAAGCCTTTATAATCAAAGAAATATTCCCGCATGGTGCGGTTGAACTGATTAATGAGGAAGAGACTCGTACATTCAAGGTTAACGGGCAAAGAGTGAAGACATATTGCGGAGGTGATTTTCATTGAGAAAATACCTCTATAGACCTGAGAATTATGGAATGAAGAAAATTCGAGTGGCCCTTGTGCTGGCATACGATAGAAAATAATCTGGGGCGCAAGTCTTTTGGAATATCCTTTTCTTATTTATGATTAACGAACTCTCACTACTCTTCTTTTATTTCGATTATCGTTTATGCATCTTTAAAAAAATTTTACTTTGTTTTTTTATTTGACCCTCTCAATGTTTCTTTGCAACGATCAAGGTGAACGATTGCAGAGGTGCTACACGAAGACGCAACTACTTTATTTCATCACTGCAATCAAAGAAAGCAGTTCGCCATAACGCAGGATGCGTCCTCAAATAATGCGGGCGACAATGCAAATTTGGGAGTTGTATCTTTCCTTCAATTTATTTATTCCAAATTTTGTACTATCGCATCGCATTTTAATTTTCAAAATTTCATCATTGCATCCTCTTTAGTCGGTGCAATCATTTAACATTTATTAATTTAGTAACTCACCGAATTATTTTCCTTTGCCAATTATGATTTCAATGATGAAACGCATGCCTCTATTTTTTCGTATATACTAGAGTCAACTTAATTTTAGGACTGTCATCTCCTGAAATATTTCTAGAAGTTAGTGGTCTACTAGCTTTCTTTCAAACTGACTTTTTCGAATCTTTCTAAGAGCATCGCATGACTTCTTTCAATCTTTCAGCAATGGGGACATTGCTGCGTTTTAAATTTGGGGGTGCGGTATTCATTTTCAACCTTGCTATTTTTAGGTTCAAATAAACAAAAAAAAAAACATTGCGATCGGATCCTACTCGTAGTTAGATGTCTACATGACACACGTGGGGGCAAGCCAAAATGAAGGTAGGAATCGTGATCAACGCATAAATAAATGATCGCAACTCTGCTGCCAAATGCGCATGAGTTTAGACCGAGACAGTGATAGGCTATAAGCTAGACGATGAGCAACAGTGAGAGGTACGTGATGAGCGACAGTGAGATCATTACCAGCAAGAGATTACTAAACGATGAGCTATGCAATAGGCTATGCGTTGAAGGATGAACGATAATGAGATCGTTAACAGCGAGAGACCATTAAACGATGAAGCTATGTGATGGGGTGTAAGCACTATGCGATAGGTGCAGGCGCTATGAAATGGGCTATGCATTAGACGATGGGCGACAACGAGAGAGTTGGATGATGAGTGACAACAAGAGATTACTAGATGATAAGCTATGTATTGGGTCCAAGAGCTACATGATGAACTAGACGATAGGCCAAGCCATGGTGGGCGCATGGTAAAGTGTTTATGCATTGCTAAGGCTTGTGGTACATAAAGTTTATCAGGTTAGTTTGCGTTGGTCTTGAGCAAGAGACTAAGGACGTTGGCAAGCAACAAGGACATAGTGTTAGTCATAAGGGATGCATTAGCAAGAGGCTAAGAGATGGTAAGATACACCATGAGGCATTGAGTGAGACCTAATTTGACCCAAGGGTTGGTATGTGTTCTTGATATACTATGTGTTAAGGACATCCGAAGGCATGTGGGCGCATAGGACAAGACTGGAACAAGCGGTATGCATTGGAAGATTATGATGGTAATAGGCCGAGTTGACTGCATGTGCTAAGGGTGAACCATGCAAGAGAAGAAGGGTATGCGGCCAAGGACTTGGGATGTCTTGAGTTTAGTATGGCTCAACTAATGCGTTAATGTTGAAGCCATGGGTTGATAGTGGCTAACCGAGAAGATTAAGCTTAAGTAAGTAGGAGGTGGACATATGAGATCTCGTACAAGTTGAGGTGGACGACCGAGGAGGCATGCAAAGAGGGACTTGTACGTTGGCTAAGGGAAAGGAAGACACTTCAATGTCGTTGTGGCAGGGAGTTGCTTTGGTAACAGGAAAAGAGGACGCTTGGACATGTAGCCAAGTAGGAGGTATCGAGCTTGGAGGGACTTTGAACGCCTATAAATAGGGACAAGGACTTCTCTTCATATCATAACTCAAAATTCTCTTCAAAGGACATTAGGAAAAGTGTATGAGGGCTTATTGGGAGGACGCCAACTACTTTTGTATTGCATTAATTTTTAATTATTTGTATACTTAGTTAATATTCAATACAATTGAGTAAATATTCTCTCTATTTGTCTGTGCCTTTTTCTTTATCATCCTTTGTCAACTTTGCGATATTCTTGATCTTTCTTTTTTGCATTATTCATTGCGTTGCCATGATGTATAATATGAATTCACTTAGAAACATTTCCCATACTCTGTAATTTCAAACTAACAATTATTTAATTCATAGTTTACCAAAGCTTTACCTTTTATTTTGCAAAGTTCTGCTCAAACCTTCTCTTTGAAGTTTTGTCTAAGTGTTTGTCTATTCTGTCCAAACAACGCAATGAGGACCTTGCGCATCTCTAAATTTGGGGGTGGGGAAGGTCTGAGCAGATGAGATCAAGAGTATGCGGTCATTAAGAAAAATGCGTTCATTTCAAAAAAAAAAAAAACATTTTCTTATCAACTCCAATGTCAGCGCAAGGAAAACCCAAAAACATTCCCAACCTGATAAGAGTTAGTTATGAACGAAACCTGCTCGTAGTTGGATGTTCGCATGACACCCGTGGAAGCAAGCCAAAACGAAGGTGGGTTTCCAAGAACCACGCAATATGAAAAGAGAAAAATGCAAAAGAAAAAATAAAAGAATGCAAGAGATAGCTCCTTTGAAATTCATGAGTTAAAATTGAAATTGGCACACAACGGAAGTTGGATGTTTGCATGACACCTGTGGGAACAAGCCAAAATGAAGAGTGTAACCATGATCAACAGTCTCTAATAAATAATGCAAAGTTTGACTACCGCATACGGACGCATCAAGTTGTTTTGATAAAAAAGAGGTAAACATTCTTTTTAAAACTAGAAAAGCATTTTTTAGCAGAAACTTGTAGTATAGAAGAATAAAGTAAGGCTTTGTTAGGAATTAACAAGGATAGAAGGAAATTGCGTTGTTAAGTAATGTGCCTAAGTGGAGCATTCGGAGCAACCAATCGACGCAAAAATTTAGGATAGGAATTGAGCATTTTTGCCTTAGTAGGACAAGCATATATCTAAATTTGGGGGTGTGATAACTTGTAGAAATACAAGTTATTTATATTACTTTATTTAGATATTGCAACCAAAAGAGAGTAAAGTTGCGTCAATTGTATGGAAATTAGCTAAGAAATACAAGAATTATAAATTGTCGTCAATACACCCACTAACACCATTGCGATGGTAGAAAAGAATATTTCAAGTCTGTTTTGCAGGAAATAAAGTCACCGTATGCGTTCATGGCTCAAGAGAAAAAGATTAACGCATCTACGTCGCATTGCGCCCATCATTAATGAATGAATAGACAATCAACGCAATGACGGCGCATGCGACAATCGATCCGGAGCTGAACTTCAATCGCATACGGTAATAAAAACAACATCGCATGTGGGCACATGATCGAAAGATGCAAATGAGCAAGGAAATCATGGAGGATTTTGACATGTGTACAACTAACTGTTGTGCATTTTCGACGGACTTATTGCATAACAGAAGGAATATTTATTCCACCATTCTCGAATTTCCATAACAATAAAGTGGGGACCACAAGTCAGAGAGTCAAAGCTTTCATCTATAAATACCCTAAAAAAATGCACTAAAAATATATACTTGACACGGGATAATTGATACGAGGCTATTGAGAGAGAGGTTGATCTGAGTGCTGATCGGAGAAGATCCGAGAAGAAAAGAGACAAGGCCGAGAGGTGAGTCTCAGGGCGAATCATTCCAAGTCCCCGCCGTGAAGTTCTATACCTAGATCAACTCTACTGATTGAGCAAGCCTGAGAGGGAAGCTCATCCTTCCATTCACTCCATCTACGCCGGCAAGCAATCTCTCCATCCAGATTGGTGTCAAGACATTGGCACTCTTCCGTATCTATTTCTAACTCTTATTCATCAATTGTATTTCATCTTCTTAGTCTAAATGATTCACAACCATGATTCAGATGCTTGATTTTATAATTAAATGTCATGATCACTTTCATTTCCACATTTCTGTCTATTTCCATTCCTCCATTAATCGCTTTCTCCACGATGTTTTCTTAATCCCTTGGTGATTAATATGAATTAAACAAGTAACTTAATCTGTGCCAAAGAAATAAAGATGTTTAGCTAAAGCATGCTAGATGGCATCTTCACCTGTGACAGTAGAAGTGAAGATGCCATTCTGATCTGTCGAGAGAAGGTTAGAAGAATGCGTTAACTAAAGCAAGAAGTACTTCCAGAGATGGAAGCAACCTTGCGTTCATTACATTCGCCCCTATTTCACCATAGAGATGTGGGAAACGCGACCGATCACCGAGAGGTGTACGCCAAGGGAAAGCAGAATCGTACTTATATCTTTAACACAATTAAGAAACTTGCGCTATTTATATTAATTATCCTTTCTCTTTCTGCTTCGCACATAAGCCTTTCCACCACATAACACGATCTTTGTATAATCTTCACAATCAGTCTCAACCTTGGTATCTTGTATCTTGTAACATGTATTTTTTATCATCATAGCTTAGGTTTATTTTATCACAATTTACTGGCAGGATGTTTTATGGACAAGATGTATACCGAGGCCAAAGTCATCCTTGGCCGCATATTGCGAAACATGGATGACTTGATTGATGATGGTTATGGAGGCAGAGGCTCTGAAAGAAGAAAAAATGCCACTTCCATTGTCCCTACGGAGACAATGATGACACTGGCTGCTCAAGTGGCCGCAGTGACCTCAGTACTCCAGTCGATGGAAATCAATCAAGAAGCCATCCCCTAACAATCAGCACAACCTGCTACGCCGGCTCAAGTGGCCGCAATAAGTTGCTTTAATTGTGGAGGGGCTCATGTAGCAGAAATGTGGCCATCGAATGTCCAACAAGTATGTGCCATCCAAAACAACCCTTTCAGTAACACCTACAATCCGGGTTGGAGGAGCCATCCTAACTTCGGTTGGGGAGGGAATCCTAACCAAGGGGGGCCAAGCAACTATCAAAGTGGCAGTCGAGGGAACCCTCCTTCTTTTCACCATAACTCGAATCAGGGGCAACCAAGGTAATCGTATAATCAACAACCATCATCTTCAAACACCTCTGGAAGCTCATTGAAGACCCTGCTAAAACAGTATATGGACAAAAATGATGTAGTGATGCAAGCGCAAGCGTATTCAATTCGAAACTTAGAGATTCAAGTGGGCCAGCTGGCATCTGAGCTTAGAAACAGAACACCTGGTACGTTGCCCAGCAACTCCGAAGCCCCAGGATCTCATGGAAAGAAGCAATGTCCCTAGGAAATTGGACAGGCAAGCTGGATTGCCTCCAGAGGTGTGCATTACGTTCATTCAAAGAAAATCATCTTCCGGTCCATATCTCACATCTATGTTTAAATGCTTTCATTAATTCTTGTCTTTATGAATTTTTGAACTTTGTCTTTATTGCTTCATTTAATTTGTTTCATGACTTTATAAATTTATTCTTCATTTACTGTCCTTGCATTTATTTCTATATGTTTTTAATTCCTTTTACTTTTCCGTCATTAATGTGTTATTCTTTAATTTGTGAATGATTGAGTAATGAGAAGAAAATTGATTACCGCAAGTCATAGCCACTCGTGTTGATGAAAAAATATATAATAAAAGAAATAATAATAAAACAACCAACATCCAGTATGCATGGCATTAATGGACGCATCTTGAACCAATAAGATACGCTTTGCATTCATCCAACTCAAATGCGTTGAGCTGAGGGTTGTGTTGCGCGCGTGTGTGTCCTTTGCCCGTCCTTATCAAAACACACAAGTGGGTTATAGCAAGCAAGTTTAAAAGCGGGCTTCCCTACGCTAAATCAAACAAAGGTTGTCCCTAGTGAAGTGAGGGTTTCTGTTGCTTTTGTAGAACTAAGATCCCTTCCAATAGCTACTGTTGCGACTGCTTATGTTGAGGTAGTGTTGCTCTGGTAGCAATACCGTGCGCCCGATCCTCCAGAAATGCGTTTAGCTGAAGGGTGTGTTGTGGGGATGCATGCGCTGTTGCCCGTCCTCTACAAAGATGCATTTGCGTTGGTGAACACATTGCGTTAATCTTTTCCTTGCGTCCATTGGAATAAAACGTTAAAGATAATTCTTTTTGCAAAATTGAGAAGTCCAATCGTTCCGTATTCCAAAGAAAGGACGTTTACTCTGAAACCTCATAAATGAGGGGCGTTCAAACGGTGGGACTTTTGAGTGTCTCGAGGCCTACCACCGCAAAAATAGCGTTGAGCCCACTAAGGCCCAACCTATAAAAAGGACTTTCCTCGTCTGTGAGCACATTTTGCCTCATTTGCAAACTGAAACCTTAGCGCCCCTAAAGCCCTAACGTTTTCCAGCTTTCTTTCACCTCAGCATCCATGGCCGACCAAACTTTCCAACCTTCTGCTTCATCTTCAACACCTTCGACTGACCAACTTTCCATGCAAGAGGCAGCATTCCTTGCTGCTAGTCGCCATCTTGCTGCTCAGCCTCACACTATTTCGAGAATCGACCCTTTAGCCGTTAGACCACTTCAGTTCAAAAGGTGGCAAAGTACTGAAAGCACCCCAGTCTCAACTTCAGCAGTCTCCACTGAAGGCGAAAAGAAGAGACGAGATGACAATGAGGTATTCGAAAACATTCTGAGTAACTTGGAGGAAGAAGAAGGACTGCCTGAGGCAGGGATTGTAAACCAACCACTGTCTACAGAGGAGGTGACGATGGCGGTGAGTGAGGAAGTGGCAGTGACAGAAAAAGTGATGGAAGAAGAGACAAGAAGAAGCATTCTGGCCATAAGGGATCCTGAGGAAACTATGTAAGTAGAATCCTATGAAGGACCCATCAGAGTCGTGTTAGAAGAAGTCGTGGCATAGAAGCAACGAGAGGTGGAAGAGGAGAAAGGAAAGAAAAAGAAGAACAAGGGAAAGAAGGTTGAAGAAGGTGAGCCATCCCATCATCGCAAAGAGAAAAAGAATAAAGAAAAAAAGGAGCATGAAGAAGATAAGAAGGCCAGCTAAGGAAGAGGAAAGAGAGGGGAGAAAGAAAAGAGCGCAGGCGTGAGGAAAGGAGCTTGAAGAAGGAAGAAGAAAAGAAGAAGAGGGCTGCAAGCCCAGAGATGGATGGAGAATCCACCTCCGTGAGGGAGGATAGGGGGGAACTATCGCAACTTAAGGAATTGGCACAACTTGAAACAACGCAATTTGTTGCAGCCGATGAAGGCGAAGAAGGAGAAGTTACCTCCCTAATATGGCATCGTAAGGAGAATACGCCGCAAGGGTTTACTGTTGACCCTTCAATTTTGATCAACGCATTAGAAGAAGATGAAAGGAGAAGAAAGGAAGAGGAAGAAAAGAAGGAAAAAATGGCACGGGCACAACTCATCATCGCAGAAGGTGATAGAAGAAGAAGACTGCATGATGAGAAAGTGCGTCGCAATAACGAGATCTCGAGGCTTGAAGAAATAAGGCGAATCGAAGAGGAACAATGCCTTTTGTAGGCCTCTGAGCAGTTTGTGGAAGAGTTTGAAAGAGAAGTTAGAGAAGAAGAAGAAGAAGAAAAAAAAAAAAGGCAGAAGAAGAAAGGAGAATGAAAGAAGAGAAGGAAAGGAAGCGCGAAGTTAACAGGCAGCGCTTAATTAAGAAGAAGGGCAAGGAACTTGCCGAACGAAAGAAGGAGGAACAACGCAAGGAACAAGAAAGGAAACAAAGGCAACAATCCTGCCTTGTGTTGAATAAGAGAAAGGGCAAAGCAGTCGTAGAGAGCAGTAAGCTCGGTTGGCAAAGGTGCGTCCATCGAGAAAGAAGAAGAATGACGACTTGTTGATGGAGATGGGTTTTTTCCCTGCGCCAACACCACTACCAGATCTGATCACTAGCGTGATCGTGGAACATGGTTGGGACACATTTTGCCAGTGCCCAGCCATTGTTGCCCCAGAGGTAGTGCATGACTTTTACAATAGACGGCTACATGGCACCGAGGATGTGGTGACCATAAGAGGGCAAATGGTGTCTTTCAGCGCAAGGGACATCAATGAAGTATACAAAATGAAGGATATCTTTAATTTTCTAACAGCATATTTTCATGGTCCTATGGTTCCTTCGCATCTCAGGCAGCGTCTGATGTTTAAAGTGACTCCACCCGTACCGCATCAGAGCATATTTTTATTCAATTCATTATTTTTCTAAGTTAACGAAATTCTTTGATTTTTTGTATAGGCCAACTACTTTTGTATTGCGTTAATTTTTAATTATTTGTATACTTAGTTAATATTCAATACAATTGAGTAAATATTCTCTCTATTTGCCTATGCCTTTTTCTTTATCATCCTTTGTCAACTTTGTGATATTCTTGATCTTTCTTTTTTGCATTATTCATTGCACTGCCATGATGTATAATATGCATTTACTTAGAAACATTTCCCATACTCTATAATTTCTAACTAACACTTAGTTAATTCGTAGCTTAGCAATGTTTTACCTTTTATTTTGCAAAGTTCTGCTCAAACCTTTTCTTTCAAATTTTGTCTAAGTGTTTGTCTATTCTGTCCAAACAATGCAATGAGGACCTTGCGTATCACTAAATTTAGGGGTGGGGAAGGTCTGAGCAGATGAGATCAAGAGTATGCGGTCATTAAGAAAAATGCGTTCATTTAAAAAAAAAAAATTCTTATAAACTCCAATGCCAACGCAAGGGAAACCCAAAAACATTCCCAACCTGATAAGAGTTAGTTGTGAAAGGAACTTGCTCGTAGTTGGATGTTCGCATGACACCCGTGGGAGCAAGCCAAAACGAAGGTGGGTTTCCAAGAACAACGCAATATGAAAAGAGAAAAATGGAAAAGAAAAAATAAAAGAATGCAAGAGATAGCTCCTCTGAAATTCATGAGTTAAAATTGAAATTGGCATACAATCGAAGTTGGATGTTCGCATGACACCCGTGGGTACAAGCCAAAACGAAGAGTGTAATCATGATCAACAGTCTCTAATAAATGACGCAAAGTTTGACCACCGCATACGGACGCATCAAGATGTTTTGATAAAAAAGACGTAAACATTCTTTTTAAAACTAGAAAAGCATTTTTGAGCATAAATTTGTAGTATAGAAGAATAAAGTAAGGCTTTGTTAGGAATTAGCAAGGATAGAAGGAAATTGCGTTGTTAAGTAATGTGCCTAAGTGGAGCATTCGGAGCAACCAATTGACGCAAAAATTTAGGATAGGAATTGAGCATTTTTGACTTAGTAGAAGATATGCTTGAGGACAAGCATATGTCTAAATTTGGGGTTGTGATAACTTGTAGAAATACAAGTTATTTATACTGCTTTATTTAGATATTGTGGCCAAAAGACAGTAAAGTTACGTCAATTGTATGAAAATTAGCTAAGAAATACAAGAATTATAAATATTCGTCAATACACCCGCTAATACCATTGCGATGGTAGAAAAGAATATTTCAAGTCTGTTTTACAGAAAATCAAGTCACCGTATGTGTTCATAGCTCAAGTGAAAAAGATTAACACATCTACGTCGCATTGGCCCATCATTAAGGAATGAATAGACAATCAACGCAATGACGGCGCATGCGACAGTCGATCCGGAGCTGAACTTCAATCGCATGCGGTAATAAAAACAACACCGCATGTGGGTACATGATTGAAAGATTGAAATGAGTAACACAATCACGGAGGATTTTGACATGTGTACAACTAACTGTTGTGCATTTTCGACGGACTGATTGCATAACAAAAGGAATATTTATTCCACCATTCTCGAATTTCCATAATAATAAAGTGGGGACCACAAGTTAGAGAGTCAAAGCTTTCATCTATAAATACCCTCAAATAATTCACTGAAAATATATACTTCACACGGGATAATTGATACGAGGCTATTGAGAGAGAGGTTGATCTGAGTGCTGATCGGAGAAGATCCGGGAAGAAAAGAGAGAAGGCCTAGAGGTGAGTCTTAGGGCGAATCATTCCAAATCCCTATCGTGAAGCTCTGTACCTAGATCAACTCTATCGATTGAGCAAGCCTGAGAGGGAAGCTCATCCTTCCATTCACTCCATCTACTCCGGCAAGCAATCTCTCCATCCAGATTGGTGTCAAGACATTTGCACTCTTCTGTATCTGTTTCTAACTCTTATTCATCAATTGTATTTCATCTTCTTAGTCTAAATCATTCACAACTATGTTTCAGACGCTTGATTTATAATTAAATTGTGATGATCACTTTCATTTCCACATTTATGTCTATTTCCATTCCTCCATTAATCGCTTTCTCCACGATGTTTTCTTAATTTCTTGGTGATTAATATAAATTAAACAAGTAACTTAATCTGTGCTAAAGAAATAAAGTTGTTTAGCTAAAGCATGCTAGACAGCATCTTCACCTGTGAGAGCAGAAGTGAAGATGCCATTCTGATCTATCGAGAGAAGGTTAGAAGAATGCTTTCTAAATCATTCACAACTATGTTTCAGACGCTTGATTTATAATTAAATTGTGATGATCACTTTCATTTCCACATTTATGTCTATTTCCATTCCTCCATTAATCGCTTTCTCCACGATGTTTTCTTAATTTCTTGGTGATTAATATAAATTAAACAAGTAACTTAATCTGTGCTAAAGAAATAAAGTTGTTTAGCTAAAGCATGCTAGACAGCATCTTCACCTGTGAGAGCAGAAGTGAAGATGCCATTCTGATCTATCGAGAGAAGGTTAGAAGAATGCTTTCTAAATCATTCACAACTATGTTTCAGACGCTTGATTTATAATTAAATTGTGATGATCACTTTCATTTCCACATTTATGTCTATTTCCATTCCTCCATTAATCGCTTTCTCCACGATGTTTTCTTAATTTCTTGGTGATTAATATAAATTAAACAAGTAACTTAATCTGTGCTAAAGAAATAAAGTTGTTTAGCTAAAGCATGCTAGACAGCATCTTCACCTGTGAGAGCAGAAGTGAAGATGCCATTCTGATCTATCGAGAGAAGGTTAGAAGAATGCGTTAACTAAAGCAAGAAGTACTTCCAGAGATGGGAGCAACCTTGCGTTCATTACGTTCGTCCCTGTTTCATCACAGAGATTTGGGAAATGCGGACGATCACCGAGAGGTGTACGCCAAAGGAAAGCGGAACCGTACTTATATCTTTAACGCAATTAAGAAACTTGCGCTCTTTATATTAATTATTCTTTCTCTTTCTACTTCGCACATAAGCCTTGCCACCGCATAATATGATCTTTGTATTATTTTCACAATCAGTCTCAACCTCGGTATCCTGTATCTTGTAACCTATATCTTTTATCATCATAGCTTAGGTTTATTTTATCGCATTTTACTTTGTTATCGCATTTTTATCGCTTATCTTTACTTTACTGCACAATTTACTTTATCACCTGTACAAACCACACTTTTGTTAAATTGAAAAACCCCCGGTCGCATATATCACGAACGTAACACAATCAACCTAAAACAATCCCTGTGTTCGACCTCAGATCATACCGAGAAACTTGCGGTGAAATTATACTTGGTTTCAACGCAAGGAAACTTGTGACAATGCACAAAATACTACAAGAACATTTATTAATAATGCATACATCTAGAAGTAGTATCACATATCATCGCAATCATCCATGCATTGCATGACATAAGAAGATAAATTTTATTCATTCATATTCATACATGTCAACAAGTTTATGGCATCATCGAATTTTATGTCATCAAGCTTAGAGTAAAATTATGTCATATTCGTTACAGTGGTATCCTATACAATGAGTGTATAAGACCGAACCACGAAATAATTAGTCTCTTTATATAACACTGTTGATAATTGAGACTTACATTTCACTAAAATGACAATAGGTGACATGACCTTAATGCTGAGTGAGTTGAGAACTCCTGCCTATGAGGTGAGAGTGGCCAAATTGCCAACTCAACAAGCCTACCATTTTTGGGATTCATCTGATTAGGAGCTGGGAACTCAGCTATGCAAGACGGAATTCACTCTTTCCTCAAAGCAGTGGTAAATAGATAAATTGCTTCCTTAAGGGCTGATTTTGGGTCTTGAACATAGTGGCCATACCCTCTTTTGGGAAGAGAGGACTCAGTAATAGTAGGACTATGACTTATTGTTTATTAGAGAAATCAATTGTACTTAAGGAGTTAGATGTAACTACAGGAGCAAAACAGTAAATTTTCCCAACTGTACTTACGAGCGATTTGTGAATGATCATCGCACTGCTGATTGGTCATATGGACACAGAAATATATCTGTAGTGCGAAGAGTGTAGCTGTCGGTCTTTAGTGGAGTGACCAACAGTTAACGGATGGTGGATCTCGTGACTAAAGAGTTGAGTCAGTTATTCATGTACCGTTGGAACTTCAAGCTACAGCTCCATGAGGTCCCCTTGGTATCTCAATGGGTTAAAGCTGAGATTTTTGGTTGATTTGAAGTGTTCAAATTAATAAGAGGAAATTCAATTATATGTGATATAATTGATATGATGTATTATATACATTAATCGGAGAAATTAATATAAGTATGATTTATATTAGATACCATCAAATAGAAAAAGAATTATGGTTTATATGTTTCGGATGATGAAATATTAGAACTATACGTTATAAATATAAAATGATAAGTTAGTTTATTTATTTATATCATATTAATGATATGATAGTTAATTATTTTTTTTCTCTAATAACCGAATTTAGTGGGAGGTTATTGGAAATTTTAATGTAACTGTGAGATAAAAAGAAAATGGTTTTCCAAAATTCAGTTGATGACTCTTTCGTAATAATCTCACAAAAAAGGCTATCAAGTAAAAAGGATTTACTAAGCGATAGCATTGAGAGCATACACGATCGAGCTACAAGTTGACTATGCGATAGTTACTTGCTTGATCGTTGCTACACGGTCGAATAGCAAAGTCTATACGATAGGCTTCATCTTCTAAACAATCGAGTACATCATCTATATGATAGACAGTATTCATCTCCCACTTACTCGGTCATCTACCTCTTTTCCTCAATCCAAGATCATACAGAGCCCACAATTTCTGGATTCTCACACTAAGAATACAAAGGTAACACTTATGGTGGTGATCTAACTTAGTTCAAGGATCGAGTTGGACTTGATTAGGTTCGAGGTGCATCCAGTTGTTCGTGTTGTTGGCTATTCCATTCGTTGCATTCAAAGTTTGTGCTTATTCAACGATTTACTAAACGATTAAGGGATATGTGAAGAAGAGTTCTTCAAAGGTTCGCATACTCTATCCATGTATCTTTCTTTATAAGTAGCATGTTGTAATTTCTAATTATGCATAATATGTTCGTTTCCATTTAGACGGTAAATGTTTGTGTTCATTTTTAATGAGATTTGGAACGATCCACTTCCGCTGCTCAAAGGATCTCTATTTAGATTTCCTTCTGGTACTTATTAAGCTAGCCTTACAAAAAGAAATTTTAGCTAAGTGTTGGTCATGAGAATCGAGAAAGCACAAGGCAGACATCGAGTATATGCCATCGAGCATCAAGTATGTGCGATCAAGGAAGGATCGTGCATCGAGTATGAGCGATCAAGGAAGGATCGTACATCGAGTATATGTGATAGAGGAAGGATCATGCATCAAGCAAGCCATCGAGCATCGAGTATCCCATCAAGCATTGAGTTTTTCCATCGAGTATTCTTTATAATACCATTGAATTTTCAATCGAGTATCGAGTTTTGCTTGAGAGATCAGCTTTAAACCCTATTTAATTCGGACTGCTGAAATAATCTTGGCCCTTAATCTCCACTAGTGGGTGAGGTGGCTTAAGCAGATTTCATGCACAAGATTGTGCGGTGGTATAAAAAGGAAAAAGGGAACTTCAAAAGACTGATTTGGATGATTCCTCTTGGCAAATCAAGAAATCTTGGTACCGATGGAAAGCTCTATGAGTCTAGTTTTTGAATCTGAGCCATTAGATGGAAGTCTCACCAAAAAAAGGCCGGAGAAGGAAGGAAGCGGCGAAGGATTTTTTTCTCGGGCGATTCCGAGCCTTTAATGAAGAAATTTAGATCTAGGCCGAACCACATGGAATTTCAAGCCAAAAACTTAAGGTAATATTGTTATCACCATTATAAGTAAGTTTGTAGAAGGAACTTTTGCAAGATTAGGTCTAGGGTTTGAGTTACAAATTTTGGAAGTTAAACCTAGAAAGTGTTAAACAAGCAGGAAGCTTTGTTGATTAGGGCCATTGAGGTAGATTTAAAGCCTCAGATCAAACCACGAGGAGTTTTATGTTGACATTTTGAGGTAACGTTGTTAATACAATTCTAAGCATGTGTGCAAAAGAAATTTTCTTAAAATGTGTTATGGATTTTGAGTTATTGACATTAGAATCTGAATCTAGAATTTGTTGGACGAACAGGCAATGACTTGCTAAACTTAGGTTTAATACCCCAAAAATCCTACTAAGTATTGGGTGTAGACATTAGAAAGAAGGCGACCAGCTGAAGTTTAAGCCCTTTTAAACTCGAATAAGTACCCGACGCCCTAAGGTAAGTTACGAAGAATTGAAAATGAAAGGAATAAATGTGAGCTTGGTATAAAAAGAGTAATCTCAAAAGGGAGACCAAGGTAGGAGCTAAATTTTCATTCTTGTGTGTAGGAGCAACATCCATTGGAGAAGCCTACCAAGCCTAAGAAAACAAGCCTAAAGACCCGTGAGTGACTAAATGTCTTCAAAACTTTATATATAAAAGGTCATGCATTCCAAATGAATTTAACGCTAAGGTTTATGTGTTTTCCAAGCAACTAAAGTTTATACCTATGATTTTAAAGATTTCGTAGCATTTCTTAAGTATGATGTTTCAAGCTATTTAAGTAAGTTTTACTAGTTCTAGCTCATGTCAAGGCTGAATGTTAAAGTATTGTAAAAGGTAAATGTTTATATTTCATGAAGCATGCGTGTTGAAATGTGACAATGATTTATGGTGAAAGCTAGGTAAATGTTATGCCTAAAGCTTAATTTACACATGTTTTCTATGAATGGTACAATTCTAGTAAGCCAGATGTTGATGGTATAGAAGGTATTCGAGGAAGTAACTAAGGTTTTGACGGTACTTAGTATACTCCACGTGCATGTAGGTAGTTCAATATGAGAGGCCGAATTATTAGTCTCCTAGCCACAGTTCATTATAATGGGACCGAAGTATGGGTCTCATGGTCATGAATGGACATTGGGAGCTTGAGCTACGAATGCTCGTTCTTAATTAAGGTTTGTTAATATATACGAAATATGATGTTATGTTTAATGTATGTTTCTACAAAAGTTACTTGAGACTAATTTCAGTATGTTTACATGTTTAATATGTGTATGAAAGGCATGGAAGGAATTGTTTTTCTATAAGTCACTCACTGGACAATCAGCTCACCGTTTTTCAATGTTTTTCTTTTTCCCATGAAGAGGTCAGCTTCCCCGAGGTTGAACCTACTGCTGCTTGCCACTCAAGACTCGGTTAGGAAGCAAAAAGCTTAGGTTAAGCTTGTAAATAATGTACTCATGTTGTGAGAGGAGTTAAGGGCTAGTGAATGTGTTTTGGGACCCAATGTATTTGTTCTTATGTTATTTTGTTGGATGTATGTTTTGTTTGCCTTTTCTGAGTTTGTAACTAGGTTGCTTTTGATAGTTCAATTTATAGATTATTGTATGGCTAAGACGTAATTGCATAACAAGGTTTTAAGTAGGTCTTATAGGTAAGTTAGGCAGTAGCTGCTGGCGAGTAGGTCGATAACTGCTGCCGTCACATCCCCTTACGGTTTAAGAGGGTAACCTGAGAGGGGGTGTGACACCTTAGCCTCTCACTTGCCTTTCCCAACAGTAGGAACCTTCCCCTTCTCCAGTGGTGTCGAGATTTCCGTCGCCCGTAAACCTGCGCCTATGCAGATAATATTTATAAATCACTGAACTAACTATTTATACTAACTTGTAGTACAAGTAGCAAGTTGGGGCGAACCTTAAGGAAGTGCAGAAGATTAGTTCATCAAAGCTTGTTTTCAGTTAAAGAGATAAAGGGAAGGGGGGAGGGGGGTGGGGTATTGTGGATTGATAAATGAAATTGCATAAAATAAAGTGTAAGAAAGGTAAAGATAGAAGCACAATTAATCGAGATATCTTAGCTTAGAGGAATGGATTCACCCAATATAATTTAGATCCTTGATCCGATTTATGACTTAAACTTCTTATTTATGCTTAGCCCAATAGATTATAATCCCAACCAATTGTCCGAATTATCTAATTAACAAAAATGCATAGAAAACGAATCCGCTCCATACAAATTAACAAATCGCATTAAGTTCTAGGGATTACGCTAAGATGAGTGTTTAACTTCCAATGTCTAATTAAACAATCAATATGGTTTTTGTCTAGGTTGCTAGGAACAATCCTTTTTGCCTAACTAACCAATTGCTTCCATTGGGATTAACTTATAAATATGTGTCAAATATCACAAGTTAATCACAAAGCACTATAATCACACAACAAAATTATTGGGTGTCAATCAACAGTTAAAATCATGCAGTTCATAAATGTAAATTCGGATTAAAACCCATAGACAAGTTTGTATACATCACTAAATCAAAATCTCAATAAATTACATCGAGGATGAGAAGCTACAATCCGACATTACTCGATTAACTACCAAAAAAACACCCAAAATATAAAGTTGAAGAGGAAAGAGAGAGGAAATTCAGCTAGAGGCCGAAGGTGGGTGTCTCCATTATGACCTAAAGCGAAGGGAGGTATTTATAGATATCATTACAACATTGCAACATGTTGTGCTGTAAATAGATGCGTTAATCTTGAAGTTAACAAGACTATGTGATAACGGTTGTGTGCAATCAATCTCAACAGTCATGCACTTATCACAAGTTTTCTCGTTAGTAAGCCAAGTGCAACCTAACAATGAGTATCTTAAGATGACCTAAGGTCGAACACGGGGATTTGATGCGATAGTGTTAAAAGATAGTAAATCATGCGATCATGTCAAAAGATGCATTGATTTGGTGACGTGATAATTAAAATGTTGTAATAAAACGTTAAGTCTCAGAAAGCTTGATAAATATAGGAGGTAAATGGATGAGTGATGTGGCAAACTAATGGACAGGTTCTATGAAGATGGATGGGCTAAGGAGAAGGCTGTTTATAAATCAATAAACCACACTAAAGATACTATCATAGTTCCTACTTCTAATTGGAGCACACCTCTCGGTGTTTACCTCACTGGTCATATTTCTATGATGTAAAAATGGAATTGCTATGGAAAGCAAGGTTATTTCTATCTCTAAAAGTACTTCTTGCTTTGCTTAACAGGTTCTATCATCTTTCTCTTTCGAGAAGTTGATCATCATACTCATCCTTGCTTTTGCAGGTGAGTATACGTTACAACATATGTTAAGCAAACACGATAGCATCTTAATATGTGGATTAAATCATGAGATTAACCTTCCCCCTTACCCTAAGGGTTTAGTGACTCACGAGTGAAGAAATGAAAGATGGATGAACATGGATAAGAATAGAGATGAACATGGCAATAATGTTAAGATAGTAAATAGTTTAAATACAAATTAGCTAATGTCTTAGCTAATGATGTCTACAACACGATAATACAGATAAAATGGAATGGCTATGCGATTAGTGTCAATCTCTTGACACAAAAGATTGATGGTGAAATTTTTTCGGTTTGATGTGACGAGTGGAATGGAGTGGTTCCTTCTAGGGTTGATTCTCCGATGACCTTCTATAAATGGATTGGGAAGTTTGGAATAGAAGGTTCCCTGGAAAGTTAAGCTTTTTCCGATTTTGTTCCCCCACTTTGAAGTGCTGAGGCTCTATTTATAGAGCTATGCGCTTGTCTGCCTTGAAACTCCCACTATGATTAGTTTCTATCAATGTCAGCGCTACATCATGGTCAACGATCAGGACGTACGTCAGAATATCTGCTGTACGATTTCAGAAATCCCGGGGCATGCGTCGTTTTAGTATTTCTTTTGAAACAGTGGCGCATGGCATGATCCATGTTTTCTTGCAAGATACACACTTTGGCACACTTTGCCCATTAATGCAGACAGTGGGTGTGTTTGAAGTATCTTAGTGCAACTTTGGTTTTCTGTATAAACTTAACCATGACTGGCTTATTTTCTTCCTTTTATTGTGGCATAGTCTAAAAATAGAGCACAAATAACTTGTATTTCTACAGGTTATCACAATGATAGAAACAGTGTTGCAACGCTCGATAGGAAAGGCCACGAGCGTCAAGGAAAAATGATGCAACGTTGAGCATTTTGTCAAAAACTCGATACTCGATGCACGATGCTCGACGCTCATTTACTCGATAGCATTTTACTCGATTATACTCGACAGCCTTTTACATGTTGATACTCGATGATACTTGATGGCTAATTATACTCGATGGCAATTTACTCGATGGTTGATTATACTCGATTATACTCGATGCCATTTTACTCGATTACTCGATGGTCGACTATATTCGGTGGAACTCGATGGCATTTTGGTAATTTCAATTAATTTGAAGCCCGGATGCTCAAATCAACTCTAAATTGCTTCAGATTATCCCCGTTCTTCACCAAATCGTCCATTCTACCTCTTGACTGCTCGATACCTACAAAATATCGAAATAAACACGTAAAATCTGATAACGAACCTAAATTAAGCTAGGAATAATAGCTCTTTTTTAGAGCTATCAAACACCCTCAACTTAATTCTTGCTCGTCCCGAGCAAGGTAGGAACACACGAAATAGAATATAAATCAATAAAAGATATGCTAGCCTAACTCGCAATGTTGTTAATCTAGTCTCAATAGTCAAATAGAATGAAATTTCAAATCAAGAACGAAAATCAATTATGAGCAATCAATGAAGCACGAGTTTAAGAATGATTCCTAATCTATTCATGCATGAGTGAGCCTAGTATTTTTCTTGTTAAGCTTGCACAACCCGAAAAAGTTTTATAAGGTCCTCGTTCTATTTTCCCCTTACTCTGATTTAGTTATCAACCTTGGACATACCACACTTGCAAAAAGAGAGGGCAACACTAAGACAAGGTGCCTAAACACACACACAAAAAACATAAAGGGCATTATCTAGAAGGCTAGCTTTCATACCCGACCGCCGGAAACCTGTCACTCTTTTCTCGCGGCCCCTAACTATATACGACAAAGGTAGCTCTTTTCACCTTTATCCATGCACACACACATACACTTTTTTTTTTTTGGCAGGCACGCAAGCATATGCCTCACTTTTTTATGATTTTTTCTATTTTTTTTTTTCAAAATTGCAACTAATCTACTTTCTTTATTTTTTATTATTTTTTTCTCTTTTTTTTTTTATTCACAGTAGGCCCTATTTTATTCACTTTGTTTAGTTTTTCTCTAAAACAAGCATAGTTACTCCTAAGTCAAAGGTGGACCTCTAGGGTGACAACAAAAATACAAACCAGATAACCCAATTATAAGCATGCAAGGATTTAATTTTGCAAAACAATGACTTAAAGATGCATGAGAGAAAAGAAATTTTTTTAAAATTGGGCTAAAATCATGACCATGCTTTCCTAATATTCCTTCATACAAATTTTATCACGGGAAGAGTGTGTTATAAACTATCATGATAACAACAGAGCAAATAGCAAGCAAGGCAATCAAAGCACACAAGCATTGTCCGAGCACAACGCTCAAAGACCTTAAGCTAAAATAAAAAAACTACCCGACGGTACCCCACCCTCAACATAAAATAATACATTGTCCCCAATATATTCTAAATAAAGCTCAATAATGAAAAAGTTCAAGGGAATAGAAAATCTCCCCTGAAAATATTGTCGGCACGGGATGGCGTGGGTTTGGCTCGCCTCTAAAAAAGATGTTCCTCTCCTCTAGCTCGTCCCTACAAAACAAAAACAAAAAGAAAGCTAGTCTAGAAAACGAATAAAGAAATCAGTCAATTTTTCACCTGGTTTCCTCTAGGAAGGGAAAATTTTTAACATCGATTGCTCGACGTGACATGTCTCCCGTCAAAGCACAAAGAAATTCTCGTATTTCTCTGGTTCTTTCTTGGATTAGTCAATATAGCCTGGTAAAGCTATAAGGCTTCTCATCTTCTGAAGTGAACCAGACAGGTCGAATTTGGGTATTTTAGAATATGGAAAAAAAAGATAAAAAGAAAGAATCGAAAGATTCAAGTGACCCAAAAGAGTCGAAACAAAATAAAAGACTCAACAGACTCATGAGGAGTAGGAGAACAAAACTCGAATATATATGAAATACCAGGAGTTAGAACAGGGCGAGGTCTTTTGAGCTCTAACTCTATCACCTAGATCTCATTAGATTTAGGCTCTAAGTTCTCCCTAATCTCACAAACATGCAAGCATGGAGTGACATCCTCATCATCATTGGAATAGTAGCACTCTGCAAGGAACTCGGCCTCCGAGGTATAGATGATGGACCGCTCCGGTGCGCTCTTCAGACTTTGCATGGCCTCCTTTAGCTGGGTAACATGGGTGATCAATCCTTGTAGGCGAGCTTAAAGATCCTGCTAAGACTGAAGAGTACTTGATATGAGGAAATGAATTTCTGATTTTGATGTTGATATGCGTCGAATGGTCATTAACTGATCATGCATTGATTAGAAAAATATGTGATAGGCATATATGTGATGATCACACGATAATCTAAAGGATATGCAGTATACGCTAATCGTGTATGCGATGACCATGCGTTCTTGCTACAAGTTTTCTTGCCCTCTCGCCAAGTATAATGAGAACACAAGTTTCTCGGGATGATCCGAGGTCGAACACAAGGACTTGTAACTAAAGGATGTTTGTAAAGTGATGTGTTTGAGACGGTGAATAAAAGTAAAAAGAAAGAAGTTAATTAGCCATGCGCTACTCCTACTCCTAGCTAAATAGACTGAGCAATTGAAGTTTGACTATGAGAATTGGTAGAGATGTGGCAATTGTTAACACGTAATGAGATGCATGGAGGAGTAGGGTTGGGGGATAAAATTTCACCAAGTCGTTAAGTTGATCACAAGGGTAATCTCAGCTCGTCGTGCATCGCACACCTCTCAGAGGTCAGTCGCATGCTTATATCTCTATAACGCATGGTTGCGTTGACCATAAGATTATTCCTATCTTTAGGAATGCTGCATACTTTCCTTACCCACTCAGCTCAGCTCATAGACAAGCATTATGATAGCCTCGGACTAAGCAAAGACGATCGACTCACTATACTCGCGTAATGCACACCCCTCAGTGATTCACTACATGTGTCCTATCTCTAGGCCGCACGATTGCGTATGCGATAACTTTTGCAATCTACACTTAACTCATTGCAATGAAAGTGAAAGATGATAAAGTAGAAGAAGATGATGAAATTGGTGTTGAAGGAACTAAAAAAATGCATTGATTACAAAATGTATTAATGTCTTAAGCCAAAATGTAATACAATACAGAGGTAAGAAGATAGATGAAGGGCTTGACGGAGGCATTCTCTTACTTCCATCAGATGTATGTCAAGGCTGCAAGTGGTGCCATGGATGGGTGGTGTAGTAGTCTCTCTCTTGATCTCTAACTCCAGTGAAGCTCCGATCGTCACTCAAAAAGGGTTGTAGGAACGAATAATTCTCAAAGACTGACTGCTCATGCTCTCATCTGTGATCACAATAATCTCCCTAAGGCAGAGACTCACTTTGAATTTGGGCTCCAAGGCTCTATTTATAGAGCTCAAATTCCGACAACATTGGCAATCCCATGCTAAATCTCTGCCATCCTTGTCGCGGTGGGTGAAATGTCATCATGACCTTATCTCTTTGACACTCCCGAGGTATGGGTCATGATTGCGTTCTTCTAAAGTATCAACGCATCACACCTACTTTGCGATCATTCTTCTATCATGGCTATCACACTATAGTTGCAATATTCCATGCGACGAACTTGTCTTGATGAAAATCAACTTATTCGATCAATTTTACGATGGTTTGGGATCAACTTATGCGATCAATTTCTACAATGGCTATAAAAATGGACATTTAAACGCAAGATAACGCATGATATAGGGTTAGCGGGGATTTTCAATGTTGATCGACGCAAGCTCATTTTTCCACATGAATTCTTATCAATATCAACGCATATTTTTCTCATCAACCCTCATAATTCTATGTAAAAGGCTACAATAACTTGATTTCTACAAGCTATCATCCCCCAAATTTAGAATCATGCTTGTCCTCAAGCATGCCTTATACTAAGGAAATTCAAAACTTGCCCTCTGACTCTTCCTTTGTGTCAACCAACTTCTCATAATATAATTCACTTGCACCTCTAACCTTAGTAGCAGCACTCTCCTCAAACTTAGCCACTTCTTCTAAGAGATATTTTCTAAGTTTAATTCTAGCAAGCTTCTGTTTAAAACTTTTTACTCATCACAGACAACTTTTCTTTTAGCCTTTTGCAATGCGATAGTTTAGAAAGATTCCAAGTTTTGCAAATTATTATTAGAATTAAGGTGTTGAACCTAGCTACACTCTTTGTTTTGGCTTGCCCCCACGGGTGTCATGCGGGCATCCAACTTTGGTTGTGTGCCATATTCAACTCAACTTTTATCCTAGCTAAATGTAATTTGTGTTGGATAGAGGAGTTGTTGATTCTGGTCACTTACTTTCATTTTGGCTTACCTGCACGGTTGTCATGCGAAGT
This sequence comes from Benincasa hispida, assembly GCF_027475165.1. Lineage (NCBI taxonomy): Eukaryota > Viridiplantae > Streptophyta > Magnoliopsida > Cucurbitales > Cucurbitaceae > Benincasa > Benincasa hispida. The sequence continues at coordinate 62,685,094 of NC_143486.1, read as the reverse complement.
ATCCAACTACGTGTAGGTACCTTTCACAACTTAACTCTTATCAGCTTGGATTTCCCCTTTGTGCTGACATTCGAGTTTTTATTATTATGATTTTTTTTGGAAGGCGTTGTCACAATATTTATGTTGAACGCATTTGCTCAGACCAACCCCAACCCTAAATTTAGAGAGTAGTAGGGTCCTTGCCAAAAAGCTAAAGATAAACTTGTTCAGAGATGCGGTAAAAGAGGTTTGACTAGAGATTTGCACATAATAAAACTTAAAACTGTCAAACTTTGAAGAAGCTACTAAAGCAAGGTGAGCCATGCAAGGTTTAGTTAGTGGATTTAGTGAATTTATATAAAAATCATCAAGGATGCTAATTTATAAATGCAAAAGAAAGCAAGCAGGAAAAAGAGAATTTTGAAAGAATAACGCATGAAAGATAACAAGAAAAGAAAGATGAAATCAGGTGTTGATTGCGTTAATAACTTAGAATTCAAGCGGAAGAAATAATCATATGATGAATAAGGGAGAGAACTCTTCTTTAGAACAACACACCAAGAGGGAATTATGATTGCACCAAAAAGGAGCGATTGCAACACCACATCCAACCAAAGCAGCTACAAATCCAAAACGATAATAATCAAATAAATAAACTAAAGCTAACTAGGAATGCAAAGTAAAGATAGAGTAAAAGACGTCTTTGGAGAAATTGGAATGAGTCACCTCAAGGACTCTTCCATGCAATGGATCGAACTCGCCTGCCTGGGTCAAGGGACTCATTGTCCATACCATCAGAGCTTCTAGCAATCAATGGCCACATGGCGATTACCATGCTCCTACGACTGCTTCTAACTCATACGACAGATAGCCTTTCAATCTCAGGGTCAATATTGAATTTGTGCACAACACCTTCACTCAAATATCATTTGCTACTTGGTCTTAAAAGCTAAAATACACATAAGACCAAAAGGGTGCCTGCGAAAACATAAAACTTAACAAACTATTAGTTGCCATGTCCCCGACAACGGCACCAAAAACATGGTGCGAGGAAATGTACTTCTGATTTTGATGTTGATATGCATTAAATGGTCATGCCCTGATCATGCGTCAATGAGAAAAATATGCGACAGGGGTATATGCGATGCTCATATGATAATCTAAAGGATATGCGGTATGCACTTAATCGTGTATGCGATGACCATGCATTCCTGCCACAAGTTTTCATGCCCTCTTACCAAGTATAACGAGAACGCAAGTTTCTCGGGATGATCCGAGGTCGAACATAGGGACTTGTAACTAAAGGATGTTTGTAAAGTGATTATTTGAGGCGATGAATAAAATTAAGAAGAAAGAAGTTAATTAGCCATGTGCTACTCTTACTTCTAGCTAAACAGACTGATGAATTGAAGTTTGACTATGAGAATTGGTATAGATGTAACAACTATTAACACATAATGAGATGCATGGAGGAGTAGGGTTGGGGGATTAAATTTCACCAAGTAGTTAAGTTGATCGCAAGGGTAATCCCAGCTCACCGCACATCGCACACTTCTCGGAGGTCAGCCGCATGCTTATATCTCTATAACGCATGGTTGTGTTGACCATAAGATTATTCCTATCTCTACAAATGCTGCTTACTTTTCTTAGCGAGTTCTACTACTTACCCTCTCGGGCAGTTGGTTATAGCCACTCAGCTCATAGACAAGCATTGCGATAGTCTCGCACTAAGCAAAGAGGATTGACTCACTATACTCGCGCAATGCACACCTCTCGGTGGTTCGCTATATGCGTCCTATCTCTAGGCCGCATGATTGAGTATGCGATAACTCTTGAAATCTACATTTAACTCATTGCAATGAAAGTGAAATGTAGGAAATCTCTTGCTTCCATCAGATGTATGTCAAGGCTACTGGTGGTGCCATGGATGGGTGGTGGAGTAGTCTCTCTCTCGAGCTCGATCTCTAGCGAAGCTACGATCGCCACTTGAAAAGGGTTATGGGAATGAAGAACTCTCAAAGACTGTTTACTCATGCTCTCATCTGTGATCACAAGAATCAGCCTAAGGCAGAGACTCAGATGCTTTGAATTTGGGCTCCAAGGTTCTATTTATAGAGCTCAAACGCCGATAACATTGGTAATCCCATGCTGAATCTCTTCTATCCTTGTCGTGGTGGATGAAATGTCATCGTGACCTTATCTCTTTGACACTCCCAAAATATACATCATGATTGCGTCTTCTGAAGTATAAATGCATCCCACCTACTTTGTGATCATCCTTCTATCATGGCTATCGCTCTGTAGTAGCAGCATTCCATGTGATGAACTTGTCTTCATGAAAATCAATGCATGCGATCAACTTTGCGATGGTTTGGAATCAATGCATGCGATCGAGTCCTGCGATAACTTCAAAAATAGACATTTCAACGCAAGATAACGTATCATACAGGGTTAGCGGGGATTTTCAATGCTGATCAACGCAAACTCATTTTTCCACATGAATTCATATCAATATCAATGCATATTCTGATCATCAACCCTCATAATTCTAAGTAAAAGGCTACAATAGCTTGTATTTCTACAAGCTACCAGTACTATTAGCAAGTTCATAAATTGAAAACTCCATAGTCATACCTAGACATAAATCTCTAGGAAGTGGTTCCTGCTCCTCCATCGTGTCGACACGGACTACCTGATGCCTCTGGGTCTTTGGAAAATCAAAGGAATGGTCTGTCAACGGCTCGTTCGACCTTCCAGCTGAAGTTGCAAACTGAGCAACAAGGTCACTTAGGCTTTGCAAGTAAGTTATAGCCTCTTCCTTGGGGCAAAGACTCTTCTACTGGATGCGCTTGAACTCTTGCTGCCTACGAAGGTTGTTCTGCTCAATCTTAAATGCTCTGTCAGTAAGCTCCATAACCAAAGCCTCTAAAGACTTACCTGACCCTGATGACTGAGCATGAATCGACTGGTGTGGTGCTATGAAATCTTGGCCACCAAAGCTCTATCACCATCTTGAGTATCCATGGTCAAAGGACTCCTCCCACTAAGAATGGTAGGCTCATAGTCCCAAAGACCATAATATCCCTCCTCGGTGAATCCACATGGTGCTGGCATCCACTAAACCTCAGGCATGCTTGCGTGGGATGCCCTTCGAGTAGGCAACTCCCGCACAGCTCTACTTGTCATGATCTTCTTTTCACCAGGTGCCCAACCAAGAAAGTCAACTCGACAAGCTCGTGGCGAAGTCCACTAACCTCGTCATCAAAATTTGCAACTTGACCTTTGGACATCCAAGATTGATTCGAAAATCCCATCACGCTTAACTGACACAAAAAGAAAAAATATCAAAGCAAAAGAAACTTTAACTAAAAACTAACTAAGAAGAACTAATTGGCATCCACAGCAACGATGCCAATTTGGTGGCATCGAGTTTACCGTCACTCGTAAACCCGCTCCTATGCAAATAATGTTTATAAATCACCGAATGAAGTACTTATACTAACTGATAGTACAAGCAGCAAGTCTAGGTTGTACTATCAGTTAGGTTAACTTCTAACGTCTAATTAAATAATCAATATGGCTATTGTCTAGGTTGCTAGGAGTAGTCCTTTTTGCCTAACTAACCTATTGCTTTCATTGGGATTAACTGATAAATATGTGTCAAATATCACATGTTAATCACAAAGAATTAGAATCACACAACAAAATTATTGGGCGTCAATCAACAATTAAAAATCATGCAATTCATAAATGTAAATTTCGGTCAAAACCCATAGACAAGTTTGTATACATCAATAAATTGAAATCTTAAGAAATTACATCGAGTTCCTCCGAATCCCTAAGCTAAGAAACCAAAATCTTACCTTCCCATGGAGAACGAGAAGCTACAATCCAACATTACTCAATTAACTACTAAAAAAACACCCAAAATACAAAGTAGAAGAGGAAAGAGAGGGGAAATTCGGTTGGAGGCCGAAGGTGGGTGTCTCCGTTCTAACCTAAAGCGAAGGGAGGTATTTATAGATATCGTCGCAGCGTTGCAATGCTAGAAATAGCTTTGCAATTCTCGACAGGGAAGGCCACGAGCGTCAGGGAAAAACGTTGCAACGCTGAGCATTTTGTCAAAAACTTGATACTCGATGTCGATGCTCCTTTACTCAATGCTCGATGCTTGTTTACTCAATAGCATTTTACTCGATTATACTCGAAAATGTTTTACACGATGATACTCGATGGCAGTTTACTCAATGGTTGATTATACTCAATTATACTCGATGCCATTTTACTCGATTACTCGATGGTCGATTATACTCATTGGAACTCAATGGCATTTTGCTAATTTCAACTCCTTTGAATCCGAATGCTCAAATCAATTCCAAATTTCTTCAAATTAACCCCGTTCTTCACCAAAGGTTCATTTACTATATTAATTGATCCCGTAAGCGTGACCCTACACTTTTCATATCCCAGAGGTACGCTTCAACAGGCTACCGTAAGGAAAGAAACCTTATCAATTATTGGAGTTTGCTTTGATACAAATCCTATGTTTAGGAACTCCCAAGGGATGGACACTCCAGGACAACATGCAGGTGGACCATAGGAATATCATGGTGCAACCTAGTGGAGGAGATCATAGGATACGTTGACACGTGTCCTTCTCTCATTTACTATGAACACTTTCTCTATTCACCTTGGTATTGACCCATGCAAACACTTTATGAAGGAAGGTCACGCCCAGGGCGACATGAAGTCGAGCATAGATCTCACGGTGTGAACTCTTAGGGACGTGAGGGCTAAAAATTTGATAATTCGCATATACAGATTTTCTCCCACTAAAGTATTCTACTATTTGAGGGTGTATTGTACTTAGTTACATTCCGACTAATCAATCTATGTGAGTCCTTAATTTTATCAATATAACATTTATATTTAATGTTTTAACAATACTTGATTTCATTTATTAAACTCTGGAATAAAATCAATTATCTATTGCATGCTTCTAAAATATTTGCCCAATTCACCTTCCAGGTCGGTTCCCAGGTTGAGGTGTTTTGTTTGCGTCAGCTTAAATACCCTTGCCTAGACATAACGTTCCTAAGACAAGGTCCCTTATGTGCAATTGTTCTATAAATTTAATCTTTTAATGGTATTCATTTAAGGGACAGTTGCATTATAAGCTAAATAATTATTAAAAATTGAGTCTTTGTCTCCCATTTTACTTTTTTTACAAAACCAATAAAATTGAGTCCGCCCTCTCCCTGAGTTTCAAAGTTGAGGATAACCAACCTTTAAATTTTACTCAACCAATAAAATTTACGTGTGTAATTAAGCAAAAATGAATATGGACAAAATGAAATAGTTCCTTATAAAATTGAATGCCAGCAGTGTTAAATATCTATGTTAATAAGGGTTGTAGTTTTATGTTTAATATAGAATATATTATAGGTGATAATGTTTTGTTAGTACAATATAAAAAAGAATAATCAAACTTTTGATTTCGAAGTTGATGTTACATATTTTATGTCCTCGAAATGAACTCCATATAATTAGTTTAAAATATGTATTTATTTTTTCGTTCTTAATTAGAGGCCAAATTTTAAATTAAAATATTTTTAAAAAATTATTTGAAATAAAAAAGTTGCTGAAAATATTTATAAATATAACAAAATATAACAGTCTATCCATGATAGACCATAATAAATCGCGACAACTATTATCCTTATCTATCTTGACATGGATAGACACACATAGTAGTTATCTTAGTTTATTGTTGTAACAACCCAATTTTTTAGGTAATTTTTAATTTAATTCTCTTAAATTATTTGGCTGTTATTTGAATTTTGAGGTTAAATTGAATTATTAGGAAATGATAATTCAATATTAAAATTTGTTGCGGTTAAGGATTTTGGAATTTAAAAGTTTTAAGGAGAATTTGGGATATACTTAAGTTATATTTTATTTTAGAAAATTGAAATAAACTTGGGAGATTTAGATTTTGGAAAATATAATTAGTTCTAAATTAATTTTATTTAGATAATTGATTTAAATTAATTTTTCCAAAAATATTTGGGAATTTGTTTTTTTTTTTTTTTGAATAGGTAATATTATTATACAACAACAAAAGGGATTCCACAGCCCGAGATCAAGGCACCAAAGCAAAAAGAGCACCTACAAATACGCACAGTGGCAAAAAATTAGAACCAACAAAAAAGACAATAGGAACAAATAACAAAACATCCAAAAGAACAAAAAACACCCTACAATTCGTGGACCTCAGAAACTGGACAAACGGAATTAAAGTATCCAAACAAAGAACGAAGAAATCAAACAAACTAGATAAGTTCATGAACATCATAAGTTGAAACACAGTAGACGCCAATCTCGGTTGATCGCCGTGTAACCAACGGTTCCTCTCCTGCCAAATATAGTAAATTGACGTACACCAGAAGACTCTAAATAACTTACTCCTCACACCCTTACCAGACCCCACCCGACACACCCAACTCAACTCCCCATTCCACCCAGCAACACGATAAGACGAACCCAACAAGCGCACCAAACCCTCCAAAATTTCACGTCCAAACACACAGTCAAAGAACAGATGATTCTTGGACACTACTTCACCCAAACAGAGTAAACAAGCATTATCCACCGACTGATCCCATCTCCTCAACCAATCCCGAGTGCGTAACCTATCCTTCACCCCCAACCAGGCACAAAATGAATGCCTTGGAATATTACCCCTAGACCAAACCAGACAAGCCCAAGCCACCCTAGGATGCCTAAGACGCAAACTCTCCTACGCATTGGCAATAGTGAAACGATCATTACCACTCAGAACCAACTATCCTCCTCACCCACCCTCGGAATCACATCTTGAACCAAACCCCATACCAACAACCAAATCACACAATTCTCAAGAGAACAAAGGCCAATACCAACAACCATCATCATATAAGAAATTTGAGAGTCTAGCCTCACAACAGCTCGGAGCATCATAGACCACCCCCTCCCCATAATTCTCCAAGATAGACCCCATAGGCAACCACTGATCCCACCAAGCAAAACATCTCCTCAAAATATTAACTATATCCTGACTATTGGCTTAAGCCTATCTCGATAACGTAATATCGCCCTCGGACACCAGAACCGCCCCAACTCCGAGCGAATTTCCCATAAAGATCGCCTCGAAGCATATATACCTCCCTCCAAGCAACCCACAAAGACTCAAACCGCACCAGCAATAACCATAATAATTTCAAGATAGCTGCCACATTCCAGGAAGATGTGTGGTGTATACCCAAACCCCCTTCAGATTTTGGCAAACAAACCTCATCCTAAGTAACACGTCACTCCCTCTACCATCAGCCCACCCACGCCACAAGTACGCCCGTAAGGTACGATCCACCTCCTGGCCAACAGAAACAGGTAACACAAAAATGCTAGACCAGTAAACCTAGAAACTCTGCAACACTGACCGAACTAACTGCATGCGCCCTGCAAAAGAGATCACGCAGCCCAACTTCTAATCCTCGTAGTAATCTTCTGAATCAATTGGGCACGGTCCCCAGCCTTTAACCTACCCGACAGCAAAGGAAACCCAAGATAACGGACAGGTAATGACCCTAAGGCAAACCCCATACTTCTAGCCTAGTCCCTCGCAACATCACCAGAAACACCTACCATAAACATAGAGCTTTTCCCAACATTAGCCCCCAACCCAGAAAACCTTTCAAATTGATTTTAACACTTGATTCACAAAACTCAACGAGGCATAATCAGCTGCACAAAAAAAATCACGAGGTCATCCACAAACGAAAAGTGAGTCAGCCTCACCTTCTCACACTTATGATGAAACAAAAAAGAGGGGGAAGAATTGTTCAACATATGGGATAAGACCTTCATAACCACCACAAAGAAAAATGGAGACAGAGGATCTCCCTGCTGTAACCCTTTCCTACTAAGAAAGTATCCCTCTAGAGCTCCATTAATCATCAGGAGAAAAATGGGGAGATAACACAAGCAAATCCAGCTCACAAACTTTAAAGGTGTTCCAATAGCCAGAAGAACGCTAAACAAACTATCTAGCATTATATGTTTGGATAAGCCAGTTCTATCTAGAAAATATCCCTTTTTACTTGGTGTATTATTTTTATTGTGAAGCTTTCCTAAAAAGCAGTACAAAAATGGACTATAATGACAGTTTGAAAATCGACATGATAAAGGTACAATATCGAAATAATGGTGGATCCATCCTCTTTTATCTCGCTTTCTCTTTCTCTTTCTCCTTTCAAAATATCTTCCTCTCACAAACCCCATTAGTCAAAAACAATTTTATTGATGGAATGAAATGATAAAAAAAGGAATTCCTTCCTAATAGATTTTTGTTCTTTCCATAGGATCATATAATATAATCAACTTTGAGATGAAAAAAACATAGATGAGATAATATTTGAAGCCTACATCTAATTATACTAGCCAAATGAATCAAAGTCAAAAGTATTGGAATCAATTTGAAAATTTGCATATGATAATAGTCACTAGATACAAATTCATAATGCTTTGCAGTTTCTCTCTCATACATCAACAAGTAAAAATGTCAGTTACGATGGCCTACTCGAACAATTTTAAAGCAAGCTAATGATGAATAGGATCTTGCTACTAAAGTGCTCAAGGTTCTCAGAAGCAAGGGAAAACATGAACTCCAAACTTTGAAAAATTTTCAAATATATATGTGCCTGTAATTTAAATACAGTTAGAAAAACTTTGAAGAACATTGGATTTAGTTTCAATCAAAGCATATTTTCATCATAGATAATTATAAATTATAGAGGATTATTCCTTATAAAACAACGACAAACTTAAAGAAAAATAATAAACTGCTATCCTAAAGATAAGAAAATAATAAATGAGGTCTAATCAAGCCTAACCATAATGGAAAAATTAACTATAAACAAAACAATCAGATAAAGAAAATAAATTGAATGAATAAATCTTCATAAATCTTCTTGTTGTATTTCCTATATCTCTCTCAAGTTGAAGATGGTGTAAGCATGGAACCAAAACCAAGCTTGAAGATGAAGCTGTGAAGCTTGGACGAGCTCAATTGCTACATAAATAGGTCTTTAAATTGTTGTGAGAAAGTGACAAAGAGGGTAGGGATGAACCTTTCTTTGAGTTTTTTTTTTTTTTTTTTTTTTTTTTACTATATGGCAATCAATATCTATTGAGGTTGATGCCCTAAATCTCATGGGTCTTGTATTGTAATTGTATTGTACAAACAATTTATTTATTTGATAAAATAAAGAGATATTTTATTTATCATTTAGTTGCATTTATCCACAAAAACCAGTAAACTGAGATCTAGGGTTATTTTCTGGAACTTAAACATGTATATAGAGACATACAGGCGAATCATGTTAAATGATAACCTAGACGGTCTGTAGTAGATGGATGAGCCTGAATATCTTATCTTGGTGACACTATGAATACGATCTGTTTTGTAGTTGTTACAATTTTTATGCTACTACAAATAATCTGATCTTGATCATTCATGTGTAGACATGTGAGAGGTATTCTCTGCAAAGAGTTTGTATAAAATTGGGCTACGAAATGTATACTCTCTATATAACACCGTTGATAAATGAGACTTGCATTTCATCAGGATGATCATAAGTGACTTGTCATGAATTTAGAGTGAGTTGTGAGAGTGGCCAGTTTCGCTGACTCAATATGTCTACCATTTTAGGGATTCGTTTTATTAGGGAACTGGGAACGTAGCTACACAAGAAGGAATTCACTCATTCTCTATAGTTAGCAACTGTAGATAAATTGCTCCCTTAAGATCTAATTTTGGGGTTTGAACAATGTGGTGTCACACCCTCTCCTGACCCAAGAAGAGTATAGTCATAGTTGGACTATGACTTATTGTTCATTAGAGGGATCAATTGTACTTCAGGAGTTTAATGTAACTACAGGGGCAAAACGGTATTTTTGGCTCAACTATACTTATGAGCAATTTGTGAATGGTCAATGTATCGTTGATTGGTTATATCTCAATGGACATAGAATTATATTTGTAGTGCAGAGAGTGCCGTTGTCAATCTTTAGTGGAGTGGCTGATAATTAACGGAAGTTGATAAATTTAATTAAAAAGTTTGATTAATTAATCGAATACCATTGGAGCTTCAAACTATAGGTCCATAAGATCTCCTTATTAGCTTAGTTGGGATCAAAATGAGAATCGAATTAATTCGTATTAATTTGAATTATTCAAATTAATAAATGGACTATTTATATAAAATTATATGAGATATAATTTGAGAGAAAATATCAAACTTAATATGAATTTGATTCATATTAAATAATTAAGAGAATTTTCTAATATTTTTTTTTATAATATGAAATTAAATCTCATATATAAATTAAATAAAAATTAATTTTATTTAATTATATTTATTTTTTTTTAATTACATAAAATAGATTGTTAATTAAAGTACATATTAATTAAATGAAAATTAATTTTATTTAATTATATATATTTTTAATTAAATAAACCTTTCATTTTCTTCCAATAACTTGTAAACCTTTCATTTTCTTCCAATAACTTGTAAACCTTTCATTTTCTTCAATAAATTCTCTCATTATAATTTGGAAGATGAAAAGAAAGGTTCTTTCATCTTCCACTTGTGCCATTATAAATACTCCAAAACGTCTTGGAGTTGTAAGGTGTTGAAAATATTGAAGTTCTTGAAGGTTTTCGAAAAGTGTTTTTTCCTCTAAAAAAAAAATCATTCATTCTCCAAATTATTCAAAGAAGCCCACAAACTCTCTACAGTTCTCTACCTGAGAATGTCGAGGTCTCCATGTGGTGGTGTCTGTTGGTTTTCAATACTTGTTGTTGACCTTTTTAGTATTCCTATTTGAAGTTTTTAGAGAGGAAATCGTGAAGAGACTATTCTTCAAGGGTACATTTTCCAAAGCTTTTCTACTTCATAATTTTTATATATATGTATGCTGAATTGATCATGTGTATTCTGTTTTCAACACATATATTCTTTGTGCATTATGTAAAATTAAAATTAGGACGCGATCTTTTATATAATTGGTACTTATGTATCCTTTCAATTGGTATCAGAGCGAGCGTTTCCATCCTATTTTTAATTTTCAAACTTATACAAAATAATGGTGGGATTATTAATCCTACATAATTTGAATGAGGTTTGCTTTTTAGACTTTTACTATTCGATAAAGATTCAATATGTAAAAGACCTGTTGTTTTAGGCAATTTTTTTATAAGCTATCGAGTCTTTATTTGATATCCATGTCGATTATGCCAAGTTTCAGCCTCGACTTGGTGGAAAACGGAGCAAGGATGGAGTATTACGAATGAATTGATAAAGGTGTTGCGTGGAGCATCATGATGCTGTGAACAACATTGCAAGGCTACATAGTTTGACAATTCAGCTTCTGATGGTTCGGATTCTAGATTTTTTTCTTCATTATTAATTGTAATAATTTATTTTTATTTATTTATTTTAATTAAATTCATATTTTTTATATTAATTCAAGCAATAGTCAGGAAACCAATCTCGGTCCGAATTGAAGCTTTTATTTTATGCATTTGATGTATGATATTTTTGTTGTATGTCATGTATGTCATATAGCTAATCTCACCATAGGATATACATATGTTTATGCATATTTTTAAATGTAAAATTTATATCACAAAATTGCATGATATATTAAACATGTTTATGCATCATTTATATTATAATTGTTATAATATATAGATTAGATGTATGGATTTTTTTTTCATTACTTAGAATATATAAGTGTTATGTATGTAATGGAAAAGGGATTGCTTGTTTTCATAAGAAGACCGATGTCTAATTCGATTAAAAATAGGTTTCATCTTTTATTTTGGTTTAATAAGATTAAATTGAATTCTTAAATAAAAGATTAAATGTGTACCAAATGTATCTATTTGGGACCTTTGTCTAAGGACAATTCTGTTTAGGCTGGGGTATTTAAGTTGATGGAAATGGAATAACCCTACCTGGAAACTAACATGGAAGGTGAATAGATCGGTTTGTGACATGCATGCAATGAGTGATTCATATTTCTTAAATTGTTTAATAAACATGAATCAATGTTATTAAACTATCCAATGTAAATATTACTTTGGGAAAATTTTAACAAACGTTTCTCCTTAGGTGAAACACTCATATTTTAACAAATGTAAATATATTAATATTTCTTAGTAAATTTTATTAACAGAATTTTTTAAGTTGATCAACCTTAGGTGAAACACTCAGTGGGAGGAAAATAGGTATCTGCTATTTCATTTTTTCCTTTTACGTTTCTCCTTGAATGTTCACACCGTGAGATTTATGTTCAATCTTGAGGCGTCTTTGCTTGTGTCCCTTCTATGGATGGTGTTTGTATAGGTCAATATCAAGGTTGGCGGAGATAGTGTTTATAATAAATGGGAGTGGGACATGTATCAACACATCGCACGATCTCCCTCATTGGTTTGTAGTAAACTTTCATGTCCGGCCTCGAGGCACCTTTGCTTGTGTCCCCCTATGGATGACATTTGCTTGAATTTTTTTACTCAAATCTTCAGAAACAGATTTACTTTAGTTTTTACCCCCAATCGATTTTTTCCTACGGTTGGCTCATTGAGCTATAATTTTAGAATCTAAAATGAGGGGCTACACTTACAAGAAAATGTTAAGCAAGCTAATATTTTATGGACCAAACAAGGATGACTAATAATTATAGGGACAAACGTTGTTCTTGTGTAATTATTGATTGAGATTGTCTCAATTCAGTGAAGGGGTATCAGATTACCACTGAATCATCATTGCAAAATATCACATAAGGTATATTAGATTTTTTCTAAGTTGATTAGTTGATTAATTTGCTTTGGTCTTCTTCCCCTTTTACCTTGCTCTACTGAAGCATCATCGTCCTTTTAAACAAGCAATTTTATTTTTGATTATACATAAGCAAAATACGGTATAATAATAATAACATCATGGATAAACAATAAAGATTAGCATGCATTAAAGAGAAGACAAGATGGAAGAGCTAAACCTTACCTTTGTAGATTCCCAAATTCTTCACGATTCCCTCCGCATCTTCTCTAGAACGTCTCATCAATTATCAAAGGACACCACCAATAAGTGCAACCTTGTTATTCTGAAAGGTCCCAATAAGTGCATGTGTGGTCTCTAAGACATGGAAGAGGAAGAAGAAGAAGTAGAGAAAAGAAGAGAGATTTTGAAAGTAGTAGGAAACTATGATTCAAAATTTCCAATTCAACTGTGTCACAAACATAGTCCATGAAGACCTATTTATAAAGAGGAGAAGTAACCCCCTTCTCCTAGTCTTTCTTATTTCTATTCTAGTTCTAATTTAATTAATTAAATTTTATTTAATTAAGTAGTCCAATAATTAAATAATCATATATATTGAATCCAATTTAATATATATAATTAATTAATAAACAAATAAACATCACATGTTTATTTATTTATACTTCTCAAAAATTAATTAATTAACAATTAATTAACCAATTAAACGACTATATTAAATCATAATTAATATAAAATTAATCAACATATAATTATCACATATTTATATGTATACATCTCTTTAATATTTGGATCTAATTCAAATATTTTTCACTCTTAATTATAGATCACGTCTATAATTAATCATGGTATATTAATCTTATTAACATGAAAATCGTATGAACAGTTCAAACCATTCGTCTTATATATCCTTTTGTGAGCTTATAAGAGGACCTTATGGACCTATATATTGGATGCTCCAATGATATAAGATTAGTTAATTAAACTCTTTAATTAAATTAATCAATTTTCATTAATTACTTGAAACTCCACTAAAGACAGAGAGCTACATGCTTTGCATTGTAGATTTATCTCTGTGTCTATAGATATAACCAATCAATAGTGAGTCTGTTGGGATTGGTGTCCTAATTCTCCAGGAATCTCATAGTTTGTAAACTGTACACATTTTTATGAATAAAATAAGAGTTATTTTATTTGACATTTACTCATATCCAATAAACAAAGCTCTATGGTTATTGTATGAAAACTTAAGCATGTATATGAGATATACAAGTGGATCATGCCTTAAGTAATAACCTAAAAAGGTCTGTAGTATAAGGACTAAGGAGGGATACCTAATCTTGGTGACACTACGGATACGACCCGCTTTGTAGAGGTTTGCGAGTGTAGTGAACTACTACAGATGGTAGATCTTGACCATTCATGTGGAGACATGCGGGCAGGGGTGTCCTATACAAAGAGTTTGTATAAGATCGGACCACGAGATGACTAGTATCTTTATATAATGCCATTGATACTTGAGACTTAAATCTCACATAAACGACCATAGGTAACATGACCTTAATCCTGAGTGTTTTGGGAACTCTTGCCTTTGAGGGTGGTCCTTTGATTAGTATGGGTGAGAGTGGCCAAATTAGCAACTCAACATGCCTACCTTTTCGGGATTTATTTTATTTAGGAGCTATGAACTCAGTTACACAAGATGGAATTCACTCCCTCCCCGAAGCAGGGATAAGTAGATAGATTGTTCCCTTAAACATAGTGACCACAACTTCTCTTTGGAAGAGAGGACTCGGTCATAGTAGAACTATGACTTATGTTCATTAGAGGGATCAGTGGTACTTAAGGAGTTAGATTTAAGTACAGGGGCATAACGGTTATTGGCCTAACTATACTTACTCATTTATCCTTATATTACAGACCATTTAGGTTATTACTTAAGGCATGATCCACTTGTATGTCTCACATACATGCTTAAGTTACATGAATTTACCACAGCCCCACTGGTATCACAATAGAGTGTGATCGACAAAGACATATTTGGAACAACTTCCAAATCGGTAAAGAACTTCCTAAGCCAAGCAACCTTTTTAGCAGGTTCACAAGTGGCTACATATTCGGCTGCCATACTGGAGTCCACGATGCATCCTTACTTGATGCTTTGCCATACTATAGCCCCTCCATTCAGAGTGAACACCTACATCATCCATATACAGTAGTAGGAAAGCTACTGAGTTGTTGATGATTTTCTTGTAAACACAAGGTTCATCAACATTCTGATCAAAGTCAAATGATTTGATCGCACTATCAAATCTAATATTCCACGATCTAGATGCTTATTTCAGCTCATAAATGGACATATTAAGCTTGCAAACTTTTTGCTCTTGATCTAGAACAATGAATCCCTCTGGTTGAGCCATGTAAATGGTCTCTTCAAGATTACCATTCAGAAAGGCAGTCTTGACATCCAATTTTCATATCTTACAATCATAAAAATGTGGCTATGGACAGGAGAATCCTGATAGACTTCAACATGACAATAAGTGAGAAAGTTTCCTCGTAGTCCACTCCATCAACCTGGGTATAATCCTTTGCCACAAGTCTAGCCTTAAATTTCTGTACCTTTCCATCTACACCTCGTTTTCTCTTGTAGATCCACTTACACCCTATAGGTTTTACCCCATCAGGTTGATCCATAAGTTTCGAGACAGAATTGAAGTACATAGACTCTGTTTCCTGATTCATGGCTTTAATCTACTCATCTTTGTCAACATCCTTCATTGCTTGCTTATAAGACAATGGATCCTCAACTCCAATATCACACATGAAGTTTTGGGCTTCAGTCAAACCCATATAGCGTTCTGGTGGGTTTGAAACCCTCCCACTACATCAAGGCAGTCTCAAGTCTTGACATGGTTAACTAGATGAACCAACATCAACAACTCTTGTTGATCTATTAGTCTGTTCAACAGCTCTTGTTGAACCCTCAGTAGTCTCACTAGAAATCTCATTCAAAACAAGCTTACTTTATGGTTTATGATCCCTTATATGGTCTTCTTCCAAGAAGATAGCATTTTTTTATACAAACATCTTGTTTTCACTCGGATCATAGAAGTATCCACCCCTCGTTTCTTTGGAGTAGCCTACAAATAGGTAAACTTTCGAATGCGGTTCCAACATTTTAGGGTTAGCCACAAGCACGAAGGTCGAACATCCCCAAATCCTCAAATGGCGTAAACTACCTTTACGGCCTCTCCATAGCTCAAAAGGCATTTCAGAAACACTATTTGAAGGAACATTTTTCAAAATGAAACATTCAGTCTCCACTACAAATCCCCAAAACGAGTCTGAAAGATGAGCATAACTCATCATAGATCGAACCATGTCCAACAAGATTTTGTTTCTCCTTTCTGATGCACCATTCTGTTGAGGTGTACATGGGGCCGAGAGTTGGGACATGATTCCATGTTCTATCATATAGTTCTTGAATTCTAAGTCCATATACTCTCCATCGCGATCAAAACGTAGTGTTTTTATCTTCTTACCTAACAAGTTTTCAACTTCAGCCTTATACTCCTTGAACTTTTCAAGAGCATCAGACTTATGTTGCATTAGGTATAGATACCCATATCTTGAATAATCATCTATGAAAGAGATGAGGTATTCATACCCACCATGAGCTCTTACACTCATTGGACCATGGAGGTCTGAATGTACAAGCTTCAAGGTTTCCTTGGCTCTCTAACCTTTTCCAGTAAAAGGTTGTTTGGTTATTTTACCTTCAAGGCATGATTCACATACTGGCAAAGAGTTTTCTTCTAAACCATTTAGAAGTCCATATTTCACCAACTTCTCAATCCTATTGAGGTTGATGTGACCTAACCTTAGATGCCAAAGATGGGTGTTTTTCTTAGGAGAAATCTTTGGTCTTTTTGCAGTTGTCGCTATTTTGAACATTTCAGTATTAAACAAGGCTTTTATGACTAATAGCCTTAGTACATACAAGTTATTTTCCATTGAACTAAAACCAATCTCCATACCATTCTTAAAAATAAACATTTTATTCTCAAAAAAGGAGACAGTTCAATCAGACAAGAAACTGAAATTAAATTCCTCTTGATATGAGGAACTACATAGATATTATCTAGTAACAGATAACATTTCTTGTCCAAAAATAACTTCAGCTTGGCTACAACAGCAGTTGAAACAACCTCACCAGTACCGACTCAAAGAGTCAACTCTTCATCTTCCAACTTTTTCCAGGAATTAAATCCTTGGTAGGAAGAACTTATGTGATTAGTAACACCTAAATCAAGTCTCCAGGAAAAATCATCATTCTCTACCAAACACGTCTCCAAGACAAATAAATCACATTTACTGTCTATAGACTTCTTCCTTTTCTAGAGAGTAGTGGGATAAGTACCAGAACATAAATAAACTCCAAGTTCTATTTCAGAGAACAATTCTTGTCGATGAACTTCATCTGAGTCAGCAACAATTGCTTTCTATTTTAGTCCCTTGACATTCAAGAAAGACTGGAGATTATCTTGGGAATTGATACTACTGGTTTCTTCGTTATCCATCCCTTTTTGCTCAAAAAGTGAGAATTGACGTTCAAACAATTCTTGCAATGGGTCCATGATATTATGTGCAATAACCATGTTCTCAACCGTTTTGGCCAATGCATCAGGTATGCTAGCCAAAATGTGAAGTCAAACCATCGAATTAGCCTTCATCCACACCTCATATGCATTACGAACATTTCACGGTGCATCAAAGGTCGGGACTTGAGGACACTCCTCAACTATGACAAACTCGAGGTCGTTTATCTTGAAATATAATTTAAGAGACTCTTTCCAATGTATGTAATCGGTCAAATTAAAAGAGGCAATTAATGGAAAATCATACAACAACATGTTGCTAAAAAAACAAACACATTGATCTACATTAGATTTTAGCAAACACTCTTTAAAACAAGATCCAATATAGTTTAGCAAAATATAAATGAACCCTTTGTGACATCTAGTTTTGGAATGACACTTCAATGGTGTAGGACAAAAGCCACCAAAGGGCAGTCAATTTACCCCTCCTCTGAATTGAGACACTCTAACTTAGTCATTAACACCAGAACAAATCTTGTTCCTATAACAACTAGCCATCATTTATTTGGTCAAGAAATCATTAACTTGCTTAACAATTTCCTGAAAGTGTGACCCTTTATTTTAGATCTCGATTGGGACAAAAACTAAAGCGACCCTATCCATTTATAGAGTTCACCTTGATATTGGCCAACTGCACAAACCATCCGAAGGGGGACGCTTCTAGGGCGCCACAAGGCCATGCAAGAAGATCATTCCATGAGCAGTAGAAAAGATCATTCCAAATTACAATCATGAATGAACATTACAAATTACAGTCGTAAATAAAACATACAGTTATGCAATTGTTACAAAAAATTACAACATGATAACTAAAAATGAACAAGGTGAAAGCTACAAACATTTGTAGACTCATCTCCACGCTCCTTCCTCACGAACGTTTGAACACAGCAACCTCGAACGCTCGAACAACACGACCGCAACACTGCACCAACACTTTGCGCTCATCCTCAGCGATCGCCTCGGTCATAACACTCCAGCAACATGAACGACCTCCACATAACCTCGACGGTATCAAGTTGAGTATGACACCACCAAGAAGGTTACCTTGGTATTCTCGGTGTGAGAATCAAGAGGGTGGACTTTTTTCAGACTTGGAATGAGGCAGACGAAGGAGGAATGAACAATCGTGTACACGATTGGGCAAGTGGGAGAAGACAAAAACCTATCGCGTAGGTCAATGTCCAATCGTTTAGCTCAGTATTTGTCACCTGCAAAACACTACACGATCATTTACTAAAACACGTTGTCGCTTAATAAATTCGTATTTACTTGACAAGCACCCATGAGTTTCTTTTTGCGAGAGAGAAAAAACTCAAAATCAATTTTCAACCTTTTTTAAAAAACATACTAAAATTAGGAAAATAGTTTTCTTTTTATCTCACGGTTACCATGAACCACCAATAACCTCCCACACAATTGGTTATTGTAGAAAAAGATTTAATTATCCAATAATTAATATTATTATAAATATAAATGATAACCAACTTATCATCCTATATTTATAACCTATAGTTTTAATATTTCATCTCATGAAACATATAAACCATAATTCTTTTTCTTTCCATGGTACTTAATGTAAATCTCATTTACATCAATTCTCCACTAGATGTATCTCATACATCATACCGATTATATCATATATAATCAAAATACCCCTTGTCAATTTGAACATTTCAAATCAACATCAAGAACTGATCCTCAACTAAATCCATTGAGCTACCAAGGGGACGTTATGGACTTGTAGCTCGAAGATCCAACAGTACATGAATAACTGACTAAACTCTTTAGTCACGAGATCCACCATCCATTAACTGTCAGGCACTCCACTAAAGACCCACAACTGACTCTCCTTACCACGGATATATTATGTGTCCATCTTAACCAATCAGTAGTGCTACAATCTTTCACAGATTGCTCGTAAGTACAGCTAGGCCAATAACCGTTATGCCCCTATAGTTACATCTAACTTCTTAAGTACAACTAATTCCTTTAATGAATATAAGTCATAGTTCTACTATGACTGAGTCTTCTCTTCCAAAGAGAAGTTATGGCCACTATGTTCAAGCCCCAGAATCATCCCTTAAGGGAGCAATCTTTCTACTTATCCCTGCTTCAGGAAAGGAGTGAATTCCATCTTATGGATTGAGTTCCCAACTCCTAGATCAGACAAGTCCCCAAAAAGATAGGCATGTTGAGTTGGCAATCTGGCCACTCTCATCCATACTAATCAAAAGATCGCCCTCAAAGGCAGGAGTTCCCAAAACACTTAGGATTGAGGTCGTGTCACCTATGGTTGTTTAGTTGAAATGTAAGTCTCTAGTATCAACGGTATTATATACAGAGTCTAGTCATCTCGTGGTCCAAGTTTTATACAAACTCTTTGTATATGACATCCCCGCTCGCACGTCTCCACATGAATGGTCAGTATCTACCATCTGTAGTAGTTTACAACACTTATAAACCTCTACCAAGCGGCCTGTATCCGTAGTGTCACCAGGATCAAGTATCCCACCTTAATCCTTATACTACAGACCTATTTAGGTTATCACTTAAGGCATGATCCACTTGTATATCACATATACATGCTTAAGTTCACATAAGATAACCAAGGAGCTTTGTTTATTGGATATGAGTAAATGCCATAATTAAATAACACTTATTTTATTAATCAAACAATGTGTATCTTTATAAAACAACAAGACTCCGGGAGAATTAGGAGACCAATCCCAACATATACTATAACACTTATAATATAAAGATGATGCATGCATAAATATACTTATATTATATGATGCATGAGCATGCTTTCTTATAATTTCATCATGCCATTTACTATATTCTAACACTTATAATATATGATGCATGAATAAAATGCATAACCTAAGGTGGGTTTTAAATCTATATGTCATACACTATGGAATATAAACAAACATACATTTCATGTACATCAAGTAAAAGTTGATGGACTAGGATAATTAGCCTCAAATCCTTAAGAATAAAGCTAACTATTACAAAGAGCATTGAGTCCACCGGTTGAAATAGGTGAATTGGGTCTTGAACCGTCCAGGCGAAGATGATCTCCTTAATCGTGTAACAACTCATTGTGATCCTCTTGCAACGTTGTATGAGCATAAACAATTGTTTAGCAATAATCATATACCTTTCACTATATGATGAAGCATGAAGGTCACACGATTGTGCAGTGCACATCGTGCAATGCATGCCTTAAATGAACAAGTAGACGACAACTATGCGGTGAAGCATGATCGTCTAAACGATCACTTAGCAAGCGTAAAGTATCTATATCGGGTGATCACGTAGTTAGTGACAATGCAATGAAGCATGTTGGACTATACGGTCATTTAGTGCGTGCACCTTCTAAACAATTAATGTCAAAAACTCTATGTGATTGTTTACCTCAAGCATCCACGCGATCGAGTAGCCAACACTACACGATAGAGTAAACTCTTTACTCAATCATTTAGCATAAGCTATACGATTGTTTAGTAAATACTACACGATCGAGTAGAACTTTTCTACATGATCGTTTAGCAAAATCTGAAAAATCGTTTTTCCTGGGCTACACGATGCGACCAACATTTGGTCTTCTTCCTTGATGAGAACAACATCTCTATGCTTCAAAACTTCATCACACACTACTCAAAAAACTTCAAACATTTTGAATACAGACTCGATTGCTTGTTAATTATGCTAAAAATCGCAAGGGTCCTTACAAATTAACACTTTGTAAACTTAAAGAAAGCTTTAAACAAAGGCAATCATCCTATAAACATCCATCAACACATCCATAAACACATTTTACTCTTAAATGCATTGTAGAAAACTTAAAACCCACCACGACTGTAAAAGAAGTTCAATACAGTAATGGATTTGGAATAAGAGAACAACCTAGTTTTGATACCAATTGTGGGAAATCTAAATAGAGATCCTTTGAGCAACAGAAGTGGATCGTTGCAAATCCCATTTAGAATAAACACAAAACAATTACAGTCTTAAATGAAAACGAACAGATTATGCATAAACAGAAATTACAATATGATACACAAAGATATAAGGGATAGAGTATGCATACCTTTGAAGAACTCTTCTTTAAATATCCCTCGATTGTTCAACAAATCGTTCAGTCAGCACGAACACAAATAGAACGAATGAAACAGCCAACAAAACGAACAACTGGATGCACCTCGAACCCAATCGAGTTCAACTCGATCCTCGAACTGAATTAGAACACCACCACAAGTGTTACTTTAGTATTCTTGGTGTGAGAATCCAGGAGTTGTAGGCTCTGTATGATCTTTGATTGAGGAAAATAGGAGGTAGATGATCGTGTAGACAATCGAGTAAGTGAGAGATGAAGATTATCTATCGTTTAGACGATGTACTCGATCGTTTAGAAGATGAAGCCTATCGTATAGACTTTGCTACTCGATCGTGTAGCAACGATCAAGTGAGTAACTATCGTGTAGTCAACTCATAGCTCGATCGTGTATGCTCTCAACACTATTGCTTAGTAAAAACACTTTTTACGTGATAGCTTTTTTGATGAGATTAATTACAAATGAATCATCTACTAATTTTGGAAAACCATTTTCCTTGTTACCTCACAGTTACCATAAAACTTCCAATAGCCTCCCACTCAAATCGGTTATTAGAGAAAAGAATTAATTAATATATTATTTATAAATATGATAACCAACTTATCATATTATATTTATAACCTATAGTTTTAATATTTAATCATATGAAACATATAAACCATAGTTCTTTTTCTATTTTTTGGTATTTAATATAAATCATATTTATATTAATTCCTCCATTTAATGTATCTAATACATCATATCAATTATATCACATATAATTGAATTTCATCTTGTTAATTTGAACACTTCAAACTAGCCCAAAATTTGATTCTCAACTTGAACCCATTGAGCTACCAAAGGGACCTCATGGACCTATAACTTGGAGCTCCAATGGTACGTGAATAACTGACTAAACTCTTTAGTCACGAGATCCACCATCGTTTAATTGTTGGTCACTCCACTAAAGACCGACAGCTTCACTCTTCGCACTACAAATATATTTCTTTGTCCATTGGATATAACCAGTCAACAGTGCGATGACCCTTCAGAAATCGCTCGTAAGTACAGTTGGGCAAATTTAACGTTTTGCCCTTGTAGTTACATCTAACTCTTTAAGTACCATAGATTCATCTAATGAACAATAAGTCATAGTCCTACTATGACTAAGTTCACTCTTGCAAAGAGAGGGTGTGGCCACTATGTTCAAGACCCAGAATCAGCCCTTAAGAGAGCAATTTATCTACTTACCTATACTTCAGGGAAAGAGTGAATTCTATCTTGTGTAGCTAAGTTCCCAGCTCCCCAATCAGATGAATCCCCAAAAACGTAGGCTTGTTGAGTTGGCAATCTGGCAACTCTCACTCATACTAATCAAAGGACCGTCCTCATGAGCAGGAGTTTCCAACTCACTCAGGATTAAGGTCATGTCACCTATTGTCATCCTAGTGAAATGTAAGTCTCAATTATCAACAGTGTTATATAAAGAGACTAATCATCTTGTGGTCAGGTATTATACAAACTTTTTGTATAGGACACTCTCACTCGCATGTCTCCATATGAATGGTCAGGATCATACCATTTATAGCACTTTACAACACTTGTAAACATCTACAAAGCGGGTCGTATCCGTAGTGTCATTAGGATAAGGTATCCCTTCTTTATCCTTATACTACAGACCATTTAGGTTATTACTTAAGGCATGATCCACTTGTATGTCTCACATACATGCTTAAATTACATGAAATAACCATGGATCTTAGTTTATTGGATTTGAGTAAATGCATTATAAAATAACATTTATTTTATTGATAACAATGTGTGTACAAAATGTTTACAACATAAGAGACCACCGGAAGAATTAGGACACCAATCCCAACAAAACATAATTCATGCTATATATTATCACTCTTATAATATAAATGATGCATGTAAATGTTATTAATGCATGCATTTATATATTATAACATTTATAATATAAATGATGAATGTAAATGTTATTAATGCATGCATTTATATATTATAACATTTATAATATATAATGCATGAGTATGCTATTAAATTAAATCACGCAAACGTTGGGTCATGTATCCAAAAACATGCAGTTTGCAAAGTTAAACATATTCTATTATCAATAAAGATGTTATTCAACATTTTTTCCATAAAGTTGTTATTGAATCTATAAGTTTCACTTATACAGTCTAAATCAAATAAACTAAGATCCATGGCTATTATTTGAATACTTAAATTTTATGTGGAAACATAAAAGTGGATCAGGTTCGAGTAAATAGTCAAAATGATCTATGGTATACGAATAAGGTGGGTGCCTTATTCCGGTAACACTATTGGATGCAGCTCACTTTGTAGTTGTTACAAGTTGTTGTAAAGGTGCTACAAACGAAATGCTCCTGATTCGTTCATGTATTGACATGAGAAGTAAGGGCATCTTATGCAACGAGTTTGCATAAGATCGAACTAAGAAATAAGTCACTCTTACTTTCTAAACATTGTTTACTATTTAAGACTGACTATTTCCCTTAGATGACCTAGGTAACTCAATCTTAATCCTGAGCTAACTATGAACTCCTGTTTATTCAAGATTATCCTTAGATTTGCATAAGTGAGGGTTGGCTCAACAACGCCGACGTAATAAGCCTCCAATTTCAAGGGGTAATACCGGATAGATAGCTGGGGACATAGGGTGTAATAAAGAATTCATGACTACCCAGTTTAGGGATAGAAGAAAGGTTGTTCTCTCATGTACTGAATTCAGGTCTTGACAAGGGGCCCTACCCTCTCATTGGCCCGAGATGGATCTAGTTTACTGATTGGATCACAAACCAATTGTTCATTAGAGGATCAGTGGAACTTAAGGAGTAAGACATAATATAAGGGGTAAAACAACATATTGACCTAGCCATTATTATGAACAACTTGTGAAATTCATGTATATATTGAAGTTTTGAACTTCAATTCATTAGTTTATGCAAACTTATTAGCTACAAAAATTCCTCCATCCAAACCCTCTTTAATCTTATAAAAAACTAGGTCAATTTAGTGTTTCCACAACACAATCCTTGCAAGAGAATAGTGAGAAGATCTTTGTGGTGGTCTACATGAAGATTGAAGCATCAATTCGTGAACTTAGCTGGAATTAAAGAGGGTTCATCAAAGGTATTGTGTTCAACAAACCCCCTTGTGAAATTTTTTTTCAAAAGCATGTTTTAAACTCAAATTAACTGTAATTAGAGTGCTTATTAATTCTGATTTTTTCTGCTGCATCTTAGTTTACTCATTCAATAAGACTAAAGTTGAAAATTTCTTAGATAAAAAGATAAAAACACTACGATTCAATCGTGGTGGAGAGTAATGGACTTAAGATTCTAAAACTATTTGATAGAACATTGAATTATGTTCCAACTCTTAGCCCTTGATACACCTCAGCATAATGGTGTATCGAAAAGAAGAAATAGAACCCTGTTGGACATGGTTCGATCTATAATGAGTTATGCTCAAATTCTTGACTCGTTCTAGTGATTTGCAATGGAGATTGCTATTTACATCTTGAAAACTTCCATAAAAGAATGTTTCTAAAACACCTTTTTAGTTATGAAGAGGTCATAAAGGTAGTTTATACCACTTAAAGATTTGGAGATTTCCAACCCATGTGCTCATGAAAAATCCCAAAAAATTGGAACCTCGTTTGAAAATATGCCTATTTACAGGCTACCTCAAGGAAACAAAAGATGGATACTTATTTGATCCAAATGAAAATAAAGTGTTTGTATCGACAAACGCTACCTTCTTAGAAGAAGACCATATGAGGGACCAACCACGAAGGAAAATAGTTTAAAGAAAGATTTCTAAAGATAGTACTGAGACTTCAACAAGGAATGTTGAAGAGGCTAGTACATCAACAAGGGTTGTTGATGTCGGTTCATTTAGTCAAGCTAATTCATCTCAAGAGTTGAGATTTCCTCGACTTAGTAAGAGGGTTGTGAATGAACAAGTTAATTCACCTCAAGAGTTGAGATTGCCTTGACATAGTAAGAGGGTTGACGTGGGTTTAATAGAAGCCTAAGACATCATATTTGATGATGGGGTTGAGGACCCATTGTTTTACAAGAAAACAATGGAAGATGCTGACAAAGATGAATGATTAAAGCCATGAATCAAGAAATGGAGTCTATGTACTCCAATTCTATCTTGGAGCTTGTAGATCAACCTGATGGGGTAAAACCTATAGGATGATAATGGAAGCTCGGAGTTATCATCGCCCATAAATCCTTGCTAGTGAAATAAAATTTATAATTCACCAAACAAACAACATATACTAACTGGTAGTAAAAGTGGCAAGTTTGGGGTCGAACTACAAGGAAGCATAGAAGATTAGTTCATCGAAGTTCATTTATAGTTAAAGTGGTAAGATATGGGGGGGTGGATTGGAATAGGAAATTCATAAAAGAGAAATAAAATGTAATGAAATTAAAGATAGAAGTGCAATTAAGTAAGACATTCTAGCTTAGGAAAGTGGAATGGACCAATGCAATTCTTGTTCATCGAGCTATTTAAATGCGATTTTAGGTTCTTGACTTTGCCTAGCCCAATTGATTGGAATCCCAATCAATGATCCTAATTACCTAATTAATCGAAATTCATAGAAAACGAATCCACTCCATACAAATTGATAACTCGCATTAACTTATAGGGATAACGCTAGGATAAGTGTTCGAATTCCACCATCTAATCAAACATTCAATGTGGTTTCTCTCTAGTTGAAAGGAGCAATACTATTCATTTTACACAATGAATTGCAAGCCTAACTAACCTATTGCTTCCTTTGAGATTAACATATAATTATATGTCACATATTACCAGCCAATCTCTAAGCATTAAAATTAGACAACAAATTGTTGGTTGTCAATCAATAATAAAATTATGCAATTCATAAACACAAAATTCAAATTGAAACCCATTGACAAGAATATAGAAATTACATTCAAAGAAAACTCCCAAAAATTACATTATTTCAAATCCCTAAACTAAAGAGCTAGGTCATACCTTCCCTTGGAGATGAAGAAGAGAAGAACCCGACAATGTCTTCACTAATTATATGAGATAAGGAAAAAGTGGAGAAAAACACAAGTAGAGAGATGAGAAGAGAAGAAAATCGACATGAGGGCCAATAGAGGTCGATTCCTCCATGATATTTTGTCCTAAAACAAATAAGACACATTATATAACAGGTGTCGCAGTGTTGCGATGTTGTGCACTGTGAGGCCTCGCATGCGCCTTTGTCAAAATTCAGAGCATTGCAACGCTACCTTGTTTTTCAGCATTATGGAGGCTACTGTCTTGTAGCATTGCACAACGTTCGACTGAGCATTGCAATGCTCCACCCAAGGGCTTTTTTGTCATTTCACATCCTTTTGAAGTCTGGTTGCTCAAATTAGCTCCTACTTACTCCAGATTAACCTCGAACTACTCATAACAACTAATTCTACCTTCAAAATGCTTGATACCTATAAAAAAACTAAATAAACACATTAAACATTGTAACGACCTAGACTTAAGAAGAGAAAAATATCACATTTTTAGTGCTATCAGTTGCAAGTGGATCTACAAGAGAAAAAGAGGTATAGATGGAAAGGTACAGACCTTTAAAGCTAGACTAGTGCAAATGGTTACCGAGGTCGAGGGAGTGGACTTTCTCACCTGTTATAATATTAGAGTCTAATTGAATTCTCTTGTCCATAGCCATATATTATGACTATGAGATATGAAAAATGGACATGAAGACTACCTTTTTGAATGATAGTCTTGAAGAGACCATCTATAGGAATCAACTAGATGGATTCATTGAACAAAATCAACAGAAAAAGGTTTGCAAGCTTAATCGATTTAGACTAAAACAAGCATCTCGATTTTGGAATATAAGATTTGATACTACGGTTAAATCTTATGGCTTTGATCATAATGTTGATGAGCCTTGTGTTTACAAGAAAATCATCAACAGCTCAGCAACTTTCGTTGTATTGTATGTGGATGATATCCTACTCATTGGGAAAGATGTAGGCTTGCTGAAAAATGTAAGGAAATGGCTAGCTGCTCAGTTCCAAATGAATGATTGGACTGAGGTACAATTTGTTCTAGGGATCCAAATCATCAGGGATCGTAAGAACAAAACACTCACCTTGTCTCAGACACCGTATATTGACAATATGCTTGTCAGATATTCGATGCACAATTACAAGAAAGATTTAATACCTTTCAGGCATGGAATTGTTTTATCTAAGTAACAATGTCCTGAGACTCTTTAAGAGATTGAGGAAGTGAAATGAGTTTCTTAGTGCATCGACTATTGGAAGCCTTATGTATACAATGCTATGTACCATACCTGACATTTGTTACACAGTGGGGATTGTTAACAAATATCAATCCAATCTAGGATTAGATCATTGGACAGTGGTCAAATCAATCTTCAAGTATCTACGAAGAACGAGGGAGTATATACTTATGTATGGAGCTAAGGATTTGGTCTTTACAGGATATACTGACTCTGATTTTTAGACTAATAAGGATTCTAAGAAATCCACATCAGGATTAGTGTTCACTCTGAATGGAGGACCTATAGTATGACGTAGCATTAAGCAAGGATGTATTGTGTATTCCATTATGGGGGAAAAATATGTAGCGGCTTGTTAAGCTGCAGAAGAAGCTATCTGGCTCATAAAATTTCTGATAGAGTTAGAAGTTATTCCAAACATTACCCCGCCCATCATTCTTTATTGTGATAATAGTGATGCAGTGGCAAACTCCAATGAGCCTCAAAGTCACTTACAAGGAAAACATATTGAGTGCTAGTATCATCTCATTAGAGGTGCAACGGGGAGGATCGCCTCGGAGTATAAAATTGTTGATCCATTTACAAAGGCTCTCCCAGCTAAAATTTTTTAAGGTCACCTAGAGAGTTTGGGACTATGAGATATGAGTTATCTAATCTGGGACAAGTGGGAGATTTTATTGGGTATATTTTATGCCCTAGTTTATTGTATTGTATTTGATACTGTACATCCAACTTGCTTTAGGATAAGTGAGAGACTGTTGGATTTGGTGTCCTAAATCTCATATATCTTGTAGTTTATAAAAAAAAAATCATATAATTAATTAACCATTGATTAATCAATTAACATATAAATTAAATAAGTATATTAAATCATATTTGATATAGAGTTAATTAATTAACATATAAATGTCACATATTTATATGCATGCATCTCTGGTTAATTAATTAATTACAAATAATGGAGAATGGAGGCTAGTATAAATATGTGATATTTATGTGAATTAATTAACTCTATATTAAATATGATTTAATATATAGTTATTTAATTTATATGCCAATTAATTAAATAATGTTTATTTAATTATTTGACTTAAAGGTGGAAAAGTAAAACTTAGAGAAGGGGTTAACCCTTCTCAATATAAATACATCTTTATAGCCCATTTAGAGCGAAGGGTTTCATTTGATGAAAAACATAGCCTCCACACAAAAACTCTCTCTATTTTCTCAAGGAAAAATTCTCTCTACCTCTTCCTCTTCCAAGGTATTAGAGTCCACACTTCTACCCCTTGGAATCCAAGAGAATAACAAGGTAACTCTTACGACGGTGTCCTTATTCGTTGAAGAGGCGTTCATAAGAAAAGTGAGAGAAAATAATGAAGATTGGGATTCAACAAAGGTGAGATCCTTTTTTCCTTTACTTATTCTTTAATAGCATGCTTAAATTTGATGTTTATCCTGTGTAAATTGTTTAATGTTTTTTGTTTTCTATAAACCAAATTTGAAATTGTACCATAATCACACACTTTTGCAGGGTTCGATTCCCTTCATTTGGATCATTACTCACCTTTGAAATGTCTCTTAGTGAGAGGCCTAAGAAGAGAAACAAGGAAATTTTTTTGTAGTATCCAATCGACAAACATTCATTTGAATCATGAGAGGAATCTAAAGAAATTTTTCCTGATGCATTATTCTTATTATCAATTTTCTGTGTGATGAAGAAATTTGAAAAGAAGTTTGGTTTCTATTCTCCAAGAGTGGCTAAGAATGGCAACACTTATGGGTCTTCTATTAAAGATCTCAACATTTTAAGAAGGATTCTGAAAAACAAGGGGGGAATGGTACAAATAAAGATAAGACGTTTTGATGTAGAGAAGGATTTGGTCACTATCAGCCAGAATGCCCAACATTTCTATAGAGACAAAACAAGTGTTATGTTATGATCTTGTCTGATGAAGAGTTTGATGGCAATAGTGATCCAAAAGAAGATGTCAAGGCATGTGTCAGACTTCTCAAGATAAACAAGTCATAAATAATTTAATTGCAATAAGTGATAATGATAAAACTCATGACTCGTTAATTGCATCTGCCTATCGTGATCTTTACAAGTAGGAATGTAAGAATGTTAATACCCTCAAATTTCATAAAGGAAGGATAGAAACACTTATTGCTGATAACACTTGCCTCATGTTTGCTATCTTTGACTTGAAGTGTGAACTCAATAAAGTTAAAGCTAAGAAAGAGTCGATGTATAAATCTGTAAGGATGTTAAATTTAGGAATTGATCACCTTGATCAAATCTCTTTGAAAGTGAGTTGTATATGGATGTTCATGGCATTGGGTTCACTGATTCTAGCTCATCAAAATGATGATAGTATTCAGACAAAGCGAGACAAAAAATTGTTTTTGTCCGAGAGCAAGAGCCTTGGAAAAGTATGCAACCTAAATGTCCTATCAAAAGACAGTTTCGAAACAAGAATTATTTGAATAGAATGTAGTGAATTTTTCAATTTTGTGGAAAAATAGATCATATAAACCCTATTGCTACAAGTTACATGGGTATCATAAACGTGAGAATCGCTTAAGACTTCCGGAGTTTGTATACAACAAAAAATCAAATTCTCCCACAGTGAAGAAAGTTTGGAAAGTCAAATCCAACCCGAATCACAGTAATGTTGTTTTTATAGGGATCGGGATCAAATCCCAGCTGTAGCAGAAGCATTTCTCATGTGAGGTAGCCTTGCATCCCGCAATTAGAATTTTACATTAAACAAAATCGTTGTACTAGACGGAATAGATAAATACGTAAACTAGCATGCTATTGGGAAAAAGGTTAGATACCTTTGTAGATTCCCTAACTACCACAAACAATCTATCCAAGGTTCCAATGAATGGATCTCCATACAATCTTGATCATGAACGCTCATTGAGCGATCTCAACTACTACCACGAGAGTTACCTCGTTATTCTTTGGGATTCCAATGGAGGGATATGTGGTATCCAACTATTGGGAGAGGGAGAGGAGAATAAGGTTTTGAATAATAGAGATGATTTATAACTTAGAGAAAATTCTGCATGATAACACTAAGGAGTTGTGTGTTTTCATAGTTTCTCTACAATGAGAATTGTGTATTCAGTGTATTGTCAAAGGGCCATGGGAAGTCTTTATATAGAGAAGAGCCAAACATCTTTCTCAATATATTTTCTTTTTCTATAATTAATTAAATAACACTTATTTAATTAATTAGCCCATTTAATTAAATAAAATTTATTTAATTAATTAGCCCAATAACACTTATTTAATTTGCACAATTAAATAACATTTATTTATTTTTTATTTGCACAATAATTAAATAACCACTTATGCATTAAACCCAATTTAATGTATATATTTAATTGTCATATACATCCCATGTATATGTGCAAAACCTCTTTATTAATTGATTCTTTGTTAATCTAATTCACTTGAATTAATTTGAATCTTATTCAAATATTGCTCTCTAATTTAATTATAGATCATATCCATAATTAATTATTTATTAATCACATTAATACATAGTTTCCTCAAATTAATTTGAACAATTCAAATTATCCCTTTTAAGTATCCTCTAGTGAGCTAATGAGGGGACTTGGTGGTCCTGTAGTCAGAAACTCCAACAATATGAGATTAATTGGTTAAACTTCTTAACCAAGTTAATCAATATTTGTTAACTGTGGGCAACTCCATCAAAGACCTACAACTGCACTCTTCTCGCTACAAATATATTTATGTGTCCACGAATATAAATGAATAGTAGTAAGTTAGTCCATCACGAGTGCTCTTAACTCCAATTGGTTAAATTACCATTTTACCCTTGGGTCACCTTTGGCTCCTTAAGTACTAGTGCTCCTCTAATGAACAACCTGTTTATAATCCAACCAAAAACAGAAACTTCTCTCGAGTCCATGAGAAGGTAGGGCCCTTTGTTCAAGTCCTCGGAGACACCTGTTAAGGGAACACTCATCTACTAACCCTCAAGGAGGGAAAGAGTGAATTTCATCTTGTATTTTTATGTTCCCAGCTCCCCGCTCAATCTTGTCCCCAAAATGGTAGGCATATTGGGTCGGCGAACTGGCCACCCTGACCCATAGAAATCAAAGGATAATCCTTGTGAATAGAAGTTCACAATATACTCCAAATTAAGACTAAGTCGCCTAGGTCATCCTATTGAAATAAAAAACTACCTAGTCAATGGTGTCAATCTAGTGGTTACTATTCCACGGTCCAGTCATGTGCAAACTCATTGAATAGGTGAAAAGCAATTAAAAAGTGCTTTTATTACCTTCAAATTTAGAACTAATATTGCTAGTTTTGTTTAGTTTGATGTGGTTTATTGAGTGATTTCAGGAAACTAAGCATTAGGAGAAATTTGTGTGGAAATGATAAAAAAAACCCCGAGGCAAAACTCCAATTTTAAGCAATTATGGGTTGGCCATGAAATTAGGAAAAACCCAATGACCCAAGATCAAGAAAAGAGGCAAGGTAATTCGGGGGAGCCAACGTTAGAACAACGTTGCAACGCTACTCTCTGACATTGTAGACCCGAGACCAATTGGAAACAGGCCAGCATTGCAACGCTACTTGTAGCGTTGCAACACTATGACTTCTACGCACGGCTGGCATGACGCCAGCGTTGCAACGCTGCGAGCATATTATAAATAATAGCATTGCACCGGCAGGTATGAAGAAAGAAAAATGAGAGTTGACTTTGATAGATTTTACATAAATTCTAGTCCGTAAAAGAGCCGAAATAGAGCAATTCTAATAGTTTTTGGTGGAAGGCTCGAGATTTCAATTTAGAGTTGATCTAAGAGCATTTATGGATCGATCGTGATTGGGATTCGAACCTATTGAGGAGAAATTGTTCTTCTTTGTTAATTTTTTTTTCCATAATGATTGTTTGTTTGTTGAATACTGTTATCGGAATCATGCGTGGCTAAACTCTGTTTCTAGGGTGTTTGTGTATTTTAGGGATGTTACTTTGAATATTGAATTTACAATTGATTGATTTTGCATGGATTTCTAAATTATTTGTGCTTAATGCTTTTGATTAACTGGCCACTAATTGAATGAACTTATGTTAATTAGATGTCTCGAGTGAGAATTTAATTCACTGGACCAAATAATTTAGATTCTTATCCGAAATTGCATGAGAGTGAATTTAGAATAATAAGGGGTGTGATTGAAGGGTTTTAATGCTATAACTATTCAAGCGATAGAAGAGATTCGGGTCAATGGGTAGTTATTTGGATGGTTTGAGCTCGAGAGAGGCTTTCCTTGATGGAACATAAAGAACGCATGCACGGCAGAAGCGATAAAATCGATAACATTCTAATTGCAATAAAAACAAGAATAAGCATGCAAAAGAGATAGAAAATACAACCTTTGACAACCCCACCACAATCTTCCTCTCCCGAGCTCGATCGACACCACCAACGATAAATCCTTGTTGAATAACACGGTTGTGGGACCGTTATGTTAGTGAAAATAAGGGAATTTCACTATAGAAAGAATGAGAGTAAAGAAAATTTGTGGTGGAAGAAAAAAGTTAAAAGTAAAGGAAGCATTAGTCTTTCAAATTTAAAAAACAAAGTGTTTTGTAGAGTAAACACATGCAAAATCCCATTTTGTATGTCTTCCACCTCAAACTCCACTAGCATGTAATCTCTAGGTGTCAAGCTTGGAAAAAACCACTTCAAAATCCACTTAGTTAGTGGGAAAATCCAACAATTGGATTTTTCCACTAACTAATTTTTTATGAAAAGAATGAAATATAATTTTCAAATTTTAAAAATTATTTAATCAAAACAATTTCAATTAAATAAAATAAACAAATTTAATATCACATATTAAATTTTCTGTGATACCTAGCTTTGATTAATCACATTAATCAAGTACTTTCATGCTAATGATCAAGTATACTATAAAAAATAATTAATTAATCAATTAATTATTTAGTTGTAAATCATATCTTATATAAAATACAATTGTCCATAAAACTCGAATTTGAACATTTCATGGGCTCCAATGATCCGAGACTAACCGGTCAAATTCTTTAACCTAGTTAATCAACATTCGTTAACTAACTGGATTGTCCACTATAGCCTGTAGTTGCACTCCCCTCACTGTAGATATATTATGTGTCCATTTGATATAACCGTCATGAATAAGTTGATCCTTCACAGGTTGTTCGTAACCTCAGCTATGTCAAATACCGAAATACCCCTAAGTTAGGAAAACGAGAGGATGGGGCCCCTTGTTTCAGACCTGGGATCAACCCTTAAGGAACAACCTTTCTACTGTCCCTAAAATGGTAGAAGTGAATTCCATCATGAAAATTCCATGTCCCCAGCCATCTACCTGATCTTATCCCTGAAATGGAAGGCATATTGAGCAGCGATGTTGGGCTTACCCTCACTTATGTAGATCAAGGGATAATTGTAAATAAAAAGAAGTTCATAGACATCTCAAGATTCAGATCAAGTTATCTAAGTCATCAAGAAGTGAAATTAATCAGTGTTAACAGTAAATAGTGTTAATATACAACAGTGATTATTTCGTGTTCTGTCTTACACAATATGATCGTGTAGAACACCCCCGCTCACATATCTCTACATGAATGAACTGATCACATCGTTTATGACACTTTACAACATTTGTAACAATGATAAAGTGGGTCGTATTCAATAGTTTCTCCAAAAATAGGTACCCAACCTAATCCAAGTACTATAGACGGTTTAGGCTATTTTACTCGAATTTGATCAAGTTTATGTCTCCACCCCAAGTATTCATGAAAATAGCCAAGGGTTCGTAATTTATTGGATTTATAATTATTAAAAAATCAACAACACCTGTCTGAATAAACTTCATATATGTTTACTATTTATAAAACTACGAGTTTTAGGACATACAACCCAACAAACTCCCACTTGGACTAAAACTCCTAGTGGGTTACAACAAAGTTGAATGCTGTGAGAGAAAAATAAATACAATAAACTAGGGAATCCTATACACACAATTTCTCCCACTTGCTCTATTTATTCTACCCATAGTCCTAAACTCTTCAGGTGACCCTTGAAAATCTTAGCCGGGAGGGTCTTAGTAAACAGATCAGCAACATTGTCCTCAGACACTATTTGTCTGGCAATAACGTCTCCACTTAACACAATCTTTATGATGAGATGATATTTGCGCTCAATATGTTTTATGCGCTTATGGCTTCTAGGTTCTTTGGAATTAGCTACTGTCCCACAATTATCGCAATACAAAGTGATTGGAAGTCGCATTTCTGGAACAACTTCTAAATCATTTAGGAACTTCCTAAGCCATACTGCTTCCTTGGCTGCTTCACAAGCTGCAACATATTCTGCTTCCATTGTGGAGTCTACAATGCAGCTCTGCTTAATACTTCTCTATACTAGTGCTCCTTCATTTAGAGTGAACACCAATCCCAAAGTAGATCTCCTAGAGTCTATATCGGTCTGAAAATTGGAGTCAATATATCTCGTAAGAATCAAATCCTCATTTCCATATACAAGCACGTAGTTCCTTGTTCTCCTAAGATACTTGAGGATATTCTTAACAACAATCCAATGTTCATAACCAGGATTGGACTGATACCTACTGACAATCCCTACTATAAAGCATATGTCTGGACGAGTACATAGCATTGCATACATCAGACTTTCGACTGCTGATGCATAAGGAACCGGTCTCATATCCTTAACTTCTTGAGGTGTCTTTACGACATTGTGTCCTTTGACAAATGTATTCCATTCTTGAAAGGTAAAAGACCTCTTTTGGAATCTTGTATCTTAAACCTAGACAACACCATGTCTATATAAGATGTTTGAGACATGGCTAGCATTATGTTCTTTCGGTTTTGAACTATTTGAATCCCAAGAAGATACTGCGCCTCTCCCAAATATTTCATCTAAAATTTGGTTGCTAGCCAATTTTTAATGTCAGTTAGGTATCCTACATTATTTCGAGAAAGTAGGATATCATCTACATACAAAACTAGAAATGTTACAGTGGAGTTAATGGTCTTTTTGTATACACACGGTTTATAACATTCTATTTAAAGCCATAAGAATTGATCGAAGTATCAAATCTTATATTCCAGGATCTGGATGTCTGTTTCAATCCATAAATAGATCTCTTCAGTTTGCAAACCTTTTGCTCTTGACCCTGTTTAATGAACCCTTCTGGTTGAATCATATAAATACTCTCCTCAAGATCTCCATTTAGAAAGGCAGTCTTGACATCCATTTGCCAAGTTTCATAATTATAAAAAGTGACAAAGGACAAGAGTATTCTGATTGATTTGATCATAGAAACAGGTGAGAAGGTTTCTTTATCGGTTTGTACCTTCCCTGTTTGGTCTCTTTTATGCTTGTAGATCTACTTACAACCGATAAGTCTTACCTCATCAGGTTTATCTATAAGTTCCCAGACTAAATTAAACTACATAGACTTTATTTCAAGGCCCATGGCTTTGATCTGCTGATCTCGATCAACATCATCCATTGCATGTTTATATGTTAATGGATCTTCTAAGCCATCATCAAGTATGTTGACTTTGGTTTCAATTAAACCCATATAGTGGTCAGGCTGTCTCACAACCCTCCCACTACATCGAGGCTCTCTTAACTCTTGAATAAGATGTGATGGACCAGAGGTCCTTGATTTATCTACAACTTTTGTTGATGAGCAAGGTTGATAAACAACTTTTGTTGATTCGTCTGTAGCATTATTTGAAATCTCTTCCAATACTATTTTACTATAGGTTTTATGATCTCGAATGTGGTTTTCCCCTAGGAATATGGCATTTTTCGATACAATTACCTTATCATCCTGAGGATCATAAAACTGACCACTTCTCGTTCCTTTGGGGTAACCTACAAACAGACATAAGTTTGAACGATGTTCCAATTTCTTAGGATTTTGCACTAACACGTGTGTCGGACAACCCCAGATTAGAAATGACCTAAACTAACTTTACGTCCTGTCCATAACTCATAAGGTGTTTCTGAAACACTTTTAGAGTGAACGTTATTCAAAATGTAAGTTGTAGTCTCTACTACATACCCCCAGCACGAGTTAGGTAACCGAGCATAACTCATCATGGACCGAATCATGTCTAACAAGGTTCTGTTTCTCCGTTCAGATACACCATTCTGCTAAGGCATTCCTAGTGCAGAGAGTTGTGACTGAATCTCGTGTTCTATCATATAGTCCTAGAATTTCAAGTCCAAATACTCATCACTTAATATATTTACCTATTTGATTCTCAACCTCGGTCTTAAATTCTTTGAACTTTTCAAGAGCTTCAGACTTAAAATCAATTAGGTAAATGTAACTGTATTTAGAATAATCATCTATAAAGCTAATGAAATATTCATAACCTTCCCGTGCTTTAACACTCATCAGTCTACAAAGGTCCGAAGGCATGAGCTCTAAGGTTTCTTTCGCTCGATGACCTTTTCCAGAAAAAGATCTTTTTGTCATTTTTTTTCTTTGAGACATGACCCACATAGAGGTAAAGAGACATATTCTAACTTGGTTAGAAGTCCACTTTTAGCTAGTCTCTCAATCCTATTGAGATTAATCCTATTGTCATTTAAACATTTCTGTGTTATATACAACTTCAACTTTAGATAGTTTTAACTTATTTAAATTACTTTCTAAGTTTGCAGAACAGATTTGTATACCTCTTTTTGTAATGAACACTTCATGAAGAAAAAATTTTACTTTGTACAAATCTTCCAACAAACAAGAAATAGATATCAAATTTCTTTTACAAGAAGGTACATAAATAACATTTTCTAAATGCATACATCTATTTCCAAAAGTTAACTTAATAGCTCCCACTTCTTTTGTTGAGATACACTCCCCTGATCCAACCCGAAGAGTAATCTCATCTTCTTCAAGCTGCCTCCAGGAGCTAGTTTCCTAAGATGAAAAACAAACATGATTAGTGGCCCCTAAATCAAATATCCAAGTACAATCTTCATTCTCCACTATACATTTTTTAATAACCAATAAATCTAATTTACCTTGTCTTTCTTTTTCAGCTTTCTTCTCGGTAAGATATTTAGGATAATTTCTTTTCCAATGCCCATTTTCGTTGCAATGGAAACGTTTTTCTCTGGCAACTTCCTTTTTGCCTTTCTGTGCAGCTGGAGCCTTCCCCTTCTCAGTTTTCTTCTTCTTCTTTTGAATACCTTTATTCTAAGAGAAAGAAGGGCCAAATTTACTCCCAAAAGACGAATGTTTCTAGGGTTTCCTCTTTGAAGTAGAAGCAATATTTGCTTCTGCCTCTAAACCTTTATTTTTCAATAAAGATTCATAAATCTGGAGTTTGTTGAGAATAGTCGTCAAGTTATACTGAATCTTATTCATCATGGCATTCATTTTGAATTGAAAAAAGCTCTTCGGAAGAGATTGCATGATGAATCCAACTTGACTCTTCTCATTCATGACGGCTCCATTCACTTCTACAATATTAAAGTGAACCATCATGTTCAAAACATGTTCCCTTATGGAGGTTTCTTCCTTCATTCTGTAGTCGTAAACGAATTTAATTGCATCATGCATGACAGATGTGGACGTTGTCAAAAAAAGGCCCTACAAAGTCCATGATCTCTCTTGCAGTAGCTAACCTCTCGTGTTTCTTAGACAGTACATCAGATATACTGGCTAAAATATAAACTCGAGCCTTTTCATTTTCTTTGACCCATCTGTCATATGCATCCTGAACTGTTCGATTTGCGTTGGGACTAGGGGATGGAGGACACTCCTTTGTTAAAATGAATCGGAGATCATCTATTACTAGTATCGTGTTTATATTCGATTTCCAAGTTCCATAATCATTGTCGTTAATTTTTTCAGAAGCTAGCAATTGTATAATGGATGTTGACATCGCTGAAAAAGTAAACAAATTGTTAGAGAAATGAATTAGCTTTTTTAATCCAATTTATTTAGTAAAAATAATGTACCCATTCTCATTATTCTTTTGCTACGATACTTCAGTGAGTCGAAATAGCCCCCACTGAAGGGCAGTTGACTACTCCTTCACTAAATCAAGACATTCTTGACTAAATACTAATATCAGAATAACTCTTATCCTTATAGTACTTCATTACCGTTTATTTGGTCAAGATTTTTACAAACACTTAGTATGTCTTGTAAGTGTATACCCGCCACTTTTGAATTACAGAGATCGAAATCAAACAAGCTCTCGAAGGAAAAACACTTGTTTGAAAAGGGACCTAAGTAACCTTATCCATTTTTGGAGTTCACGGTGTTCCAAATCCTATGTTACAACCCTCCGAAGGGATCGCCGTCACTAAACGACTAGCAAAGGGTCGCATAAAGTCAACCAGCAGGCACAACATAGGAATCTCACGGTATGACCTAATAGAAGAGACCGTAGGACGTGTTGACACACACCCTTCACCCACCTACTATGAACTACTTCCCCTATTCACCATGTCATTGACCCATGCAAACACTTTCTGAAGGGAGGTTGTCGCTAATAGTGTGAACTCTTAGGGACGTGAGAGCTAGAAATAATATATCTCACATACTATTAATCTCCCACTGAAATGTTCTATTTTATAAAAGATTGGGTATTCACTTGGTTATTAACCAGCTAATATTTTACAACCTAAGTCTAGGTGATTTTTCCTAGTATAACTCTTATACCGGGATTAACCTATGATGTGTAGGTGATAAACCAATTTTATTACCTTACACCACTCATGCATGCTCATAAAACTAGGGTTATCGACTTAAACGTCTGTTTGATCTCTAGGTAGGAGATGTTCCATAAATTATCAACTTAAGTACCCCCAACTTTAGACAAGATCTCCCCAGGTAAGTAAACAACTCTTATTTTACAAGTATGGACCTTTTCTAACTCTTAAAAAGGTGATTGAATTGCATCGGTTGACCTTAAGTGGAGCATGCATCTTATCTTTGTTTTAGATTTTAAAAGTCTAGGTTATTTTATAAAAATTATAAAATATATTATTACATTTATAACCTTAGAACATTCATCTATAACATGCTTCCTTAAACAAACATGCTTTAATATAACACTTATAACATATAACAAATGCATGCCACATGCTTATCCTATGGTGAGGTTTTTTAAAAATTATATGGAATACTTTATGCACACATAATCAAATAATATTATACATCAAATGCATAATAAGTAAACAACACTAAAGTGGACCGGTTTTGACATTAAAAGCAAACAAAGAACTAAATTACTACACAAATCATCAAGTACCTCCCTCGAACCGGCTTCAAACACTTTAAACTGACCAGAACCGGCCAAAAAACCACTCGAACCTGCTTGAAAACACCAAAACAAGGTTGAACCGATCAAACCAGCTCAACCAGGTCAACTTGACCGGTCCAGACCATCTGGACCGGCTGGTCAATGCACGCTGGCATGGTCAACGGGTGGGAGTGCATGAGTAAGAGCTTCAGGCAGGTTAGGTTGATAATGGATGACATGTGCACGAGGCGCTGATGGAACCAGGTCGCATGGTCAGGGTTCCTAATGGGTTGGATGCTTGTGCGAGGGGAACGCCACCTAACCGTGTCGGGGTGGCGTTGTGGGTCGGGTCTAGGAGGCAAACTCAGGTCTGGAAGCTAACTGCCGAGTCTGTGAGCCAATTTTCTCCAAAAATGAAGCTGCCTCTTTCTCGAAAACGAACAATTACAGCCTAAAAATGAATCTAATGACTCTAGCAACTTTACAGACCCTTTGCCACGCATTAAAGCTCATGTACATGTAAGCAGTTACTAATTTAAAAAAGAAACTAAATGAAAACTAATGCCAATACTTTAATGTATCCACTTTAGTCAACCAAACATTCATCACATGGACAACACCCACCAAAATTCAATAGAACATTATAAGCATGCTCTAATACCATTTGATGGAACATAAAAAACGTATGCACAGTGGAAATGATGAAATCGACAATGTTCTAATTGCTATAAAAACAAGAATAAGCATGCAAATGGATAGAAAATACAACCTTTGAAGACTCCACCGCAAGCTTCCTCTCCTGTACACGAATGACACCACCAACGATAAATCCCCACTATTCTCCAATTGAAGAACACAATCGTGGGACCGTT
Source organism: Benincasa hispida (assembly GCF_027475165.1). Classification (NCBI taxonomy): domain Eukaryota; kingdom Viridiplantae; phylum Streptophyta; class Magnoliopsida; order Cucurbitales; family Cucurbitaceae; genus Benincasa; species Benincasa hispida. The sequence goes on along the minus strand of NC_143486.1, from coordinate 62,643,929 downwards.
TTATTAGTGAAAAAAGGGAATTTCACTATCGAAAGCATGAGAGAAAAGGAGAGTTGAGGTGGAAGAGTTTAGGTCAAAATTCGTGGAAGCATTAGTCTTGCAAATTTAAAAAACAAAGCCTTTTGTAGAGAAAACACATGAAAAATCCCATTTTGCATGTCTTCTACCTCAAACTCTACTAGCATGTGATCTCTAGGTGTCAAGCTTGAGAAATGTCACTTCAAAGTCCACTTAGTTAGTGGGAAAAATCTAAAAAATGGATTTTTCCACTAACTAATTTTTATTAAAAAATGAAATAAAATTTTCAAAGTTTGGAAATTATTTAATTAAAACAGTTTCAATTAAATAAAAATAAACACATTTAATATCACATATTAAAATATCTTTGACACCTAGCTTTGATTAATCACATTAATCAAGTTGTGGAAAACACCTTCATGCTAACGATCAAATATACTATAAAAAATAATTAATTAATAAATTAGTTATTTAATTGTAAATTATATCTTATATAAAATACAATTTTTCCTTAAGAGTGAATTTGAACATTTCAAATTCTCACTTCACTTAGTTCTTCAATTTTGTCTGTATTGAGCAAGCAAGGAGACCCAGATGGACCTACAGATCATGGGCTCTAACAATCTTAGACTAACCGGTCAAACTGTTTAACCTAGTTAATCAACGTTTGTTAACTAACAAGACTGTCCACTATAGCCTGTAGTTCCACTCCCCTCACTGTAGATATATTATGTGTCCATTTGCTATAACCGACATCAATAAGTTGATCCATCACAGGTTGTTCGTAACCTTAGCTAGGTCAAACATTAAAATACCCTTGAGTTACATCTTTTCTACTTAACCACTATCCCTCTAATAAACAATTTATTTAGGATCATAATCACTAAATTCATTCCCTCTTAAACAAACGAGAGGATGGGGCCCCTTGTTTAAGACCTGAGATGCACCCTTAAGGGAACAACTTTTCTACTACCCCTAAAATGAGTAAGAATTAATTCCATCTTGCAAATTCTATATCCCCAGCAATCTACCTAATCTTATACCTGAAATAGGAGGCATTTTGAGCAGCGACGCTGGACTTACCCTCACCTATGTAGATAAAGGGAAAATCACGAATAAACAGGAGTTTATAGACAGCTTAGGATTCAGATCAAGTTATCTAGGTCATCAAAAAGTGAAATTAATCAATGTTAACAGTAAATAATGTTAATACATAACAGTGATTATTTTGTGGTCTGTCTTACACAATCTCATTGTGTAGAACACCCCTGCTCATATGTCTCTACATGAACGAACTATCACATCGTTTATGACACTTTCAACATTTGTAACAATCATAAAGTGGGTCATATTCAATAGTATCTCCAAAAATAGGTACCCAACCTAATTCAAGTACTATAGATGATATATTCTATTTTACTCGAACTTGATCAAGTTTATGTCTCCACATAAAGTCCAAGTATTCATGACAATAGCCAAAGGTTTGTAGTTTATTGGATTTAGAGTTATTAAAAAATCAACAACACTTGTCTGAATAACTTCATATATGTTTACTATTTACAAAACTACGAGTTTTAGGACATACAACCCAACATGAACGAATCAGGATCACTTCATTTGTAGCACTTTACAACAAAATGTAACAACTACAGAATGGACCGCATCTGATGGTGTTACCAAAATAAGGCACCCAACCTTATTCGTATACTATTAATCATTTTGACTATTTACTCGAACCTGATCCATTTTTATGTCTTCACAAAAAGTTCAAGTATTCATCAAAGGTATGTTGTTGAGGAACCCTCTTCTTAAATTTTTGTTTAAGCATGCTTTCATAACTCAAATTAAATGAAATTAGAGTGCTTATTGATTTTGTTTGCTTTCGTTGCATGTTAGGTTATCCTTACAATTGGTATTAGAGCGTTAATTTGAGTTTTGGTGGGTGTTTTTCATAAGTTGTATGAAAATGATGAACGGATATGGTTTTCTGAGTTTTGGCATTGTTTTCTCTTCAATTATATTGTAATTCTTGTAATTAGCTCTTGTTTGATGGACTTTAATATGTGTTTAAGTGTTTGTAATTCAATTTGTGTAAATAGAGTTGCAATTAGGATGTAACTAAAGAAAGAAGTGAAGAAGGTTGAGCAGTAGGAAGTAGATTTTCAGCCACTGCCCAATACTCGATGTTCAATGCCCCATATTCGATGGTATTTAATGAAATACTCGATGCACGATGCCATACTCGATGAGAAACTCGATAGTATTTTGTGAAATACTCGATGCATGATACCATATTCGATAGTACTCAATGGAATACTTGATGGTATTTAGTGGAATACTCGATGCACGATGGTACTCCATGCTTGAGGGCATACCCAATGCTCGATGGCATACTCGATGTTTGATGGTACTCAATGGTTTTTGCCCAATTCAGCCCAATTTTGAGCACTAGAGGTCCAATTCAAGAGGTTCGAGTCCGGTTCAAGGCGGTCCAAGCGATCCATAAGTGTTTTGGAACCAGTTTTTGCTTAATTTTGTAATAATTAGGCCTTTATTTGCTTGAAAATGCCAAAACTAAGACCATATCAATCTGTGTTTAATTATTTATGCATGTGATGTATGTTATAATTAAATAAATCTTGTATATGCATAAAATATGTCATGTAGATTTAAAATCCCACCATAGGAAGCATGTTACATGCATTAAAAGTATGTTATAAAGTGTTATAATTTATAGTATGCATGTATAGGGTTTCAAATGTTTTAATATAAATGTTATATTAAATGTTAAATGCCATTGATGTATGTTAATGGATGCTTAGCATGTCTAAAATTTTGTAAGTTGTTATAAAATTGGGTTAGACATTTAAAATCCATAACAAAGATAAGTTGCATGCTCACGTGGGTTAACCACCTATTTTAATAGTTAAAATAGGTTGATATCTTTTAAAATATGGTTACAAACTAATCTGGTATACAATCCTATGTAAGGTTGGGGGTATTTAACTTGACGGTGTACGAAATACCTCTTACTTGTGGATTATGGTCGAATAATTGAGCGTTGTTAACCAGATTTATGAGAAATACGTGAGCAGTGTGAGGTTTTAAAACTGGTTTATCACCTAGAAATTGTAGGTTAAATCCAAATATAAATATTATACTTGGATAAACACTTAGACATAGGTTGTTTAATTAGCCAGAACAAACTTGAGTAAAAATATACCAAAACAAATATTAGGACACTTCAGTGGAAGTTTAATGGCATATATGATATGTTATTAGAACACTTCAATGGGAATTTAAGAATGCTTCAGTGAAAGATTAATAACATATATGATATGTTATTTTCAACTCTCGCATCCATAAGAGTTCACATCGAGATTCATGCTTTGCTTTGTCTCGATTATACCTCGCCTGTTCCATATGAAAAGTATTGGCATGAATCTAGAACTAGGTGAATAGGGGAAGCTGTTCACAATGAAAACAAAAGTGATGTTTTGATTTTAAATCTCACATCCTAAGATGTTCACACTGTGAGATTCGTGCAATGCTTCGTGTCGATTATACCTCGATTTCTCCATGTAGAGAATGTGTGTGCATGTGATCAAGATCAAGGAGAATGAAGGGAAGTTGCTCAATGTAAAATCAAATATATGATATATTGATTTCAACTCTCGAGTCCCTAGAAAGTTCACACTGTAAGGTCCATACAATGCTTCGTGTTGATTATACCTCTATTGCTCCATTCGGAAAGTGTTTGTATAGGCCAAGATCAAGGTGAATGGGGGAAGTAGTTCATAGTAAATGGGTGAAGGATATGTGTCAATGTGTCCTGTGATCTCTTCCGTTTGGTTGGATCGTGAGATTCTTATGTTGCACCTGCTTCTCGTCTTTATGTCGGCCTTGCTAGTCGTTTAATGATAACTATCCCCTCGGAGGGTTGTAACATAGGATTCAAAATAATCAAACTCCATAAATGGATAGGATTTCTTAGGTCGTTTTCCAACCTTGACTTTCCAATTCGATAGCATCGTTGGGGCCAATCTTTGAGGTCTGAAAATGGAGGGTTACACTTACGGAATTACTAAAGTGTTTGTAAGTTCTAACCAAAAAATGGTACCTAAATGACAATCAGAATATGAGTTATTCTAGAGATAGTATTTAGTCAAGAATTTCTTACTTTAGTGGAGGAGAATTTGACTATCCCTCGATAGCACTTATTCTTACTCAATATAGTATCGTTGCAAAAATGATAATCCCGTACAAACAAGAGTTCATAGCTAGCCTAGGATTAAGATCGAGTTAACCTAGGTTACTTTATAAATGAAATGGTCAATTTTAACAGTAAACAGTCATTACAAAGAAAAGTGACTATTTTGTTGTCCAGTTTATATGCAAACTCATTGCATAGGATGCCCCCACTCACATGTCTCTACATGAATGATCTGTGAATCACATCATTTGTATTACTACAAAATGGGCCGCATCCAATAGTGTTACCAGGATGAGATACCCAATTTCATCCATATACTTATTAGACCATTTAGGCTATATACTATTAACATGATCCTGTTTATGTCACCACATAAAGTTAAAGTATTCACACTATAGCCATGGATATGTTTATTGGATTTTCATAATAGAATGCAAAATCAACAATTTTATTGAATAAATTACTCAATAATATTTTATTGATAAATAAAATGTTTAACACTAACTATGAGTTCTAAGGTATTCCCAACAATCTCCCACTTAAACTAAAACTCCAGTGAAAACAAATATATATAATATAATGTTGAGAAACATAAAGGGAAAATACAATAAACTAGGGCATCTTTAATACCATAGATATTCTCCCACTTGCCCTAGATTACATCGCTCGGAGTCCTAGTCAAAGCAAGTGGCCCTCGAACACTTTAGCTGAGAGGGCCTTTGTAAATGGATCAACAAGGTTGTCTTCAGAGGCTATCTTTGTGACGATCATATCTCCTTAGTGTACTATCATCAGACATCTCCTTAGTGTACTATCTCTCTGATGAGATGGTACTTTCTCTCAATATGTTTTCCACGTTTGTGACTCCCTAGTTCTTTCGAGTTGGCAACAACACCACTATTGTCATGATACAGTGTGATAGTAGGTGCATCTAGAACTACTTCCAAATCAGCCAAGAATTTGCGTAGCCATACTCCTTCTTTAGCAGCTTCACATGCAGCCACGTATTCTACTTCCATTGTGGAGTCAGCAATACAAGTTTACTTAATGCTTCTCCAAACTATAGCTCCTCCATTGAGAGTGAAAACTTGTCCTGAAGTAAATTTCCATGAATCTATGTCAGTCTGGAAATCAGATGCAGTATATCCTATGAGGATCAAATCCTCAAGTCCATATACAAGCATATAGTCCCTCGTTCTTCTTAGATACTTGATGATATTTTTTATAGCAGTCCAATGATTGCGTCCTGGATTGGATTGGAACCTGCTGACAATTCCAACTGCAAAGCATATGTCAGGGTGTGTATATAACATTGTGTACATCAAACTCCCAACTGCAGATGCGTATGGAACTCTTGTCATTTCCTCAACATCTTGAGGTGTGTTAGGACACTATTTCTTTGACAAATGAATTCCATGTCTAAAAGATAACATACCTCTTTTGGAATTTTTCATATTATATTTTGACAACATCTTGTCAATATAAGATGCCTGAGATAGTGCTAGAGTTCTATTCTTTCGATTCCGAAAGACCTGTATTCCTAGAACGTATGGAGTATCACCCAAATCTTTCATTTGGAATTGTGTTGCTAACCATCTCTTTATGTCAGCAAGAAAGGTTGTCTCATTCCCAATGAGCAAGATATCATCAACATAAAGAACTAAGAATGCTACAGTTTTGTTGGCTATCTTCTTGTATACACAAGGTTCATCAACATCCTGTTCAAAGGCATAAGATTTTATCACAATATCAAACCTTATATTCCAAGATCTTGAAGCTTGTTTTAATCCATAAATGGATCGTTTAAGCTTACAAACTTTATGTTCCTGTCCTTTTTCGATGAACCCTTCTAGTTGAGACATAAAAATACTTTCATCAAGATAGCCATTTAAAAAAGTTGTCTTGACATCCATTTGCCATATTTCATAGTCATAATATGTAACAATGGAAAGAAGTATTCAAATTGACTTTATCATGGCAATAGGAGAAAAAGTTTCTTCATAATTAACCCCTTCTCTTTGGGTAAAACCTTTTGCTATGAGTCTGGCTTTATAAGTTTGCACCTTGCCAGTTTGGTCTCGTTTCCTCTTGTAGATCCATTTGCAACCTATAGGTGTAACCCCATGCGGTTAATCTACAAGTTCTCAAATAGAGTTGAAGTACATAGACACCATTTTAACATCCATGGCTTTTATCCACTGTTCTTTGTCAACATCTTCCATTGCCTTTTTAAAGATTAATGGATCCTCTAAACCATCATCCTGTATGATGTTTTGAGTTTCTATTAAACCCATATAGCGTTTAGGTTGTTAAATAATCCTCCCACTACGTCGAGGCATCCTCAACTCTTGGGATGGATGTGACGGGATAACAACAGTTGTTGATGGACCAGCTTGATCAACACCTCTTGTTGATATTTCTGTAGCAACTTTGGTCATTTCTTGTAATATTAGTTTACTGCGAGGTAGATGATTTTTTTACATGAACTTCTTCCAAGAATGTAGCGTTTGTGGATACAAATATTTTGTCTTCTTGAAGATCATAAAACAATCCTCTTTTTGTTTCGTTGGGGTATCCTACAAAAAGGCATAATTTCGAACGTGTTTCCAATTTCTTAGGGTTTTGTACCAACACATGTGTTAGACAATCCAAGATACGGAAATGACATGTGTTAGTTTTTCAAGGAATGGCATTAAGAATAAATAATACAGTCTGTACTGCATACCCCTAAAAGGTTTGAGGTAACTGAGCATAACTCATCATTGATCGGACCATGTCTAACAATGTTCGATTTCTCCTTTCTGCAACACTGTTTTGTTGTGGTGTTCTATGTGTTGTGAGTTGGGACTGAATTCTACGATCTATTAGATAGTTCTGGAATTGTAAATCCGTATACTCTCCACCTCGATCAGATCGAAATATTTTAATTCTTTTACTTAACAAATTTTCTGTCTCAGTCTTAAATTCTTTGAACTTTTCAAGAGTTTCAAACTTATGACTGATTAAGTAAATGTAGCCATATCTAGAGTAATCATTAATAAAACTGACAAAATACTGATAGTTTCCTCGTGCTCTTACATTCATCGGACCACATAGGTCTGAATGTATAAGTTCGAGAGGCTCTTTGGCACTAAGACCTTTGTCAGAAATATATCTTTTAGTCATTTTTCCCTCAAGACACGATTCACATGGAGGTAAAGAACCATCTTCTAACTTATTTAGAAGATCGTTTTTTACTAATCTCTCAATCCTGTTGAGATTAATGTGGCCAAGTCTGAGGTGCCAAAGATATGCGTTAGGAGAAATTTTCCATTTCTTATTTCCATTTCTTATTTTCCGTTTCCCTCAAGACACAATTCACATAGTTATATACTATTAACTTGATCTTGTTTATGTCACTACATAAAGTTAAAGTATTCACACTATAGTCATGGATATATTTATTAGATTTTCATAATAGATTGCAAAATCAACAACTTTATTGAATAAATTACTCAATAATATTTTATTGATAAATAGAACGTTTAACACGAACTGCGAGTTTTAGGACATTCTCAACAACATCAAGATTCATGCTTCACTTTGTGTCGATTATACCTCGACTACTCCATTCGGATTGCATGAATCAAGATCAAGGTGAATAAGGGAAAGTTATTCATTGGAAAATCAAATATGTGATATATTAATTACAACTCTCACGTCCCTAGGAAGTTCACACCATGAGGTCCATACAATGCTTCGTGTCGATTATATCTCGATGCTCTATTCAGAAAGTGTTTGTATGGGTTAATATCAAGGTGAATGGGGGAAGTAGTTCATAGTAAGTGGGTGAAGGATATGTGTCAACATGTCCTACAGTCTCTTCCGTTGGTTTGGACTGTGAGATTCCTATGTTGCACCTGTTGGTTAGCTTTACGTAGCCTTGCTAGTCGTTTACAATGGCTATCCCCTCGGAGGGTTCTAAAATGGGATTCGGAACAACTCAAACACCAAAAACAGATATGATTTCTTAGGTCGTTACCAACTTTGACTCTTCAATTCGGTAGCATCGTTAGGGCCATTAATCTCTGAGATCTAAAAATGGAGGGTTACACTTACATAATTACTAAGTTTTAGTAAGTTCTTGACCAAAAATGTTAGCTAAACGACTATCGGAATATGAGTTATTCTGGAGATAATATTTAGTCAATAATGTCTTGCTTTAGTGAAGAAGTATTTGACTGCCCCTCGATAGCACTTATTCTGACTCACTATAGTATCGTTGCAAATAAAATAACGAAATTTAGGTACATTATTACTTTGCTAAAATTTGATTGGGTTTAGAAGCAATTCACTAATTAGAAATGGTTTATAATTTCAGCATGTTGAATTCTTTAATTTACTCGTTTCCTACAATTTTAACGGTAAATTAACATGGAAATCGAATATATTAGCAGTTGATGATTTAGCTATGTTTTAACAGAGGAATGTCCTCTGTCTCCCAATTCTGCTACTTACCATAAAGCACAACAAAGTAAATATAATTTACTTTTCATTGAGACGTGCTTGGTGAAAAATGATAAGTTAACCTGGATAATGGATTCAGAATCCACTAATCATATCTGTACTTTTACTCAGGAAACTAGTTCCTAAAGACAACTTACAGAAGAAGAAACAAATATTAAGGTAGGGACCAAGGAGGTTGTTTCGACTAAAGTAGTGGGAGATATAAATTTATTAGAGACAGACACATTTTACTTGAAAATGTTTATTACATTCCTTTTATGAAAAGGAATTTAATTTCTCTCTCGTGTTTGCTATAACAAAATTACAAAGTTTCTTTTGAATATAATGAAATGTTCATTATCTCAAAAGGTAATATAGTATGTTCTGCAAATCTAGAAAATAACTTATAGGTGTTAAAACCGACTGATGTAAAAGTCGTTTCGAATATAAAGATGTTTAAAACAACTGACACTCATCATAAGAAAAGGAAAATTTCTAAAAATGCCTACCTTTGGCACCTAAGACTAGGTCACATTAATCTCAATAGGATTTGGAGATTTGTTAAGAGTGAACTTCTAAATCAGTTAGAAGATAGCTCTTTACTGCCATGTGAATCTTGTCTTGAGGGTAAGATAACCAAAAGATCTTTTACTGGAAAAGGTCTTAGAGCTAAAGAACCCTTAGAGCTAGTATATTCAAAACTTTATGGTTCGATGAATGTTAAAGGCAGAGGAGGGTATGAATATTTCATCAGCTTCATCGATTATTATTCAAGGTATGGCTACATTATTATTGCATCATATGTCTGATACACTTGAAAAGTTCAAGGAAAATAAGATGGAGATTGAGGGCCAATTAGGTAAAAATATTAGAACGCTTCGATCAGATTGAGGTGGTGAGTACGTAGACTTAAAATTCCATGACTGTTTGATATAACACGGAATTCAGTCACAACTCATAACACTTTGCACACCTCAACAAAATGGTCTTGCAGAAAGGAGAAATACAACCCTATTGGACATGGTTTGTTTTATGATGAGTTATGTCCTAAAACTCGCAGTCTATAATATTAAACGTATTCTATTATCAATAAAGAAGTTATTGACGCTTATTCAATAAAACTATTATTGAATATGTGAATTGTACTTGTAAAGTCTAAATCAAATAAACTAAAGATCCATTGCTATTATTTGAATACATGAACTTTATATGGAGATATGAGAGTGGATCAAGTTCAGTAAATAGCCAAAATTGTCTATAGTATATGAGTAAGGTTGGGTACCTTATTCTGGTAATACTATTGGATGCGGCCCACTCTGTAATTATTACAATTTATTGTAAAGTGCTACAAACGAAGTGATCCTGATTCCTTCATGGATTGACATGAGGAGCGGAGGCGTCCTATGCAATGAGTTTGCATAAGATCGGACAAAGAATTAAGTCACTCTTACTTTATAACGTTGTTTACTGTTTAAGACTGACTATTTCAAAGCGATGACTTAGGTAACTTGACCTTAATTCTGAGCTAACTATGATTTTCTGTTTATTTAGGATTATCCTTAGATTTGCATGGAGGAGGGTTAGCTCAATAGCACCGACTCAATAAGCCTCTCATTTCAGGGATAAGACCAAGTAGATAGTTGGGAACATAGGGTGCAAGATAAGATTCACTCTTACCCACTTTTAAGGATAGTAGAGAGGTTGTTCCCTTAAGTGCTGACTCCGGGTCTTGAACAACCTATGAAGGGTTAACTTACTAATCATGGTTATATCGAGTGGACATAATATATCGATTGTGAGGGGAGTGCAACTACTGGCTTTAGTGGAGTGGCTCGGTAATTAATGAACGGTGGTTAATTGGGTTAAAAAGTTTAGCTGGTTAATCGCGGATCGTTGGAACCCATGATCTGTAGGTCCATGAGGTCCCCCTACTAGCTCATATCGGACTAAACCTTAGAACAGTGTGATGAACAAATTTGAAGTGTTCAAACTCGGTATTTGGAGCAAAACGTTAAATATATATGATATATTTAACCTAATATTTAGTTGTGAATTAACATAAAGAGAGAGAAAATAAGAAATATTTAAATAAGATTTAAATATCAAGATTATGAATAGAGATTCATATAAATTGGGATTAGTGTTGGATTTAATATTAAATTGAATTAATTAAGTTGTTTAATTATTTATTTAATATTAATTTAATTTTAAAATTGATTATTAGATAACTTTTGAAATTAAATGGATTTGGTCAAAATTGCATTAAAAGTCAAATTGTTGACTAGGTAAAAATGCAATGGAAGTTAAATTGTTGACTTTTGATTTCTGAAAGTCAAAAAGTGAACTTTTGACTTTGGACTTTGAGAGTGAAACTTTGACCGAGCTAGTGGAAAGATCCAACATTTGTGAGTAGAAAATGCCAACTTTTTCATGGCTAAGTGTTATCTTCATTTGAAGACACTTGTCCCACTAAATCCCACTTTTTGAGTTAGTGGATTTTTTAGTGTCAAATTCTCATACAATTCAAAGTTGCATGTTTGCATGTAATGGTCTTTAAAATGGAGTGTTTGATGCTTTTGAAGACTCTTGACCATAGTGGGTTTAGATGAGATTATGTGATAATCTCATCACTTTTTCTCTCAAAGCTTTAGCTTTTTCCTCTCTAAATTAGTCACTCACCAGATTCCACCATCCCGTTCTAACGTTGGAGAATAGTCAGGAAGACTCTTGTGGTGGTCTATAAACCATTCGTGAGGAGATTAAAGCTTGTTTGGGGAAGATTAAAAAACTACAGAGGTTGTATTCTTTTCCCCTTCTTTTCTTGTTTTATTGCATGCATGCTTATCTTTATAATTAATCTAATTAGAGTACTTTATATCCAATTTTCTTCCACTACTCATGTGTTCGTTCCATTATGTGCAAAATCCTAAGAAACTAGAACGCCGTTCAAAAGTATGCCTATTTATAGGCTACCCTAAAGAGACAAAAGGTGGTTATTTTTATGATCCTCAAGAAGATAAAGTATTTGTATCAAAAAATGCAACTTTACTAGAGGAAGACCACATCATGAATCATGAATCTCACAGTAGGCTAGTAATAGATGAAATGACCAGAGAAACGACAAATGTATCAATAAGAGTTGTAGATCAAGCAGGACCATCAACAAGAGTTGTTAATAAAACTATTATTCCACATCCTTCTCAAGAGTTGAGAGTGCCTCGACGTAGTGGGAGGGTTGTGCAACAGCCTGACCGGTTCATGGGTTTAACTGAAACTCAAGCCATCATACCTGATGATGGCTTAAAGGATCCATTAAATTTTAAACAATCAATGGAAGATGTGGATAAAGAATAGTAGGTTAAAGCCATGGATCTTGAAATGGAGTCAATGTACTTCAATTCAGTCTGGAATCTTATAGATCAACCAGAAAAGGTAAAACCCATCGGTTGTTAGTGGATCTACAAGAGAAAACGAGACCAAGCTAGAAAGGCATAGACCTACAAAGCTAGGCTTGTGGCAAAAGGGTTCACCCAAAGAGTGAGGGTGGACTATGAAGAAACCTTCTCTCTGATTGCTATGATAAAGTCTATTAGAATACTCTTGTCCATACCTGCATCTTATGATTATGAAATCTGGTAAATATGTCAAGACAACCTACCTAAATGGCTATCTTAAGCAGAGTATCTATATGTCTCAACCATAAGGATTTATTGAACGGGATCAAAAACAAAATGTTTGCAAACTTAATTGATCCATTTATGGATTGAAACAACCGTCTCGATCCTGGAATATAAGACTTGACACTGTGATCAAATCCTACGGCTTTGATCAAAATTTTAACGACCTTGTGTTTACAAGAAAATCGTTAACAAAATTTTCGCTTTTCTGGTTCTATATGTTGATGATGTTCTACTCATAGAAAATGAAGTAGAATTTTTGGTTGACGTCAAGAGATGGCTTGCTACACAATCCCAAATGAAAGAGTTGGATGAAGCACAATATGTTATTGGGATCCAAATAGTTCAGAACCGAAAGAATAGAACATTAGCAATCTTCCCTATTGGCATTAACCCTTAAAACTTGAGCTTCAAATTCTTCACGGACTGCTCGAAAACCTTTAATCTTCACCTCTGTCCCAGAATCACCCAAGAGCCTGACCTTCTTGAGGAATTCTTCAAATTTTAACTCGAATTCCTAAGAATTTCCTTTTGGCAACCCAGGGACAACAACTACACTCATCAACCTTTCAAATGGATCAGGGATTACTTCTTTTGCACAAGAGAATTGCTCGAACCAAGTTTATGAAATAAGCTTTCCCTTCTATACTTGAAACTGCATGGCTATTAAGTAAGCTTAGGCTGCCACCTATCCCACTAAGTGGGTTTAACTCCCATAATCTTGATAGTTAGCCCACTACAAACAGTGATTAAGCTGAAAGCTTCCTCTACTTACCAACACATGGGTACTCTTTCAAACACCTACCAACGCATAGGCCCTCAATCTCTCATAAAAGCAAGGCACACTCGGCGTATACTCTTACATTGCCAATGCATGCCTTAGAGCCTTTTTGCACCATTGCTTGGCCCCATGCCGATCATATAGCCTTCTTACATGCACACCCTTGCCTAGCCAACGCGCACTACAATCCCATCACTTAGGCACCTTCCCATACCACACATATCCATGCTCATCTAACCTCAACATGAGGCTTAGCCAACGCATAGCTCATGCCGAATGCATGGCACTACCTTCAGCCAACACTTAGCCACCTACTCCTTGCCTCACATCCAACATACGCACATCTTAACCTTAAGATGCTTAGGCTACCGCACACCTCAATAAGATCTTTAACGCATGAGGCCAACACACTTAGCTTTCCTTCTTATCAAAATTTCCTACTAAGTGCCTACAAACTTTGCTACCCGAAAGCTTCCATCTCAACACTTAGAACATTTTCCTCCGTCTTCAATCATTCTTAAGCTTCTTTCCTAAAAATATAATGTTAACTTACACTTAATCCTACTTTACATACTAATTAACATACTTAAGTAGGGAAAATTAGGTTTGGGGTTTACACATAAACCTCTAATTTCCATGGGATGACCATCTAGTGGATAATTGAACCCGCCCTACTATAGGTGAGATATAATAACAAACCTCTAGTGAAATCTCATAGGAGATCACTTACCTCAGATGAAGTCCCAAAGGAGATCACTAAACTCTAGTGAGTCCCAAAGGAAACACAAACCTCTGATGAAATCCCGATGGAGATCACTACCTCTGGTGAATCTCGAAGGAAACACAAACCTCTGGTGAATCTTGAAGGAAACAAAAACATCTAGTGAAATCCCGAAGGAGATTACCACCTCTTGAGAATCCTAAAGAAAACACAAACCTCTGGTGGGTATCTAATTATTGGTATGGAGTAACTATCACTATCATAAATAATATGCATCATAAACTAAAGTCCCACAATCATGCAAATGCATATCATCATGCTCAATGCTCTTCTAGAAAATCATATAAAAAAATTAAATCCATGCTTGCACTCTTAACATATTTCAAAACATAATTAAGATAAGCTTATTTTTCCTAATGCATCTTGATGCAAACAGTCTTAGAATCCTCAAAATTATACTTAAATTTATTGTCGGGCACAAAGGCGGTTCCAGTAGTAAGATTACTTACCTCAAATTGAAATTCCAAAATTAATCCAAGAAATCAACCTCCAACAAAAACTTGACTAATATCTCAAACGCTTTGTTTACACCAAGTTTATTCCAAACATCGCTCAAAGATTCAAATCAATTATGTGCTCCAATGCTCTGAAACTTGTTGAATGGTACACTAATGACTTTAAAAAACTAGAATCAATGCTCCAAATCAAATAAAAATCCGTCGAGCGGTGGTGACCGACGGAGCACAACAACGAACGACTACGAAATATGAAAGTAACAGAGATTTTTCTCTCTAATTGACCTCCCTTTTGAAAGAAGTGAATGGTTTAGAATGAAGTGGATGATTGTCTTTCTAGAGGAAGAATACTCCTAATCCTAAATTATTTGGGATTCCAAAACTTGAAGTAATAGATATATTAGATTTCCTTTTTGAATAAAACATTTTCTCTAATTAGGAAATCCATATTTTAATTAATTAGAAAATCCATCATCTAATTAATTTAAATTAAATCCAAATTTCTCTTATCAACTCATTTTAAATTACTTATCTTCTCTAATTTGGATCCAAACTCCAAAACTAAACGAGGATAAAATATAGAACCACAATGTCCCATTCTTAAATTTCAAATTCCTTTCAATTTCTAAAATCCTATTATTTTTCCTTTTCTTTATTTTTAAATCCTTATACAAAATAATCCAAAAATTCTAAATCTCTTATCATATTAATCTCAACCCGATTAACTTCTCCGATTAACTTAATTTTGGCTCCAAGCTAAATTTAAATAGAACATACAATCCAAAATTAAATCGAATTAAATTCCAATTCTTTACAAATATCTTTTAAATTAATTATCTTGCCTCCCAAATTAAATTTTTAGCCCCACTTTTGTTGGATTATAGAAAAAAATCTTAAAATTTTAAGAAAATCTTGAGAAAGTTTTAATTTTCTTTTGAAATTTATTATGTTTTGTTCAGTTGAAATTTTTTAGTTTTGTGGTTTTGATTGCATACAATTGTATAGTTTCACATCTCAATGTCATTTACAACGAAAAATGAAGCTTTTTCATTGTGCTACTTTTTATATTCTCAATTTTCTCAAATTTTCAGCATTATTTTCAATACAAAATTTCATTATTAAAGAAATTATAATTTTGAAAACGATAAAAAAGAACCTATATTTATTTTTAACCTCATTTAAACTTTATCCATTAAATTTTCACATTATTTACCTCAAAATTGAATTCATGTGAATTTTTTCTTTTACCATTAAAAACTTTCATAGGGAGTTTGTCTCACCAACACGAGTTGTTGTTTAGTTGGTATAATATACCAACTCAATGTTTGGTCCACCAACTTTAAATGTAGGTGGAGTTGAGTTGGTATATTTTACCAACTCACCCCAATTGTCCCTTCTTTAAATATTTTCAGTGGCTCCACTCATTAGCCATTATTAGCGACTATTGCTGCCACACTCTTGGAACCAATATCAGGCTTCAACAACCACCTCTGGTGACAACTCCGTCAACCAACTTCGACGACCTATTTTGGATTCCGACAACCACCGCTGATGAAAACTCTGGTAACCCAACTCCAATGATCAATTTTGGGCTCCAGCAATCACCTCCAATAACAAACTTCGACAACCACCTTCGTAGGCTCAGAAAACCACCTCCGACTAAATGTTCGATGAAAATTACCTTCAATGACCACCTTCAAGTGAGCAACTCTGACAACCAACTCCAAGCTTTGACAACCACATCCGATGACAAAAACTCTGGCAACCAATTCAATACCACCTTCATGTGACCAACTTCAAGCCCCGATAGCCACCACCGACTACAAACTGCGATGAAAATATTCTTCCACGGTCAACTTCGATAACCACCTTCGCACGACCAACTTCGACGACCAACTTCGGGCTCTGGAAACCACCTTCAACAACAAACTCCAACTACCAACTCCAAGACCAACTTCATACGACTAACTTCAAGCTCCGATAACCACCTCCAACTACAAACTCTAGCGAAAATCATCTCTAACAATGAATTTCGACAACCACTTTTGACTATTATAAGATCGATATCTATTAAAGTATGTTTGGTTATATAAATAATAATATTTTGTATACATTAAGTACAGAAAACTTATTTTAAATGACAAAACTGATAAAAATATTTACAAATAATAGCAAAAATATCATAGTCTATTTGTGATAAACCGTGATAAACAACAATAGACTAATATCTGTGTCTTTCATGACATAGATAGACACAAAAACTAGTCTATCGCTGTCTATCGTGATTTATCATAGATAGACCGTGACATTTTACTATTATTTGTAAATATTTTAGTTTACGTTCCTATATTTGAAAACAACTCTTAAGTGTAATATTTATACGTAGAAATTTGTAAAATATATTTTTATTTAATCAAATTTATATACCAAATGAGTGTTAAGAATATTTGAAAAAGTATGTATGTAGTTGAATAGTATGTAACACATAACAAAAAATAATAATAATAAAATGGAGATTTTTTTCTAAAGCATTTTCTGGCCATAAGAAATAATGAAAATGGAGATTTGTTCTCTGATGATCCTCCAAATTTTGAGGAATTGAAAGTAAAATTGTTGAAGAAATTGGTGGTATTTCATTAGTTGTGAAGATGATGAGGGAGATTTAATTAAAAAAATCATGAAAAAGTAAAAATACAGAGCAATAATAGGAAGAAGAATAGTTAAAAAAAAAAAAAAAAAAAAGCGATGATGAAATACATGGAGAAAACTTAGGAATCAAAAGTTTTGGTTTCTCTTAGTTTCTCATTTTGTTTAACTATATTCCTGCAAGAAATTAAGTGGGCGAATTATTGTTCATTACCCAAAAAAGGAAAGAAATATAGAAAAACATTAGAAATTAAAAAGAACAAAAATTTCAATTCATATTTTTCAACACAAAGATTAGTAGAATTTTTGAACAAAAACTTTTAAAACAAAAATAATTATCACAAAAGCATATTATTTAGAGTTAAAAAAAACTGTACCAGATATCTCAGACATATGAACTCCACAAATATATGAACTCAATATACATATGAACTCCAAATATCATATCTCAACTCAGTGTCCCAAACAGTCCCAAAATATTTTATTATACTTATAAAAACATCGATCGATTTGAATATTTTGTAAATATATCTATCAATATATATGTAAATTGAAATTCCGTGAACATCCATATCATATTTTAATCTCGGTTCATGGGCCATTTAAGAAACTTTTTCTACATTATACATCGTCATATTAAACTTGTAACATCAATATCAAATTTTAGATCATGACAAATGCGCGTATTTTTTAGTTTATTATTATTATTATTATTATTTTATTGAGGCCGTATCTCTTGGTTTATTAGGCTAAGAAAAATATTTATTTAGAAGAATATATTTTAGTGAGATTTGTCCATTAGTGTGACAATAATTGAGATGACGAGTCCAAATTGTTCTCATACAAAAAGTAAAATGTCATTGTTCCTAATTTTTTTCCCTTAAATTTCATCATCAATCTTCTTAACTTTTTTTATTCTTCTTCCTATTAATGCTCAGTATTTTTACTTTGTCATGAATTCTTTTAATTAAATCTCCATCATCCTCTTAGCCGCCCGTGGAATTCCAACTTCAATAATTTCACTTTTAATTCCTCCAAATTTGGAGGATCATCAGAGAATAAATCTCCATTTCTACATCTTACCAGAAAAAGTTCTGAAAAACATCCATTTTATGGTTGTTTTTTTTTTGTTACCTACTATTCAACTATATACATACTTTTCCAAATATTATTAACACTCATTTGATATGTAAATTCAATTAAACAAAAATATACACATATAAATATTACATTTAATGTAGATAAAATACTATTATTTATATAATCAACAACCCTACAACATACTTTAATGGTCATTAGTCTTATAATAGTTGAAAGTGATTGTTGAAATTGATTATCAGAGATAATTCTTGTTGGAGTTTGTACTTGAGGTGGTTGTCGGAGCCTGAAGTTGGTCGCATGAAGGTGGTATTGGAGTTGGTAGTGAGTTTATTGTGAAGGTTGTTTCTAGAGCCAGAAGTTGGTCGTCAAAGTTGGTTGCATGAAGATGGTTGTTGAAGTTGATCATCAAAGAAGATTTTTACCAGTGTTTGTAGTTGGGGGTTGTTGTCGAAGCTCAAAGTTGGTTGCATAAAAGTAGTATTGGAATTGGTTGATGGAGTTTTTGTCGTCGTTATGATTGTTGAAGTTCGAAGTTGGTTGATAGCTCTCAAAAAGAGCTATTATTCCTAGTTTAATTCGGGCTCATTATTGGATTTATGTGTTTATTTTACTATTTTATAGGTATTGAGAAACCAAGAGGTAGAATTGGCAATTTGGAGTCGATCAGGGTTAATTTGAAGCAATTTGGAGTTGATTTGAGCATTCGAACTTCAAAGTAGTTGAAAAGACCAAAATGACCCTACTAGAGCTTCACAACGCTCGTAATTTACCTAGGTCTGACACTCATGCAACGCTTGGAGGCAGTAGATTGTAATGCAGGGGAGCGTTGCAACGCTGGCCCGAGTATCGCAACGTTCCGGAGTTAGAACATCGCAACGTTTCAATGCCACACAACACTCCAACCCAACGCTATGGAAATAATGCATGCTACGAACTTTGACGGACGGAGTGCGAAGCGCGCATGCGAGATAGCGTTACCCCTAGCATTGAACTTCTACCTTGACACTCCCCTTCAGTTTTAGGTCAAAAGATGCTGAAAAATGTGTTGTTTTTCAATGGAGGCCGATGAGAGGCCTTGACCTCTTCCTTTTCCTTTATGTTTTCAATATCCTTAGATTAGTTTTTGTTTTATTTTCTGATTATTGGCATGTGTTGGAACATATCTCATTGGTTTGTCCATGAATCAAAGAGGTACTCCTTTCATTTAGTTTTTGAATTGAGAATTCTTCTAATTTGATGAGTTTTCTGTTAAACTTTGTGCTTTAAATTAGAATTGTGTTTTTCTTTAAATCTTGCATAATTTAGATTTTCTTTTGTGTGTTGGATTGTCATTCCTATCATGATCGCATATCTTAGCTAGTAAATTCAAGCTCGAACGCATCTTTGTAATCGTCCATGCTTCAAGTTTACCCTTGTAGCATCAATTAGATGAGCATGCTTAGATGTATAGGCTTGACCTTGAATCTTTGCATCGCATATGTAATCCAAATTAAAGAATAAATTGATTATTTGAACATGACTTTTCCTGACACTTAATCAACATAGTTGAATTCTAAATTTTAATGCATGTGTTTTTAGTTTTTTTATGGCCGCTAAGGACCCAATTGCATCTTGGAGCATGTAGGTTAGCTAGGGCAAAGTCTTTCCAGCCTTAATTGAAAATTAGGACGCTTGATTGGTTTTGAATTAATTGATTGTCAGTCTTTGTAGAGATTAGTTAATTCACATCAATTGGGTAGCTATGCATGTATAATTCGATAACATGATATTTTGGCAGAAACCAATGGTTTAAATTACATTGAATGACTACTTGATTCGAGAACTAGATGAATCCATTACTGTTTCATATATCCCTTGCAATTTCCTTTTCTTGCATGTTTTCAATTTTAAAACCAAAAACTAAAACCCCACTTTTACTGTTTTTCTACGGTCAAATCTATCCCAAAAAGAAATTAATTCTTCGCTTCTTTGTGGTTCGACCCCACACTTACCACTGTTGCTACATTTTAGTAGTAATAGGAATAGTTTAGTGATTTTAAAAATTTTCTTTTGATCAAGTTTGAAGCTTATTAACGACGTAAGTTTTGGGCCTGTCATTGGTTGTCGAGTTGCTCGCTCGAAGGTGGTCATCGAAGGTGATTTTCATCAGAGTTTATTGTCTGAGGTGGATGTAATAGCCTAAGAATGTGGTTGTCTGAGTTTATTATTGAGGGTGGTTGTGGGAACCCAAAATGGTCGTTCGAGTTGGGTCACTAAAGTTATCATCGGAGATGGTTATTGGAACCCAAGATTGGACATCAAAGTTAGTCAGTAGAGTTATCATCAGAGGTGGTTAACGAAACCTAGAGTTGGTTCTCGAAGTGTGGAAGCGATAATCACCAATAATGCTTGATGGGAGAATCCATTGAAAACATTGGGAGAAGAAAGAGTTGGAGTGAGTTGGTAAAATATACCAACTCAACTCCACCAACATTTAAAATTGATCGGCCAAACATTAAGACACTAAGCTGGTATATTATACCAACTCAACTCAACTCATGCTGATAAGTCAAATACCGCTTCGAATATTATTTAAGTGTGTTTTATCAAAATTTCATGAGAAACTCCATCGAGATTGTAATATTAATTAAGCAAGTTGTTGTTAGATACCTATTTTGATAAAAATGTTTTGTTTTTCTAAGTTTGTTAACGGTTTCTATTATTTCATCCCACATTCTAGATTGATTGTCATCTATGGTGGGGTATGTTATTGCCAGATTTCTGATTTCTAACATTTTCAATAATCAAAAGTTAAAAAACAGTGTAACGGGATCGTGAAGAAAAAACTTGGTCACACAGTTTCTTGGTCGTTCTAAAACGCTCAACTAATAAATATTGTGACAAAGATTTCTCGGTTATATTGACCAACTCAACACAACCAAAAATTTAATTGCATTAACCCGCCTATCAACCAAGAAACCTTCTTCTAAGAAACTCAACACAACCAAGAATTCTCTTGATCAAGATGTTAAGGAAGTATGTACCAGATCATACTTATGTGTTGTCTGAGGAACTAGTGCAATTGAAGGAAAATTTGACTTATGAGGAAGAACAAGTGAAAATTCATGATAGAAAAGAGCAAAGTGTTGAGGAACAAGACGATACCTTTAGTAAAGGTATTATTGAGAAACCATGGCATTGAGGAAGCCACTTGGGAAGCTGAAGAGCAAATAAGAAGTAGATATCCTCAGTTATTCAGTTGTTATACTTGACACAAATTCCGAGGACGAAATTTCATTAGGGGGAGGTAAATATAAACCTCGAACCCTATTTTCCCTACTTAAGTATGTTCATTAATATGTTAAGTATGTTTACCATGAATTAGTGTTATGTTTGTAGGGAAGGGCATGAAGATAATTAAAAAAGAAAGGAAAAGTCTTGAGTATTGAGAACTGAGATCTCAGGTGGTAAGGTGTTTAGCCTTAGTAAGTGAAAATTTGCCTATGTGAAAAGATATGCATGAAGGCCATGATGTGTTAAACCATGGAGCATTGTGTGTGTAGCTGCCAAGGCCTATGGAGGTTATTTGAGCACGTGATGGGCGTGAGACCATAAGGCTAGGTGTGGGCCGAGTAGTTGACATGCGCTAGTATAGGCAATGCACCAACCACGCCCTTGAGAGGTTCTTGATGCATGGTAAGGCAAGGCTATGTATACGTTAGGCTGTTCAGGCATTGGCTTGACAAATGATGAGAGCAAGGGAAGTTAGAGAGAAGGCCTTAGGTGAAGCGTTGGGCACAAAACATGCCAAGACATGTGTTGGCCAAAAGAAGCATGTTGCCAAGGGTATGTTTGGCAAGGGTTGATGAGCCTTGCGTTGATGGGTGTTGTAGGAAATAAACCTTGCATTGTTTATTAAGGGAAAACACTCAATTAAATCATGATTTAAGATAGCAGTTGTTGTGATCACATGAATTAATCTCACTTAAGGAATGAGGTGGCAGTTTAGGGTTAAAGGAATCATGTAGTCTGTGGTAAAAGGAAAGGCCAACTTCGTAAGCTCGGTTTGAGCGACTCAGTCGTTCTATCAGGGTGATTCTAGAACCA
Source organism: Benincasa hispida (assembly GCF_027475165.1). Taxonomy (NCBI): domain Eukaryota; kingdom Viridiplantae; phylum Streptophyta; class Magnoliopsida; order Cucurbitales; family Cucurbitaceae; genus Benincasa; species Benincasa hispida. Next base: position 62,621,686 of record NC_143486.1, on the reverse strand, counting down.
TTCGAAAGCTTTGTAAGTCTAGTTGATGACCTATGACTACTGAAAGAAATCTCCATAGGAATCAAGCTGAAATCTAAAGAATTTGCAAGAAGGCCAGGCTCTTAGGTGAATCTGGTCCAGTGGTAAAGGTTGAAGGATTCTGGACAAACCAAAAATAATTCCAAGCTCAAACTTTATGGTAAGCTATATAAAAAAAATTCAAACAAATTTGTAGAAGGAAAGTTTCCAAGATAAGGTATGGAAAATAAGTTATTCGAGCTCTAAATTGAGTTTGGAAATTTTGAATATGATGGAAATTGCTTGGGATGAACAAGCAAGCAGCTCAAGAGGTTAACATGCGTGCAAGGCTAGGTTGAGCACAAGCATACGTTGGGCTGTGCAATAGGTTGTGTGGGCATGTGTTGAAGTCGTGAGCACAAGGCTATGCGAGGTGTGCATTGGTGTGTGGCTGTTTAGAGCGCCTAGGATATGCATTGAGGCATGGTGTGTGCGTTGGTGAAGTAAGTTGGCCGTATAGCTAAAACTTAATGTCCAAAGAAATTTCTAAGTGTTAAATGGCTAAGGTATGTATTGGAATGAAGGAATCCTATATAAAGATTGAATGTGAGCTTATGTATCTAAGTTAGTCTCATAAGAAGATTTATGCTAGTAGCTAAACATGATATTTATGTCCGTAAGGTTAACACCAAATAAGAGAAGCCTATCAACCCTAGGACGAATGCCAAGACAGCGAGTGACAATGAATGTTTTCTAAATGTTTAGTAAAATTTATGTTACTCAAAGTTTTACTCATGCTAGTTTATGTTAAAGTATGTTTTCCAAAGCAAACCAAGTTTAGAAAAGTTAAATAACACATGCCAGTTTAATGAAAGTTTCTAAAGCATGTTTTAAAGAAATAAGATGCTTGTTTACATAAATCATGCGTTAGAAGCTTATGATTTCAATGTTAAAAGCTTATGTTCATGATTAATATGCTTTCAAACATACTTGTTTTAGTAAATAAATTTCTAATGCATGTCTAGCTCCTGATTTATGAAAGCATGATTGCAGTATGTCAAGTTTTTTAGTTCAAGTAGCATGTGTTAGTAGTTCCAAGCTATGTGATAAAGATGTTAAGCATATGATTATGTTGCTTATGATTCCAAAGTATGTTTATTACAAAGTATGAGTTTTATCATGTTTACTATCAACCCGATACTGAAGGACTTTGAGAAGGTATCTAGGATTGTTTAGTAATGGACCGATACTGAAGGACTTTAAGAAATTATCGAGGCCATATATAGTACCTAAGATATGACGGTACTTAGTGATTACCAGGTGCACATAGGTAAAGTTGGCGTTGGTTATGTTGAGAATAATTCACACCAACTAAGGTTTGATGTTGAGGGATTGAGCAAAAGGGTTCTCTCTCAACTAAGGATTTTGTTAATCCATGTTTTCAATTGTGAATGTTTATAAGAGTTTACATATGTGTTTTCTTGGCAGTTTACAGTTTTTTTTTTTTTAAGCATGAGGTTTATGTTTTAATAAGTCACTCACTGGGCTAGTAGCTCACACTGTTTAAATGTTTTTCCCTTCTTAGGTAGTGGTCAACTCCCAAGAAGATAACTCTACTGCTATTCTGCAACTCAAAGACTCCAATTTGGAAAGACTAAGTGTTTGTTCTGTAAATATTCGTACACATGTTTTGTTCATACAGTGTCTAGTTTAGGAAGTTGGGACCCACAGGATCTTGTATGTACATAGGTCATGTTAATGAATGGTTGCTATGAAACCCTACTGATGTAAGTTTTTCAAATGTTGGTTACTCAGTTAATGTATGCTTGTATATGGAGAGTTTCTAAGACAGGTTAAGCATGTTAGTAGGCGATAAATGCCAACAAGAAGAATATTGGTAACTGCTATCATCACATCTCGTTTTAGGATAAAAAGGTAATCTGGGAGAGGATGTCATAGACAACCCCAAATGTCTTCACATAAAATTGGGTTTCTTGTTTTTTCCAATTATCACTATTTCGATTAATAATGCCAATGCAACCTTGACGACATCTTCATCATTTGTAAAACTGAACTTCTCAAATGCATTCTTCATGTTCTTTCAAGAACTATCCTTATCATTTTGGTCCTTTGGTCCAAGTATGTGTTGTCGTAGTCTCTCACCGCTTGTTTCTTTTTCTACTATTTCCTTGGTCGGCCACAACCCAGTTATCAAATTAAAATTTTCTTGGGAGAATGTTACCTTCTTCCCTAGTATGTTGAATGATATAACATTTGGGTTCGCATCCATTACCTCCCTCAACAGAAAATGATGAAAAAGTGCCCATTAAATACAAAATCTACGTCCAACAATGGACCAAAGGCTATTGTAATAAACATTCTCATTTGCTCTTAGAAACTATAGCAAGGAAATATTTCTCAATAGAGATGGCCATCTTAGCAACCCATAACAAATGTACACATTACCACAATAAGTAAATGATCGCTTAAAACAACTACATGATCGCATAATAAAAACTAAACAATCGCATAACGAATAACTAAATGATCGCATTACAAATGCCTAAATGATCGCATAACGAACAAGAAAATGATCGCGTAATAAAGAACTAAACGATCACATTACAAAGAACTAAACAATTGCGTAAACAAAACTAAACGATCACACATCTTTATCTAAATGATTGTTTACCTTTCTCTAATTGATCACTTAAAGAATACTAAATGCTCGCTTAGGATTATCTAAACGATCAATTAAGAAAAAATACACGATCATTTAACAAAAGTTGAGAGATCATTTAACAAAGGATATGCATAAACCCCTTGTGAACCCTAAACAAATATTAACATACATTCAAGGAGAAGAGTTCTATACCTTTCAAAGATCGATGATGGTGGAAAATGTGTACAAACGACCGATGAGAAGGTGGCTAAATGCTCAAATGATGATAGGAGACAACGAGAGAAAATAAGAGAAACTTGAGAGCCAAAATCGCACAATGAGAGATGTAAGCGAAAAAGTGTGGTGAATGATGCTTCATAAAGCATTCGTAAAGCAGTCCGAAGAGTTTTTGAAATGGGAGGTAAAATTGGTACTTCACATGGGCAAAAGATCAGTCATATATAAGTTTTTAGAAAGAGGTCATTCGTAGAAAAGTTTTTGAGATTTTGGTCATTATGTGAAAATTCCCCTTAGGCCCTTTCTTTACTCCTCAATAACTAAGATATATTAAAGAAGGCTCAACTTGAGCTACAAGTAGGTAAAGAGAGGATGGTAACATAGTCCGATATAACAAATTTGTTGTATCTTCAAGCTATTGTGAAGGAAACAATTCGTTTGTACAATGCTGCACCACTAGCAACCCTGCATGAGGCCATGGAAGATTGTAATATTGTTGGATACTACATTCCTACAAGGACGTGTCTAAGAGTGAATCTCAAAAATCTTAAAAGAGACCCACTTGTATGTGAAGATCCTGGTGAATTTCGATTAAAGAGATTTCTTGATTTCGATGTTTGAGGACAAAATCCCCAATTGATACCTTTTGGTAGTGGCTGAAGGATATGCCCGCGAGTTTCATTTGCCAACCACGTTATGCATCTAACGCTTACAAATTTGCTTCATGGGTTTGAAATTAAAAGGCCATCTCAGAAGGTAATCAATATGGATGAGAATGTTGGATTAATCAGTATGAAAACAACCCCACTTGAAGTTGTTTTAACTCCACATCTTTCTGCTCAAGTTTGTGTATATCAAGCTTGAAAGATGATTATGAACAAAATGAAAATAGAGCATTATAAAGTTGGAATACCAATACCAAGTGTAACACTTTTTTTATTACCTAAAGACTATTGATCCTGATACATGGATACGAATGAGTTAAATAATTCACTATTCTTTTGGTTGGGTATATTTTTCAACCGACAAAAGCTCTTTAAAATTTCAAGCATTACGTATTTGGACAAGCCAGTTGTATCTGAAAAATCTCTTTCCTTATTTGATGTAGATTTTATGTGGAGTTTTCCTTTCTGCATAGACTTATTTTTGTCTTTATGCTTTCCTAAAAAATGATCTTGATATATGTTTTGTTTAGCCTTTGGTTTTTTGATAGAATACCAAATTGGGATTGGAGATTTTATTATATTCAAGATGAACCGTGAGAGTACTGAAAGTAAAGAAAGTTTCCCTGCTTCCTCTCACTAGTGGGAGCAAAGCTTAAACCCCACTATCAACTACCAAAATATTCACTAAAAACTCCCCAGATCTCTCCCCTCTCCTTTTAACATATCATCAGTTTCCTAACTAACTAAGAGTCACCAGTAGATGTGGTCCTCATCTCCTCAACTGAAGCACATTCCTCTTTTCTAAGTTTTACTCTTACTTTTTCTCCTTTCATATTGAAATAATATTGGTGGTCTATCATTACCTCCCCTTCCATATTTACCTTGTCCTCAAGGTAAAAAGTTGGGAATTGTTTCTAAAAATCATCCACTATCTCCCAGGTTTCCTCATGCCTCGGTAGATCGTTCCATTTCACCAAAACTTCCCGTCCATTGTGTGAAGCATGAGGACAATATTCCAATACCTCTTCGGGTTCAGTCAGCCATTTATGACTCTCATTCACTAATGGGTCCATTGTTTGAGCTTCACACTGTTGTCCCACCACTTGCTCCAACTGTGGTACATGAAAAGCAAGGTGTATGACTGCTGTTGGAGGAAGTTCCAACTTGTAGGCAACCAACCCAATCCTAACGATTTTATATAGCCCAAAGTACTTAGGAGATAGCTTCACATACTGCTGTTGTCGTACAGAAATTTGTCGATAAGGTCTGAGCTTCAATAAGACATCACATCACGTCTCTTCTTATCAACATATTTCTTCATTATCTTGAGCCACTCTCAAATGTTCCTTGAGAACACATAAAATCTCGTCCCGATCCCTCAATTGCTAGTCTAAGGTAGCATTAGAAGTACAAGTATCTCCATAATAAATCAAGGAAGGTGGCAGCCGTCCATATACAATCTAAAAGGGGGTCATTCCGGTCGACGCATTATACCAATATTTTGCACAATGCAGCCAATTAATCCATTCCTTTGGTCGTTCTCCACGAAAGCAACACAAGTACATCTTCATACTGCGATTAACTACCTCAGTTTGCCCATTTGATTACATATGATAAGCCATACTTCGATGTAGTTTAGTACCTGATAGATGGAAAAGTTCCTTCAAAAAATAACTCACAGACACCTTGTCTCAGTCAGATACAATGGACTTTGGAATCCCATGTAGATTTACTACTTCCCTACAAAACACATTAGCTACAACTTCAGCATTCAATGGATGTTTTAAGGCCAGAAAATGTCCATACTTACTCAATCTGTCCACCACAACTAGGATTGCATCATGACCCTTGGCCTTTGGTAATCCCTCTATGAAATCCACTGAGATGTCAGCCCAAACTACATCAAGAATTGATAGTGGCATTAACAACCCCACTGGAGATAGAGCCAAAGTCTTATTTATTTGATAGACCATGAATTCCTCTACGTATTTCTTTACATCCTTCCTCATTCCCTCCCAATACAACTCCCCGATAAACATTTATATGTCCTCAAGAAACAAGAATGTCCACCAAACACTGAATCATGATATGTGTGTAAAATAGTAGGAATCAAACTCGTATCACCTTGGAGAGTTACCTTACGATTCTTGTGATCGAAGGTCATAGTTAAGTTTCACCAATCTACCTCTATCTTCCCTAACAAATGAAGCTATTGCATGCCCAAGATCACGTCCACTCCTTCAAGCTCTAATAGTAAGAAATTATCCCTCACCCCCCATTCTCCGATCATGATCTCCACATTCTTACACAATCTATTTCCTTTAACCGTCGAACCAGATCCCAAGACCACTCCATAATTTGTAGTTTCTGTAATTTCCAAGAGCAATCACTTCGCTAATCCTTCAGAAATGAAATTATGCATTGCTCAACAATTGACCAGTACCACGATCGGCTCCCCTTATTTCCACTTTAATCTTCATTGTTCGTGGATTGGTCAATCCCACAATTGAATTCAACGAGAGTTCTGCTACTATAGATACTTCTTCTTCCACGGTCAACATTTTCAATTCTATTACCTCTTCTCCCAGGTCGTCCTTCTCGTACAGTTAAATTTCCTTCCCTGACGCATGCACTACCAACAATCTCAACTCTCGAAGTTCATGTCCTTTACAATGATGTCCTATAGTATACCTCTCATCACACCTAAAACATAGTCCCTTCTCATTCTTAGCTTGAAATTTAGCGTCCATTAGTCTCCAGATGTTCCTTCCCTCCGATTTTCCCCGATCGATACCCCTCTCAGCATAATCATCATCATCGGAAATGATTCACTAGTTTTCCCTCTTTCTTTCAGTTATCCGATATTATTTATTTTATTCACAACATCACTATTTATTTTAATACTATTCAGGGTTTGGATCTTACCTCCAAATGTCTTCACCCAACCTATCCCCAATCGTGCATTCTCATGATCTTCAACCCGTTGGGCTAAGGACATCATTTTCACAACTCGATTGGTTCCCAACATTCCACCTCTGCTTTGATCCATGGAGAAAGTCAATTTATAAAACATTTCCTCCAACACTAGAAAGATGTGGTAACGGAGCCACCAATTTGTCGAATAAATTTTGATACGCCTCCACCGTCGACTCTTACTTGATTGCCAAGAACCTTCCGCAGGTCGATCCTTCTCTCAACGATCGAAAATGTAAACCCTGAACCCTAATTTCTCTATTTTTGTATGTTCCCTACTGAGACCAGTATGGTGAGTAGGTTAATGTGAGAATTAATGTTTAATTGTGAGGAAAAGGGTAAAATGTTAGAAGAAAAGTTTAACTTTGGAAGCTTGACTCTTGGGTGAAGCTAGAAAATTGGCTAAGTGTTTGCCCATGCGTTGGCCTTATGCTAGGCATTGGAGTTGAGTCAAGGGCATTTGCCTTACTCATTTGAGAGGTTAATTGGGCATTTAAGGAAGCCAAGTGTGGCCGAGTGAAAAAAAACCATGTGTTAGACAAGGCATGCGACAACCAAGTTTTGGAGGTTCGCATGCATATGACAGAATCAGGTGTGCACGAGCGAGGTTGCTGGGCATTGGACTGTTGCGCGCGCGGATGAACGTGTAGCTACATGCGGCACTAAACGATGCATTAAATGATGCGCCAGACGATAGCACGACATGATAGATGATAACACTACACTATAGGTGATGGCACTACATGATAAGCATAAGCGCTAGGCGATGCTCTAGATGATGGTGCTACACGATAGGCATGAGCACTAGACAATGGGCGTGATGCATTAGATGATGGGGTCAGTGCTACATGATGAGCGACAACGAGAGATACACGATGAGCGATAGAGAAAGCTATGTGATGGATACTGAGCTAAAAGATTGAAACATGCATTTGATAGTGGTTGAAGTAATCAGTCTTAACCATCGATTAAGAGGCAACAGCTGTCTTAAGCACCAGATTTAACTCCATTTAAGCTGAAGGTGTCATGCTGGGCTTTAATGGTAAATGGTGGGAAGCAGCATAAAAAGGGAGGTTGAACTTCAAAAGCTTAGTTTGAACAATTCCTCCATGCAAATTGAGAGATCTTGGTGTTGTTGGAAAACTCTGAGAGCTTAGTTTTAGAGGTGACGCTGCCGGAAGATTGTCTCACTAGAATAAGGCTGGAGAAGGGAAAAAGCGACAAGAGGCTGTACGATGAACCACAGAAAGTTGGAAGCTGAAATTTTAAGGTAAGCTTTCTGAGACAATTCTAAACAAGTTTGTAGAAGGAAATTTCTTGATATGAGCTCTAGAAGTTGAGTTATTAATTCCGTAAGTTGAATATAGAATTCTGTGAACAAGCAGGCAGCTGCTTGGGTTAAAGTAAGTTGGAAGCTCAAAGTAGACGCTTGGATAGACCAAGGGTTGAGCATTCCTATGCGTTAGACCTACTGTGTGGGCAAAGGAAGGCTTACGTTGAAGTTCTAGATGCAAAAGCAGCCTTTGAAGATGACCATGCGCGACAGAAGGAACACTTAGAGCAAGTGTTGGTTGCACAAGTGGGATGTGTTTTTGAGGTGTGGTTGGAAGCATAGAAAAAGCCAAAGTCTTGAGGAAATTTCTAAATACTAAACCTATAACAACGTATGCGTTTAAGTGTAAGTCTTCTAGGTGCAAGCTAAACACAAAGCTTATTTGAGGGTTGGTCTCCAAAGGGAGACCAATGCTAGTAACTAAATATATGCTTTTGTGTCCACATGATTGACACTATTGTTAGAAGCATATCAACCTTTGATGAGTAATACTAAAAGTTGTGAGTGACTAAATATTTATAATGTTTTTAAAGAAACTATGTTTTAAGAAAGATTATGCTCATGCTAGCTAGTTTTACAAAGTAGTTTTCCAAACAAACTATGAGTTATGTTTTCAAACGCATGCCATGTATGAAAGTTTATTGAAAAACTATTTATGTATTTAAATACACAAAGCATGTGTTAGAGCCTTTAAAAGCATGTTTTCTATGCGTCGTGCTTTACATGCTTTAAAGAGAAAGTCATAGTATGACTACTATTACTTTAATCTCGATACTGAGGGACATTAAGAAGGCATTTGAGGAGTAGTACTTAAGGTATGATGGTACTTATAATCACGTGCACGTAGGTAGTGTAAAGTCAAGATTGAGCAAAAGGGTTATCTCTTGACCAAGCAGTTGGAATTGGGATTTAACTATAGCAGGGTTGTTCTCAATTAAGGAATAGTCTTATTATGAAAAGAGCTTTACATGTTTTATGCTTGGAAAATGTTTATATTTCAGTACAAGGTTACTATAAAGATTTATATTTCAGTACGACCTCTTTATTGATACTTATGTATGAGAATCAGTTTTCTTTCATAAGTCACCCACTGTGCTACCAAGCTCACCTCATTTTTCAAATCTTTTTTTTTCCCCAGGTAACGGTCAAATCCTTAAAAGATAACTCTACATCTTCTCTGCCACTCAAAGACAAGAGTTATTATAGTTGGATTTTATGTCCTAAAACTCGTAGTTTGTAAATTAATAAACATATTTTGTTTTATTTTTCGATAAAGTTGTTATTGAAATTGTAATCTTGAATCCAATAAACTAAGGTCCTGGGGCTATTTAAGATAGTTTGAACTTTATGTAGTGACATAAATGTGGATCAAGTTCAAATATATAGTCAAAATGGTCTATAGTATATGAATAAGTTTAGGCGCCTTATTCTTGAGACACTACGGATGCGGCCCACTTTGTAGTTAGTACAAACGATGTGATCCTGAATCGTTCATATAAAGATATGTGAGTGGGGGCATCCTATGCAATGAGTTTGCATAAGACTGAACCATGAAATAGTCACTTTTGATATTCTAAATGTCGTTTTATCTATAAAACTGACTATTTCGTTAATTGATGACCTAGGTAACTTAATCTTAATCCTGAGCTAACTATGAACTCCTGTTTACTCGGAATTATCCTTAGATCTGCATAGGTGAGGGTAGCTCATCATCGCTGACCCAATCAGCCTCCCATTTCAGGGGTAAGATCGGGTGGATAACTGGGAACATAGGGTGCAAGACGGAATTCACTCCTACCTGTTATAGGGATAGTAGATAGGTTGTTCCATTTAGTACTAAATCTAGGTCTTGAACAAGGGGCCCCACCCTCTCATTGGCTTGAGAGGGGTTTTGTTTATACGTTAGACCTTAAACCAATTGTTCATTAGAGGATCAGTGAAACTTAAGGAATAAGATGTAGTCTCGGAGGTAAAACTGTTTTTATGACCCAACCGACATTACGAACAACTTGTGAAGGATTAGCTTACTAATCATGGTTATATCAAATGGACACAAATATATCTATAGTGAGGGGAATGCAACTATGAGACTATAGTGGAATGACCCGTTAGTTAACGAATGTTGATTAGCTCCGTCTAAAGAGTTTAGACAGCTAATCTTGGATCGTTGGAGCCCATGATTTATAGGTCCATTAGATTCCCCTACTAGCTCATATGGAATAAACTTAGAACAGAATGATAGAATAATTCGAATAATTCGAATTAGGTGAAGAGAGAGAAACCGACAAGTATATGTGATATAGTGGTCGGTTTTTTAATTTAGAGATAGAGCTTAAATTTTTAAATGTGATTTAAATATCAAGAATATGAATACGTTCATATTTGGAAGCTCGGAAATAATGGAAATGGTCAAAGATGTAAAAAGTCAAAGAGTTGACTTTTGGCTTTGAAAAGTCAAACTTTGACTGACCTTATATTCAAATGTGATTTGAATTTCGAGAAAATGAATGCGGATTCATGCTCAAGAGGTCAAAATTAGTCAACACGGAAAAAATAATAAAAAGTCAAAATTTTGACTTTTTGGTCAAAGTTTAACTTTGACCAAATGACTATTTTGCCCTTTCACTATAGTTAGTGGGAAAATCTAAACTTTTGTTGGATAATTCCACTAACCAAATAGTGGGCTAGATGTTGGCTTATAGTGGAAACATTAAGCCCACAAGATAGTGGATTATAGGTGTTGGGTTTATATGGATTTGGTTCATGCAATTGTTGCATGGTTTTTTCTATAAATTGGGCTTTCATTTTTGATGAAAAAACTTTTGCCATTTTACCAAAATAGTTTTCTAAATTTGGGCTGGAAAATTCTCTTTTCTTTGAGTGAAATAAAAACCCAAACCCAAATTCATTCTTATTTTCCATCCCTTTTCTCTCTCTCGGTTTCCTTCATCCATCGAGTCCCACAACCCGGTTCTGAGTCCAGAGGATAGTAGGTCAACTCTAGTGGTGGTTCGTAAGAGTTTGAATCGAGATTCAGCGAGGAAAAGCAGTGTTCGGAAGCTACAAATGTTGTTTGCTATCCACTTTTATTTACTGTTTTTTTACTCCATTTGCATGCTTATTTCCTTTAAATTAGAAGCAATTAAAGTATAATTAGATCCTAATTCCGCTGCGTATGTCTCGTGTTCCATCAATTGTAAATCGTCAGCTAGGTGGTTACTGTAAATATCGTACACATGTTAGGGTTGTTCATGTAGGGACTAAGATTTTGGGTGTCGGGACTTATGAGACTTGTAATGTAATCTCTGCAAATGTTTTGTGTTTAATAGTTAATGTTTATTTTTGCCATAGAGGCAGCCGCTATGTTTGAGATTGCATGTTGGTATCAGATTATTTCCACTAGAGTTAGTAGGCAGTAAGTGTCATAAAAGGGTTGATAACTACTGCAGTCATGTCCTTTCCTAGGCTAAGGGAGTAGTCTGGGAGGGGGTGTGACAGGTTGGGATCAAAGCATAAGATTTTTTATGAAAGACAGAGTTCATGCATTAGATTAAGTCCCATAAGTATGTCCCTAACATGTGTACTTGTTAATTAGGCAAAGATGTCGTGGAAAATTGGTAGGTTGAGCAGACAGACAAAGGAGAAGAATGTTGACCTTACCAGCGGAGTACCTGAAGTTTGACATGATCCAGATCTGAAGGGAAAGAGAGTTAGAAACCCAGTAGGGCAAGAGACGTCTTCTGAAAATGAGTTGAATACCCCATGGGTAAGAGTGGATCCCCAGATAGAGGATCGAGTATTTGATAGAATGGCCTAGAGATTGGTGGCGAGTGTAGGATCGAATTAGACAGATCCAAGGAAGAAATTCGGCGTCGAGAGGCTAAAAGCTTTAGGTGCCACAACGTGTGATGGAGCCACAGATCCAGCAGATGCTGAGGTCTGGTTAGACTTTATTGAGAAATCCTTTAGTGTTGTGAGATGCCCTGAGGGCCGTAAGGTCGAGTTAGCGCATTCTTGGGTCAGAAAGAGGCTGAGAAATGGTGGAAAGTGATGGAGGCCAGGAGAAGAAATTTAGAAGCTATGTCTTGCCTGAGTTTAGAAAAGTATTTGAGGATAAATACTACCCTAGTTCTTTCAGAGAAGCAAAAAAGGTTTAGTTTCTTTGGTAACTCAGGGATCGATGACGGTCACTGAGTATGAGTAGAGATTTACAGAGTTATCTCAGTATACCATTCCGATCATTGCGAAAGAGAAAGAGATGTAGGTTGTTTGTGAATGGCCTAAGAAGGAAGATACGTACTCTCATTAACTCTATAGCTAATTGGGTGGATTTCACTCAGTTAGTTGAGATAACTGTTAGAGTTGAATGGAGTGTAGGTGGGATAGACCAACTCCAGACAGGGTCAAAGCAACACAGGACTCCAGTAGAGACGAGAGGTAAGAATTTTAGACCCCCATTCTTTTGACAGTCTGTTATGAGGAGTCGTGGAAATGCGAGCCAGCAGGGTTCGAGTCGAAAGAGGACAAGACCTATAGCTGGACCGAGTAGTGGATTGATAATAGGTCGTGTTAGTGATAACTTGTAGAAATATAAGTTATTTATGCTGTTTTATTTAGATTATGCAAAAAAAGAAGGAAAAATTGCGTCGACAGTATAGAAATTGGCTTAGAAATATGAAAATTGTAAAGTGTCTTGAACACACCCACTAACCCCATTGCAATGGCGAAATGGAATGTCGAAGTCTTTCTTTTGCAGGAAATAGGTCACCGCATGCGTTAATTGCACGAGGACAAAAATGATCAACGCATCCATAACAACATGCAGCAATCGATCAAGAATGAAAAAGATCAACGCAATTATAGCACATGCGATGATCGATCATGGATTCAAGCGATCAACACATTTCCACTGCATGCGGTAATCAAAACAACTGCACCACATATGGCGATCGATGAAGATGTGAAGAGCAATGCATTCGAAGGACTTCTAACATGTACAGCTTTATGTTGTATGATTCTAACAGATTGTTCGTGGAGTAGAGCGGACAATTCCACTATTCCATGGTAGGAATTATCAGATTTACAAAGTGGAACCACCAATACAGAGAGCCAAGGTCTATAAATACCTTCCTCGAATTCATTGTTAGAAAGGCTGGTCTGAAGAGACAATATAGAGAAAATCCAAGAGAACGATGAGACAAGGCTGAAAGGTGAGTCTCTGAGCAAGAAATTCTTTCCATTCACGAAGAAGAAGCTCTGTGCAGAAGGTCACTTCTACCTTGAAAGCAAGCCTGACAGGGAAGCTTTCCACTCCATTTCATCCACACGTCGGCAAGCACAACGTCTCTGATCGGGATCTGTGTCAAGACATTGACACTCTTTCCATTTTGTTTCTATTCTTTCATTCATCTACTGTGTTCATCTTTCTTTAATCTTTCATTCACAATCATGTATCAAACGCTGATCTTTAGATTTAAATATCATTATCGTAATCATTATCATCTTTTTGTTCTTTTCCACACATTTATCATCCATTTTCTCCATCATGTGTCACTAATCCCCTAGGTAAATGGGAAGGATTAAGCGAGTGAGTTAATCCTTGTTAAGGTAATCGGCTAAGCATGCTCGACGAAATCTTCACCTGTGATAGCAGAAGTGAAGATGTTATTTCGCCTATCGAGAGAAGGTTGGAAGAATGCATTAACTAAAGTGAAAAGTGTTTCTAGAGATGGAAACAACCTTGCATTCATTACATTCATCCCTGTTTCACCATAGACATATGGGAACGTTGAAAGGTGTAAGCCAAAGGAAAGCGGAACCTCAATTGTGTGCTTAACGGGATTGATGAACTTGCGACGTCCTCTCCCGCAACCCATTCTTTTTCTGATTCATTCACAAGACTTGCCACCGCATTCATTAGATTCTTTTGTACAACTTCACAGCCAGTCCTCACCCTGTATCATTATTAGTTTAGTCATTTACTTATCACCACAATTTACTTTATCGCAATTTATTTACAACGCAATTTACTTTCATCGCAATCTACTTTTCTGCACAAACCAATTCTTTATTCTTTATGATAAACCTGTCACATTTACCACATTAATATCGCAATAACAACAACAATCCTCATGTTCGACCTCAGATCAATCTGAGAAACTTGCGTTGGAATTATACTTGGTTCCAGTGCAAGAAAACTTGTGACACGCACTACATCAATGCATACTACGAAGCATTTAAGCATCATCGCATACACCTAGAACGTAGTATTGTAATATCTTTATCGCAAAACACTTGAGTGCATAGAGCTTCATCATTTTCATTCATTAGAGCATAATAATAGACATAGATAAAGATTTATAAATTTATTATTATAAGTTTTTGGCGCTGTTGTCGAGGACAAGAGCTTGATTCATTCAGTCATCATTGTGCATGCACTTAAAGAGTAAAGATTATATATATTTTTATATTCAACAAGTTTTTGGCACCGTTACCGAGGATTGGTTACGGTTAGTGTTGAATATTTTTGTGGTATTTTGCAGGACAGATCTGTGCTATACTGTCTGTTTATCGTGGAGAGCAGGCTGACGATTTATGAGTACTGGGTCTGATACAGAATTCAAAGCCGACCCAAAGATCGAGCATACTTTTCACACAAGAGCACGCCAGAACCGAATTAGGTGAAGAAGAAACATGACGAATAATAATGAGAGGCCCGAAGGGAATCAAGTGGTTAATCGACCAGCGCAAGATCCTGTTTTTCTTGCTGCCGACCGCAACATCCCAATGAGGAACTATGCGGCGCCGAACTTATATGACTTCTCGCTCGGAATTTAAAGACCCATGGTTGAGGAGAATGCACACTTTGAAATAAAGCTGGTCATGCTTCAAATGATCAAAAACTCAGGTCAATTTGGAGGGATGCAAGGTGAAGATCCACATGTACATTTGACCAGCTTTGTGGAGATGTGCAATACTTTCTCCATTCCTGGCATTACTCCTAAGGGAATTAGATTATACCTCTTCCCATACACACTGAGGGATGAGGCAAAGAGGTGGGCTCATTCACTAGAGCCAAATGAAATTACTTCATGGGACCAGTTGGTAGAGCGGTTCATGAAGAAATTCTTCTTGCCAGCTGTCAACGCAAGAAAACGGAGGGATGTGTTAAATTTTGAGCAAATGGAAAACGAGACTCTTACCACTGCTTGGGTGCGATTTAGAAGATTGGTAAAGAACTGTTTGCATATCGGGATTCTCAATTGCGTTCTGATGGAGACCTTCTATGATGGCCTGGACCGATCAATGCAAGTTGTTACTGATGCCTCCGCAGTAGGAGGATTTATGGACAAGACCTACAATGAAGCCAAGGTCATCTTGGATTGCATTTCGTGAAACACAGATGACTGGGTAGAAGACGGGTACGGGGGAAGAGGCACATAAAGAAGAATAATAGAAAATGCCATTGTACCAGCTGATACAATGACAACATTGGCCTCACAAATGGCCGCAGTGACCTCTCTCCTCCAGACGATGGCAATAAATCAAGGAACCCCCTCTTAGGGTGCAGCACAAACTAATGCAGTGGCACAAGTGGCAGCAATCAGCTGTGCACAATGCGGAGGGGGTCATTCAGCAGAAATGTGCCCATCGAACCCGCAATCAGTGTACGCCATTTAGAATAACCCGTACAGTAACACATATAATTCAGGTTGGAAGAATCTCCCTAACTTCAGTTAGGGGCGTAACAACGATCAGGGAGGCCAGAGAAATTCACAGAACAACTCCAGAAATCAAGGAAATCCTCCATCTTTTCACCAGGGTCTGAATCAGAGTCACCAACGACAATCGCACAACGAACCTTCCACATCAAACACCTCTACAAATTCATCATCCTTGGAAGCCCTGCTGAAGCAGTACATCGAGAAAAATGATGCGGTTATGCAATCGCAGGCGTCTTCCATAAGGAATTTGGAGGTCCAAGTGGGGCAACTGACAGCTGAGCTTCGCAATAGAACACTGGGAACGCTGGAAGTAATTCAGAAGCCCCCGGATCTCATGGGAAGGAGCAATGTCAGTAATGACATTGCACAGGCAAGTTTGACCACCTGCGGGGATGCGAATTGTGGTAACCTTGAAGAACTTTTTCTCAATCAGCATCCCTAACATCTATCGTTATCGCTTTCTTTACATCTTTCTCTACTACTTTCTTTATTGCATTTTTATTGCTTTCTTAAATTAGTCTTTACTGCTTTCTGAATCTACTTCTACTTCAATTCAAGTTGCGTAATTTTATGCTATGTTGAATTTATTTACATTCCTGTCTTAGCATTGCATTGTTCCTAATTGCAGTGAATGAATAGTAAAAAGAAAATGAATACCGTAACGTCTTATCGACTTGGTTTTGGGGATAGGCGTTACGATGTTGATGAAATAATAATAATAATAATAATAAATAATAATAATAAAAATAATAAACAAATAACACCTGGTATGCATTGCGATGACAGGTGTATCTTGCGCTGATAGATACACTTTACGCCTATCTTCCATAAATGCATTGCGTTGACTGCTGAGTTGCGTGCATGTGTACACTGCGCTCGTCCTCAGCAAAAACACACTATGTCGAGGTAGTGTTACACTGGTAGAAATATCATGCACCCGTCCTCTAAAAATGCGTTGAATTGAGGGGTATGTTGCGCTAATGCATACATTGTGCCCGTACTCCGCCAACATGCATTTGCGGTAATGGATGCATTGCATTAATAATGAACATTGTGCCCGTCTGAATAAAATAAAAAGATAAAATCTTCGCTGAGAGAGTAGTCGAATCATTTACGCTTCCAAGGAAATTATGACTTAGCAGATGAAAGGATATCCTTTCTGCTAATCCATAATGGGAGGGGCACGATGACAGGCTTTTTGAGAATATCGAAGTCTGCCACGCAGATATTGCATTGGGCCCATCAAGGCCCAACCTATAAATCTCACCTCCTTCAACCGAGGAGTTTATTTGAATATCTTGCGAAAGAAACCCTAAAATTTCCTCTGTATACCACACCTTTCCGATTACCTTCCTCAGACCAAGAAATTTCTAACTCTTTCACTCAACTAAAACCATGGTCGAACAATCTTCACACTCATCTTCCCTACCATCATCGCCTTCCCAAGCCCCCGGCATCGCACGAGAGGCGGCATTCCTCGCTGCTTTAGTCGCCGCCTCGTCACCCAGCCTAAGCCCTCATTAAGAATCGTCGAAAAACCTCGATGAAAGACCTCTGTAGCCAAACCATTCACCATCCGAGAGGGGCCGAGCATGGAGAGTGCCCCTACCACCAGACCTGAGATGGCACTCCTAGTACCTTCGTCAGAAATCAAATTGAAGAGAAGAGACGACAAAGAGGTATTTGGGAGTATTTTTAGTAATATGGAATGTGGGGGGGGGGGGGGGGGGGGGGGGGAAGCCGCTACCAGAAGCTGGAGTTGTAAACCAGCCACTGCCTTAGGAGGAGGAAATGGCGGAAGCTTCGCAGAGAATGGCCCTGGCCACTACGGATCCTAAGGAGACTGTTCCATCAGACTCCAATGAGGGACCCATCAGGGCCGTTCTGGAGGTTGTAGAAGAAAAGAAGCAGCCGGGGACGGCCGAAGGGAAGAAGAAGAGAAAAAGAAAAGAAAAACGGGTGGAAGGAGATGAAGCTGCCCCGATTAAAGAAGGAGAAGAGAGAAAAGA
Organism: Benincasa hispida; assembly: GCF_027475165.1. Taxonomy (NCBI): domain Eukaryota; kingdom Viridiplantae; phylum Streptophyta; class Magnoliopsida; order Cucurbitales; family Cucurbitaceae; genus Benincasa; species Benincasa hispida. The sequence continues at coordinate 62,604,086 of NC_143486.1, read as the reverse complement.
AGGAGAAGAGAGAAAAGAAGGAGAGTGAAAAGAAATAATGTAGGTGAGAAGAGAAGCGCTTGGAGAAGGAAGAGAAAAGGAAGAGGGTGGAAAGCCCAGATTTTGACGGGAATCAACCACCGCAAGGGTGGAAGAGGGAGTGTCAACGCAAGCCAAAGCATCAGCGCAACCTCAAGTTTCATCAATGCATATCAGAATGGTTGCGACTGAAGATAGAGAAGATCCTGACATTACCCCTCTTATGCGGCGTCGCAACGAGAATGTACCGCAAGGGTCAATAAGTGACCCATTATTCTTTCAACGCATGGTAGAAGAAGATGAGAGAAGAAAAAGAAAAGCAGAGGAGAAGCAAGAGAAAATGTCACGTGTGCGCCAAATCATCACATTAGGTGATTTGGCCAGGAAACTACACGATGAGGACATGCACCGTGACAATGTAAGGGCGGCAGAAGAAGAAAGAAGAAGGCTCGAGGATGAGCAACGCATTTTGCTTGCCTCGGAGCAGTTTGAGAGAGAAATGAGAGAAGAAGAAGAAGAAGAAAAGAAAAAGAAGGTGGAGAAGGAAAAACGATGCAAGGCCAATGTGCAGCGCGTCAGAGAGAATAAGAGAAAATAAGTGGCGGAATGGAAAAGGGAAAAAGAAGAACAACGCAAGGAAAGGG